>NC_053454.1:62078874-62803949 GCF_015227805.2 Hirundo rustica
ACATCCCCATCTTCCGCACGGGGGACCTGAGCTACGAGTCCTCCGTCAGGTGCTACACCCGGAGCCAGACAGCACAGGTCATGGAGGACTTCATGGAGAGGAGGGATGCAGAGGAGTCTCGCATCACTTTCCTCAAAGGGGAGAAGGTGAGCTGGACCTGCCTCGTGGGGGAGTGAAGAACTGGTGCTGGGAGAGGCTCACATCTCCTCCTCGGCTCTCTGTCACCAGAGGGAGCTGACAGAGTTGTCCAGGCTGCTTTCAGATGAGGCAGATTCTTGTCCTGGCAGTGTGACCCGCTCTGAAGGGGTTGTGTGTTTCACGATTAAACTGGTTAAATTGTGAAATGCAAATCCAGTCTGTCAGGAGGAGCCGGGATTGTTCTACAGAGAGCTGTGGGTTTGTGGAAGGAGATGCTTTTTCTGCTGTGTCTCATCGTGTAGCAGCGTGGTTTGTCCACACTGAAGTAGCAGCCCTAAAAATAGAAGGGTTTCTTCCAGGACGGACAGCACTCCGCTGTGTAACCCCGGGTAGGGAAGAGCAGCCTGGCCTTTACATAGCTTTATCAGATTTATCAGTGTTTGCTGCTTTCTCCCCTTCCCTTGGCTTTAGGTGAAGAACTGCAGCGTTCACATCAGTGATGACTCTGCCTTCGAACCCGAGGAGCAGTTCCAGGTCTATCTGGGTAGCCCCCTTGGAAACCACTGGAGCGGAGCTAGGATTGGGAAGATGGACGTGGCAACCATAACCATCACCAATGACGAAGATGGTGAGTGAGGCTGCTCCACAAGGATGTCGTGGTGGTTCCCAGGGCGTCAGAGCAGTCCCATCAATGCAGCACACGTGGATGCCTTCGGTACCACGGTCACAGCCCTGCGTGCAGGTCACTGGCGTGCGCTGGGCTGGGCTGAAGGGAGGGGTTGGACAGGAGTGCATGGACCCACCACCTCTCTTATTTCCCGTTCCCCTGCAGCTGGAGCTGCTGTGCTTCCCCTGGGAGATGTTCCTCTCCCTCCACAGCATCACAAGCCTGGAGAGATCTGTGGGGGAGAAGAGGGATGCCAGGCCCCTCTGGTGTGGCAGCCAGCAGGGGCTGGAGCACCGGCACGTGGCGGGGATTTTGGGGTGCGCGGGAGGCAGGGAAGGGAGAATCATTTGCCATCCTCTGTAGCCCAAGCACCCTCATTAGGTTTTGCCCTAAGTCGCACCCAAGACTTTTTGGCCCCTGCCTTGAGGAGCGCCTTGCTCTGAAGGTGGGCAGACGGGTCTGAGAGGAGCTGAGCGGAACCAGCCAGGGGTGCAAACCTGGGGCTCTTCCCTCGCTGCTGTCCCTGCAGCCCCCACCATCGAGTTCGAAGAGGCCGCGTACCAGGTGCGGGAGCCACCGGGCCCGGAGGGAGTGGCCGTGCTGAACATCCCGGTGGTCCGCAGGGGCGACCAGAACAGGACCTCCAAGGTGCGCTGCAGCACCCGCGACGGCTCGGCACAGGCCGGCGTGGATTACTACCCCAAGAGTCGGATGCTCAAGTTCAGCCCAGGTGAAGGGGCCTGGCAGGCAGGGTGGGTGGGAGGTGGGGGCGTGACCAGGGACGTTTTGCGTGCGTCAGAGCATCCAGGAGGTTTGGGGAAAGCCGCTTTTCGCATGAAGTTTGCTGTAATTTTATTACTCAAAAGAAGCTGACGTGTTAAAGGAAGCGTGATCAGGCCAGAGGAAGAAGCACTGGGACTTGGCAGAGTAAAGTCCTCCTCAGGGAATGTGGGGCTGTGAACACCTCAGACCATGTTGCTGGGCCAAGAAGCCTTCACCAAACAGCTCTGCACACCGGCCTGAGGGAGAGGAGGCACGGGAATGTGAATTTTCCCTCCAGACAGCTAATGCAAGACAGTCATTATTAATCCTCAGACGGCATCTGCTAGTAAATCTATCACCCGATCGACTGGATCAGTTGTCATAGCTGGAGTTTTATGTTTATAGCTGACTCCTCTGGGTAAATTATTAGCAGCAATGAGTGGAAATAAAATTTATAATGTGTATTTTATCATAATGTCTGCACGGTCACAGCCTAGAGCAGCTGCGCAGGGTTTGGACAAGAACTTCAGAGCAGTCTCTGATGATGAATCGACTTCTCTCTGTTTTTCTTGCACTTGCTCCCACAGGTGTGGCCCACATCATGTTCAAGGTGGAGATCATGTCCAACGAAGACCGGGAATGGCACGAGTCCTTTTCTCTGGTGCTGGGCCCAGATGATCCGGTGGAAGCAGTCCTTGGAGACACCAGCATCGCCACAGTGACTATTCTGGATCAGGAGGCAGCAGGGAGCCTGATTCTCCCAGCACCTCCCGTGGTGAGTGGACGCGGTCTAGCGCCCTTCAAGCACAGGTTGGAAACCGCAGCGGGATTTTGGAAATAAAACGTAGAGTTGCAGTGACAACAAGGGAGGGAAGGACGGCTTCTTCCACCCTCTCCCTCAGCCCCGGCTGAGTGCTGCCCTCTTGCCTCCACACAGGTCGTCACCCTGGCTGACTACGACCGCGTGGAGGAAGTGACCAAGGAGGGTGCTAAGAAATCCCCCTCCCCAGGCTACCCCCTCGTCTGCGTCACTCCCTGTGACCCTCACTTCCCCAAGTACGCCCTCATGAAGGAGCGCTGCGGCGAGGCCGGGATCAACCAGTCTTCCATACAGTTCAGCTGGGAAGTGGCCGCGCCCACGGACGGGAACGGAGCCCGGTCGCCTTTTGAGACCATCACGGACAACACCCCCTTCACCAGCGTCAACCACAGGGTACGCCGGGGCTGCAGCGCCGCAGATTCCAGCCTAAAATCTCCTTGGATTCGGGACTTGGCGGGAGGCGCGGGTGTTTGGGGTTAGAAAAATGAGCACTGTTTTTCCTTACGCCTGCTGGAAGCACCGCTGGTCTCCCCCTCCTCGTTCCCTCAGGTGCTGGACAGCATCTACTTCAGCCGGCGGTTCCACGTGCGCTGCGTGGCCAAGGCTGTGGACAAGGCCGGCCACGTGGGGACCCCCCTGAGGAGCAACGCGGTGACCATAGGCACAGACAGTGCCATCTGTCACACGCCTGTGGTGGCAGGGACAGCCCGAGGGTTCCAGGCGCAGTCCTTCATTGCCACGCTCCGGTACCTGGATGTCAAGCACAAGGAGCATCCCAACAGGTACGAGGCTGGGGAAGGGAGAGTGCAGCCCTTCACCAGCCCCCCAGGGCTCACGAGCACCATGTGTGCGTGAAGCCACGTCCCCCCTGCAGCGTGGGGTGCTCGGGTTCGTGCTCCCACTCTCTTCTCACTCCCTGCTCGGCTGAGGGGGTGCCCTTCCCCTCAGGAATTGGGAGTTGGTGGGACAGCTTAAGGAGTGGATGTGTAGATGGGGAAATCCAGCTCAAACTAAACACCGGGCTCGCCTGTGGGAGCCGTGCTGCTGCGGGGATCCCGAGCCTGCCAGGCTGCTCTGCTCCGCTGTCTCACGTGCTGCTTGTTCCAGGATCCACATCTCGGTGCAGATCCCCCACCAGGATGGGATGCTGCCCCTCATCTCCACGCTGCCGCTGCACAACCTGCATTTCCTTCTCTCCGAGTCCATCTACAGGCACCAGCACGTCTGCTCCAACCTGGTCGCTGTCAGAGACCTCAGAGGTATCTCAGGTAACCTTCAATGCCAGCCTTTGCTTCCTGAACGTGGAAGCCTGGAAAGAAGTGTGGAGAGGGCGGCTTTGTCTCCCTCTGGGCTCTCCTGACATGATGTAAATAACAATGAATCTTCCTGGTCTAACAGCAGTGACCAGAGTTGCCCCATTGGAGGTGGAATTCCAGGCATGGGAACGATTGAGATTGTAGGCTGTAGGTTCACATTGTGCTGGTGATTTTCTGCTTTTTGAATCTGTCTTGTGATGTCCACCTGGGTCAAGAGAGATCTGCAGGGCTGGATCGCTGTGTCTGGGTCACTGAGGTCTCCTGTGAGGCAACAAAATCAATTCACTGCTGAAGGAAATGTCAGAGCTGAAAAGAACAGGCAGACTGTGTCTCTGACACCCCAGGCAATGAAATCCATGCTAGATCCAGGCAGGCAGCAGGTTGTACTTGATTCTGATAATTCCACACTCAGCCTGTTCCTCATTTCTTAAAGGTTAACTTCAGCCTTGAATCAGTAGGTCCCTGAGTTTGTCTTTTAGGATGCTTCCCCCACTCCTGTAACATTTTCCCCCGTGAAGAGCTGAGTGTGTCCAGTTTGACCTCCAGGATAACGAAGGGAGAGGAGCTCCCATGATTCAAGAGTGAAACAAGAGCTCCCCGCTTGGCCTTGGGCTGTTCGAAATCGGGAGGGATCAGTGTCCTGACTTCTCTCGCTCAGAGGCAGGGTTCCTGGACGAGGTGACCCAGGACAGCTTCGTGCTGGGCCCGGGCTACGACCGCCCCTACCAGCTGGACCCCGCGGTGCGGGAGCCCAAGAGCATCCAGCTGTACCAGCACCTCAACCTCAAGAGCTGCATCTGGACCTTCGACGCGTACTACGACATGACCGAACTGATTGATGTCTGTGGAGGCTCTGTCACTGCTGACTTCCAGGTGAGAGGCCCATCCAGAGCTCTCCCTCGTAGCCCAGATCCCTCTCAGTTCTCAGGCACGGCTCTGCGTTGCACTTGTGTGTGGCTGCTGCTCTGTACAGGTGGAGCGTGGCTTTTCCCCCTGTCACCTGGAAGAGAACAGTGTCGTGTGCCTTTCCTTCGTTTATTTTCCTGGGGTTAGCACAGCTTTTATTCTCTTAATATTCAGAGCACCAGGAAAATATTTGGTTTTTTAATGTACGGCCATACTGGAAATACAAAGCGCTCTCACCTGGGCTCCCTTTTATAATTTTGGCCATGTTCTCAGCCAGTAGAAATGAGCAAAGGACAGAGCAGAGGCAGCTCAGTCCATGCTCCACAACAGAGCGAGGTGATGGGATATTTTAACTCATTTCCCAATTAAACAAACTGACAGACCAAAAGCCAAAAATGTTCCTCCAGAAATGAGTGGCTCTCACTATTTGAGGTGTCTCGCTGCCCTCTCCATTATCCATGTGCAGCCCACTCTGTCTCCCTTAAGTTCCTGCATTAAATTCCCAGCCACGTTGCTAGGAGCAGCATCATCTCTTTTAAATCCTGCCAGCCTGGACTACTTCATTAATTTTCTTTTTATAGCCCCAATTGTTTGCACAAGCCCAGAGGAGCTACTTGGCCTGAACAACTGCCCAGTGGAGCATGTGGAGCCTGGCACCAGCCAGGCTGGAACATCTCCCTGAATTCTCCAGGGCCTACAAAGTACAGCTGCACTCTGCAGATAATAAATGGAGAGCTCTGGGAGGCCTGAGCAAGAAGAATTGCTGATTTGTAACTCATAGCCTTGGAAACTTGAGGGGGGGGGGATGGTTGAGGTGAAATTGTGCCCAGAGCTCCTTTGTCCCGTGGTCCCAGTGAGCCTTAGCACAGCCCCTGAATTAAAACACCGGTTGGTCTGAGGTACCTAGGCATAAAGAATGTTCAGAGTCACCTCTGACTTCACTTGAAGGTCCATAACCCCCTTTTTGGGGTTTTATTGCCAGGTAAGGGACTCTGCCCAGTCCTTCCTGACAGTCCACGTCCCTCTCTACGTGTCCTACATCTACGTGACGGCGCCGAGGGGCTGGGCTTCCCTGGAGCACCACACGGAGATGGAGTTCTCCTTCTTCTACGACACCGTTCTCTGGAGGACAGGTGAGCCTGAGGCACTCCAAGGGCTGTGGAAGAAGCGGCTCCTTCGTGTTTTCCCCTTAGTTCCTGCACTGCCACTAGAGTCCTGAGGGAGCGGGGAACTGGGAATATTTCCTTCCTTTATGCTTGCGGGGGCCTTAGGCGGCCAATGGATAATGGAGGAAGCGTGTAGCTGGCTCACTGGAGGAGGATGGTCCCAACTTCTGGAGATCTCCCAAACGCTTCCGGGGCTGGCCGAGCCCAGTGAGGAGCGAGCGCGCTGTGCGGGCTCCCAGTGCCGCTGTCCTTGCAGGGATCCAGACGGACAGCGTGCTCTCCGCCCGGCTGCAGATAATCCGCATCTACATCCGCGAGGATGGCCGGCTGGTCATCGAGTTCAAGACACAGGCCAAGTTCAGAGGTGAGGGCAGCGATCCCGACAGGGACACAAACCAGGGGCACACACAGCTCTGCTCCAGCGGCACGGGCAGCAGAACAAGTCCCTGTCCCCGCCAGGAGCCCCTCTGTGCCGGGGTGCACGACGCGGGGCCTCTCCGTACTCTGCCTCCTGTCACCTCCTCGTCCTCCCCCAGGGCTGTTTGTCATGGAGCACCACAGCCTGCCAGATGTCAGGTCCTCTTTGATGACTCCAGAGCACCTGGGAGGGATCGAATTTGACCTGCAGCTGCTGTGGAGCGCTCAGACTTTTGACTCTCCCTACCAGCTCTGGAGAGCGACCAGCTCCTACAACAGGTGAGGGCAGGGGGTCCAGTCCCCTTCAGCAGCTTCCCACAGCACCGTGTTCTCCCTGGCAACCCCCTCCAGCAGCCACGGCAATAGTGCGGAATGCTCAGGAGCTTGGTCAGAGCTGGAGCATATGGGGAGTCGCTGTCAAGCTGGAACACTGTTCTGCTGAGAGAAAAATCAGCTCAGCCTCTTGTAAAGGAATTTTTCCAGCAATGGAAGCCTGTGGAATGAAGCCAGAGGTGACGGCGCATTTCAGAAGGTCACATTTGTCCCCCAGGGACTGCTGGATGGCATTGCTGAGGCAAGGGAGCGGTGCTTCCCTGGGTGAAGAGCTCAGAGCTCTGCTTGGTGACTGCAGGGTCTCCTCTTTGTTCCCAGGAAGGATTACTCTGGAGAATACACCATCTTCCTGATCCCCTGCACGGTGCAGCCCACGCAGCCGTGGGCAGAGCCCGGAGACAAGCCCCTGCCCTGCACGGCTCACGCTCCCGAGCGGTAAGGAGGCCCCATCCCCACGGCAGCAGGGCAGGGTCAGCCCCTTTGGGGTGCACGTGTCCAAACCTCATCTCTCCTTTGTTTCCCTTCCTTGTCCCAATTCCAGGTTTTTGATCCCAATTGCCTTCCAGCAGACAAACCGCCCAGTTCCAGTTGTTTACTCCCTGAACACAGAGTTTCAGCTCTGTAACAACGAGAAGGTTTTTCTAATGGACCCCACCAAATCGGAAATGTCTTTGGCAGAAATGGATTACAAAGGGGCTTTTTCCAAGGGTAGGATTTACCTCTCCTCTTCTGCCTGTGCCCAGTGTTTCTGCCTTCACAGCTTCCATTTCCTGGAGAGGGAAGGGCAAAACCCAGAGGTGGCTTTGCCTCTTCCACAGCAGTAAATGACATTTTGAGCATTTTCCATCCCTGTAAAACCAACAGCGTGCTCTGGTACCGTGTTCTGTCACTCCCACACACCAAGCCCTTCCCAAACCCTGCTGAACACACACTCACGAGTGCGCCAGCACATTTGGCTCTAGCAGTGTTTCCCTGGTTGGGGAATTTCACTCCCCCTCTTTGTCCCGACCTCCCCAGGGCAAATCCTGTACGGGCGTGTGCTCTGGCACCCGGAACAAAACCTCAACGCCGCGTACAAGCTGCAGCTGGAGAAGGTCTACCTGTGCACAGGCAGGGATGGCTACGTGCCCTTCTTCGACCCCACGGGCACCGTCTACAACGAGGGGCCCCAGTACGGCTGCATCCAACCCAACAAGTACCTGAAACACCGATTCCTCCTCCTGGTGAGTCCTCTGCTCCTGCTTCCCCTCTGGGATTTTCTCTGGCAACGAGCAGATTGTGACTGCAAAGGGATGATGAAAGGAATGTGGCGGATGTTTTGTACTGCTGGTGCAAACTGTGAACGCAAGACCAGTTTTTCTCCACCCTTTGTCCATGAGTGTTCCTTAATCCACACCCACATGTGGGTGTGGAGTGGGGCATTCGGACTAGATCCCTTACACAGGTGTTTGGTAGTGCCCTGGCTTCCAGCCTCTCTTGGGGAAGCAGAGAGCACCTCTCATGACATTTCTCTGACTTCCAGGACCGAAACCAGCCAGAAGTGACAGATAAGTATTTCCACGATGTGCCGTTTGATGCCCACTTTGCTTCCGAGCTGTCCGAGTTCCACTCTGTGAGCAGCATGCCTGGAGTTGATGGATTTACTCTCAAGGTGGATGCTCTCTACAAGGTACGTACCCAGTGCTTTTGGTAGCCCAACATGGACTTGTCTGTCCAGGACCTCCCAAACACTTGAACTGTAGGTTCTGGGCCTTCAGAATTCAACTCTGACACAGGAAATGGAGATTAGGATATGATTCTGGTAATTTTTTATTTTTTTTTCCTGAAGCACTCATGAAAAAGCTCTTTAAAAACATAATATTCATGTTCCCAAATGAATTATATTGTCATTGGCGAAGGCTGGACACCTCACTGGGTGATCAGTGTTACCGCAGGTGCTTACCGCAGCTTTGTCAGACACAGGACACAAAACACACCAGCTCTTAACAGAATCACCTGATGTAAAAGCCATCGTTAACTGCAGGAGTCTCCTGGGGTGTGTGGCTGGATGGGACAGGTGGTGACGAGAGATCTCTAGAGTCAAGGCTGGTCTTATTAGAGCATGTGGTTTATTGCACAGGTTGTGAGTGAAGGGGCCCTGCTGAGAGCTGCCAGCTGCAGCTCAGAGCAGGCCCATGAGAGCTAGGAGAGAACTAAGGGGGCGAAGTCAGAGAGTGAAGAAGAGGAGCTAATAGCGCAGTAGAGAGCAGAGAGGAAGAGTGAAGAGGCAGAGCGAAGAAAGCAAAGTTCCCGTTACAATACATTAAATCCTTTTCCATATTGAATATTCTGATCTACACTAACCAATCTAGTACAAGATACAAATCCTATAGCATTTACATACAGCCTATAAGAATCATTACATTACCCTATGTGTGACACTTTAAGAGTTGCTCTTTGAACCCCTCTTGCCGAGTTAGCAGGGTCTGCTCTGACCCTTGGACTTTGGTAAAGAGAAGGGCATTGTTAAATCAAGGGAGGATTACCTTCAGCTGGCCACACCATTGTTCTCCAGATATTCAGTAACTAGGACATCTCGGACATCCAAACTTGCTTTCAATTCTACTTCACTTATAGGTTTCATATTCTCAAAATCTAAGCAGCCGTATTTATAAGGCTTTCTAGTTTCATCCTTCCCAACAGTTAACATTCCCTCTGTCCACGCCTTCCCTCTGGTAAAGGTGGAAGCTGGACACCAGTGGTACCTCCAGGTGATCTACGTGATCGGCCCGGAGGGCACGGCCGGGCCCCGCGTCCAGCGCTCCCTGGCTCGCGGCTGGCAGCGCGCCCGCAGGGACCTGGCCCAGGGCGCCGGGAGGCCGGCGCTGGATGACTCCCTCGTCTACGACAACGAGGGCGACCAGCTGAAGAACGGCACCAACATGAAGTCGCTGCTCTTGGAGAGGGAGGAAGCTGCCGTCGCAGCCTCCTTGTCCCAAACGGGCGCTTCCCTGGGCAGCGCCTTCGCCGCCCTCACCCTGCTGCTGCTCGTCCTGTCCGGGATTTGCCTCCTCGCCAGGAAGTGCCGGAAGCTGCGGAGGAAGCGGGAGGCTGCCAGAGGCGCTCCCGAGGAGCACCCCTTGAACACCAAGGTGGAGCTGCCCCGGGGCGCCCCGAAGGCCGTGGGCAGCCGGTGTTGCACCGTCAGGAATGTTCATCCACCGAGGGACGGCGGCGGCGTCTGCCAGGGGCAGGGCAGGAAAGTGAAGCAGGTGAACTTGGAAGTCAAAGTCCACAGCAATTTGCACGACGGCACGGAAGTTTAATGGAGCACAAGCGTTGGGAAAAGCTTTTTATAAACTGTAAAATAAAGATAATCCAAAACTGAAAAGCCACGCGGGTATTTTTTGTCTGGTGAGGAGGGGCAGATGTGAATTCCTGCTGCTCGCGTCTTAGCGACTTCACCCCATGGCACCGCTGCCCTCTCTCGGCGCTGCTCCAGCTCTCCCCGGGGGCTGGGCAGTGTGGGGAAACCATCCCCACCCCCGGCATGTGGGAGCTCTGAGCCAGCCAGCGAGCGGCCGGGTTCCTCTGTTTCCTCTGGAAGAGAGTAAAGCTGAATTAAAAACTTCATCCGCTATGACCGGGGTGTCTCCTCCTGTGCTGCCCCTACGGTCCCTCTCATTCCCGTGGGGCGCCGCGGGCGGGAGCCCCACGGAGCTGCGGCGCCGGGAAAGGGAAGGAAGGAGACGCGGGCGCTGCTCGGCTCCGGCCCCGCCGCGGCCCCGGGCGGGCGGAGCGGGGAGCCCGGCCCGGGCCGGGAGCGCTCCGGGGCTGCGGTACCGGCGCTGCCCACGCGGGGGCGACGCGCTCGCACCGCGCCCCGTGTCCGCCAGAGGGCGCCCTGCGGGGTCCCGAGCCCACACGGGAGCGCCGCGTTCGAACCGGGGAACCGGGGAACCGGCGCCCTCCCGCACCCGGCAAGGCCCGGCCGCGGCCCGGTAGCAATCCTGGGCCCGAGGCCGCTTCGATCATCCCAACGAGGGGGCGTCGGCACCGCCCCGGACACCCCGGCGGACCTCGATAAGACCCGAATCCTCATCCCAGCTCCGGTTGCGGGCTCCATCCATGATCCGGTTTCGGTCAACCTCGTCCCGGCATCGTAGCAGGAGGGGGCATCAAGTCCAGGCTAGGGTTTGCCCAGTCCCCAGCCCTGTGTCAACCGCAATCCGTCCCTGGGCCGTCACACCGAGACCCGCAACACGTCTGCCGAGGGAGAGGCAGAACGGCTCCGCGAGTGGACACCGGCAGGACTCGGTCCCGCCCCCTCCCGGCCCCAGTCGCGGCCCCGCCTCAGCGCCCCCGGCTCCGAGCGGTCCCCGCGGGGGGCAGCCCCGGAACCGGGGACCCGGCCGCCGGCCGAGGGGGCGGGGCCGGCACAGGTGTGAGGGGCGGGGCGCGTGCCAGGGGCGCTGCGGCGGGGCCGTGACCGAGGACCGGGGGTGCGGGGCCGAGCGCTGCTGGGGTCTGCAGAGGGGTCCCGGGCGGAGCCGCCGCTCCTCCGTAGGGAGGATGGAAGCGTCATCGAGCCCGGGATTGGGAGCGGGCCCGGGACTGGGATCGGGCCCGGGATCGCGGCCGTTCCCCGGTTCGGCTGCGGCGCCCCCGCGTGGCCCCGGGACAGCGGTGCGGGGGGCGGGGCCGAGATGGGGCCGGGCCGGCGCAGGTGCGAGGGGCGGGGCCACGGAGCGCGTGCGCAGGGCGCGACAACAGAGCGCGTGCGCGGCGCGGGGCCGACGCAGGTGCGAGCGGAGCGGGGCCGCGGAGCGCGAGGCGGGGCCGGCACAGGTGCGAGGGGCGGGGCCGAGGGCATTTAAACCCCGGCAGCCGCCGCAGGCGCCATTTTCTCCCCAGAGCTGGGAGCTGCCGGCAGCCGCCGGTCCGGGCTCCCCAGGCGGGGCCCAGGTGAGGCGCTTCTCTCTCCTTCTCTCTCCTTCTCTCTCTTTCTCTCTCCTATTCTCTCTCCTTCTCTCTCTTTCTCTCTCTCCTTCTCTCCTCTCTCTGCTTCCGCTTTTGTCCCCTTCCTCCGTTCCCCCTCTACCGCTCTCCCCCGTCTCCCCCCGCTAACCGCCCGTTCCCTCTCCCCCCTCACCTCCCCGCCTACCTTCCCGCACCCCGACTACCCCCTGTCCCTCCTGCCTGTCCCCTCCTCACTTCTCTACCCGACCTGACCCCTGCCTCTGTTCATGCTCTATCCCCCCTACCTTCCCCTACTCCTCCTTTCTCCCCTTCATCGTCCCTGCCCCACCTGACCCGGCCTCCCTCTGTCTCCCCTGCGCAGCTCCCTTTTGCCTCTCTGTCCCCCTTCTCCCCTCTTTGTCCCCTTTATCATTCCTCTGTTCTTCTTATATCCCTTCTCCCTTTCTCTCTCCCCCCGCAGCCGCGGGGTTCGGGGCGCCGGATAATAAAGCCCAGAGGGCCGGAGCCCGGCGCCCCCGCGGGAATCCCCACACGGGGCCGGAGCCGCTGTGCGGCTCCCCCCACACACAGCAGTGCCCTACACTGCCGGGTGTCCGGCTTTCCCCACATCACACTGGGGGGCGGGGGGTCAGGGAGGGCCCCCTCCTCCGGGGGGGGTCCTGGGGGTGGGTGGGGGGGGGGGTTAGGATGGGCCCCCTCCTTATGGGGGGGGTCCTGGGGGTGGGTGGGGGGGGTTTAGGGAGGGCCCCCTCCTTAGGGGGGGTCCTGGGGGTGGGTGGCGGGTGGGTTAGGGAGGGCCCCCTCCGGAGGAGGGGGTCCTGGGGGGGGGGGCGGGACCCCCTCCGGAGGGGGGGGTCCGGGGTGGGAGGGGTTGAGGGGGGTCCGCCCCCCTTAGCCCCTCCCACCTCGGACCCGCCCCTCTGGACGGGGTCCAGCCCGGCCCCCTCCCCAGGACCCCCCTCCTCCGGACAGGGGCCCGGGGGGGGGGGGGGGGGGGGGGGGGGGGGGGGGGGGGGGGTAGGAGCAAGGGGGACTGCTGTCGTTTGAAACAAAAAATTTATTACAGCTCAGAGTGACGTGACCCCTCCTGCTTACCCCCCCCCCCCCCCCCCCCCCCGTCCGGAGGAGGGGGTCCTGGGGAGGGGGCCGGGCTGGACCCCGTCCGGAGGGGCGGGTCCGAGGTGGGAGGGGCTAAGGGGGGGGGCAGACCCCCCTCAACCCCTCCCACCCCGGACCCCCCCCTCCGGAGGGGGTCCCGCCCCCCCCTCCCCAGGACCCCCTCCTCCGGAGGGGGCCCTCCCTAACCCACCCCCCACCCCCCCAGGACCCCCCCCTAAGGAGGGGGCCCTCCCTAAACCCCCCACCCCCAGGACCCCCCCCGGAGGAGGGGGCCCTCCCTGACCCCCGCCCCCCAGTGTGATGTGGGGAAAGCCGGACACCCGGCAGTGTAGGGCACTGTTGTGTGTGGGGGGAGCCGCACAGCGGCTCCGGCCCCGTGTGGGGATTCCCGCGGGGGGCGCCGGGCTCCGGCCCTCTGGGCTTTATTATCCGGCGCCCCGAACCCCGCGGCTGCGGGGAGAGAGAGAAAGGGAGAAGGGATATAAGAGGAACAGCGGGATGATAAAGGGGACAGAGAGGGGAGAAGGGGGACAGAGAGGCGAAAGGGAGCTGTGCAGGGGAGACAGAGGGAGGCCGGGTCAGGTGGGGCAGGGACGGTGAAGGGGAGAAAGGAGGAGTAGGGGAAGGTAGGGGGGATAGAGCATGAACAGAGGCAGGGGTCAGGTTGGGTAGAGAAGTGAGGAGGGGACAGGCAGGAGGGACAGGGGGTAGTCGGGGTGCGTAGCAGAGCAGGGAAGGGAGGCAGGGAGGTGAGGGGGTAGAGGGAGCGGGCGGTTAGGGGGGGGAGACGGGGGAGAGCGGTAGAGGGGGAACGGAGGAAGGGGAGAAAAGCAGAAGCAGAGAGAAGGGGAGAGAAGGAGAGATAAAGAGAGAGAGAAGGAGAGAGAAGGATAGAGAAGGAGAGAGAGAAGGAAAGAGAAGGACAGAGAAGGTGAGAGAAGGAGAGAGAGAAGGAAAGAGGAGGAGAGATGGAGAGAAGGAGAGAGAGAAGGGAGGAGAGAAGGAGAGAGGAGAGAGAGAAGGAGAGAGAAGGAGAGAGAAGGAGAGAGAAGGAGAGAGAAGGAGAGAGAAGGAGGGAGAAGCGCCTCACCTGGGCCCCGCCTGGGGAGCCCGGACCGGCGGCTGCCGGCAGCTCCCAGCTCTGGGGAGAAAATGGCGCCTGCGGCGGCTGCCGGGGTTTAAATGCCCTCGGCCCCGCCCCTCGCACCTGTGCCGGCCCCGCCCCGCGCTCCGCGGCCCCGCTCCGCTCGCACCTGCGTCGGCCCCGCGCCGCGCACGCGCTCTGTTGTCGCGCCCTGCGCACGCGCTCCGTGGCCCCGCCCCTCGCACCTGTGCCGGCCCGGCCCCATCTCGGCCCCGCCCCCCCGCACCGCTGTCCCGGGGCCACGCGGGGGCGCCGCAGCCGAACCGGGGAACGGCCGCGATCCCGGGCCCGATCCCAGTCCCGGGCCCGCTCCCTATCCCGGGCTCGATGACGCTTCCATCCTCCCTACGGAGGAGCGGCGGCTCCGCCCGGGACCCCTCTGCAGACCCCAGCAGCGCTCGGCCCCGCACCCCCGGTCCTCGGTCACGGCCCCGCCGCAGCGCCCCTGGCACGCGCCCCGCCCCTCACACCTGTGCCGGCCCCGCCCCTCCTTGGCCCCGCTCCCCCGGTTCCGCCGTCCCGGGGCCATCGCTCGGGACCCTCGCTCGGCGCTGTGCGAGCCCCGGCCCGGGGACTGCTCCCGGCGGGGACCGCTCGGAGCCCGGGGCGCTGCGGCGGGGCAGCGACCGTGGCTGAGGGTGCGGGGGCCGAGCGCTGCTGGGCTCTGCCGGGGTGTCCCGGGCGGTGCCGACGCCCCCTCGTTGGGATGATCGAAGCGGCCTCGGGCCCAGGATTGCTACCGGGCCGCGGCCGGGCCTTGCCGGGTGCGGGAGGGCGCCGGTTCCCCGGTTCCCCGGTTCCCCGGTTCGAACGCGGCGCTCCCGTGTGGGCTCGGGACCCCGCAGGGCGCCCTCTGGCGGACACGGGGCGCGGTGCGAGCGCGGCGCCCCCGCGTGGGCAGCGCCGGTACCGCAGCCCCGGAGCGCTCCCGGCCCGGCCCGGGCTCCCCGCTCCGCCAGCCCGGGGCCGCGGCGGGGCCGGAGCCGAGCTCGGCGCTGCCGCTCCTGCTCCGGCTGCTGGCGGCACGGGGTCGGGGCTGCGGGCAGGGATCCGGGCACGGTCCCGGTCCGGCTGCGGGCACGTGCGGGTGCCTGCCGGGGTGCGGGAGAGCGGCGGCAGCGGCGTTTTCCGGGTGCCCCGATGGTGTGAAAGGCAGAGCGGCTCCCTGTCTGTCCCTCTATGTGCCCGTCCTTGGGCGGCCCCACGAACACACCTGGCTGCGGAGCTGCCGCTGTCCGTGCCGTGGGCCCAAGCACGGGCTGGTCCCAGCTCTGCCTTCAGCATTTCCTGCCCTTCGCGCCTTTGGAATTTAGGGAATTTCAAACAGGGAATTTTTCCCTGCCACCAATAAGGTGCAGCTTATGTGACAGCTGCCAGGTGAGACTTGATGGTCTCCTTCCTCTCCCTCAATTTCTCTGCAACTCACACTCTCCAATGGCAAAACTTCCATTTTGAAAAATCCCGTTAAAATATTTCATCTTTATTTCCAGTCGGGAAAGGTCCTGCCTGGGACAGAAACGGCTAAAAAAGAGGAAACAAAAATGCCAAAACCGGATGCTGCCACGAGTCAAAGCAGGGAAAGCATCGGGATGTGGAAGGTCTGTTTTACTGTCACTTCTTTGTGCATTTATAGTGCTCCTGCATGGGGTGCCCGTCCTGTCTGGAGGCCCCAGGGCTGGAAACCTCTGCTGCCAGCCAGTGCCACCCTTATTTCCTCCGAGGCACCCACAGGGCTCCCAGGACGTTGTCTGGGGCCCCGGTCCCCTCACAGCATTCAATGGCTCGATCCTGGGGACTTTTTACAGGAGAGCAGCAATTGCACGTGAAACTTCGATGACCGCTGAGAAATGAGAGAGACCTGCGATAAAAACCCTTTTTTAACGAATAAGATCAACAATTTCTCTACAGCAGTTGAGCAGCTTTGATTTCCATTCTATCCATATGACACAGCATCTAAATCCGTCTCCTGATTTGACCTCGGCAAAAGGAAGTCACCTGCCCTCAGCGTAAATATTTAGTACATAAAATACTGTCAGGAACCCACTTTTAATAAATATCTGCAGTTCTCACTCCTGTACACGAGTACTTTACAGCGACGTGCCGGGAGAGCGCGGCCGGCTGGGCTGGGACAAGGTGGGGACGGACATAAATTAATTATTGCAGTCGGACGCGCCGTGGGCGGGGAGGGTTGGAGTCGATCCACGCTGGAAATATAAATATCTCTCACACCTTGAAATCCACGCTTCCCGTTGGGAAAAAATCCTCTGCTTGGAGTGTTGTAGGTGCCTGTTGTGTCTCTGGGATGCTGGTTCGGCACGGACACAGGGAGCAGCTGGGAACCAGAACCTGCTTGGACTGGGAGCAGGACAGCACTTGCAGGGTCTGCACAAAGCATCACACTGATGATACCCAAAACACACCCAAAATCAGGGATGTCCTCACCTGGGCACAGAAGATGCCTCAGCACGGGCCAGGAGCGCATCTGGCCACCGCCTTCTCCTGCTTTAAAATATCAGCTGGAGCCTGACCTCAGAGTGGGTGAGAACCAGCTCAATTCCAAGGAACGCAGTAAAATCCCCCACAAGGACACCAGCAGGGCTGGGGGACGAGGGTTATGAATAAAATTCTATGGAATACAGACATGTCCTTGTCCTGATCCCACTGAACTTCTCTGGATTGATGCTTGTTTGTTCCTGACAAACCTGTGTAAAAGCAGCAGCTCTGCATGGGAATATCCATGCTCCATGAAGCACTGAGAGGCTCTTCCAGGCTCAGCATGGAATCCTGGGCTATAGGTCCAATTCCTTTTGCCTTACCATAGTGACAGTGACCCTTTTTTGGTCCTGTTCTCTCACGGGTCATTTTGGAGCATCTCTTTGTGCCGGTTTAGGTTCCACAACTCCACCCAGTGTGGAGATTTGGGGTTCTGCTTCTCTACTTCCAGCAGGTTCCGTAAGGACCCAAAGCAGATCCCACTGTCCAGTCTGAGGGAAAACACCTGCACGTGTCAGGAGCTCTGACTGCTTTTCCTACCAGCTCCTGGGCAGCGTCAGGGCCACCGTGTGGGAGCTGAAATCCCCATAAACCCCGAATCCTACAGAGTGAATAACCTCCCTAAAGGAGGAAATGCATTGTTGGCATAAAAAGCTTCAAAACCTGTGAAAAAGTCTATGAAAACAATGCAATGGATTCCCAGGAACCTCATCATGCTCTTGGTTCCATGTTTTTGTGTTTTTATTCCCTCACTTGGCAGTTTGTAGAACTTAGCCTGGGATTTAGAGGTCGAGCAGGATTTGTTTTGGATTGACCTTCACCTCTGGCCCCAGTCTGTGCCGGCACAGCTTGGGCCAGTGCGGTTAAACCCTGTTTGAGCACATTTACAGGACAGACCCCGGCGTGGGGAGCTGTGACATCCAGAGACTGCTGGACTGAGCACAAGAGAAAAGCCAGACCCTGTGTGTGACCCCTCTGCCAGACAGTGCTCTCCAGGGAGGAATTATTCCCCCCACTGCTGAGGGCACAGACTAGGACTGGCCCCTACAGACGGCCTGACATTTCCCCCCCCCACCAAAATATTCATTGTACTTCACAGAGCAGCTCAAGTTTTACCCCAAAATTATCCTGACATTTTCACCACTGACAGCCTCCTTTTTCCCTCAAAATGTTCATTCAGTCCATTACAAATTACCTCAAGTTTTACCCTCAAAATGTTAATCCTGTCCCCTATGGATGACTTAGATTTTAGCACCAAACCCCCCAGTATCTACCTCTATCCTCAGTCCTAAAGTATTCATTCTGTGCCTTACAGATTAGTTCAGGTTATTCACCCAAATGTTCTTTGTTCCTTACAGATTATCTCGATTTTTAAAGCCAAAACTTCACCTTACCAGTACACTACTGATTATCTCTTTTTCCTACCTGCTCCTATTAATTACCTCATTTGACCTCACAGTGCTCATTCCCTCCCCTATGTGACCTCAAATTTTAATCCCAAATTTTTCCATGCCTATCTGCTAATGACCACCTCATTTTTACCTCAGGATTTGCAGTCTCTCCTCTACAGGTTAACTCACATTTGAACTCCAAAACATTCCTTTTGTTCCTATAGATTATTTCTATTTTTCCACCAAAACCCCCCACCAATTACCTCTATCCTATCCCAAATATTCATTCTATCCACTATGGATTACCTCATGATTTTTCCCTGAAATTTTCCCTACCTGTCCAGTACTTTTTACCTCATATTTACCTGGAAATGTTGTTTTCTCTCCTCTACAGATTACCTCAATTTTACCCCTAAAGTTTTCTGTGCCTGTCCACTACTGATTCCGTCTGTTCACCTCAAAGTGTTCATTCTCTGCCCTGGAGGTTATCTCAGTTTTTAGGCACAAATACTTCCCTAATGTGTACTACTGATTACCTAACTCAACTCAAAACTTTCATTTACTCTGCTAGAAGTTATCACAAACTTCACCAAGATTTTTGCTAGCTGTCCACTACTGATTTACCACAGTTTTACCTCAAAGTATTTATTCTCTGCCCTGGAGATGAGTATCTCAAGTTTTACCCCCCAGTATATCGCTACCTTTGCACTACTTATACCTCAGTTTACCTCAAGATGTTAATTCTCTCCCCTAGAGATTGCCCAGGTTTTACCCCCAAACTATTCCCTCTCTGTCCACTTCTGATTAGCTCATTTTCCCCTCAAAATCTCCATTCTCTGCCAATATAGAGTACCTCAAGTTTACTCCCAAATTATTCCCTGCGTGCCACTTCTGATTACATCATCTTTCCCTCAAAATATTCATTCTCTCCCCCAGAAAGTACCTCAAGCTTTTCCCCATAAATTTCCCTTCTTTACTCATGCTCTCATTTTTTACAATAAGTTGATCATTCTCTATCCTAAAGATTACTCCATGTTTTACCTCCCAAACTTTCTTTCCTGTACACTACTGATTTCCTCCTTTCTGCCCCAAAATCTGCGTTCTCTCTCCTAAGTGACTCCCTCAAAATGCCACCTCGCTCCCCTCCACATCCCCTCACATTTTCCTACACAAACACATGTTGGGTCCCTTCTAAATGAAAGCAGGTTTTCAGCCAAAGGTGTCACCTCTCTCCCCTCTGAGTTATGCCAGGTTTTCTCAGCTCGGAGCTGCAAGGAATTCAGGCAGGTGAAACAACATCAGGGAATACCTGTAAACAGAGATTTTACCTAGGGTTTAACCTCCAAAGTATTCATTGTACCTTACTTGAGAGCAGACCCAAAAACTCCCCTACCACTGATTACCTGAGCTGACCTCAGAATGTTCATTCTCTGCCCTGGATGTTACCCCAGATTTTACTGACAATCATTTTCCTAAAAAATGCCCTCTTGCTCTTCTCTACCTGGAGATCTCCTCCAGCTTCCCCCCCACAAACGTTCCCTGCCTTTCGATCACTGACTCCCTCAATTTACCTCTTGATGTACATTTGCTCCACTACAAATTACCCCAGATTTTACCCCCAAAACCTTCCTAGCCTTTCAAACCTACAGGTAAACTTATCTGGATCAGTCTTTAACACATGCCTAATTCTGATCTTCAGCATGGTCCCTGCCCAGAGCTGAGGGTAATCTGACCTAACAGTAATAAATAACCTTTGCTGAGAGCTGCCAATGCCCCAGTCCTTCAGGCTTTGCAAGGTTTTGTAGTCAAGAGACCCAAATCTGAATTCTAAACCCAAATTTCTATCACCTTTTGCTAGAAAGATACGTGACAGTAAGTCATACAGCAGAATTAGAAGACTACAAAAGGAATAGCAAGAAGATTTTTCATGAATAAGAGAAGTTCCTTTTTTTCCTCATCTTTCTGGGACTGTAGGACTGGATCTTTGCAACCAAGAGACAACAGAGTTGCTATCAATACTTAAACAGAGTTATTGATATTAAACCTCTCAAATATTGCAATTTCTCAGAGAATCTCTGCCAGCTCTGAGCTACTCCCACGTGCCTGGAGAGTTTTGAGGAGCAGCAAGAGAACATCCCACTTATGTTTGGAAAAATACAGGATAATAAAATGTAATTTCACTTCATTCTCTGACCCATAAGCAAAGCACATAGAACAACACAGACTATTCATGGAAGGGATGATTCATTTGGGGAAAAAAATAAAAACCCCAAACAAATAAAACCACCTCACATTTCTAGGTAAAGACATGTTGTTTCCTTAACAGAAGCACACGAAACCAATTTAAACCAGAAAGGAAATTACAAATCAGAAAAAAAGCCAAGAGAAATGCTCTCCATTGATACACTCTCTGGTTGATAATTCCAAAGAAAACTCCCCAGGGATCAAAGTAATTTTTCTTCTGTAAAACTTAGTGGCATGGGTTTCTCAGAAACTCTGTCCCCAGAGGGAAACACAGCCTGATGTGACACAGCTCTGGCACCACACACCCTCCTGTTTCTGGAGTCCTTGGAATCCACAAGTCAATACAATCCCTTGGACAGTACATCCCTGAACACAAGGATAAATTGAGTTTTACCCAGATCCCAGCAAAGAGTAGAGCTGTGCTTACATTTCCTAGTGAGTAAATCCCAATGGACTGGAAAAGGGAAATGTGTCCCCCTGACTTACCCCACAGCATGTGCAGGACCAGGTGTCCTCCAGCACAGGCCATCAGGGCTGGAGGCTCTAGGGTTTGGCTGCTC
Organism: Hirundo rustica; assembly: GCF_015227805.2. NCBI lineage: Eukaryota > Metazoa > Chordata > Aves > Passeriformes > Hirundinidae > Hirundo > Hirundo rustica. The sequence continues at coordinate 62,099,310 of NC_053454.1, forward strand.
AAACCCAACCAAAACCAAAGGTTTTGGCACAGCTGGGTCAAATTAAATGACTGTTCCTGTATTGAAGAGTGAAGAAAAGGATAATTAAGTCCACTGTGCAAGTCAAAAGCTCCTGGCTTTCACATATTTGTTCTCACTGCTTATTATAGAGCTTTTCATTTAAAAAAGAAGAGGTGACAAGCCATATTAAATACATAAGTGCCCTTCTTCAGGATTTTTATTCAAACCACTTTCAGACATAAGAAGGATGCTAATTTTTCTTATTGTATTATTTGCTTAATTTTAACAGAACCATCATCATGCCAGCACCCACTTGTGAGTTATCCTTTGGCACTGGACTTTAGATAAGAGATATCCAGGATGCTGGAATACTTTGTCCTTTGTTCACAGAGCTCAGCACCATCCTCTCCTGAGAGCAGCAGAGAAGTGCTCCAGGATAAGAGGTCATTTGGTCACAGTCCTGTGATCCATCACCTCAAGGAGGGAACTAGTTTGGAGTAACTGACCAGTGTGTTTACGACAGACAGGAACACACTAAACAGTGAAATGGACTTTATTGTGCTGGAACACAAAGCTCCAGTGCACAGAGCTGCACACAGAACCGCCAAAACAGCGCCTGGGCTCAGGGCAGTACAATCTTACCAAGGTACAGCAGCAGAGTGGGACATCTGGGGACAATGCCTGGTGACTGGAGAGGATTCATCCAGCTATGCTCCCTTTGCAGCAACAGGTCCTTGCTCCACCAGCAAGTCACTGCAGGCAAATCCTCCACAGCCACAGTGGGAGCTTTGGCCTCTTCCTCCAGCATTATTTGGGACAGAACAGCCAGGAACAATCCCTGAAGACAGTACAGGACAAGCACTGCAGAGAAAAAACATCAAGCAGCAAGCCCTGTGCTCGGCAGGGGCTTGGGGCATCCAATTCCAGGTCACTGGATTCCTTTTCCTTCTTTTGCAGCAACTGTTGCAGTGGCCTAAAAGCCATCTTCCTGCTTGGCACTCCCTCCACATTTTCTTCTTCAATGGGGATGTGGCTGCAGCTCACCAGAGGCAAGAAAGCTGCCTTTCAATTCCATACAAAACCTGCCTGAAAAGACCAGGGCATCAGGAGCAGCAGGAATGCCATACTGTTTCTGCTCACAGGTATTTTCATTGTGCTTTGCTTCATGGGGGCTTTTCTGCCAAGCTCATTTTAATCTTATTTTATCTTGAAAAATAATTTTGAAAGTTGAGTTTGTTGAGAACTGGTTCATCTTTTGATTATTCCTAATTTGGAGTTTTTAGTGCTACACTTGCCAAGATTCTTAGGGCTCAAGGAACTTTCCAGAATGACCCAAATCTTCACATCCAACTTCCTCCGTCCAGTGCACATTGTACCAGTTCACTGTCCCTTTGGAACAAGCCGTGGATCTGCTTGAGCCCCAGGGCCTGCTGTGCCATGCCAGCACAGGGCATGGAAAGGGTCACAGAGCTCTTTCTGGAGCCACAACATCCCCAGACTGGATTTCCAATGAAGTATTTTGCACAACTAAGACCCTGTCAGTGCTTTGCTACTGTCAGCCAATGCCTCAGGCCCGATAACCTGCCAGGGAGGAATCTGTGCCGCAGGAACATCGTTCCAAACCTGCTGCTGCAGACCCTCACACCAGCTCATGAGGGACCAGAACTGTCACTGCAGGCAGAAACGCTCCTTTAAGGAACACCACAAGCCATCTATGAGGTACCACTGGAATTCCATCTACTGTACAGGCTGTGAGAAGCAGGGAATGAAGCCATGTCCTTACAGGCGAATTGGGAACACCCGTTCCAGCCAACAGCAGCTCCAATAACAGCACGGAATCAAAACCTCACCAAGAATACATTAAAGCAAATGCCAACACCTTTGCAAGCACTTCAGTTTTCAATTTATAAAGTAAAGCCAGAAGAGTTTTTCAGACACTTGGGGAAAGAAGTCCGTCCCATTTTTTTAACAAATTTCTGGGAGTTGTTTCCAGGCTCCTGATGTTCTTTTCTCAGCTCACAAGCGGCTGCCAGCATTACAGCTGGTTCTACACACAAAGGCAAGTTGCTGCTGCAACTTGTCATTTCAGCAGTTCCTTGAACTCGACCCACAATGCACTGTGGGCATGGTCACGTTCCAATTTCATGCCTAGAAATAAGACACCAGACACAGCAATGCCAAAAGTCAAATTCCAGCTCCCTGGCTCTTGTTGAAACTCCACCATCTTCCGCTGCTCATTTCTTGGCCCATTTGAACTGTTGGTAGCCCCAGGGTTCCCTGGGCCGCCCTGTGCTCACCTCGAGTCCATCCAGCACTGACACAGCTGCTGGGAGCTGAAATTCCCTCTGATACCGCCCTTTCCCTGCCTGGAAAACACCCCTTCCAGACCCTGCACCCCCTCCTCTTACCTCCTTGAAAACAAGAGCTGCATCCTGCTGGACGCCTCAGCTGGACGCTCCTGGCTCTGGGCAGCTGTGGTGACTGTGCCCAGGGCAGGTGACACCAGCGCCGAAGGGGGTTTGTGGGTCACACAAACGCCAGGCAGCCTCGGGCCTGGGCTCTTCTGCTTGCAGGGAAACACCAGCCAAGCAGGGATGCTTTTTCTCTCTGCGGAAACAAACAGTGACAAAAAACTACAGGGCTGGGGCACCACAGCAGCTAAACCTGCCGACTTCCCCACTGCCACAGGGTCCTGCGGCCAGAGACGACCCAAACCCACAGCCAGCACGGCATTAGGGGAGCTAAACTCCCCTAAACATGAATTGGGACACGCTGGACGAGAGGATCTATTTACCAGAATTGACGTTGTCAAGGCGTTCTCACACAGTGTCCCCAGTGCCGGCTGAGACTGAAACAAAATCACCCAGACCTGGCACCGCCTTTCCACCTCAAAAGTGCCAAAAGGCTGCGGGGTCTGATTGGCAAAGAGATGTTTTTGGGGCTTTGAAATCAGCCCAGGTTTCGCAAACTGCTCCTCCAATGCCGCCGTGTGACAGGGAGCAGCGAGTGCAGCGTGTTGCTGGCAGCTCAAGGGCCAGAGGCCAAACTGCTGCTTAATATTTGTGGATTTTCTGCGATGGGTTTTCTGCGAGCACTGCCTCAGAATGCCTGTGCCTTCACTCTGCTTGTCTCCGTGGGTGGGAAGGGCTTCTTCCCGAATGAAACCTGAATTTTCGTACAGTGATGGAATCAGTTTTGTGCGCCTCTTCCTAACTCCTCAGGGTAAGGTGTAAAATTCCTGACTTGGTTAACGCGCTGAGAAGGTAGGCACAGTTTGAGTTACATCACACCTGTGAGGAAACGAGACTATTTTATAGTGCATGTACAGTTTCAGGGGATTTTGTAGAATTGTCTGATACTTGTCATGTTGAGCCAGGGATATGTGAAACACTGAACCTCACTGAAGGAGAACGCTGGAGACTAAGCATGGATGGAAGCGAAGGGAGTCACTGACCCATCTGTTGAACTCCTCCAGCCATTGCAACTGAAAAATTAACTCCGAGAACTCTCCTTTGATCCTGATTTGCATCTCATCTTTCCTATGATTTTGAGACTCAAGGAGCAGGGAACATCCTGATCTACACAGACTGGTAACAACACAAGTTGCTCGGACTGTCCCCAGCTACCATGAACACTCTGGATTTAATGTTATATCTTGCCATTACAATTTTTTATTTGCCTGTTATCTCCCTTCTGCTTAATAAATAATTCATTTTGTGAACAGACCTGATCTGCCATCCTTAGAACTTGTGGGCCAGGGTGACTTCTTAAATTTCAAGTGTTGAGGAAAAGACACAGCAGGAAGGGCTGTCCCAGCTGACCTCTCCCTCATGGGCATCCCTGAACAGGATAATCCGTCACGTCTCTCTCCGTTAATTGTAAAACGCTGCAGCCCTGAGATTTAAAAGCTCTGCGTGTGTCAGCAAAAAGTGAGGGAGTGCAGAGAGCAGGAAAAACACACAACTACACTATGTGTCCTCCTCCATAGGTCACGATCCCTAATGTCAGACTGATCTTGGAAGCTTCCAAGAAAATAACTCTCCAGGTGCTGCTGAATACACCAAATTTGTGGCACTCCTGCCCCAGAACCACAGTCCAGCAGGTTTCTGTGGGAACCTGGAATATCGGTGTAGTTCAGGAGCTGCACATCCCTAAAGCTTTCCCTTGGGAACAGAAAGCTTCTCACACGTGTTTTATAGTCCAAAGTTTGTACTTCCAGCACTTTTCAAGAGAGTTTAGAGGAGAATGAGCTGACTTAGTGACAGCACAGCATCGGATCAGGGACATCAGGACACTCACTAGACAACATTCATGGACAGCACAGCTTCTTGTGCTTCAGCTTTTCAGTACAGATCCGCTGCAACAGAACCTCATTGAAACCACCTGGCAATAGTTAACATTGACCCAGGCATGCCAGTGTGTTATCACCTGTGTGTTACCTCAGCAAGAACAGCTGCATATTCACCCACTATAGTGGCAGGCACTTGACAGAAATAAATTCATTTATAATACATTCGTTTATGCTATTTTCTGAGAGATTTGTGTTTTCCTGGCAGTGTTTCAACACAGCTGAAGCCAGGTTCTGCTCCCTGCGGTGCTCTCAGCCCTAAAGAACAGCTTGGATCTCATCAGTGATGCAGCTCTAGTTCACGCAGTTACTGCTGCAAACAGGCAGAAATCAATGGTTGGAGGAATCAAGGCAGAAAAAGCCTGTGTGCTTCCCAGTCCCTGTCCAACACACCCCAGTTCTCTATTAGGAGCCTAAGTCCTGTTCTTGTCGTAGAAACTCAATGATTTCACATAGTTATGTTTTATAGAAAAGCTTTGCAAGGCAATTGCCTCTCCCAGCATCAACAGCAATGCTCAGCGCACCACCAGCCCCAAGGAAAATGCCACCTAAGGCTTAAAAGACACGAAATGAGCAAAATGCATTAATTCAACGCTAAAAAAGATCGGTAAATAACCGATTTAGAAAATATTCCCCTCATAATCTGCACGGGGAGAGGCTCTGGGATGCCAAGGCCAACCCAGAGATCAACAGATTCTCATCCTCGCCATGGCTTTGCCTGGGGCCACCGAGTACCTGCCCCCACCACATCACACACTGAAACATCACTCCAATTTCCATACACCGTAAGTAGATACATTAAACGGTATTTTTGCCTCACCGAAGCCTGAAGGAGCAGCCCCAAAACAGAAAAGTCGAAACGCCCGCCCCAGGCACCGGCTCTTATATACCCTGGGCCGGCTCGGGATTGGCGGGTGCCGTGAGGCGAGGGCGGCGCTGATTGGGCAGCGGGAGGAGAGCCTCGCTCCCGCCTCGCTCCCTCCACGGGGGTCGTGTGAGGGAAGCGGCTCGTCCCAAATCCCAGCAAAACCCCGCTTTCCTGTCTTTTATCCCACAGCCAAGCACTAACCTGGCGTTTCTTGAATTGGGTATACACTCGGACAAGGTGTTTGCCTGTGGGAGAAATGTTCCTTCCCCCTGGGCATGCAATCTGAGTTGTTCTCTAGGTCAAATGAACATTTTTGAGATAAAAATGAGTTTACAAGTAGTGGACAGAGAGGTAAAATTTTTGGAGCGAATTTGATGTGGTCTATAGTGCAGAAAATTAACATTTGAGGTAAAATGAGGTAATCAGTAGTGCACACGTCAGTAAAGTTTTGAGGATAAAATTTAGGTAATCTGTAGGGAAGAGAATGATCGTTTTGTGATCATTGCGAAGAGAATGTCATAATGTGGAAGTCACTCCCGTTTACCTGGAGGAGGACTGCCCTGGGGAATCACTGTGCCCGGGATTTGGCTCCTGTAGGGCCTTACAGAACAAGCCTTAGAGCTCTGTGATCCTGTGCTGGTCCTTGCACAAATCTCATTCCTCACCAGGTCCAGGAGCTTTCAATGTCACTCTTGTACTTCCTGAGGTTTGTCCGATCCCATGGGTTCTCAAGGGTTTTATCTCCTGCTCGTATAAAAATTTCAGTATTTTTGAGTGACTCGCATCCCCCACAACATCAAATTGAGTTCCCAAAAAAACATACCACAAAACCCATTTCTTATCCTTTATTTCTCAAATTTCCACTTCTATTTGCTTCTCTAGGTGCAATAATAATGGATATGACAGAAATAACAACAACAAAGGGGAATAAATGGAATGGGATGGAAAGTGTTGACTTTTGTCATTTGAGTAAGACCCAGCTGGCATTCACAGTGTCCGGGAAGGAGCACAGCCACAAGAAAATCCAGGGGCTGGTGGGTTCCAGACCGTGTCTGCAATATTTCAGTCCATGAGAGTCACAGGATAAGGGATTACTCACAGGCTGAGATGTGACCACAAATATGGTTCAAGCAACCCTGTCTCCGCTGCTCTGGGAGAGTCACGGAGTCACAGCGCGTTTCACTTGATCCCGTTGTTGCAGGGCTCTTTGAGATCCTCCATGATCAAGTGCTGCTGGCTGTTCACCCAATTTCCTTTCTTAACTGGCTTCCTCTCCTCCGCAGCTGTTTGAGGAGCTCCGTGCTGGGGCGTCTGGCAGTGGGCAGCGGGCAGGATGGCATTGCTTGGGCCTGGCTGGGAACAGGCCGCCCTGGAGCAGAGCTGGAGCTTGAAGACGGCCTGGAAGCCCCGGCGGAAGTTCTTGTTGCAGAAGCCGTAGATGATGGGGTTGATGCTGCTGTTGAAGAAGGCGAGCCAGTGAGCGAAGGGATAAATGTAGATGTTGATGAGCTGCAGCTGGAGGTCAGAAAGGCTGGCGTAGTCCGAGAGCAGCATCAGGGTCCACAGGGGAAGCCAGGACAGGGTGAAAAGCAAAGTCACAACGGTGAGCATTTTGATGACTTTTTGTTTCCTCTTCCATGCGCGGTGCCGCTGCTGCTCCTGGCTGCGCTGCCCTGCCCCAGGCGTGGCCGTGTGGGAGAGGGAAATGCTGATCCTGGCGTACGTGACGACGATGAGCGACAGGGGAGCCAGGTAGATGTTGGCAAAGAGAACCGTCGTGTAGATCTTCCTCATTCCCGGGTCAGGCCACTCCTCCCGGCACCAGAACACCGGGCGGGTGGCGTTGCCAGAGCCCAGGAGCACCCGGAAATGCTTCTCCTCCTGCACCTGCAGCAGGAGTGCCGAGGGACACATGATGGCCACGGCCAGGATCCAGATGACCGCGATGATGGCCACGGCAGTGGGAACGGTCAGCTTCTGCTTGAAGGGATGCACAATGCTCCGGAACCTGTGGCAAGGGCACCGGAGAAGCTGTTTGAGGAATGCTTCATTACCCAGGCAAGGATTGCACACACATTTTAAATTGCCAGTTTTTCAAAGAGCAGAGATGGAATCATCTCTTCATCCTCCCTATCAGTTCCTGCCTGTACTGCTCCACTTAACCGAGGCAGATATTAACACCTCTGCTGTCCAGCTTCATGGCTGAGGAACAAACCAGCTCCAGGCAGGCTAGGATAGCCCAGTTTCACCATCTTTAAGAGATGCCAGTGGAAGAGCAAATTGCTCTTTAGACCTGGCCACATTTTATACTGCTTAACAGCCTTAGGAGCAAAATGCATTTGATTTATTGTGGTGTTGGGAGGGTTAGTGGATGGGCGCAGTGTGGTCAGGGGGCCAGGGGAGATGAGATTGATGGTTACAGACTCTGCAGCATCTTACCTGTCCACAGCAATAGCAACCAGAGTGAAGACAGAGGCAGAAACAGAGATTCCTTGGACCATGCCGCTCATCTTGCACACCAGGCTCCCAAAGGGCCATCCTGGAAGGAAACAGGCAGTTGGAGTTGCTGCCATCCCACTGCAGGACTCTCATTTGCTCTTCCATTTCCTGAGTAGAATTATAGACTCATGGAGCAGTTTGGATTGGAAGGGAACTCCTAAAGATGGCGGAGTTCCATCCATGGCCAGGAACACCAATGCCATGGGCAGGGACATCTTCCAGTCTGCCTCACCTCTGATGGCAGTGACTCTGAATGCCCAGAGAGCCCCTCTGACAAGCGCCCCCGGCTCTCCCCGCCCCACGGCGCACAGCCCACCTGCAATGATGTTGTCCAGGAGGGTGGTGGGCATGCAGAAGACCCCCACCAGCAAGTCACTGACGGCCAGGTTCAGGATGAACAGGTTGGTGACCGTGCGCATGTGCTTGCTCCACAGGATGATGAAACAAACGCCCCCGTTGCCCACCATGCAGAGGAGGAAGATGAGGAGGTAGGAGGTGATGAAGACAGCAGCCACCGAGGGCTGGTGGAGGTAGAAGTCCACATAGGAGACATTTCCTTCCAAGTAGAGGTACTTGTATGTCCTGTTGTAATTCAGCACCTGAGGCCAATCCAAAGAAGAGTTCGAGTCCATTTTCTTCCTCGTGTTCTAACGTGCCCTAAAAGAAATTTTAAAGAGGTCATCTCAGTCTGTTTGCAATTGATCTGAAGGAACGTGATGATGTTGTTATTATTATATTAGCACTGCTATCTGCTTTGGGTACACTGTGTGCTGAATAAGTGTAAAGCTCATGTGCACTCTGGCAGCGGTGAGGTGCCTGAGCAACAATCACAAAAAAGTCACTATTTTCATCCCTGAAAACCAGGAATTAAAGCTTTCTGAAGGTGCACAAAGCTTCTGCCCACACGTATGTCCAAATCCAGTCCCATTTCATGAACATGAGATAGTTTTGTGCACAGTTGGTTGATTTAATTCCCTGCTCACAAGCTACGTAACTCCAAGTCTGCAATCAAGAAGGACCACATCAGGTTTGAAATATTCCGAGCTACAAGAGAGCTGGGTTCATTCCCGAGCAGGCAGCTTGACTTGGAGGCAACATTCCAAACTTTTTTTCCACGTATATTTTGTCTCCCAGATGAGGATGCCTTAAGAAGCAGGGGGTACAATGTTCCTAACAAAAGAGCAGCAAAATTGATTGGTGGCAGCAGGCATGAAATTAAAGTGCAAGTGCAGGTGCTTTTAAGATGCTTCAAATTCTTTAATAGAAATGGAATTTAAATTCAGTATCCAAATCCTGATGAGCTTGTATGATCAGCAAAGCCACTGCAAGTGCTTTACTTTCAGGAAGCAAGTGCAGTAAAAAAAAAAAAAAGTATTTATTCTGCTGTGCCTCAGGTTTGGAACAAGCGGAGCAGTGAAAACCCATCTTGTTCTGGTCTCTCGTGCCCGTTTAGCAGCAGTGCAGTGTTTTAATGGGTCTGTATTTTACATACTTATTAAATGCCTGCACAGCCAGGCAGGGAGACAAAAATCTGGAATCCCTCACCAAAAACTGGCTGCTTGTAGGTCTGAACGAGTAGGAATAGCTGTACATTCTGTGGGGCTGTCCCTGTGGGAGAAAGGCTTGTTTATCTTTACTACTTTTTATTCAACATGTTTTCAAAAGTATTGGAAGTGCTCTTATTGAAATGTCTGATGTGCCGAATGCTTTCCCCAGCCAGAGCTCAGAGTCAGCCTTGTGAGAAGTCCTTTAATGCCAATTTCCCTGATCCCTCAAGGAAGCAGCACTGGTGCACTTGCACCCAAACCTGGGCTGAAGATGGGGAACGCTGCAAATACAGATATTTGCCAATACAAGTCTACACTGTTCCTTTAATCCCAGATCTGGAGCTTTATAAATCCCAGGAAATGCTGCCTCACCCCATGTAAAAGCCAGCACGCCTCCTGCTGCCTTAGACTTACTGTTGCTCCCTTTGCTGCTCCTCCCCACCTTATTATTACTATTATTACTATTATTATTATTATTATTATTATTATTATCCACTAATTTTCTTCTGTAATCTTTTGCTTCCCAGAGGAGCTGCTTTAGGTAGACACTGTGGCTGGGGGAGGGTGGGTTTTGGCTCCTACCCCATTCCCAGTCCCCATGCCCAGCTGTCCCTGTGCTGTCCCCAGCAGGTCAGGCAGAGGTGCCTTTCCTTCCTTACCTGCTGGAGTTTGGCTTTTCAAGGGGTCTCTGATGATCTGAGGCAGAAGTTCTTGGTCATTCCGTGGCAGGATTGTCCCTTATCACACTAAAAGCAGGAGGAATAATCGTTATTTCGGATACATATTTTGTGTTTTCTCTCATTTTCTGACACCATGTTGTGAAGCAGCGGCTTCTAATCTCTTCAGTAATGATCTCTGGAATAGTTTTTGTTCATAACTGGTAAACAAGAAGTTGTAAACAGCCTTGAGGCAAAACTGGAGCTGAGTCTTATCCCAGATGCACTAATGAAATTTTGGCCATGGCGGGCAAAGGGAAGTGGCTGTACAGACACTGCAGATCACAGGAAATGGAATAGCTCCACGGATTTTTATTATCCTGAAGCTGAGAGGGAGGAGGATTGGCTGGAAGGAGAAATTAAGCCAGTGCCTTGTGTTTTCACAGCGTCCTTGCTGGCTAAAACAAGCAGTGATAAATAATTGACAGAGGCACAGAGGACAGAAACATAAATCATCTAAGAAAAGGAAAAAAATAATGCAATACCTAATTGTTATAAGATGACAAATAACAGTAATTTCTTTCCACGTGGTAATTTGATAAGAGCAAGGCCTCCCTTCTTCATTTAACACACCAGAGAAAATCTGCAAAGGAATAAAGTGGGAGGCTCCCTGAGTGAAAACCTGCCCCAACACACGTTGGGTTTCCAAACACATGAGGCTCATTCCCTGCTGGAATCCCAGTCACAGCCTCCATAGACAAATACACACTATAACATCTCACAGCCTGACCAGGACAATCTTGTACCTCTGGATGTAGAAAGTCAGTTTCCTGTTGTTAAAGTAGCAGTGCAAAATCCTTATGAAGTGATGCAACTATTTTTATGTTGCACGTGGAAGGAATCCACCGGAGCAGCCACCACTGCTTCACCCCTATGCAAAATCTGCTGGGTTTGTCATCTTGGTATCTTGATTTTTATGTGTGATTTTTACCCTCACAGAATCTTCCAGGGCTGAAACAAAAATAAGGAAACTTTAGAGACTGGAAGAACAGCAGGAGCCTGTTGTTGTACACAAAGACCATTTAATGTGGTATGTGCTAAAAAATTTGTTCTTCCCTCGTCCTGAGCTCAGCAATGGCACAACAACAGAGATTTCTCAGGGACCTTGAAAAATAATCCCTGTCCTGCTGAAAAGTGAGAAAGTCCCAGGGGCAAAATACAGCCCCTGGAGGATGGCAAAAAGACCAGGACATCGGTCTGTGCGTGTCTGAGAAATAAGAGAGAGAAATTTATGGATCATTCTCTGTCTCCAGGGAACCAGGAAGAGCCACTGACTAAAAAACTAAAATGCTGTTCCACAGGGCCCCCATGCACAGACCATGGGAATGTGGGCTCATCTTTGCTTCTCCTTCAGAGCGAGGGGGAGCTGCAGCTACACCAAACCCCCCCATTCCCAGTTCCTGCAGCTCAGGCACGGGACAGGGAGTGGTGCAGGAGACCTGTGGACTGGGTCATGCAGGGCTTAAGCTGCCATGTACAGACTCTGGGGATATTTGTGAATTAAGATAATAGAAATTACTCTTCAAGTATTTAACTCTTTCATTCATCAATATATCTGTGATATTTTATATGACATACCTCGGAGTAGTTTATCTCCAAATATCCCAATAGGTTTTCAGCTGGGAGAAAGGAGCTGTGGAAGAAAACACACCCTAAAAATAGCCAGTTGCAATCAAATAATTTTTTCTTACTGACATTTACTTTCATAAAGGACAACAAGTGCAGCTTGAGAGGCAAATTTCCCCTTTTGAAATGGGCAATCCCAGGGAGATGTGCCAATCTTGGAGCTGCACACAGATCTCCTCTCAATGGGCTTAAACTGCTTATCCTCCCCTCAGAGTCATTTATCCACATAGTCTGAGCTGGGGCCAAAGAAAATAGTTTGTCAAGGTATTTCTTTTTAAAAGATTTCAAACTTCAAATGATAAAGAACTAGGCTATCATCAGGATGACTGTAATAAACACAAGACTTAGTTGCAGGTTACTCATCCACTTGAGCTGGGAAGAGAAAACATTTCACTCCAAAGCCAAATCACAAATGTAAATCAGGAGATGCAAATGACAGGTGAGGCATTCACAACAAGTTTGTTACAGCTCTGTGTGTGTGTGTATATATATATATACACACACATGCATGTCTATATGTATGTATGCATATATATATATAATTTCCACCCTGCCTCACTAGAGCCAAGGCTGCTTACCTATTCCTCATCATTATAATATTTTTTTTAACCTCATGCTCAATCAACCTTTAAGCTTCTGAATACAATTTTTTTTTCTTATTTCATGTGTCACAGGCTGTTTTAAATTTTAACTAAAATATCAGCCAACTGTTCCCTGAAATCAGGTTAAAGTAAGATTTCCACACCCAGGCACACTTATGCCACCACTTTATTGAGAAGCCTGGCAAGCAATAAGATTTTAGCTGCCTTACCTTGGAAGCAAGTCCCTGTTTTAAAAGCTCTCAGTAGGAAATTACTGAAGTTCTCCTGGGATCTAGTCTCCAAGTAGCAGTTTCCCATCTATCACTGGAAACTGGGCAGGGACCCCACAAAATAGCTGGACTGGTCGCAGCTTTATCCCTGGAGAGATGCTCTAGCAGCATTTAGCAGTGAGTGCTGGGGTTTAGTCCATAGGAACAGCTAAATCAATGATCCCTGCCGGGCTCTTGGCAGCACAAAATTCCCTACTAATGAGGGATGAGCCTCCTAAATTGCACCTTTCAATTCAGCTTCTGCTCATGAGTCACTCCCTGACAGCCCTGTCATTTGGGGCACTGAAACTGAGGAGAGTAATTGCGGAACAGGTAGAAAGAGGTTTAAAAAAAAAAAAAAAAAAGAAAACCCTGAAAAGTGAGACAATCATGAGATAGCTCCAGTGGAGGATAGAACTGCCAAAAAAAAAAAGTGTTTTAGGAGCCCATCAGCCAGTGAGGGCTAATTCATCAGGTACAGGAGACAGCACTGTCAGCAGGTAGTTTATGTAGTTTATGTCGTTTATGCCCCCTCCCCCCAAAAAAATGAGGGGCCCAGAGGATCCTGTAATCACTGCAAAGTGAATGACCAGAAGAAAAACAAACCAATTCCGGGGCACAGAGCACATCACAAGGCTTCTTTGCACCATGTGATGTTTCTGCTTCGAGTGAAAAATGAGCAAGAGCCACAGAATTGTTTGGTTTCCATCTCTTTTCACATGGAAATGTCATTGCCCTCTATGTCACAGGCATGCGAGCAAACAGCCCGTGATCTGGTCACACAGGGCATCATTACTTACAGTAAACAGCATTTCACCCCTCACCCAAGTTCCTGGCCTGCGGAACACTGGATGACGCCTCACTAGGAATTAGGCAGAGCAGCCTGCCTGGCCCGAGGGCAGAACAGGCGAGCTCCCTGTGCAGCACGATGGGGTTGGATCCTTAACACTTCACCACAGCCCAAAGTTGGACTTGCCCAGAGGCAGCACCTTTAGTCTTAAATAACTGTGCAGGCCGCACAGGAGAAGAATTGTCTGTGAAGGCGACAGCAGAGTTTTAAATGCAGTGTCACCTCTCCAGAAGGTTAATGGCTGTGGAAGGGCTGAACTGTCCCTGTACCTTCTGACTGTTCCCTTTTACATCGCCATCCACACCCACACAGGGACTTTAAGTACTCATTGATTTTTATTTTTTTTTCCCCCTGTGACCTGCTCTAAGGATTTGAATCCTTTGGTGCTCTTGAATTTCCATTTACTGCTGTCTCAGTGACTTGATTTTAATTAACACCAAATTCTAAGCCTTACCTGGATAACATGGATAGGTACCTCTGATTGATGTCAGGAATTTGACACGCTGAGAGGTTACCTCGGAAACCTCTTGGTTTGACTCCAGTTGAAGCCAATTCTGTTCAGTAAATGACAGCGGCAACCCACAGCTCTCCAAACAGCAAGGACTGGAAGTAAGTTTTCCTTGCTAGGATTTTAATTTGGAAAAAAAAAAAAAAAAACAAAAAACCAAACCCAGCAGCACAGGTCCATTCTTTTGGGATGAGGTGCCATCTTACAAGGACCTACCTGCCAGCCTCAGGAGATGCTCCTCCTTTGCTCAGAGTTACACTCAATTCCCCCTTTCTCCAGCAAAACACCCCAAACTGATCTCACTGCATTTTATATTTTGCAGCCCCTGGGATGGTTCAGATTTAAAGGCTAACAGGAGGTACTTCAAGTTCCAGATACTTTTCTTCTACTGGAGGTACCTGCTACTGATAGAAAAGCAAAATAAAATTATGTGAACTTGTCTTTGTCACTGGGGGAAAAATGAATGGCCCCAGGTTCACCTTTTCCCAATCCTGGAGCTCTGCAGAGTGGTCCAGTTCCCAAGCCCAGGTGGACTGGCCCTCCCAGCGGCAGCTGCAATACAGGCATTGGTGGGGGCTGTGTGCATCCCTCAGCTCTGGAACCCCACAGCCAGAGGGTCAGGGACACCTGCTGCCTCCCCCGTCCCCCTCCAGTGCACGAACTGCTCCGTATTCCAGCCTTGGTCCACCCTGGCACCAACTCCGGCAGCACAAGGAGGGTCGTTTCCAGCAGGCGGGTGCCTGGCATCACCAGGATCCCCGTGCAGGCAGCGTTGTGCCCCCGCTCCAGGTAAATCGGGGCAGCGGAGCCAGCATTCCAGCTCTCTCTCACACACACGCACACACACACAGACCTGTTGCTGGCAAAGCTCCTGCAGTTTTCCCTCAGCTCCAGCTCCATCAGGGAGGCAGGAACAGCCCAGCCCCGGCCAAAGGCAGCCCCCAGCCCGATCCCCCAGGGTACCCCGCTTACAGGCGCCGGAGCTCCGCACAGCCGCTGGTTCCGCGCCGGCAGGAGCGAGGCTGCGGCCCCCGGCGCAGCGGAGAGCGCTCCCGGAGGCCCCGCAGCTCCCGCCTCAGGCAAGGAGGAGGGACAGGAGGAAGGAGGGAGAGGAGAGCCCGGCCCAAAGCCAGGCGCCAGGCTTGAGGGCTGTCACCTGCAGCCGCCGCTGGCTTGGGCGAGGGTGCCTGGTTGGAAGGAGTTTCTCGGGTATCTTCCGAGCAGAGCCTCCCTGCTCTGCTGTGTTTGAGGCGTCCCTTTGCCTTGGGAAGCTCATTCCCGGGGTCAGGGACTCACCTCTGCAGGTGCCAGCCCCGACACCCCCCCATCCATTACAGACCAGATTCCCCCCGGTGCTGAGTGCTCCCAGCACAGTGGCAGCTCTGCTCCTACCTGCTGCGCTCCAGCATCTAGATCCAGGCTCACAGAAAATTCCAGCTTTTACATCAGGAACTTGGGGAAGAAAAAAAAAAAAACAGTCTCTGTGGCCCAGGTGAAACCAGGTGGCTCTTGTAGCTGAAATGGCAGGTTTTGCCTTACCTGCCTCTGCATAAGGTTTTTCTGGAAAGAAAAACGGCATCCCAAGGACAGATTATAGGAGAGCAGGCTTCCAATTAATGATTTGATGGATGTAGGAATTATTCTTTAATAATAATAATTGCTCTATTTTTTACACTCCCCTTTTTATTCCACTCCCCTTTTTATTCCTGGAATAGTTAAAAAATTAATCCTTTAACAAATAATTTAAATTTGAGAGAAGAACAATTATCCCAATATGAATTTAACCAACAAATTGTTTTCCAGCATAACCCAGTGTGGAATTATAACTATTCCATATGGAATCATCATGTGCTGTAAATGGAGGCTAAGAAGCTCCAGCCTTGCACAAACATTGTAGTAAGGGCACTTTTGCCACATGTGATGCAGCAGATGCAATCCCCAAATCCCAGGATGTTGGCGGCGCCCAGAGCTGGATGCACTGTAAAGCCACAGATAGAGAAATCCCTGACCAAGAGAGGATCCTGAAGGTGGCCCTGCATCCAGGTAAGGGGATTTTGTCTAAAATTCCTACTCCAGCTCTCCCTGCACACACACACCCCGCTGCAGTTCTCTGTCTCCCCATCACTTTCCCGTACTCACATTCCCTCTGCCTGAAAGCCCAAAACTTAGCGAGTTCACTTTGGAATCCAAAGAGTTTCAGATGGAGAGGTGTTATTCACGTAAGCGGCAAAGTATCCACAATGCAGGGAATTGAGATTTGCAGGGAATCGCTTTCTGCTTCCCCCATAGCCCGTGCAACACCAACGTTGGATCTTCATCACAGATTATTGCAGAATATTGTCTTTTTCGTTTTATAAACAACTTAGTGAGTGGCAGGGCTGATCCCAGAACACTTCCAACTCTTTTAAAAGCCGGCG
Source organism: Hirundo rustica (assembly GCF_015227805.2). Lineage (NCBI taxonomy): Eukaryota > Metazoa > Chordata > Aves > Passeriformes > Hirundinidae > Hirundo > Hirundo rustica. Next base: position 62,115,539 of record NC_053454.1, read on the forward strand.
GCGCCATCTGCTGCGAGCAGAAAGAAGGACACGATGCAAAAGAAATGCAGGGAGAGATCATAGAACCATCACGGAACCCCAGAAAGGTTTGGGTTGGGAGGGACCTCAAGGGTCATCCAGTCCCCCCTCGGAGCCTGCTCAGGGCAGGCTGCTGTCCATCGGCCCCTGATTGCGGATGGATACTGAGGAGATGGAGGTGTTCAGGGAATGCTGGTTGGTTTTCCCTGTGTTGGGTAATCTGGTCATTAAAAAGACTAATTGACCTTTTCCAACAGGGGAGCATATAAGCAAGAGGCGCCAAAGAATTCGAGTTTTTGGGAAATGAAATCTGCAAGTATCCGACTTAAAATTCCCCTGGATGGTCACCGGTTTGACTTCCATGGACTGGTCACATTGCCCAGTTGTGTCCAATTCTGCTGTAAATGCATTTGTCCATGACATAATTCCTAATTTTTCCTTGTGAAGACCATCTGGGCGATAGAGAGGCATGGGCGGGGTAGAGGACAGGAGGCCTGAAGGAGCAGCTCCCAGGGCGCAAACGCCCTCGGTCCCACCCTGCGCGCTCGAGCCGGCCCCACAGCCTGGGGCTGCCTCCCTCTGGGTCCTGCCAGGCTGGGGTCTGCCCTGAGCACCAAAATGCAGGTGTCTGGCTCTCTGATCAAATCAAATCTCTGATTAAACTGCCTGGGTGAGCCTCCCTTCGCACCCTCAAGACAGGACTGGAGTCTGTTTCACAGCCCTAAGACTGCCCGGGTGGGGCTGGTTCCAAGTGCCAACAACGCAGGACTTAGCCTCCATTTCTGAGCCAAAGAAAATGCCTGATTTATTTATTACCTGACCCTAAAACTGGCCAAATGAGCCTGGTGCCCCCCAAACACAGGCCTCAGCCTCTGTTTCCAGGACATGAAGGTACCTGGCCCAGGCTTAACGTGGGGTGCCCCATTCTGATCCCTGAAACCCTACATAACTTGGGCATCTTCTCAGCCAGCTCTGGAGCTTCCAGCTGCTGGAAATGGGACTGGAAACAGGGAATTTGGTCTCTGAACCCCCAGCCTGGACTCCCCCTTGGAGTCCCAAGTGTGATGTCAGGACAGGCTGGAGAGCCAGTGGTGTTGGGACATGAGATAAAGAGGAGGATGGAGCCCATCCAGGATACCCCAGCACCCACGAACACTCCAAGGACCCCACTGTCCTGCCCCTCTCTGCTACTTCCTGCCCAGCCCTGGGGATTGCAGAGGAGGAGCGTGGCCACTGCCGGCCTTCTTCCCAAACCACATCCATGGACCATGCCAGCACCATCCACGGCTGGGCACGGCAGGAGACAGGCACCAGAGAGCAAAAGCCAAAGACTCGCCAGCATCAGAGTGTTTACTTCCCACTCCACAGCAAACCAGATCAACGCTACAGACACGCCCTCCACGCACCCACCCAGCAGTAAGGCACTTTTGAAAACACGTAAAACATTTTTCCCGGCTGCAGCCGCCATCCCTGGGGTGTCCGTGCCCGCAGCCTCAGCGCAGTGTCACCAGCTCCTCGGCAGAAGTGGGGTGAATGGCAACGGTGTTGTCCAGGTCGGCCTTGGTGGCCCCCATTTTGATGGCCACAGCAAAGCCCTGCAGAATTTCGTCACAGCCCAGCCCTTGCATGTGCAATCCCACCACCTTTGGAGAAGAAGTGAGAGGCCAGGTGGGACCCAGAATCCAGAGTGAACTCTTGGGCTCGGTGCTGGGGGAGCAGGATCCCAGCACAAGAGCTGACCACGTGAGGCCAAGCAGCCAGCCGTGGTCCCCACCATCCCCCCAGGTGACCTCCGCTCACCTTCTCCTCCTTGCCAGCGCACACCAGCTTCATGACACACTTCACCTTCCTCTGGGTGACAGCGTGGTACAAGGGAGTGAAGGATGTGCTGTAGATCTTCACGTTCTCTTTCCCATGTATGGCCACAGCCTCCTCTGTAGCACAAGCCACGGCACAGAGGTCAGAGGGATGCACACGGACCATTTAAAAAGAGGAGTCAAAGCCTCCTCTCCTTTGGTCATGGCTCACTTGCTGGAGATCAAAACATCTCAAGCATCAAAGCAGCAAGCTCTGAGACAGTGTCCCCAGCCCCTTCACCCCCTCCGTCCCCACCTTCAGTGAGCCCCACTGTGCCGATGGGCGGGTGGCTGAAAACGACCGTGGGGATGTTCTCGTAGTCCAGCCTGGAGTCCTGCTTGCCCTCGAAGAGCCTGTGGGCCAGCTTCCTGCCAGCCGCGATGGCCACTGTGGGGAGGGACCGGGAGCCTGAGCCACGGCAGGGTGTGGCACCGAGGGCCCGTGCAGGGAAGGGGGCACGGCTGCAGTACCTGGGGTGAGCAGGGCTCTCCCACAGACATCCCCGACGGCATAGATCCCTCTCCTGGTGGTGTTCTGGTACTCATCCACAACCACGTGGCCGTTGGGGTCCACCTGCACGCCCTGCCATGGGAAACAGCAGCCACGTATGCTCCAGGAGGGATGGGACGGCCCATGGGGCACCTGTGCTGGTGGCCACAGCATTCCCAGGTTGGGGGGGTGGGGCAAGTCAGGGGAACACCACCCTGTGACAGGCTCTGGAGACACAAGGGAACCCCAAATACCCATGAGACACCCAGAGACCCGTGGGCATCCTCCCCCCAGCACGGAAGGGATGCGCTGCCATCTCACCACTTGGTCCAGGCACAGCCCCTCGGTGTTGGGCAGCCGCCCCACGGCCCACAGCAGGCAGTCCACGTCCCGGATCACCCCCTCCGTCGGCTTGTGGCCGGGCACCACAGAGGACACTGTCACATCCAGAAGCCCACGGGGAGATTTCGCAATCCCCTTGACCTAAGGGGAACAAGAGCAGCAAGAGAAGGTGCAGAGGCTTTTGCCTTGCAACAAGCAATGGCAGCCGTGCAGCAGAAGCAGGGATGTCGCCAAAACCATTGCTCAGCAAGCAGCACCCAAAGCTTTCCCCCAGCCCTGCCTCTGCAGGAGGGATGGGACAAGCCGCAGGGCTGCTCTGTGCTTTCCCACCTGTGTGTGCTTCCAGACATCCACCCCGGTGTTCTCCAGCTCCTGGGTGCAGTTTGAGCTGATCAGGGAGTCAAAGGTTCGCAGGACCTAGGCAAGGATGCCCCCAGCCCTGTCAGATAAGGGTCTCCAGGCAAAAGCACTACCTGGCAGCCCCTCCACCAGTATTTCCCTGCCCCTGGAACCCAGGAGGTTTGGGTGTTTTCTGGTTAACAAACTTCTCTGTTTGTTTCTCCAATATTTTCTTTTCGTTTCCTCCTCTTTTCAAGTCGTGACTTGAAACAAAGCTCAGCGGAATGGATGCGCTGACACGTGTGGCTGCAGAAACGCTGGGCACGTGGGCGGGTGCTGCTAAAACACGGCCCCCCCAGCCTCTCCATTGCTCCCATGCCACCATCCCCAGCCTCTCCATGGCTCCCATGCCACCATCCGCTGCATCGCCATTCCCGTGCCAGCTCAGACCCTCCTCTACCAGGAACTGACAACCAGAAAACCCTGGCGGGCTGGGATGTGACAGCCAGGCAGGAAGCGTGGCCAGGGACAGGCGGTGGCACTACCTCGTTGTGGCGGATGAGCAGGGATGACTTGGAGCCCAGCGTGGAGAGGATCCCCGCGATCTCCACCGCGATGTAGCCGGCCCCGACAATGACGCTGCGCCTGTGGAGAAGCGACTGTGCCGTGTGCAGGCACCTGGAGCAGGCGCCGGTGGCTGCAGGGAATGAATCCCACTGTACCTGGGCAGCTCCTCCAGGTCGAAGAAGCCGTCACTGGTCATCCCCAGACTGGCACCTGCAAAGCAAGAGACCCTTTCACAACCTTCATCTGTCCCCCTTCCCCTCCCAAAGCCTGCTTGGAAGGCAGACCGCTCCCCAGCCTGGGAGCCTGGGGAATTTCATCACGCTCACCAGGAATTTCACTGTCAGCAGGGACAGCCGGGCGCCCGCCCGTGGCTATAAGGATGTGAGGAGCCGTGTACTTTTTCCCATCCACTTCGATGGTTGGTTCGGGATCAGCGGTGAACTTGCCATAGCCTCGGATTATATCAATGTGAGCCTTAGGGGTAACAGTTATGCGATTAACAGCGGGATGAGGTGCAGGAGACAGCTAATGGAGCCAGGCCTTCCACAGTTGGAGGACAGCCATTAATGACTAGAAAAGTGGCCAAAAATCCGTCATTTTTGCCACTCAGATTGCAGGATAAACACATCCCATCTCACCTTCTTAACATTGTTCTCATAGATGTCATTGAGGCGCCGCACGTACGCGTCACGCTTCTCCTTGATGGTCCTGGACCAGAGCAGGGAATATTATCACTGCTAGCAGAGGGAACCTCCCGGAGCTCAGGAATAACCTGGCACTCAGTGCCATGGTCCAGTTCACAAGGTCGGTCAAACGTTAGACTCAATGATCTCAGAGGTCTTTCCCAACTTTAATGATTCCATGATTCTGTGAACTCAACTCCTCTGGCACGTGGCAGCCATGCCACAAAATAAAATGGCTCCCTGTGACCCTTTCCCCACCAAAGCAAGATTTCTGTGCCTGCCTTCTCTGTGTTTGACTTTTCCAGAGTCTCTTCCCACAGCCAGCTTGGCACCCTGTTCCCCAAAACACAGCGGCAACGCCGGCCCTGTAACCAGCTCTGCACAACCCACGGGAGCCAGGAAGTGGGCAGGGACCCCTTTGAAGTGGACAATGGGCTGCTCCCCATGGGACACTCACTGGAAGATGCTAGTTTCCAACTGGCCCTTTCCATTCTTACCTCCAGTTGAACTTGACACCTGGTGTTTCAAAGCCATAGTCAGCGTGATCGTGGATAAACTCCGCATGGACCGCCGTGTTCCACATCACCTGCCCACACAGACTTCAGGTTGGCTCAGGAAGACTGCTTTCATTCTGGGGAAAACCCCCGCCAGGCTTCCTGATTCCTCACTTTTGCCCAGAGCACCCATGGGGCCACAGGAGTGCCCACAGCATCCCGATGATTCAGCAATACCCTCCAAGGCTCTGCTTCCTCCCCACACCCTGTGCCAGCACCTCCCTAGAATTTGGTAGGCACCCACTCCAGACCCAACCCATGCCGCTGGAGCCGGCGGCAGAACAGCCTTACCTTCTTTGGCACGCACCCAACATTGACCTGGAGGGAGTAAGAGCAAGTCTCAGTGTCAAGGCCCTTGTTTTCCTAAGGCAATGCTCCAGAGAGCGTGCCACATCAGGCTGGCACTGCATGTCAGCTGTCTGCTCAGGAAAACAAAGGCAGGATTACGGGTTCCTGGTAAAACAGGGGTGTAACCGCCTCGGGAGGCTGAAGGTCTTGTGGTTTGCCCATTTTCCTTCACTTCCTTGAAAAAGAATACGGAAGGTGGAACCTTCAAACACAGGGGTTTTTTTCCATTGATACTCTAATTTACTAGAGAAAGTTGTTTGCTATCCCTTGCCTGAACTTCTGGGAATATGGTAATTTTTCCAGCAGAATGCACTTAGAGTATAAAACTAGAGCCTGTCCCCGGCTTGTCTGAGGAACTGGTTTGTTTTTTGGCTTGTTAACAGCTCACCATGCTCTTGAGTTCTGCTTTACCGCCTTACAGTGCTGCTACACAGACCCAGGAGGATCCATCGGCATCCTGCCACCTGCCTGAGAACGGCTTGGAAGGGGCCGGGAGGAAGCTGGTGGAGATGGGCGACTGGGATCCATCCTCATTCAGCCTGACAAGGCAGGCCCTTGCACAACGCTCGGGCACCGGGGAGGCGATTCGTTCTCTCCGATTTCCCGCACCGCGACCCTCCCCGGGGGCTCCGCCACCATCCCCGGGTCGCGGGGGCCAGCGCGGAGGCACCGGCCCCGCGTCGCTCGTCCCTGCCCCGTCCCTCACTCCCGTCACCCGCAAGCGACTCACGCAGGTGCCGCCGAGGCGCAGCGGCTCCACCAGCGCGACCCGGGCGCCGAGCTCGGCCGCCCGCCGGGCCCCCGCCAGGCCCCCGGAGCCGCCGCCCAGCACCAGCAGCTCGTAGGCGGCCGCCGCCATCGCTCCAGGCTCGGTCTGGCCCCGGCGCCCCGCCCCGGGACCGCCCCCGGCCCGCCCCAGCCCTGCACGACACCACGACTTGGGGCTGACAACGGCGAGTTTATTGGTTCAGGTACAGCGAGAGGATTGCAAGCACTTCCAGGACAAATATACAGAGGGGAAGGGGGGTGGGGAGGAGAGGGATAACAAAAGAGAAAACAAAATAAACAAAATAACCCCAAAACAACAACAAAAAAACCGAAACAAACAAAAAAAAAAGGGGGGGGGGGGGGCAGGATCAGCACACAATGGGAATAGAGCTAAAAAGGGAACGCTTTTATCTGGGTTATGACAACGTACTCCCAAGCAGGAATCACTTCCTTTCTCCAGTTAAGTTGAGCGGTCTTTCCAATAAAATAAAAAGTGGTGGGGGATGAAGTTAGTGTGCACTTCCCTGGAAAACAAACTCTAATTCATGCCAGTTAAACACTAGAACTAAAAATGTACAAAGAAGCGTCAGAGGAGATGAAGTGTTGTTAAAGAGTTACCTTTTCCTGTCTGAACAGTCCAGAAGGAAAACAATGACTACAAATACAGCAGGCAAACTGACTTTTGGGCTGATGGGCATGGGAGAGAGAGAGTGTCGTAAGGAATTCAGTCTCAAGTTGTGCTAAATGCTCTTCGTCCTCTGTATGGCACATTTTGGTCCATGATGGGGATTTGAGTTGAGACGAACCCTGATTTCTTACAGAAACGTGTAAATATTGTTGCTTTTTTTAAAATGCCAGGTGTACTTCCTTCTACAAAGGCTGGGAGAGGTTTATAGGAAGTAGTCTGGGGTACGACGGGTAACATGAGGCTCTCCACGACGAGGTGCTGGGTCAAACTGGAGGCTGCAGGAAAGAAAAAGGGATCACTTACCCTCCTCCACAAGCCATTTTCCAGTCCCACAATAAATATCAGGCTTGTTCTCCTGCTGCTAGCGCTCTACTCACTCCAGCTGCTTCCACATAAAACATTCCAAGCACCAAAACAAGAACTCCTGGGAGTTGAAACCCATCATCATAGTGACCCAGCAGCCCATCACCGCTTTCTCATGGGAGTAGCTAAAAGCACAATTCAGACCTTCTCCCCATCTTACAAAGCTCAGCGCTACACAGGATGAAAATAAATACACAAATCCACGTGTTTTTTTACTCTCTCCATGAAGCTTAGGCAGTAAAGAGGTTAAAGAAGTGCAAAAGCTCCAACTCTCCAGAGAGCCAGGAAGAGGAGCTTTTAGGAAAAACTCATTGCTTCTTTTAAAGCAGAGCACATGTTAACTCCAGAGTGGTCTGAGCTGGCTTTTCATGGAAGAACCCCTTCGGGAATGATCAGCCACTCTTCACAGAGCAGTTAGAAAAAGACCCCAGCCCAAGCCCAGATACTCACAAGGAATATTTTAAAGTGTCATCTAATTCCATGATAGCAGCCTGGTTCCCACAGCGGTAGCAATAATTGGGGGCACTGAAGATGGTAACCACATTCCGGTCGTGGCACCAGTTATAACCCTGCCAGGGTAAGAGAGAAAAAGGAAAGGTCTCTGTTAAACCTCAGCCCATCCACAGTTCCTCTTCAGGCCTGAAACTCTACGAGGCACTTGTGAAACTGGAGATTTCTTCAAGTATTTCCAACTGACTTAGTTTCATTTTGAAATACGTGCTTTACCACAAGGAGCAGCAGCAGGTACCTGGCAAAACCAGCTTCAGGCAGCCTACAGGAGACCATCCACTCTTCACTTGTAAATTATGGATTGTACCACTAAAAAGCCTTGGGATTTTTAGGGATACCTTCAGCTTTCATCCACCACAGGCGACAATTTGCCTGCCGGATGCCAGTGACTTCTGACGCACGGTTCTGCTTAAGGAATCTACCTACACTGGGTTTTAAAAACGCATCTGCTCCATTGACCCACCTGGCATTTTTCCAGCAAGACATCCAATAATAGCCTGTTGACAGCTACAAATAGCATAATCCCCATCACATCTGACTGCCAAGCACTATGGGACAGCCTGTCGGACGTAGCAGCAGCCAAAGCAAAGGCAAGCCAGCACGTAAGATTATTCCTGCCACAAACAGGGTGTGACACGACCCCTCTGGCAATTTACTTGGAGGGGGAAATTTGTTTGGAAAGGGCAGAACATCCCCTTATTTAGGCTGCAGGTCAAAGCACGTAATTTTTTGTTGTTGTTTTCACGTGACTAAAGCCTCTCTTTGGTACCGACCTGCGTTAAGATTTAGGTGTCAACAAACCCGTGAGTGAAAGGTGTCCCAGAGGAGACCTCGTGGGCCCCTGTTTTGTTAGCCCTGGCTAGCAGAGTGCTTCCCTACCTCCATGACCAGCTGGTGAGCGCGGGAGACCAGTGTGAGACCATTGGCGTGGTTAAAGGTTTCGGAAATATCCTGCCCAAAGGTGTAGCCAGCACCACGTGGAGAAATGCCCCAGCCGCCACGGTCATCCGGATCCGACCACAACAGATCGCACATCGGACCCTTGGGAAAGATTGAGAGTTCTTTGTTAGATCACTGGCAAGATGCTTAAACACATTTTATTTACAGTAGCAAGACTGCCAGCACATCCTTCTCAGCGCAAGGCATGTTTACTGAACACACGTCTGAGAGCCCCAACCACTCCCAACACAACGTCCAGCTGCCCCGGGAGCTCTGAGCGCTGTTTCTCAGTCCAGACTGCAGGCCCCAGGAAGCTCTAACAAGGTGAAACACCATAGGAGGCTGGGTGGGCTGGGGAGGAAGGGCGGTGACACGGTGTGGCTTCACATGGTGGCTGTCAGTTCACAACCACATAAGTGATGAGGCTGAAGATAGTAAACACCCTCCCCCGCCAAATCCTGCTCTTTGAGTCAGACTGAAAGCCCAAAAATCCCACAATTCTGGGAAAACAACTGTGAAACCACCACAGCTCTCCTTACGTAGGCTGCTGTAATCAAAGCACACTGACTTATGTGTGTTTTGCCCAAATGTTCATCTGCTCTAGCTCCTGGAAAGACCATAATCCACATACAACCACGTGTTCAAATGGACTGCAATGTGCAAAAACATTTGCATTTTCCGCCAGCAGATATTTAAGTTTCTGAAGCATTTCCTTTCCTATTACCTCATGTGGAACTTCCTGCAGGCGGTCCAGAGCCCTGATATGATCCAGTGTATCTATGGATGGAGAGAGGCCACCATGGAGGCAGAATATCTGTTCCAGAAAGGAAAGAGCAATGCATTAAGTGCATATTGTTAAGGGAAGAACAATTTCCAGACCAGCTGGGTTTAATGCTGTTAACACTCATTCACAACTCCAGCCACCTCGCCCTCGGATCACAAGTTAAAGGAGCTCGTCTAGGACTGCTCCTGTGGATGTCAGACAACACAGCCTGCAGAAATCTAAGGAAGGGAGGGTTTTCCTCATCCCAGACTTACCTGGCCGTCTACTAGAGCTGTGAGTGGCAGGTAATCAAACAGGTCTGTGAAGTACTTCCAGACGTTGGCGTTGCCGTACTTGCGCAGGCACTCGTCGTAGAAGCCGTAGACTTGTGTGATTTGCCGGCTCTCGTGGTTGCCCCTCAGTATCGTGATGCGCTCCGGGTACCGCACCTGCGGGTGGAGAGAACGCTTCCTTAGCACAGGCATGGAAAGAAAGAGTAATGGAATATCACAAACAGCAGCCAAGCACTCTGTTCCCAGCACGTGTCCAGTGACATGGATCGATTTACACCCGCTACGCTCAAGCCAATGGCAGCGTCACCAGGAGGAGAAAACTGTACCAAAGAAATGGTTCCCAACTCCCAGGTTTTGCCCCGATTCTCCCAAGCCGTACCTTCAACGCCACCAGGAGAGTCACCGTCTCTACCGAGTAATAGCCTCTGTCCACATAGTCTCCCATGAACAGGTAGTTTGTGTCTGGAGACTTCCCACCAATCCTGAAGAGTTCCATAAGGTCATGGAACTGCCCGTGGACATCCCCGCAGACGGTGACGGGGCAGCGTACCTCTTGTACATTTGATTCTTTTGTCAGGATTTCTTTAGCCTGGCAAGGAAAGCACATTTAGCACAAAAAGGTAGGAAGTTCATCCAGAAGCAGGTGATTCTGCTGCATTCCCCAATGGAAACCCAGTTTCAACCCCACTGCTCAAGCTGACCACTGGAAAAACAGTTTGGTGCATGAGCACAGACCAGGGTGTTTCCCAGTGCACGGAGATGTGCAGTTTTACTACAGCGAGGCCAGATTCCCTTGCCCAGGGCACATTTTGCCTGCCAGAATTCCAATCCTCTTCCAAGCACAACAGTTTAGCAACTTCTACAGGCAAGTCGCATACAACTGGAAGGCAAAGACAGAGGCAATTGGAACATATGGAGCCACAACCAGCTTCCCCAGCTGGCAACAAAACGACCACAGATGGAAGGAAGGCATCCCTGGATTTAGTCATCTCTTCTTCCACACCCAGCAGTTCCTCTGCTAATTACAACCGTGCAATGTAGCCTATCTGCACCACCTTATTATCCTTATCAAATACCAGGTTTGTTGTGCTGCCTCCAGCTCACTGACTGATGCCGATCAGCGCTCCAGGCACATCTGAGGCACAGGGAGCACCCACAGGACGGCTCCATCTGATCTGAACAACAGAGCTGGAAGATCACCAACACTGAGCAGTCAGAAGCAGGTGATGATCTGGGTATTCCCTGCCATATCCCTTAGCTCAGGATGAGCTAAGGCTCATCCTGCGCTGCCAGAAGGGACCTGCTTCCCAAGGATACCCTCTGTGGGCTTCCTGAGGATGCTTGCGTTCCCATTCCAATGTTTGCTGCCTTGCCTCTTTTAGGAAAAACATGTATTTGGAAGGATTAACTAAACCCCAAGCAGCTTGGACAGTTTGGACTGAATCCAGCATGCTCTCTGCACATAACCTAACCTGAGGGATCCTTGAAGTCACATCCTGTCTGTGGACTTGATGACATGGGCTTTGCCTTGCACTTCTAGCACGGCTGGGAACTGCTGAACGTGTTGTATTTGAGTGCAGTAGTAGCACCCAAATTCTGCTCACACATCCTTAAAAGCATTTATAGCGCCTTCTGAGAGCTTCCACCCTCCAGGAGAGACAAATATAAACCCACAAAACAGCTGCTCCGTGTGCTCTGACTGTTGCACAAAGCAACAGGCAGGGGTTTGTTCCAAGCTGGAGCTCAGCAGGGCTCCTTTTCCACAGGAACAGGGCAAATACGCTCACTTTAAATCTACCCTAGGAAGCAGGGCCAGCCCAGGAACTGAAATGTTGATGCCAGGAGAATCCAGAAGTTTCCCCGATGAGGAAGGAGAAGCTGGCAGGTGACAAGGAGCAGCTCCTTACGCTGCCAACCAGCTGTTCCCCCACAGCCCATTTTAGCTCACCCTGTGGACACCCATCTGTGCACGTGGACAGATCCAGTCTGTCATTTTAACTCTGCAGAGCTGGTTTAGATCAGGCTCAGGAGTCCCAGCCTGCCCTCACGTGATGATTTTATAATGCAGAACAAGACTTTCAAAATGTTCAGCATCAGTAAAAACACCCCAGAAAAGCAGTGACTAACCAGTGCATCTGCGCGCAGTGTGAGCACTGAAATCAAATGACTTAAAATAAAAAGCGCTATTACAAAGCAAAAATAAAAACCTCTGAAGCAAGCAGGCTGCCTGGCATCATCAGCACTTACTTAACCCGTGGGCTAATAAATAACTATGACTTAAAAGTCAAAAATTAGCTACCTTTGTTGCTGAAAACAGTGACTAATGGTATCAGCTTCCTGTGCATCTGTCCCACTTGCCCTGGATGAAAACCATATCCAGGTCAGGATAAAAACCAGCAGCTTTCAGGTGTTTCTATTAAATAAACCTCCCTTGTATCAAATAAACCAAACCAATGGCTGCCATGTCTGCGCTCAGAGCCTTTGAAGAGCAGCCTGCTTGCTGGCTGGGAGCCTGCCCATCACCTCAACTCCTCGTGTGCTTCTGAAGAGCCTTGGAGAGAGGAGAAACTCCACTCCTTCTGGAAGGTTCATTCCCTCACCTCGGTCTGACTCGCAGAGGCTCGTTCTCTGGGAATCTGAAGCCGGGCATGGAGTTTGGGATCAAAATTCACCTGAACCCTCACTGCACCAATTGCCACAGACCAAACTACCGTACCAACAAGTGGGCTGAGGATAGTAAACCTTAGGGAGCTTGGCTGGAACAAGAACCAGCCACGTGAGATGGAAGCCAGAGGGATGGCAGGGATGGAGCTGCCTCACCCTTCAGGAATAAGGCAGGAGCAGACACTCCAGAGCCTCTGCCAGGGTGCCCAGGTGCTCCCAGAGGTATCTGAACCAGCACCCCCCAGAATGAGCATCACCAACAGAGAAATAAAACATTCCCGGCCACGACGCAACACAGCACTGGGAATTTCACGCAAAGGGACTGCGTCCCCTCTTACACCTCCAAAGAACAAGGAGAGGAAAGAGAAGCTACAAGGAGAGGGATGGTCATGGGTGGCTGCTTGTTTAATTCAGGAGACAGCCTTTTCCTTGCCTTCTTTCAGAGCCCATCTTATCCTCTTTGTGAAAAACCCTCTCGCCTGGATTAAGCAGGACGGCTCAGCTCCCTCATCCGTACCCCAAATGTGCAAGCTCCAGCAGTGATCAGAATGAATCCTTCTATCAGCCTCTGAATTTCTGCAGGATTTGAGCTAATTTTCATTTTAAACACCAACAGAATGGGAACAATGTTACCACATTGAGAAACAGCACCTCCATCACCTGTGTGAACCTGCATGTGGGGCTGGTCAGCAGTCTAACGATGGTGTCACTGGGCAGGTAAGGACAGAGTGGCACTTCCACAGCAACAATTTCAACAACTTTTAAGAGTACAGAATCACTAGGCAGCTTTCATTGTGTCCAATCTTTCCCTCATCACTGTCCTCTACGCCAGTACCTAAAACCAAGAATGACCCACACAGGTAACTCTGGGATTTTGCTGGTTTGGGTTTTCTTTACCCCGCGTCATTTTGACTGTTTGTTTCAATACTGAGCTCTTCTACAGACTGAAATCTGAGGCAAAAGGTACTGCTGTGTTGGGCCTCTTTGAAATCAGCCCCAAAAAGGAGTGCTAAGAAGTATTCTGGAGAAAAGCATTCCTCCAAATACAATTTCAAGGAAACCAACTAAACCAGCTTTGTGGCAGGGCTGCACACCCAGAGATTTTTGTAAGCTCCTCTCCTGGGTGACACAACCACTCCCCAAAACTTAAACAAGCCAAGTCAGTGCAGGGCTCAAGGTTTCCTTCATGCCCCAGTCATTTCTATCAGTTTCCAGCAGTATGGGAGAATGAGGTGCTGTGACAGATGACACACCTACCTGTCACCTGCCTCCTGAAGGACAAACACCATCCCCACCTCCAGCTGAGCTTTCCTATCCAGTTTCTCCCTATTTCCTGTTTATTCAGCCACCGTCTGCTTGGCATCATCCCCCAGCTTCCCCAAAACACAGCAGCTACGACTCCAGCTTCCCAAACAGACACAGCTCCCTCACAACTGATGGAGCTCTGGAGAAAAGAGTCACAAAACAAAGGCACAGCCCCAGCATGGGATTAAAAAATGAAAAGGGGGGAAGAATACAGAAGCTACGTGGGGGTTAGGGAGATGCCAGGATCACTGCTAGAAGAATATGCCAAGGAAAATCCTCCCTTGGTCACGGACTGCGGTGTTGAGGGAATGTCCACAAAGAGCTATTGCACTGTTCAGACAACACCCAGCACAAGTCTAAGGACCTTTCTCCTGATGGGAAAAAAAAGGCTCTTGCCAGTCTTTGCTAAACAAATCCAAGCAGGCATTTGCCAAGGCCTGTCCAAACCACAGTCCAAAATAGCAGACAGTGTCCTTTATCCGACCATTTCTCTTTCTATTTTGGTCCCGCACAGCAGGCTGTGAGCCTGTTTGGGTCTCACCTCTGCCCCCTCTGCTTCCCGAGATCCCACCTCGGACGTCAGAGGGTTTCCTCACTGACTTGGGGTTGATTTTTCAGCATGCGGCTCCTCTATCTTGTGTAGGACACCAGGACGTCGGACACCCCACAGACACCACCCCGGTCTCCCAGCACTGAATACTCCAGAGGCAGCAACCTGGTCACCCAACGTCCAATCTCACAGAAACCGCCCCAGTCATCCAGTGCCGGATATCCCACAGGCACCATCCTGTTCTCCCAAAACTCACAGGCATCGGCCGCTCTCCCAATGCCAAATATCCCACAACCACCACCGGCGCTCCGAGTGCCCGATATCCCAGCAGCCGCATCCCTGTGTTTCAAAACTCGATATCCCACAGGCACCACACCGCTCTCCCCACGCCCGATAACCCCCCGGCCGCAACCCCGTCTCCCAGCGCCGGATATACCACAGGCACCACCCCGCCCTCCCAACGTCCGGGCCCCGCACTCACCTTCTCGCAGAGACTGCGGACCTGGCTCTCGCTCAGCTGCCGGCACTCGTTCAGCTGCTCGATCCACTGGTCCAGCTCCTTGGCGAAGCCCTTCTCCTCCATGGCGGGGGGGGCCGGGCGGGCCCCCCGAGGCCCGGGCCCGCCTGTAGGTGCCGGCGGCGGCGGCCGGGGACGCGCGGCCCGCTCGGGTCTGCTCCGCTCCGCGTAATGGCGGCGCCCCCCACCTGCCGCGGCTGCTGCGCACTTCCGGCCACGCCCACAAACGCGTCCGGCGCGCGCCGATGCTTCCGGCGCGCCGAGTTGCCTCAGAGCCGCGCCCCTCCCATGCTTCTCCCCCACCCCCGGAGGCCCCGCCCACCCCCAGGGCCCCGCCCCTCCCCTCAGGGCCCCGCTCTCCTCACGGCTGCGCCAGGTGATGGCGGCTCCGGCTGTTTGGGGTCGCCCCGGCCCAGAGCCGCCTGACGGAACCTGCGCTCTTCTCTCCAAGGAAAAAAGGATAAAATGCTCCCTTCTCTCTAAGGAAAAAGGGTAAAATCATAACGTTTTGCGCCCGCTGTGGGTGCCGAGTCGCAGGACTTGACAGCAGGGCCCGGGAATGTAACGATCCCTGTCTGCCTTACAGTAAATATGCGTTCTTAATTCCTTTCACCGCATTCCCGTGAAATGTTGTGGAGCAGTATTCAAAGCTGGAGCACATGTACGATTATGTACTACATATGACACATGATCAGTGAATATAAGCAGTAAAAATTAATGAATTTGCTTACAGTCTGGCACTCTATTCATCTTGCCCTCCGCTTTAAACTGTGGCAGACCTGCACAGATTTCTACCCACTGCTCTTTATCTCCTTTGCACTTGTTCTACTGTCTTCTCTATACCCAAATGGAGTAGTAATAACAGTGATGTAATAACTGAGGCTATGACACTGCTACAGTCTGGAGTGCCCAGGCAGCAAGGACTGGGATTTTAGGAGACCCCTGACAGGAAACTTTCCCAGGATTTTCAGCAGGATAAGATAGATCAAATCCATGTGGCGTGTTCTTTCATGTAGATGGGAAGGCTGAGGTTTGCTGAGGCACTACTCAGGCTGTCCTACCAGGAACATTGATGTCAGTCACAGTTCTAATCCGCTGGCTAAAACAGATGGACTTGTGGACTTCACCCTGAAGTGAGGGAAAAAAATTAAAGGATTCAAAACATCACATCCTTGAAGTGAATTTTATGACTAAAAATAAAGCTAGCAAAGTAAAAGAAAGCAGTTTATATAAAATACAACTTTGTAACTACTGTTCTAGATGACAATTGCTCACCATTCCAGTTCCCAGGAAAGATAGTTGCCAGGAACTGTTCACACTCCTCTGGATGTTTTATTTGCTGATTTGTTTCCCAGAAGATCATTTTTAACCATATTGCCCATGTTTGTGATGCAGTAGAGAACAGCCATGGCATAAGGGAAACCTTGCCTCATGGCAGTGGACAATAAATCTTCCCACTCCACAGCTTCCCAAGGACAGCATGCACTCCATGCCTTCAGAAGCATATGGGAGAGCAGCACCCCACGTAAAAATCATCCCTGGCTTGTCCAAAATGACCCAAAAAAGGGCACCCTGAGCCTCAGGAAGCCAGCCTTAAAACAAATGCTGAGCAGCTTTTATTCCTTCTTTCAAATTTTGAAGGTTTCCTCGTGATATAATTTGAGGAAACAAGAAACGGGCACATGGACACGCACGCTTTGGTGATAAGTTTCTATTTACCGATTCCTTGCCATCATTAAAATGTTTAATAGGCAAAGCTTAAATGGAAAGATCGAGCTGAGATATTCCTCTTGGCTCCTCGTCAGAAATAAAGAGGTTTCTGAGGTATCGATCCGATGGCAGGTCCTCAGCAAAGTATCGGCAAAACCTCACACCTACAGCTGTGCAGCCTGAGCCAGGAATGTCCTCAGAGCAACACGACGTGGCTTATTGGAAAGAGGGAGCTCTTGGGATGAGCTGTGGATTTTCCTGCAGAGGAGTGGCAGGGAGAGAGCCTGCGGAATCTCCCGACAGCAGTGGGGGACATTCATCAGGCTCCCTGGCAGGCAAAACTGACAAGCCTCACTGAGAAGGAATTAATGAAGGCAGGATTTTCTACCACCTTCTCTAAAATCTCATAATTTCTGTGCTAGAACCTTCTAAAAAGGCAATGCTGGTGAAGTGGCATGAAAGGCCACTTTATTAAAAAATACATTAATGTTGTCGGTGTAACATTACACCCTCCCCTTGCTTTCTTATTTTCTTATTACACCCTTGCTTTCTTGTTTTTGTGATTTTTCCACTGAAACTTGGCTTTTTTAGGGTGTGATACAAAACACAGGAGAAACAGAAGCAGAAAAAATTACTCATGGCCACCACTGCCTAGGAAAGGTATTGCCTGGGCTTATCCACTGCTTCCCAAAGAGTGCCGGATTCCTGTGTTACAGAGAGGGGGAAAAAACCACCCCCACAGTGAATAAGTAAAATAAATCAGTAAAGTTCTTCCTTCTGCCAGCAGCTGAGGGTGCACAAACCCAGCAGCAGCTGCTCCAAGGGCACCTGACCCCCGCCCCCGTGAGGGTGCAGGGGAGCACCGGACTGCCCAGGGGCACGAGGACACGGATCCCTAAAACACATTTTGGGGTGCAGACACAGCATTTTTGCCGTGGATGGGAGGCAGGTGTACCTGGCAGCACCCTCCACGAAGCCCGGATTCTTTCTCCCAGCGTTTCCCCAGAGGATTCATCTCCCTCCTTCCTGTGGTGGCTTCCATCACCATGGGCAGCGCTGCTCGTACTGTGAGGAGCAGCAGGAAACATTACAAAACCCTGATAAACTGAGAAAAAAAGCCAGAGAGAGGTCAGAGGGGAGGAAGGAGGCACAGAGAGGGGGAATGCTGCCAGGAAAAGGGGGATGAATCTCTGAAAATGGACTCTGTTGCCATAACATATGCACAGGCATGGATTCCGAAAGAGAGTGACCAAACCCTCGCAAGGATCCTCCAAAATGTTCCTCTCAGATACAGCTGCATCTTTTAGGGAATAAAAAATGTCCTCCTGCAGCAGCCTGGAACAATTTTAATCCCCAAACAGCTATTTTGGGGAGGGGGAGGTACCCCAAAACCTGCAAGCCTTGCAACAGGTTCTGTTTGCAAACGCAGGCGTATCTGGAATATTTGCTTATTCCTTTTATTGAACCTGCTGGCTGATTTGATTACTTCCCTGGAAACGCATGTGCAAATCGGTTTTCCAGCCTTTTGAGGGCACTGCCTTCCGCCACAACGTCTCCAGTGACTGATGCCAACGTCTTGCTAATGCAATGAGCAGGAAGAGCCGGCGTTGGATGCCGACGCCGATGCCCAGAGCTCTTGGCCGCTCGCAGCCATAAATCCCTCCATTCCCAAATGCAAAACGCTGCCGTCGGAAATGCCTCACCCTGAAAAAATGTGTTTGCAACAATTCAGTCTCTCAAATTAAGCAGGCTGAGGCACAGCCATTCCTCTGCCACGCACTTACCCGGAGAGAAGGATCTGATGATGGAAGGCTGGGGGAAAAAAGGGCATCAAATTGAAAAGCCCTGGGGAGATGAATGGGAGATAAGGGAGAGAAAAACATTTACAGCCTGAAATGATTCCCCCTCCCAGAAAAATTTCCTTCTCGCCTCCCTGGGAAGCGCTCAAAGGAGAGCTGTGGTGCAGGCACCTTGGAGCAGGGATTAATCTGATGGTAAGAATCCGAGCAGACAGTTAAGACTACACAAGTAAGCAAATTTATTTGAAGACAGAACAAATATTGTGGCAAACAACAATATGCAAATTCAGTTGAGAACAGGGGTAAATATCAGACTTTGTTTTCAAATCGATATAAAATATAGTCAGATTTCATTTTGTCCAAAAAGCAGCTCGCATCAGGGTGGGGGGTTGGAGGGGATGGCCCTGTTCACGCCATCCGAGGTGTGTGTCACCTGGAAAACCTCAGGCTCGGGAGGTAGCTCCTCTGCCAGCGGAGATGAGGGATGCTGGAAGGAGATGGAGGCACCTTTGGGACTCTAAATTTCTACCTCCAAAAGCCAATTTTTTCCACAAAGCAAGGGGTGGGTTCATCCCCTCCAAGACCCTCAGTGCCCACCCACCTATGTTTGGGTTGTGCAGTCACAAGGATCCCAGCTGCTTTTTAGGGTTGGGCATCTTTGAAGATACCTGCACCTCCTCTTCCTCACTGGCTCCTGATGAATCAACCTCCAGTGGCTGAGCCTGAAAAGCCAGCCAGGGAGCAGCTCACCTCGGATGCCAGAGGAGTGAATAGGACGAAATCCCCTGCCAGGGTGAAGGTGCTGGCGGGCTGCTTTCTAGAAAAACCATCCCAAAATAAAAGCAGACATAAAAAACATTAGATTGTCAATGAGGCTTTGAAACAAATTCAAGTTTATCCTTAATTTTTCTCATACATGTGTGTGTGTGTGTGTGTGAGAGAGACTTCATACAAACAGACAAGAAAGACGTGGTGAACTTCAAGCTGAGGACGGGCATGTGGTCAGTTAGCGTCCGCAGAAGCACCATCGGATACGGAGGAGTTAGCACCAGAGAGTTTGGAGGACCTAACTGAGCACATGCGTCCTTCGGGAAACATGGGGGCGGCGTGGGAATGGGCAGTGGGGAGACATGGAACAGTTCATTAGAAACAATACAAGGCAATTCATGAGTTTTCATACAGTACAATACAGTCACCGATCAATTAACCCTTTCAGTACAGTACATGACAAGTAACACTTTGCACCCTGTTAGCACTAGGGAGGAGGGTTTGGGCTGGAGAGGGGTGGCTGCTGGGCTATCCCTTCTGCCGCTGGATTTCAGGGACTGTGGATTGCTTTGGCTGTTCTCCCACCCCAGCTGGGACAGCCCGACCCCAGCCTGGCTCCTGGGGGAATGCACTGGTGGAGCGCAATGCCACCAGTCCATCCACCCACAGCGAGGGCTGCACCCAATCACAGACTCCTAGAATCCCAGAACAGAAGGGACCTCAAAGATCATCTAATTCCACCCTCCCTGCCACAGGCAGGGACACCTTTCACCAGACCAAGTTGCAAAATCATCCTGGTTTATCCATGGGGGATGGAAGAGCCACCCCACTCTGCCCTGTGCCAGCCACCAAACTGATGAGAAAAGCTCCAATTTAAGTTCCACCTGGCCAGTTCTGGTGCCAAAACACGCAGAAAAGGGTTCAGAGGCTGCGTTCAGTCAGCCTCGAGCCAAACCTGCTTCTTCCCTCAGGCGTAGTGAGAACAGGGTCCGTTGGAAAAGTGCTAAATTACAGTACATTGGCATTTCCATATGTCAACTATTGAACAGCAAAACAGATTGTTTGAAAACAGAATCAGTATCGTACAGTAAGTTCACACTTAATTCTTCACCGTTTCTACACTTGTAACACATGCATTTTATTTCCATTAGTTTAATGCCAGTAGGACCAACATCCTCCAGAACAATGATCTAACATGAAACAAAACTTCCTAAGGAAAATATTAAGCATCACATAAAGTTTCAGGAAAAAACCTGTTAATTAGCATCACAAGGTACTCAGATTTACATTTAGGAGTTTTCATGCCATGACTTTAAAACACCTTTTGGTTAATATCCTAGGGGTGGGGGAAAACAAACCCCAAGAAAACCAAACCAACCCAAAAAAGAGAAAAAAAAAGAGAAAAAAAAAAAAAAAAAAAAGGAATGTTTTGGGAAATAATAGATTTCTCTTCTATGTATACACACCCAGGGAGACAAGCACGAACACGCGGGCTGGTGCATGGGTGTGTGCACAATTTTGTTTCGATAAACTTGACTCATTTCAAGGGCATTTTCTTGAGTCCAAAAAGACTTTCAAGGAAACAAACTCTAAACTACTGAAGCAAATTAAAAAGTCTCTCTTGGAGGAACAGAAAAGGTTGGTAAAGCATCGCCTGTGTGCTGTTACAATGCGCTTCCCATGAGCTATCTGAAAACCCAAACAACTAAAAATCCTTTGTTTCCACCTAAAAGGCCCTTCCAGACAAAAGGGTGCTGTGCTAGGATTTGCATTCAGGCCTCAAGTGTGACGGGCAGGAGAAAACACCTAATTCTGCCTTCCCAAAGGATGAGATGCCATCTCCAAGGGACAAAAAAATACATCTGAGGAGGAAAGTAAGACAAAAATACCTGTTCCACATCCTCCTTTCTCCCAAGCTTATTTCTAAGGACCCAAAGAGACTGGTGGGCTTGCTGAGGGGAGGGAATTTTCCAAATCGTTTGCCTTATCCTGGTGACAGTGAGTGGGATATGAGCTCTGAGACACCGAGGTACTTTCTAAAGAGGCTGTTCCCTGAGCCACTATAATTTTGGGGGCTCAGATAGAGCATCAGCATTTCCTGCTGCTATTTCTTTAAAGCTAAATTTTTCAGGGATAATTTGGGGGACGGGGGGGGAGAAAAATAAACTGAACCAACCCAAAATGTGGATTCTATTTCTGTTTTTACATCCAGTGATAGGGGAAGTAAGAGCATAATACTTGGGGTTGCTCAAGATTTGGAGTTTTTAACCACCTTGGGTTTCCACTGAATATCCAAGCCCCTGAAGATCTATTGAAGAAAGAAGCCAAGAAAACCAGCCACTAAAGCTGGAGTTGTTTAGGAAAACTCCTCCTATCTGCTGCAACAGGGAAACCCAACACACCTATTTCTTTTTGTTGCTGAAGGTTATTTCCATGATGGCCCCTTGCTAGCAGCAGTGAAGGAGAAGACCTAATTCCCTTCTCTGCATTCACACTGATCATGCTGTACTGGCAGGGTTTATCCATCAAGTGTCACCAGGGAGAAACTCCCATCACAGAGGATTGCCAGAGAAGGATTTGGATTGACTGTGGGCTTGTCAAGGATGATGAGCGGCAGTCCCGAGTGCGGATACCCCGGCATGAAGGGAACATAGGGCTCTCACACCCACCATGATTTATTTGCTGCCGTGGAAAACCCATAGGGGCTTTTAAAGAAGCAAAACCCCACCAGTTGGTTGGGAGTGGGTGGTTTGGAACATCAAAACCCAGATTATTCAGCATCCCAGGGATCACCATCCCATTTTGAATCCTAGAGATTTCTGACTATGTTTCCTACAAACTCTACCCTGCTGCTTTCTTGCTGGCAAGGGAGCTCTGATGCCTGGCCTTCCATACAGAAATACCACAGGAATTTAACAGGAATAGCACATCTGAACTGCCTCTGAATGCGAGAGCTGATCAACTCCTAACAACGCTTTCCAAATTCAACAGCACACCCCAGGGTTATTATGCTCCATCTTCTAAATCATCTGTAAATCTTTTTTACTTAAAAATACCTTTTGCAGTTGAAGCCCGTGAGCAATCCCAACAGCACTTCCAGTGCAGGCACAATGATGGCTTTTATTGCAATGGCTTGAGCGCGGCCTTTGTTGGTTCCAGGATCTCAGACTGGTTTGAACTGGGCTGTCCCATGGACTCACCAGGGTCTCGCACCGGACTCAAGAGCATCTGCCCTGCGACTCTTGCTCTGTTCAGTTTCAGGAGTCAAGGAGATGATCTCGCACCATCCCAACCCCTTTTGAGACTTCTCCTGTATCTTTGGTGTTTTTAAAAGCCATGCGCTCAGGGCTCTGGGTGACCTCGAAATTTACAACAACCACGTCTGCCCGGACATCAGTGACTTAGGTGTTGGTTCTGTCATGTAAAATAAGCTTGGATGGGTAAATTCCCCACTATCAAGTAGCTAATGGATACGTAATGGAAATCAGGCACCAGACAGTGGTCCGACACACCTCAGAATTTTCTTCTGAGGGCCCCTACGTAATTAACACTGTGCCTAGGAGGGGAAGTAGATGGGGAAAAGAAGAGAGTTCAAAACTCAGTGCTAACAGTACGTACAAAAGTGCAGTGCTCAGTTTAGTCCGAAGCAAAGTGACTACTAGTACTTAAAGTGCTAGTCCCAACATCGGTTTGGTTCAGTGTCCAAAACACGGGGGGAATGCGGGGAGGGTATCCCAGGGGGAAATTAAAAACAGACAGCACTGCAACTGCACATGCCACACCAAAAGTGCTTCAAATCACACCACTGCGGAGGGACGCGCAACGCCACGGCTCAGCTTGTGAACACACACGAGCAAACGACTGACACCTTTTAGGTTACTATAAAGAACAGCTCCATTATATCCATCACTACGAACCCGTTTGGGAAGCAAGTGGTCACAGCGTACAGAAAACAAAAGACGACCCCACTCCAAAACCAAGAGCCTTTAGGAACACTGACGAGCCTTTGCAACTAGGATACTCAAAGTCTAGCGAAAGCAGCCTTGCCCAGTGTCTGCAACAAGCTTGGCCGATGCTTATCATGCACTTTACAGAGGCAGGCTGCCTCCTCTTACACGCTATCTTACAGCTTAGCCTATTCACCTACGTATTTGTGGTCTGCTTCGTTAATTGTAGCTTTCTGCCCATGCATTAAGCTGGCTTGTTTCTCTTAACCACCCTACCAGTCAAAGGACAATGAATGCAAGGACGAGACGACGAAGGCGGTCTGGTAAACACTGATGATACTAACGGCCCAGCTTCATTTTCATGAAGAGAAAAGCTCCAGAGAAGGACTTTGGATCAGCATGCTCCTGGAAGGAAGCTGGGAAAGGAGGATTCATCCCAACGGATGACACGCATACCCTTTTCTCTTGGTAAACACACACTTCCCACCATCTGCCCCATCACCCAGCCCTACCTTTACACTCATGCGAGAAAAGCAAGCGGCTCCGCTTGCTGGAAACAGGGTGCAGGAAATCTCCCTGCTAAGGACTGTGTTGGTCCCAGGCCTCACCCTGGCCTGGAAGTGTCTCCCTGCAAGCAGGGGCATGTCCCAGCAGTGCCCTCCTGCCCCCTTACCTTGGGAGCTCAGCACCTGCAAAAATAGGGTGTTTTCTGCCAAAACAAAAGTGCCAAATGAGAAAGGGAGAGAACAGAACCTTCAGTTCTCACTGTGTTTCAGCAGGCACCCCCAAAAAAGGTCACAGAACAGCAAAGTGGCTCCCTGGGCCCTGCATGCATTGCCACCAACTCTCCCAAGTGTTGTACAAGGCAACATCTGGCCGTGCAACAAATGGTGTGTCCAAGGTGGGTGTGGATCTTTTTTATCCAGAAAGCTCTTTTTAAGTCAAAAGTATTGACTTGCTGGAGCTGGCAGGCTGTGTTGGGATGCTGCAGGTACAGCTGCAGACATGTTTCTCATCAGAGACCAAGCACTAGGGAGATGGTTTTCCAGCAGCAGGGAACACTAATATCCCAGGAGTAAAGACAGAGCTACAAACTCAGGTCACTCATTTCCATTACTGCCAGAAAGAGCTGGATTTAACACGCAAAAAGCAAGGTTGTGCATACAGGGGATACAGATGTAGATCTGCCTTTGGAGGCATACAACTAGAAAGGAAGGAGCCTGGAAAAGATGTGGGAGCTGGACAAGAACAGTGTGGTATGGGCAGTGGCCAGAAGTTAGGAGGGCAACGATGCACGGTGAGGAAACATGACCATCTCAGTCCACCATCCAGACAAGAAACTTCTGGAATAATTTATCCAGCCTTGCTGCCAAAGCAACAAGAAATGTACGCAAACACGTGGATGTGGCTGTGACCCTGCCACCCAGCAAGGAACAAGTCCATCATGGGCGAAAAGCATGCCAGCTTGCACACCATGGCTTTCCCTCAGTGATGCTGGAGTCTTGCAGGATTTAAAGCAATTGTTGAGCAAAGAAGCATCTTCCAGGACTGTATTCAAGCCTGGTCCTGCAAGACTGGCACATCTCACCATGTGCCACATGTAGGCATTGGGTCCACATTTGGTTTAAGTAGCGTTGACCTCAGTGTTGAGACCAAACCCAAACACTGCAGACATGGACAATCACCAGTCTGAAAACTCTAGCGTGAAAATGACTCCTTTTCCAGGTCTTTTTATAACATGTTCTTTCCTGTCTTCCGATTGAAAGGATTTTTGGCAGATGATTTGGAAGTGGATAATAAATCTAATGCTAGGACACTGCGTCCAATTGCACAGCAATTTCCTGCACGGATCTCACAAGGAAAGTTTATGCGTCGTGCTGCATTTCTCCCGCTTTAGTTTCTCCTACGGATACACTCTCATCCATGTGTGACCCTCCTTACAATTCTGCCTCCACCTGGGCTGGTAACCCCGTTAAATTTTTAAAAATAAAAGCTATTGCAGGTTTTTCAGGAGAAAAAGCTCTCTGCTTGCCCGTGACCTCACCTTTAACCCGAGCTCCGGAATTAAAAGGCATTTATAAAATCCTGTTCCGGCTGCTGCACGAGATCTTCACCTAAATATCCTCAGCAACTTTTCCAGTCTCCCAAAAAACAACTGATTTGAAAGTTTATTAGGAGCAATAATTTATTTTTGGAGGCGGAGGCTTTTGCTGCATTGAAGCCTGCAGATATCCGTGCACTGGTTTTCAGCGGTGAATCAAGTGATTCCCAGACACAGCCTATTTCCAAGGAAAACACCATCCCAGACTGCTCGGTACCAGAGGCACTACAGTGCAAACTGAAGATGCGGGGCCATTTTTAATTCTATGCTAATTATCGCAATAAAAACCAGATCCTGCAGCGGAAGACCCATTTTGGGAAGAAATAATCATCCATCTCTCGTAGCTGTAGCCGTGCTGCTTGCAAAGAAGCTTATTTACAAAATGGCAATCTCCAGAAAAAAGCTGTTATCGTTGCCTGACAAAGCCATATATTCTGATACCTTCTGGGGGGGCTCTGTCTGGGAAATTCCTCTTTGAAACCAAACGCTATAAACCTCAAATATGGAAAAACCGCCTCCTGTTCAACAAAAAACAGCTGTAGGGCTAATGCAACCCACCGTGACACACAAATGATGCTTGGAGATCCCTGCTTTGAAATCCCTGCTTTCGGTTTCGAGCAGGAAAATCGTATGACCTCTAAATTATTTATATGTGAAAATATGCTTTTAATAAAAGCATCAATGGTGTGTAAGCAAAAAATGAAATTCCTAAAGCAGACTGTCCACATTTTGTATAGTTACCTAAACGTGGATGAGAAACATCCTTTTTCCCCCCTGGACAAAACCGTCATCCATCGTGCAGGATGGCATGAAAATCCGATTTTTAGTATGCAGGGAACACAAAAAAGCCAAATAAAGCCATGAACCTGCAGAGTGGTTGTGAAAGGGATGAAGAAAACCCAACCAAGCAGCAGGACTGCAATCTGTTCCCGCTCCCCCCACGTAGCGCTGCGGTCCCCGAAGAGGCTCTCACACCAGATTGCGCTGCCAGACAATCTTACGGAGACGGGGACCTGCGCTTGGGTCTCAGCCAAGCAGGACCCCCCGCGCCTCTCTCCGTGACTGCCAAGACACAATCTTCCTTCAAGAGCTGCTCGCACCTGGGGATGCCACCACCCGTGGAAAGGGCTCTGCTCCACCTTCTCCATCTCTCCTCTCTGGGTATCCGTCAGGCCTACATCCAGTATTCCCAGGCACGTTCCTGGGGAGCAGCAGAGCAGCTCCGATACGTCGCCCCGCCGTAATGATGGAGCCTGAAGACGGGAACATTGGACCACAGGGACAGCATGTTGAAAGCAAAACATTTTATTACCATCGGTTAAGCTTCATAATGCACGCTTATGAGTAAGAGAGAGGTTATATGGAGATCACTTTGCTCCCTACCAACTGCAGCTTCTGGGATTAAATGCAGCAGCTGTTGAGCGGAGCGGAACGGGACCGGTGGAAAGAAAAGGAGAATTTGAAACGGTGGGGGGTAGCTTGGCAGAAAACAGGCCCCTGACTTGAAATTCAGAGAGAAAGGTTTTCTTTTTTTACTGCTGTATCAAAAGCCACAGTGTCCTGGACAACAGCTGGCGACCAAGCACTGCTCTGGAAACGCACCCCTCTAACTCAATACCCACCTCAGCAAGCACCACCTGGAAGGGGCGCCGCAGCTCCGACACAATGCGGGAGTGTGGAGTGGAACGCTTTTCCTTGGGGCCACGACACCTCTACAGTCAGTCCATGGATCAAGCCCAGGATGCTGCAAAACCAGGAGCTCCTGACCCGCAGGTGTCCAGGGAAATTTTGGTGGCCATGGACCACCAGAAGGGTGGATGACAACAGGGATCTATCCTGAATTCTGGATAGTTGGCTAGCTCAGCGACAGCGGCCTGCAATGCTCACCTGGAGTTGACTCAGACGTGAGATTTTTCCCTTGTTTTCTGTTGGCTTCCATTAAATGTTTTTGACAGTAAATGTCAGCCTGAGATGGTTTCTAAAGAACACGAGTTTCTTCCAGCAGAAATTGTCCCTTCAATCTAAGATCAAAAATCCAGTTATCTTTCCTAGAGGTCAGAGACCATAAAAAAGCTATTTTGGACCACCTGCTGAAGAGTCACTAACACACTTTGCCAGCACCAGCTTTTTTAGCCCAAATCAGTTTACCTTCCAGCCAATCTTCCACAAGCAGCTTCAAATTGTATCAAACCCTATCCAGAGGAACACTCTGCTTTCCCCTTTCCCGATATTACCGCTCTCATTTCACAATAGTTTCTGCATTCAAACAGAATTCAAAGGAGAGAATGCCTGCGCTAGTGAAAGAGGACTCCAGTTATTGCTAGCACAAAGCTACCAATTTTTCTTCTAGCAAACAAACCGCTTGGCTAGAAAGGTGGGAAGCTCTTGGAAGACTGAGAGCCTGGAGGAGGCTGGGTTTTAGGCTGAGGCAAGTGAAAAATCCCCATATTGTGGCCTCTTGCTTGTTTTGTTTTGCACAGCATCTTCAGCCTCGCTGAGAGGAAGAGGCCGGCATGGGTTTTGAACAAGGAGAGAGAGCACCTCAAGGGCTATTGCAACAGCTCAAGGGCTGCAATGGGGAGGAGGAAGGTGAACTTCCCTCTGTGAAGAGCCTGAGGAGGGAGGTTTAGGGAGGTTATCCCAGCTTTAAAAGGTGCCTCCTAAGAGCGGGAAAGAGGCATCAAAAGCAACAGGTCAAACTGCGGCTTGATGTTGCAGGCAGGAGTTAAGTGGGCACCACCCCTGCCTCTTGCTCTGGATTGGGGGTTTTCTTGGGGTTTCACACATATCAGCACAAAACACACACTGCCAAACAGGCAGTTTTGAGCTCTTTTTAAAAGAAAGCTCTCTGTAATATGCCTTCACCAAGGTAACCCACACTAAAAAGCTGGCAGCATCCATGAAAATGTTCATCAGGCGACTACAGCACCTCCCTCCTCTATTTCTTTTTTTAAAATAAGACAGCTAGAAGGAACTTATCAGTGGTTAGCTCAAAGGGTTACCCCCGGCAGCGCTGAGGGATGACTGTGCTGACATCAGCAATAAATGCTGCTATGGAGAGAGAGCCAGGATGCAGCAGGATTATGTGCACGCTGCATGCTGGGACACACTGATCCCAGGACAGAGGTGCCTGTAGGCTCTCCAGAGCAGATGCACCAGGCAAGAGGTGAAAGTCCCAGAGGCAGAAAAGGAAGGACAAAAGAGTTGGGCTCCTGTGGTATCCAGGATAAAGCTGTTGACACCATCCCTCTGAGTTATAATGGGATACACAGTACCTGTGGGTGGTGGTCCCTTGCCTAGCTCAGGTGTCTGCTGCAACTTTGACCCAGGTCCCATGGGCAGGCTCTGGTGGTCTCTGGTCCTGGTGGCTCCCACTGCAGCAACTGGAGTCAGTACAGGACTGTAAGAGAGTAGACAGGAGCTTGGCAGAGGCACAGCTCTTATCTCCACATCTTTATGCCAGCTTTGCTGTGGGCATGCTCATTCCACGTGCCTGAATTTACTAACCCACATCAAACCCCTGGGTCGATTCCTAAACTGATTTGGAAGCATTTGCTATTACACATGCAGAGAAAAGCGACTCTAATTACTCTGCACCCCATTTAAATGTCCTGGGGAGAATGAAATCCTGGCACTGCTCAAAGAAACCAAATTGAGGTTACACATAACAAAGGATCCAGGCATGCCATTGAGCTGTGGGAAGGAAGAGCCAGAGCTCAGAGCAGCACTTGCAGCAGATGCAGCAAAGCTCATCCCTGGGGAAGCTGTCAGACGTTGCCTACAAGCGAGATGGTGCGCGCCGGCTGCTCGGAGGAACAGTGAGTCTGCCACCAGCACAGGATCAAATCTGCCCCAGGTAACTGGTTCATGCAACCCTATTCCACATAGGAGCCATCCCTGAGGGAATGGTTGACTGCAGGGTTAAATAACTCCCACTTTACTGCAGTTTCACCCCAAGGATCTGCCCCAGCCTAGAGGTAACATCTGCCAGAGCCCCTCCCACCCAACAGCTGCAAAAGCGGGCAAGAACTGTGGAACGGGATCCCTGGAATGGTTAAGGCCAAAACACACCAAAACAGACATGGAGCAAAACGACTCTCTGGGAAAAATATAACCAGCTCCACATCTTTTTGTCCTACGTTGGTGGCAGCAGTTAGCAAATGCATGGTGAAGGAGGGAACCAAGGCACATTCAGGCTTTGCACATTTCCAGAGGGATTCATAACAAAAGCTTAAGAAAAAGATGCTGAACTTCTGAGAAGAAAAGAGGTTTAGGGCCCTCAAACCAGGTCACGCACAAGACAGAACTTGGTGATCCAACGGGGAAAAGGAACAACACAAGCAGGATCAGGCCCTGCCAGCAAAGTGAGAGGAGAATGTCCCTATGCACTCAGCCATATAAACACCTACAGGGGTTTGTGCCTGTGCTGTTTTAGTGACCTTGATGTTTTGCAGCCAGATGGAGGAAGAAATGAAATGCCAGCTTAAAGGATATGCTCTGAGGTGAGAAGCACAGAAGTTCGGTTCACCTTGTGAAACACGGTGGCTGTTCTCAGCTTACAGGTAAACATTTCAGCCAAAAAGCTCTTTCCCTAATTTTACCAGGATGGGGGAGATTATTAAAAATGCTTAAATTAAAAAAAACTTCATCACTTACTATAGGGATGTGCAGATTAACTGAGTTGTTGAATATAGGATAAATCCTACTGCCAAGAACTAGATCAAACCCTTGCCCTCTGTTCTTGGCTGTCAGTAGCCTCTGCTCATTCCTGTTGTGACATCTACCTGGGAAAAACTCTTTTAAAAGTGCCACCAGCACAATGCTCCACTTTTCAAACACTTTGCCATGTTTATTGGAGTCTTGGGAGAGAGACTGTCCTTGGAGACAGCTCCGTTCCCTCACAAATTCCTGTCCTAGGCAGCCCGATGGAGACCTCAGGAGTGTTCAAACATCTAGAAGGAAAGAACAAGCAGCTGTTGTGAAGACAAGCCAAACAGAAAACACATCTGTGTTGACTGCACACTGAGCTGCATTTACTCCAGAGCATTGCTCTGTCACCTCTCTCCCAAAGCCTAAGGTCTCTGGCCTTAGATTCCCCCTGCCAGCTTCCTGGGGAGAGAGACTCTCTCTTTTTACATCAGGTACTTCCCAACCAGGCAGGAGCACAGCAACGCCCTCCATGCCCAAAGCAAAAATGACAATTTGCAAAACAGCAACAGGTCCAGGGGGAACTTCCAGAGACAAACCAGCTCCTGCTCAACAGCAGTTGCCAAGGGAAGCGGTGGGAGCGACGCCAATGGTGCAGCTCCCTGTGAGCCCTGAGGTTTGCTCTCGTGCTGCAAAGCTGTTGGGGTCCGCTGCTGCCAGCACATGGCGTGCTCCAGCTCACCATTTAACATGGAACAGCAGGGATAATTAATTAATGTTAAAAATACCAGGGCTGCATTGGCACATCCAGCCTTTTCCCTAAGAAGAGGAGGGAGGAAATAGCTGTCTGACACATATTGGTCATATGCCTAAATGCCCTTCTGGATGGTGCTGGGATGAGTATACATGTCGAGTGGTGACATTGTGGGGCAGGAGGAGCTCCTCTCTGGTTAGACCTACACAAAACTCTCAGATCTCCTCGCACTAAAAATGTTACTGAGGGAAAGCTCATGCCAGTATTTCTGTGACTCTTCATATGACAACACACAATCCTGGGAGATTTAGGAACATATGGGAAAACCTGTATTTCCAAACATGCTGGCATGGGGAGCTTATATTGTGACTTAGTGCTTTCCTTACATGTGTGTTTGAACAGACTCATCAGAAAGCAACAAAAACGTGACCAGGGCTAAAAATTACCCTTGGTTGAAGGTTTTGTATTTCCTTTGGAAAGGATGCAGAAGAGACCTGACAACAGCCTTTAATTATGTGTGGGAACTGCAGCAGAAAAGAAACCAAACTGTTTTTATAACTCCTCTGGAGAGCATGGCCTGTAAAAGGCTAGAAGCAATAGAATTAAATGGAAGCAAGGGACACATGGACTGGACAGCAGGAAAGGTATCTGAAAGGAAATAGGGTGGAATAGCTTACAGAGGGAAGCTGGGAATATACAGCATGGGAGACTTGAAAGAGTAGATTTTTTCCAGGTTGTTCAACTTGGGAAAAATATAGATGCTTTTTGCTCTGTACCCAGCCCTGAAATGCACCATTAGAGGCACCCTTGCAGTTGCAAATTCAAGTTTAGAGTCAGGTAGGTTCCAAACCGTCCAAACACTACATTTCATCCCAAATTTCTCCCTTTCTAGCTTTCAGATATCATCAGTACTGATCAGCATGAGATCATCACAAGAATTCTCGCACACCTTTGAGGTAGGGAGGTATCATCCACCCTCTTTTAGTAGGGGAGAACACAGGCACAGGCAGGACAAAGCCAAAGTGATCCCATCTCCAGTATCAGGAGGCCCAGCTCCACACACTGACAGCTTTCCCAGAATCCAGGCAATTACTCCAGCACTCCACTGGTTCAAAGCACAGCTTTCAACAGCTATTGACACCGACCTCTGCTGCACCTCAGACCTCAGAGTGGCAGGCCCAGGAAAGCAAAGGTGGTACAAATGGTGATCATCCACAGAGCCTTGTTAGGAGCGACACAAACCCCTTTGCAAAGGCAGGCACAAAACTGCTTCTTGAAAGCCACTTTCTTTCCCCTCTGATCCCCTCCAGCCTTCATCAGCCCCTTTCCTGTGCAATGCAAAAGAGCAGCTGCCCCACTGATACACACAACACTCCATCACTCATTGCTGGAGCAGGCGGCAACCAATGAGCATGCGGAACAAGGCTCTGGTGAAAAGCACACGCAAGCATCCATAAATTGAGATGGCATCAGCAAATCTTACATGCCATCAACACTTGTGTGCTCCCCCAAGCTTCTGCAGGTATTCCTGGGCAAGCCTCCCAGCTCAGCAAGAGCCAAGCCACGTGAGCCTCGGAGAACGAGCTGTAAAAGCAGTAACTCCAGCCACTGGGCACGCCTGGTCCCGGCGGGTTTGTTGGCAAGATTAGACACTTGCAGAGTGTGTTACTGATCCCAAAGAGGAAGGAGAACCAGCCCAAGAGAAGCACCCTGGTCCCCAAGTAGAGCATTAGGATTCAGGCTCTGTGTCTCCTTTGCCAGCTCTGTGGGACTCCAGTGCTGAAGGTGCCGCCTATTCCTCCTACTACGGATAAAACCATCGTCATGCTCTATGATTCCCTGGAGCACGCATCTTGTCCTCGCTTCCCTCCGCCCCCTCCTGCCTTTTCGTTCCTCTGCCTCGGTGGGAAGCACTTCTCTCTGCTCTCACTCCCCCTCTCCCTTTGCATTGTGCCAACAACATGTGCTCCCAACAAGGACCAGATGGGAATACTTGTAGGAGCCTGGGGTTAACCCATGCCTTTTATCCCACATACTCTCTGCTGTTTTGAAATGCAGACTCTATTGCATGCGCTTTGCAGTGTAAAGATTTAAGGTCAGTAGTAGAGTATGTTGATATTGCTTGTGAAACCCATCTTGCTCCTATTGCATGCTGAATGTCTCCGATACGGGAAACAGAACAGACGATGGATAGTGTTTTAATATCTCCAAGGACCTATTGGAAACAGGGGGAAAATGAGTATTTGTAATATGTCCGTGCATATTCATCTCTAATATCCCTCTCTCCCTTGCCTCTGCGTTCATTTGTGCCCACACATGAACTCACAGATGTTGTGCCAGCGCGGTGCCGAGTGGGGCTGGGCACGAAGCCTCGGCTTTCTCCGGCTGCCAGCAGCCGCTACCGAGGGCCATCTTTGCCTCCAATTAATCTCTGTGTGGCAAATGATCACGACGAAGAACAGATGCAAACTCCCGCCTGCAGGATGGATTTCCCCCACCGCGGTCAAGAAATCCATCCCACTGTCTGCACATCCAACCAACACCTCCATGGCAGGGGCTGTTGTCCCTCCCTGTTTAATACTGTTAAATTGGATGGGTCTAAAACCCCTAAAAAGATGGAATATGCCTTTTCAAGTTTCAACTCTGTGCAGAGCTAGCAATTTCCATGTGCCACTCCAAGCATTTCCGTGCAGCCTAGCAATTAAGAAGATGAATTAGCAAGTCCTTAATGACGGTTTTATTGGGGGGGCAGCCAGGCCCCTCGAGGATAAGCCAGTAGGAACACGACCACATTTCCCACACATGAGAAGCCAGCAGGCACCTGAACTTTTCTAGAAGCTGGTGAACATGAGAGAGCCCCCAGGGCTGCAGGTTCGGGTTCCGCGTGATGCCTCCCTCTGCACGGGGAAGGAGCGATCTAATTACATCCATCACAGAAATGCCAAAACGACATCCGGCTTATAAAACCTCAATTTATGCTTTGACATTTCTGGAAAACCAATTTTTAATCCATGTCATCTATCAGGAGTTCTTGATATTTTACTTCACCTCGACGCTTTAGAATACTGTTGCCTTTATTGAGGTGCAGGTGAGGAACTGAACACAGGCTGACAAAATATTAGGAAGAAAAACTGATGTCAGCCCATGAAGGCTTCTGCATGTTTTGGAGAACCAGAACAGCAAAAGATCTGGCTTTAGCTTTTTCCAAATCCCCCAAATCCAGAAGTACCTTGTCCCCTAGCTGGGGCTTTTTTCCTGTGGCCATGACAGGATCTGGCAATTTTTAGGCAAGACCAGGTCATCCCAAAACAATGCGTTTTGGCAGAGGCTGTGATGTGACAGCCTTGCTTGGGTATAGCTTATGGTGTAGCCTTTAATTCCACTCCTTCTTGAATAAACTCTTAATTTCAAACACAACCTTTACTTGAAAGGAACGGAGGGGCAGGAGAGGAAAGGTGAATTTTAGACATCACAACATGTTAAGTCATTAAAAATAAAGGGCAACCTAATTTTGAAGTAAGCAGCATAGAAAATTAGACAGAGTCTAATTTTCTTCAGGAATTCTCTCATAAATCGCATATATTTAGAGTATGTACAGCAAAAGTGGGAATGCCATGGAACTGAAAATGCTTATTATGTAATTTTTGACCTGGTGCAAAATCTGCCCCATAAAAATACACAATAATAAACTCCTTTCCACTATAAAAATTACTAGGACTGGAAAACAGGACTGTAAGTCATGCAAGCAGAAGGCTTCCTAGCCACCACCAGCTCCCTTCCCTGGGAGTTTAGGTCACTTCAATAGGCCAGAGGGGAAAAAAATGATGCAATTATCGGACTAGGACATCTGTAGCTGAAAAAAAAAGTGCTGACATTGATTTTGGTAATTGCTTAGGGGTTCTTTTTTGTATAAAGGACAGGATTTTAATACTTCTGCTTGGGATTTTATGAACATGGAAGTACAGATTTGCAGAGCCAGGGGTTGTAAAATGGCATGGAGACATGACGTGGCCGGCAGCTGCCTCTTTACAGCTCTCACCTCGCCTCAACGACGCCTCCAAGGAAGAGCTTTGCCTTCTTTTAACTACGCTTTCCCTCGCAGCCTTACCGAAAACCTATGGAATTCTTACCAGGGCTGCGTCCAAGAGCTTGCACCCAGCTCTGGGTGGAATAACGTGTTTTTCCAGACCGGTGGTGGGAGCAGATGTCCCCTCTTCAGACTGCACTTCAGATAAATAAGATTATTTCGCTACGAGCTACTACAGGCTACAGTATACTCACATAAATATATTAATGCCTATACGTGGATATGAATTGGTATATATCGGATACAGATAAGAAACACTTACAACAACGAGTAGATACCAATAACCGCTGCAGCTTCTCGCTGGGTAAAGTCCTTCGTCCACCCAGGCTGCACGCAAGGAGCCCATGAGGGAGGGTCTCACTGTTCCCCCACAGCGCCCGGCGGGTCGCCCTCTCCACACCAGTGCAAAACGCTTCCCAACCCTTCCATAGCTCTGTACTTTACCAGGAAAGCCAGCTCCAGGGGCCGGACCCAACACAACATCCCCCCAGCTGCAAGGCAGGGGAAGCCCCCACAGCCCCTTCCATCTGGGATGAGCTTTTCAGGGACCACCCCACCTTTTGTGCCAGCAGCAGGGAAAGCCAGGTACGAGGCAGCTGCTGGACTTGGCTTTGTCAAGACTACAAGCACAAAGCTCGGTTTTAAGCCTCAACAGCAACAAGGGGGACCCAGCTTGCAGAAGGGGGGAGCAGCCGCTGCAACATCAGAGCTGAGGATGCTCAGCAGCTCTGCACATTGCAATTTAAAAATCCAAGTCATCATCCCACTCTTGATGTTTGAGAGGATCCCCAATACAGCACCTGTCCTCCTCTAACATATGAGCGGAGCTGGACCAAGCAGGTTCAACAGGTCTCTAACAGACACGTGCATGCAGGAGATGGCTTCTCTCAGCATTAGACTACGTTACCAAAGCATCCCCTTACCGGAGCGGGAGCAGAAATGTGCTCCTAGTATTATTTACACAATATAAAGTGCATTAGGATTTAATAATTCAACTGACAGACTTTCTGCCGGGACCATACAATTTTGAAACAGAGGTGAGGGCTTGAATAGGAAATTCTCTCATGAGAAAAAGAGGTTCAGACTGGTGCTCTTCACCCTGTCCTCCTAAGGATTGTTTTTGGCCGTTCTTTCTAGTGCAAATAAGCTTGTGTTTTCTCAAGTTTAAGGGACATGGCAGCTTCGGGGCGTCAGGAACGAACATTTAAAACACATCAGGGATTCAGTGTTCCCGAGCATCTCGCTGTGCCCTTCTGGGCACCAGCAGCCCACTTGGTCACTACTCCGGGAAGCTGAAGACGCGCTGCCAAAAATACAAAGGAACCCGTTTCCGAATCTCACCGTTCAAGTCTTGCATTGCTACACTCCGAGTGCATCCCTACTACCCTCCAACACATCTGCTTCCCATCGCGTGGAAAGCCTTTATCCTCCAACCCAGCATCTGCAAACACCGGTGTTTCCCATTGCGATGGAAACCCATAGCCGCTGGCCTACCCATGAGTGACAGGCGATGAATGTGAAGATCCCGATCCAGGTTTGGATACTAAGGTGCATCCCGTGCCAGGGGAGTAAACGCATTAGCGGATCCTACGGGACACCTGCGTGCCAGAACCCAGGCCGGCCCAGTAGCCAGCGGTCGTTGGATTCCTGGGTGATATTTACAGCAAACTAGCGGCATTGGATGGCCAATTTGTTATCAAAAGATAAAAGGGTTTTTTTAAGAAATGGGCAGCAATAAGGAAAGAAAATTTGCATTCTTTTTTCCTTTTAAAACAGTGAAGAAAACATCCCTTTCCAATCACGAGTAATTTCCTCACCAACACTACAGGAACACAGGGAAGGCATGAGCACTTACAACACACATGGTCACTTGGGCTAATTCCAGCCGAGGAGCTTTTATGATCCCTTGAGGCAAAGGCGGGCAGGGATGGGAGATGCCGAGCTCGCAGGGGAGGAACGCCACACAGAAACGGGAAGGAGAGCGTAAAAAGTTCATACATTCATAGCTCCGGTTTGTTGGACTAGAAGTGAATTTTTTACCTCAG
The DNA here is from genome assembly GCF_015227805.2 of Hirundo rustica. NCBI lineage: Eukaryota > Metazoa > Chordata > Aves > Passeriformes > Hirundinidae > Hirundo > Hirundo rustica. The sequence continues at coordinate 62,151,954 of NC_053454.1, forward strand.
GCACTGTGACGGGCAGCAGCAGTCAGCGATACGCTAACGTACGCATCAACGACTCATTCACTAAATTCTGGTTTCACACCATAACAGGATGCAGAGTTCTTTTAACGTGGGGTTTTGTGTTGTTTTTTTTTTTAATTGACCTGTTAAAACCATTGGGACCAAAGCCGTAAGAGCGACGATGAACCAGTACCCCGCACAACTCCCGCAGATTCATCGCGGTCCACTGGCTGTTCGAGTGATGGAGCGAAAACATCTCTTCCAGGTTTGAAAAGGGACCTGAAAGAGCAACCTATGGAGAAAGGGATGGGATTTTTTGACACTAAGCCAAAGGCTTGGTTGCTGTAACTGCTATATGTGGTTTTAAAGGGGGAATCACCTAAAACAGTGAAATTAACTTTCTTACTTCTTGTCACAACTGTAACATTTTCCTAAAGGTTCTTTGGTGACTTTGGTGCAAGCTGTTATTTTTTCTTTTTTTTTTTTTTTTTTTTTCTTTTTTTAAATTTAAAACAGATTGACTCGTTTTAGTACCCAAACTAAAATCCAGATTATCCTCTTGGTTCCCAACCCTGTCTCCCCAACCTTTCTCATCATGACATTAACAGGCAACAGCGTTCGGATTGAGTGTGGCCATGCCGTGTGCAGGGGGCTCCAGACTCAGAGTGGTGAACAGTCTGATTGGAGAAAAAGATGTTTCTCAAAAGGTTAAAAAATAAAACAGGGCATGGTTGCATGGAAAAATAGCTGGTCCACATGCACACTAGGCCACTCTGTAATGAAACAATTTGAGTGATTACAAATATCTGATCAGACACAGTAATGCCTGCTTAAAACAATCTTAAAGGTGAGCAACACGCTACTAGAAGTACCTGGAGCTCAATCAAACTCCCACTGGTTCAGGGGGAAGGAGCTGGTTGCCCAAAGGCTGGACAAGCCCCTTATCTTATAAATATTCATGATTTAAGAAACACAGGATCTTTCATCAACCTCCCGACCAGGTAATTGCACACATTCTCCCTCCAGGCAGAGAGTTAGTATCATGAGATTTAAAATTTACATCACAAAGACTCCAGGATGACACCAAAACCTTGGGGCAGGCGATCATTGATCATCATCTCATCATCGGGACTGGAGCCGCTCAAGGACAGCTCCAGCTCTGAGCTGGGGGGAAGGGGGTGATGGCAGGGCACGGATGTTGTCTCCCCAACACCACCCACTATCCACACAACAGAAAACCCAACGGGGCGTCCACCACAGCTTCTGAAATGCACCACAGGTGAGCATGGAAGAGATGCCTTTCTACACGAATCCAGTGGTGCACTCAACACCCCAAAGGTCTTCCTCGTGGCAGGAGGAGGAAAACACCCAAATGTTTTCCTCACACAGGTAACATCCCAAACGGCATTTAAGTGGGAGAGAAGCCGGGAGCCTCGGTGGCGGCATTCTTTCCACCTCCCAACACCCGCTCCACAGTCGCCTGCTGGAATGCCTAATACAAAAATACCTTCTGAAATTTTGGACAAAATGCATTAAAAATATTAAAAAAAAAGATCACCAGCCTCTAACAGGCAGAACATGGAGATGAGGAGTGGGTTATTATTCACTGCCATTAATTCAGAAGGCTGAGCACTCCACTGTCCTGGAATACTCAGGTTATCAGGTCAGCACAAAACTACAGAATGAATGACAGACAGATCTTCTGCCCTTCACTGGCACGTGACCGAGGTCTGACTGGTTATCGAGATCTTACCCACAAACAGACTATTGATAACCAGGAGATGCCAACTTTAAAGCCTCTCTCCCTCCTCACACACAGACCAGAGATTCACGTGGAGCTGATTTTTGCCATAAATGCTCTACGGCAATGCCGCTCGGCCTTTGGACCGAGCACGGGCAGAAGCCAGTCCTGAAAAGCTCGAGATAAGCAGAAACTGATACAATTCATGGTAAGGTTCAGGGTGGGGATACTGTTGTATCGTGTTTAAGTGCAACACAAGCCTTTTCTAGACTATTTAAAGGTCAGGGTGCCGGATTTTGTTTGTGCTGATACTCGTACTTCCACAGTCTCCAACACTCGAAGCAGCTGACTCATACGGACTCGACTCGGGAGGTTGGTCCTTTCCTAAGACATACGGAGATGTTTTGGGCATAGTTTAACGTGATAACCAGACTCCTAAAACATTATGTACTGGAGTTAGCAAGAACTACCAGCAAAGGACTTTACAAAAAACTGGGGCAACTTGGAATTACTATAGGTCAGTCCCTCTCACCAATTTCTGCTTGCTTTGTTTGGTTAATTGTCCAATGCACTCTATTCCAGACCCTCTTGCTCTTCACCACTGTCCCCTCTGGCATCCATTCTTTTCTCTTTATGGCTGTTGTAAATTCTCCTCATCTCTTCTTCGTACTTGATAAAATTTTCCCCGAACCGTGTCCACGCTTTGTACGGAACTGTGATGGTGTTACGGTAGGGCGGCCTCACCTCACTTACCTTCAGGAAGATGCCGTACCTGTTGGATCCCACATCAAAGTAGAAGCGTTTGTTGTCCACTCGGAAGGAGGTGCCTTCGGGGAGCTCCGGGGGCTCGTCGCCTCCCCCCCGGCGATCCTCTATGTCCCCCTCGCCGTATTCTTCAATCAGCTGGACCAAAGCATCCCTGAACTCGATCATCCCTTGCGCCGGGAGGACGATCGTCTGCTCCTGTCCCAAGCTGTGGCCAAAGTAACCCATCATGCCAGGTCCCCTGCTCATGGTCTGCCTAATCCGCAAGAAGCGCCCACGCTGGTTCTCCTTCAGGTCCAGGTAGTACTTCCTGTTGTCCCTCTCGATGTACTCCGTTTTGAGGACGCTGTGAGGGGGCTCTTCAGAGCCCACGGATGCTGGGGGCGAAGGCGGCGGGTGCTGCAGCCGCCTCCGGGAATGCTGCTCCTTGTCGTTGCTGTGCTCGTGCCTGTGGCCATGGCTGCCCTTCAGGCCCAGGTGGGCGTAGTGCTCGATGAAGTCCCCTAGGCAGTCCTTCAGCTCGGCAGCCACGGACAAGGAGAGGGTCAGCTTGCTCTTCCGGATGTTGTCCTGCCTGCCCCTTCCTATCCAGACCTCGGCGATCTTCAGGAAGCGGCCGCGGGAGCTCTGTTTCACATCCAGATAAAAACGCTTCTTCTGGATGTCCACCCTCTTGGAGGCCAGCTCCTGGATCTCCATGCAGCTCCCCTGGGAGGAGGCCAGGTAGTGGTACTGCTGTTGGGACTGGGAATAAATGTTCCTGTGCAGGCCAGAGCCTCCCAGGTTCCTTCCTCCTCCTCCTCTCCCTCTTTCCATCTTTACCAATCAGCTGGAAATAATACACAACAGAGACACAGATGACAACATCAGCACCAAGGGCCTGCTCAGCTCCTCGGCAGCGGCTCCGCTCGGCGCTGCTCTCCCTACAAAGGCTCCTGCATCCCTCTCCGCTGCCACTGGCACGCAGCATCGCAGCCTGATGGATCCCGGGAGCTCTTCGTGCTCCGGCTCCCGGACAAGGGAGCCCAGATTCCAGCGGCACTCCCCGGCAACATTCCCTGCCCTGCCTCTGTGGTACTACGGACCCTCCAGCTGCCCCACGGGGGTGGGTTATGGTGCCCCATTTCAAGGGGCACTCACCCTTCTCCCAGGGCTGCAGTTCCCCTCTGCAGGGTCTGTCCCCGTGCAGCTGCATTCTCCCTCCATCACCCCCTCTGCTCGTCTTCCCAGGGCACAGCGGGGCACTGGGGTTTCCCCCCACAGCACTGCCCTCCTGCCTCCCGGGACCCACGGAGCCCCCTCCACCGCTGCATCTCCTGCCCTAGTGCCCCCAAGGCTTCAGTTTCTTCCCCCCTAGTACTGCCCCACTGCCTCCCTGGCCCCTCTCTGCCCCAGTCCTGCCCCCTGGTGCCCTCCCTGCCCTCCAGTGCCCCCAGTACTACCTCCAGTACTGCCCTCCTGCCCTCCCCGCTACCCCAGTGCTGGCCCCCAAGTGCCCCAGTATTGCTCCCCAGTGCTCCCCATCGCTACATCTCCGGCCCCAGTGCTCCCACAACTTCACCCCTTGCCCCCCAGTGCCCCAAAACTGCCCCCCTACAGTCCCAGTACTGCCCCCCAGAGCCCCCCGTGCAGCGGTATCGCTCCCCAGTGTTCCTAGAACTGTCCCCCGGTGCTCTTAGTACTGCCCCCAGTGCCCCAAAAGTGCCCCCCGGTGCTCCCAGTGCCGCCCCCCAGCGCCCCCAGTGCCCCAGTGTGCCCCCCAGCACAGAATCTCCCACCTCATCCCTGCCCCCCCTACCCCCGCGGCCCCTGCGCGCCCCTCAGCGCCGCGCTCCCCACGCCCGGTCACTCACCCCGCAGCGCCCATCGCCGCCGCTGCCCTTCAGCCGCCGCCGCCGCCGCCGCCACCGCCCGCAGCCGGCGGCCCCGCCGCCCCCCACGCCGCGCAGAGCCACGGGCTGGCGCTCCCCCACCGCCCGCTCCGCTCCGCCCCGCCCCGACCCTCCCCGGCCCGCCCCGGCCCCGCCCGGCCGAGATCGGCGGCGGCGGCAGCGCGGGGGGCGCCGGGGGGGTGCGCGGCCCTCACGGCCGCGGGACTACAAAACCCACAGTGCCCCGCGGCCGCTTCAGCATTGCGCGTGCGCGTCACCTCGGGTAACCTAAGCGGGGACGGGGGGGTGAGGGGCGCCATCGGTGACGCATCCACCGCGCGACGCGGCGTGGCGCGTAATGTGCGCGCAGCGCGGGTTCCGTGAGGGAGGCCGGGCGCTCCCAAGTACCGGGCGCAGAGCGGCCGCCGCGGCGGAGCGAGCCCGCTCAGAGCCCCTGGGCAGCGCTCGGGGCTGCTGCCGGCCTGCTGCGGGCCCCGCCGGCACTGCGGGCTGCGGACGGAGCGCGCTGCGGCCTGCTGTGCTGGGGGCACTGGGGTACAACAGGTGAAGCGGTGAGGGCACTGGTGGGGTACTGGGAGCACTGGCCGTCAGGAGGGCAGCGCTGGGGACGGTGGGAAAGAAAGGAGGTTCGGGGAGGTAGCCGCTTCGAGGGGGTCCCGGCAGCCTGCCCAGCGCTGAAGCTGCTCTTTCCTGTGGCAAATAAGGCGTGTTAACCATTGTGTGAGGACTTGTCGGCTGCCCCCTGTCCCCTACCGGTTATCCCCAGGACTCCCGAGCTGGATGGCCGCTGGATGCTGAGCAATCCCGAGTTCCGGATGTCGGCTTAGCTCTGGGCAGGTGGGTGATGCTGTGGTGGGAGGTGATGTGGGATCGTGTGTAAGTACCGAAGGTGCTCTGGAACTTCCAGCTGGTTTTGGGAGCTGTGGGTGCTTCAGGGTTTCCTTTATTTCCAGCTTCTCTCTTCTGTTCCTGGCAGTCCTAGTCCAAAGAACAGAGTGGCTGTAAAGGAGAGCTATTGCCATGTCTCTGTTATAGTGTTAAAATCCTTTTTGGATTTGAAATGGAGGGGGCAGTTGGTTGAGCTGCTGCACACCAAGGGAAAAGTCTGCTTAGCCTTGAAAATAATTTAAAAAATGAAAAGCTTTCCATAACGTTGTTCAGGCCTGATGATAGTGACAGCTCATCTCCATATGAGCTGCTGACTGTTCTGATTTCTTGTTCTTCCTTTTATTAATGTGGAAGTAACCGAAATGCATCAAAAATGGATGTGGTAACTGCTGGCCTGCAGGATAAGTATCCCCAGTGGATGCTTACAGGGAGCCAGGAGGAAGCTTCTTTGGGGCATAAAAAGGTAGGTCATGGCCGGAGGATGCATAACTCAGTTCTGGAGAATGCTCTTTTAGTTGGGCCTGTGCCTGTAAGGGAATTTTGATGTTCCTGCCTCTCACTCAGGGATGTGGGCTCTACATCAGCGAGCATGGGGGATTTCCCATCCATTGAGTTTGAGACCTCGAGCTGTGGCCTGGCAGGGGAGTTGGCCCTTCCGGTGTCCTTCACATGTTAAATATTCCAGGATGTGTCAGCTGAATTAATTGTTCATCTGTTTTTGATGTCCCATAAGCGGTACTGTGTCCTTGGTGTTGGTTTTTTTCTGTGTGTACAAGCAGTTGAGTAAAAAAATGCCCACAGGAGGGGACCATCTCCATCACACCTAAAACAGCTTCAACAGTTAGAAAATTAGTTAACGAGGGTGAAAAGCAGAAGATCCAGTTCAGCAGCTTTCATTCCACAAAGTGGGAGTAAATGATTAGTTGACTAGTAAGTGGTTAGTAGCTTGGTTAGGAGCTTGTTAAAAATTAACAGGTGAAACAACAATAAATTTTACTTTTTCTTCACTGAGTGCTCTGAGTTCAGTAGAGAAGTCAGGGCAGGAACCCAAAGGTTTTGACAATGGGGCAGTGTGAGCCTGGCTGGGATGGATGTCCCTAGTCAGGACAGGTATGGTAGGTAACCAGATCTCTCCCAAATTTTGTTTGCCAGAAGCCTGGTGCCCAGAGGAGTGTCCTGGAGCATGGGCTGCCATTTCTGGAGTTCTGTGGCTCTGTTGTTTATAGCTACGAAGCCAGTGACTGTTCTCTTCTCTCAGAAGATATCAGGTAGCAGCTCATATTCAGTTTTTCTGAGTGCTCCTTTCTTTTTGGAGGGGATTCAGCTCTTGGCAATAGTTCCCCATTTGGCCTTGTTGGTGGGAGATGCTGTTGCTGAACCTTTCAGTCCCTCAAAGCACAAGCTGTGAAGGCTCCAATGCAGATTGATTGCCTTTCACGGTATGGGTAATTCCATGAGCTTCAGTGACTTCATGGAGAAGTGGTAATTCCCAACTTGGGGCTGTATGTTTAAAGAAAAAACAGTAAATTCGTGGTGCAAATACATTATTCTTCTCCCTTTTTTGTGCAGTGGAGCTCTTGTTGCTGGGGGAAAAAAATTCCATTCAAAACTTGCAGTGGTGTGGGGTAGATAAAGTATTGTCTTTCAAGGGATCATGGGGGGAATCAAGAAGAACCTTTCAAAGGAATAAAAGCTATTCCATCATCTTTTGCCTCTGGCTGTCCTTGAGGCCTGTGTGGCCAAGTTTCAGTAGTGGGGGGCTAAAGGTCCTGGCCCAGTTGTTGTGCCGAGAGGGAAGAGGTGGGAAATTTGGGAGTCCAGTTGAGCCAGGGAAGAAGGGAGTGGTGTGGGAAAAGTGTTTTAAGATTGTTTTGTTTCCCATTATCTTAGTCTGGTTTGATGGGTAGGAAATCAGTTCATTTTGATGTGTTTGCTTTGCCCACACCTTTTACTGCTGAGCGTCCTCTCCCTGTCCTTCTCTGCACCCACAGCTTGCAGGCATTTATAAATAACGTGCTGGTATTTGCAAGCAGACCTGCAGAGTTTTTAAGCATTTCAGGTGGCTCTGTGGATCAGCACAAAGTGGTCTGCGTTGTGAAGTGGTTTCTGTGCCCTGCAGGTGTGAAATGGAGAGAGTCGCAGCCGGTGCACCGTTCGTGTAAGGTGACTTCAGGCTGGTGTTTTAAACGCTGGTAGAACAGCAGATAAATGCGAGGGGTATCTGTTCCTTTCCAGGCAGAGTTTACCAGATGGGGCTGCTGTTGGATTTGACATTGAGTGGCCACCATCATACATGAAAGGGAAGGTGGCCAAAACAGCTGTAATCCAGATGTGTGTCGCTGAGGACAAGTGTTACTTGTTTCACATCTCCTCCATGGCAGGTACTGTACTTCCTCTTATTTAGGGCATGAACTGCTCGCTGTTTCTTGTGGTTAAGTTTGAACTTAAGCCTTGAGCAATGGCTGATATATCCTGCTACATGGGACAGTAAAAATCCATCCTTTTTCTCCCCTTTCCCACCTATAATAAAGGGATTTATTCTTCGAGTGATGTCTGTATATTAAGACAATCTTGGCTTGCCATGTGTGCTTGAAAACAGGGTATGGGTTCTGAGCAGGGAAGAAGAGTCTTGGACATTATTTTTCTGTCTAGGAGAAAATATTTTATTCCAGTTTTAAAAATTTAATTCCCTGCTCCTATAATGAGTTTTCTGTTTAGTGCCAAAATAAACAATGAACCTAAATAGAGCAGGCTGTGGGTTTTTTGTGTTTTGGTGTGTTGTTTTTTTATTTTTTTAATTTGGCTTCAACAAAAATCCTCAAAACTGATGGCTCTTGTGCTCTTTATTCCCAATACCTGCATTATATGACATCAGCTGTGGGAAAGAATACTGGGTACCTGGTGTGATGCAGCTGTGGGGAGAGAAGAGTGTGTGCTTAGCAGAGGCTGAATTCATTATGGATGTGAATAAAAGCTTCCAAATAGGGAAAATAGGGATGAGGGAAGGAGATGGCAATTTTATAACCTTTGGTTTAAAATGTTCAGTTGAAACTATGCCTGTGAGAGGTTTCTGATTTCCCTAGGGGACTCGTGCTGAGGTATAATAGCGATAATTTTAATGTTGGTGTTCAATCCTTTGTCATTTAGAGCAAATGGGGTGGAAAATTTAATTGCTGGAGGCTATTCCATCAGGGAGGCTCGACAGCACAAAGGAAAATCATGTGAGGAGAGGAAGCTGAGGGAAGAAGGGCCATAAAGAGCTGGAATGCTTTTGATTCTGGCAGGGGAGATGTTTGTGTGCCAATGCCGTGTGTGGCTGCACGTGGGCTGCTGTGTTATGGCAAAAGGTGATGTTTCCTTCTGGGTGGTTTTCCAAAATGCCTCTTCTTGCCAATGGAAGATGCACTTCGAACTGAGTGACTTTTGCAGGATCCAGAGCCAATTTCTGCTTATTATGGCAATATATGTAATCTGAAGAAATGCTGGCCAAATCACAATAAAAAGCAGTAAGTCCTAGCAAAAAAACTTTCTCCTGCAGGAGGAATTGAGCAATCTTGGACTGTGTGTAAATGATAAAACCATGTTTCTTTATTTATTGGGAAGTTTTTTCGTAATTTTCCATAATTTTGTTTAGTATTTTTTTTTATTTCCTTACAGATTTCTCAAAATGTGACCTGTTTCTCATTGTAGCTTTTGCACAGTCTTCAGCTTAGGCTTTTTGCTTTTTGTTAGTCACTTTTCTAGGAATGAGGTGGTGGAAGTGGGGCACGAGTTCTCCACTGGGGAGTACCCATCCTTGAGGGTTTTCGTGATGATTTCCTTAGGTGAATATCCCTTGTACAGCGAGCCAGCTGTGTATGTTGCAGGCTTTTATTTAGCTGAATTCTCTCTCCTTTGTGGAGCATTTTCCATATTTTCCTGTGGCTCAAACACTTTGGAAATGCTGTACTTTGTCTGCATCTCACAGCACCGGGCTGCTGTTCTTTAGGGGGGGGTTGCCAGTTATTTTTTTAATGCTTTAGAGTGGATCTGCAGTTTCCCAGTCCACAACACTGCTGACTGTGGCTGTAGCTGCAAATGTACCTGTACGGTGGCAGCCATCGAAGGGCAGAGATAATTGTGCGAAAATAAAACCAGTGCTGCCAAGTGTTTGTTAAAGCACATAAATACATATTGCAGGACTGAGAAAAGGTGATGTTTGAAATGAAACCCGAGGCAGATGAGCGCCCTGTGCCTGTGCACTTCCGTGTGTTTGCAGGTACTAGATTTGCACTTGAGACTAATTCAGGGTATCCAGCTGTGGGGTCCTGAAGGTATGGATTTAAATAAGATGCTCTGAATTTTAAATGGGAGCAAACACACAGGGGAGGGGAAAGCTGTTATTGTTCAAGGATGAAGTGTCTGTGGCTGTTCTTCCTGTAGAAAAGGAGATGAGAAAGCTGCCTGCTTTAATTCAGTCCTGTAAGCTTGAAAACACCCTTTGATCCAGGATTGCTGTGCCATCAGTTTGGGAGAAATCAAAATACAATACTCAGTATCTGTGTGCATCTTTGAACCTTGTGGGTTTTTGCTTGCTGACAAGACTGACGTGTTTGGGCTTGGCACGGCATCTGGTTGGTGGATTCTGTTTTCCAAATGCTGTTTTTGGAGCAGCCCAGCCTTAGCATTGTGTTTCCAGAGGATCTGTGCTTCTGATGCTTTCCCATGCTTGTGGTTTAAACTGTTGCCCAGAAATGTGAAATAGCAAAAACTGTCAAGAAATCACGTGAAAAACTGTAAAACAGTATTTGATTTCATGTAATGAACACTGAATTTTGAGAATTAAAGTATCTTTTTCAGTGAGGGGTTGCTTTTTTGTTGTGTGATTTAACAATCAGAAAGACAAGGTTTTGGGGGTTTTTTGGGTTGCTGGTTTTTTTTTTTTTTTCTTGGTTTGTTTTCAGATGCAGGATGATTTGTGTATCTCAGGTGTTTCCTTCTTGCTTGTCTGCAGATGATCCATCACAACCAGTTGAAGTTTTCAGTCATTCCAGAGAGAAAGCAAATAAACAGAGGAACTTTGGCGGCTTTTCCTTTAAAAGCACAGGGTTTTGCAAATGGCCTTTGTGCTTGGATTTTGTCATTTCCGTTAGACTTTCTGGCATCTTCCAGTATTTAGTTTCTCATGTTTGGGCTTAATCTATTTTAGGTTTTCCCAAGGGACTCAAAAGGCTGCTCGAAGATGAAACAATTAAAAAGGTTGGCGTAGGAATTGAGGGAGATCAATGGAAGCTGATGAGTGACTTTGAAATCAAACTGAAGAGCTTTGTGGAGCTGACTGACGTTGCTAATGAGAAAGTAACACTTCAAACCTTTTTGTTGTGGGAGGGAATCTTGTTATGGTGCTGTGCAAAAGGAAGCTTTCTTGTCTTGGTTGGAGTTCCATTCCAATAGCAAACGTGTCCTGTTGAAGAAAGCGGAGATCTATTGTAACTTATTTAGAAACTGTTTAAAAACACCTCTCAAAGCCTGCAGAACTAGGTGCTGTCTTTCAGTGAGCCAGTTTTTAATCAACATTTGTCCCCTCTCAGATCTGTTCGCTTCTAGTATTTACAAGATGAACTTTTAGAATTCAGCTGCAAGTGCTTTTCCTTTAATTCTTAATGATGGAAATGGCCAGATTGTTCTGCTGGCAGTGGCGTCACTGTCCCAGCAGTGGCTGAACCTTATAAAAAGGGTACAAGAAAGCAGCCCTGCGGCCGGGGCCTCTTGGGTGGAGAGGGAGGCATCAAGGTCTTCCCTGAAGGCCTCCCTGCAGAGCTGTTTCTGCCTCACAGTCTGGAGCTGTAGAAATATGTGGATTCTTATGATTCTCAGGCTGGTGTCACCTCAGTTCTGGCGTGGGTGCTGTTTCCAGCAACCTGGTGAGCTGTTGTTTACAAGCTGTGCTGCATTTGGCACACCCTGAATTTCAGTTCTGTTTCAGGGACACCTGTTCTGTCTTTTTAGGGAAGGGAACCAAAGGTTCATTGCTTTCCAAATCATCCTTTATTTCTAGCATGTCCCTTAAAGTTTTTCTTTCTGTGTGCACCAGGGATTTCCTTACCTGTGCTCTGTCTCTCCACGCATTTCTCACTCCTTCTGTGATGCAGCACCAACTTTTGGAGCAGTGCTTTTCATGCCAGCCACTTCAGAGTTTGGCTTCCCAGTGCATTGGAAAATATACAAATTGACTGTTTTGCTCAAGCAATAAGAGGAGCTGTTACTTCTCCGATTTGGAGTTTCCTCAGTCACCCCTTTCTATTTTTTTTTTTTTAATCCCGTCATTTGACTTGGGATGATTTTTTATGAAGATGAGCAATGTGATCTCTGATAGCAGCTTAAAAGTCTTCTGCTAAAGAGAAAACAAACCAAAAATAAACTTGAAAGAGAACAAAAGAACAGGGTTATATATAATGGCACAATGGGAGGGGAAGGGCTGGGGTAGCCTAAAAAGAGCAGTTGGAGGGGTTTTTTTATACCAAGGCTCCAGGCAGTGAGCTCCTAGTGCTTCACTGCTGCTGCATGGTGGGGCATGTTTTCCAGGCTGGAATAGCAGCAGGCTGTGCCCATGAGGCCTGGATCCTTGGGCTCTGAAGCAAAGCTTCCCAGACTGGCTCTGGAGACAGGAGTGTGCAGCCACTGTGGTTGGCAAGAGATTGCAAAGCCAATTGGAGGCAGCAGCGTGGTGGGGTGGATTTTGGAGACTGGGGATGAGCTGCTTCCCAGCACTCGGAGTAGAGGTTAGCGTGGGCTAGACCTGTGCTCTTCTGCTTTTAGCCTGACAAAAGATGTCCAACACTCACAGGCAGGCTTTAATATTCCTGTGTTTTTATTAGATAATTCCCTGGTGCTTGATACTGAGTTTTTCTAATTAGAAAGGCAAATAACAGTAAAATCCTGGAGGAGAGAGGGGGTGCTGTTTAAGTCTAGGGCTATTATTTTATCAACCCAGAGGTTGTTTTGTACAGATACTTCACACTTTTAGGAGCATGACAGCACTGAGAAGAGTTGCTGCTTTGAAAAACTAGTATGCTTTGACTAACCCAGAGCTCTTTGCTTCTAACAAGGGACTGAGTACACTTTGCTCTTTTTGGGGAGGTGCAGGCGCTTTCCTTTTTAAACAAATCCTCTGCTTTTGGTGTTTTGTTTGGATTGTTTTTCCCCAGCTGAAGTGTAAGGAGACGTGGAGCCTAAATGGCTTGGTGAAGCACCTTTTCGGCAGGCAGCTGTTGAAGGATCAGTCCATTCGCTGCAGCAACTGGGAAAAGTTTCCACTGAACGAGGAGCAGAAGCTCTATGCAGCCACAGATGCCTATGTAGGTACCACAGGGGATCACCATTCCAACCTCTGGGAGTAAATCCCTTCTTCAGTGTGCTCTTAGCTGCTGGTTATTTCTTTATCCCTTGTCTGCAGGTGTTCTCGGTAGCTTGTTACCGCTTTTGGATGCATTTCCTTTTGGTTTAGTCATCTTTCTTAGCTGCTAATGAACCCGAAGCTCGTTAAATATAGTATGTGAGGTGAAATTCAAAAGCAGCTCGGAAGAAACACTGGTGGTTCACACAGGAGAGAACCACAGTATGGATTGTCAGGAAGGGTTCAGTTGCCTGTGAGTTTTTTGGTTCTCTAGAAGTCCCTGTTTTTAAGGTGTTTTGGATGAATTTTGGTTTATCTGCAGTTCTGTGAAGGGTTTTACCAATAGGCCACCCGCTTCCTGGGAGAAAATCATGCCTTATGGCAGGAAAAAAAAATCCCTTCAGTCTCTTATTTCTAGGCTTAGAGGAAGGGAATTGGGCCAGTGGCTTCTTTTCTGACTTCCAGTTTAGTTAAAAGTTGTTCAGCCATGGAGGGTTTAGCACCTGTGAAGACCCAAAACAGTAATGAAAACATTTTAAAATTTTTTGTGCCTGGTTCAGCTTTTGTAGCCATTTTTTTTTTCCAGGCAGTGCATCTTTCCCACTATGCTCTGTTCACCTGGCCTGCCTTTTGGAGCCTGCCAGGAAAACATGAGGGAGTAACTTGTTTCTTTTTCAACACGTGTAGCCTAATTAGCACATTGCTGGCTTTAGGCTGTATTTTTCTGTTAGAACTCATTATTCATACCAAGGGAAATACTAAACACACTGAATCCATCTTGGTAGGTTTGTAGCTCTTCTCCTGGAGCACGGCATGAAATCTGAATGAGGTGAGCAGATGGTGGGACTGGGAGCTGAGTCCTGGGAGCTTTCTCTGTGCAGCGAGCTTGCTGAGATTACCTTCTCTGGGATGTAAGAGTATCCACTCCAGAGGGAGTCCCGAGTCAGCATTTGGCCCTTAGTGCAGCATTCTGTGACATGTAACCTAGCCCTGATGGACAATGGAGGCAGGGTAGTAATTAGTATGATGTGAGCCATATTCCGGTTTGGAATTCTGCTGGTCACACTGTGTTGGTGCCACGCTTTGCCTGATTAACTCCTGATTCATTTTTGTTGTTGTTTTTTTCCTCTGTGGAGTACTGAGTACTAATGATTTCTTTTCTCTCCTAGGCTGGCTTCATTATTTATGAAAAACTGAAAAATATGAGTAAGAGCGACTGGAAATTACTGAGCGTGAGGAAAGGTAAGTTGTCCATCCAGGCATAAGGAATTTCTTCTATGTACAACTGCGTATTCCATTTCCCAGCAGGTATTTTAATAGTATCAGGTTGGTTTGGCCTCTTGGTGATTACAGGTGACTTGCAGATGGAGCGGATAGTGAAAGGTCTTGGATGCCCAGGGTAACCATACTCTGTGACTGTTTTCCATAGGATGTAGGAAGGTACTCTTAGGATGTTTGTTTGCGTTTGTCTCTGCTGTACGCAGAGATGGGAAGAATTCCTGCTGTCATTCCGGTTTGTTTATGGAAACACTTCAGTGAGTTCATTTCAGTGCTGCTGGTGCAGGGATAAGTACCTAATTTAAGATGAAATAGGGCCACAAAACAAACCATGTTAGGAAGTAATGTTTGTATTGAGGCATATCAATAGGACCCAAATGTTTTAGAGCAGCTTAACATTATTTACTTCTTCAGAGGAGATTTTAAAATCTTACTTTCTGTTCTGTTCTGTGTTTCATAAAGGAGATATTACAGGTAGCTTAAGGCTGAAAAGGAGATGGTGAGGGGTTTGTTTCTTTTTTGTTTTGGCTGAATTTTACTTTTCTGTCAAAGGCAGAAGTGGCAGTGCTGTCCCCTTGATACAAGGTGCAGGATTTGGCCTTGGTTTTAGTCAGCATGTCTGTGTTGGCAGCTCTTTTCCCGAGCTGGAGGGCAGCTGGGAGGGATCACTTTGTAGCGGTCTCGTTGTGTGCCTGATTTCCCTGAGCTTGTGTAATGGAAGAGATGCAGTGCTGAAATACTAGGAAGCTTGGCCTGATTCTCTGTGCTTGACTTTTTAAGCCCTGGAAAATGCTGTCTTACCAGCTGTGGACCTTGCAGGAATGCAGTCACAGGAACCGGAGTCCTTCATTAGAGATGTTACACCCTAAGTATTACAAAATAACCAATTGTCACACTTGTTACAGATGCCACGTCTGAGGGTGTGAAGGAACGCTTGGCTTCACTGGCTGAAGAGATAACAGACCTGGCTTCTCGCATCCCCCACACTTCTGGACAACTGGAAAACTTCCAGAGGTGTGGTTTTTACTGACTTGTCTCTACCTCCGCAGTCAGTGTTTTGCTTTTGATCTCCAAGGTCCCACACAGTGAAGTACCATGTGTTTGAACAGACATCTGTTACCTGTTAGTTATTTTCCAAGAAAATGTACTTTTTTAGGCGTAGGAATATGTGTTTTCACTGGTCTAATTGCAACAGATTTGACGCTGAACTTGGATGAATTTTGTCCTGAAGTGTAGTAACTGCCTCTGTAATTTTGTTTTACGGTCCTTGATTTTACCTCCTAGGGCTGCAGGAATACTAGCTGAGATATCAGAGAACATCAGTGCCTTAAAAACCACCTTGCTGGGCTCGGGTTCCCCTTCTGGACTGGAGAGGAGCTGTGGTGCAAATACAACACATTTTGAAGCCAAGTCAGCAAATGTCAAAGCACAGAAAGCAGAATGTGCTGAGCAACCTGAAGGTGACCTCAACATCTGCTCTGATGCTACGCTGGCTGCCCTCTGGGAGGAAGAAATGAGTGGAGAGGAGGCACACAGAGGTAACACTGCTCTGGAAAATGGGGCTCCAGCAGCCAGATTTGCAGACAAAGAGGACAGAGATGACTTCATGTCTCTGGACATTACTGAGCAAGAGCTGCAGGTCTTGGAACGTCAGGCTGCAAAGGAATTGGTCAATGAAGTTGCACCTGAGGTAATGAGAACTTGTTAAGTTCTAATATTTCTTTCAGATATTTTGTTTTTAATGGACAGGCCTCTGTGCTGAATGTTGAGCTTAATTATCTTTGGTAAGAAGTTAAAGCATACTTTAAAGTGGCCTGTGGGAGGTACAAAAGGTTGGAAGGTTGTGGATAAAATAGAAATTACTTTGCTTCTAAGAGAATCGTGTTGATTTTGTAGGAGGCATGTTCCACAGACAATGAGCAAAATGTGTCCTGTGTCATTGAGAGTGATGAAGAGCTGGAAATGGAGATGCTGAAAGTGAGTGCCTCAGGGTTCATTTTTCAATTTTTTTTTCTAATGATGCTGCTCTGGGATCACAGTGGAGTGGAGCACAGTTAAGGGGAGGGAATATGAAGCAAAATGGTGCTGCTTACAGAAGATGGACTGTATAAACACATGGATACCTAAAGAATTCAATATGCCACCTGATTTAAAATTAGCAGATGCTGGTGTTAGACTGGAGTATCATTTGCCTCCTGAGTCATCTTTACTACACCAGCTTGGACTTGATCCACCCACTAGATTTAAGTTGTTATAACTAGAGTAAAACTTGGTTCCCATATCATATTACCTTGGATAGGCATTTTATCTACCCTTCCATACTCCAAAAAACCTTTTTTCTTTCTAATTTCTCAGTCTCTAAAAGATGTAGATGATTGCGAAGGAGCTTTACCTGAAGGAGAGTCCAGTAAAGCTCGGAAAACTCCCAACACAGAAGTGGATGTAGCACCAGATGGTGATGAAGATGAAGGCATTGAGGAAGAGGAGGAGGAATATTTTGGTTTGGTTTTTTTTGTTTGTTTGTTTGGTTTTTAAAATCTTAGTGCATGATTAAATAATTCTTTAAAAATCCCTGTCTGTAGAAGCAGCCATGGAAGCACAGTGACTTTTAGGGGTTGGTTTCTCAAACTGGGAAGATAAAGCTCACCTGGGTTTCTAAGGGGAGCTTGAACCGGGTCAAGATGAAAATACAAGGGTGTGCTTGGCAAAAGAAAGTGAAGTTCCTCCATGATCAGCTGATATCTGCTTCATGGGAAGCATGAAACCGATGTGAGGGTGTGGGGGCCCTGCAGGGCTGTGGGGACCTGCTCAGAGCACAGCACGGGGGAGGTGACACCTCCCCTGTCTGCCTGTGTTCTTCTCTTGCTGCTGCGTGGCAAAATTCCAAAACTCCGCCTTGGGGGTGATTTGGACTTGCTTTGGGGTTGTCCTTTTGGAGAGAAACCCAGAGGGGAGAAGCAGCTGAAATGTGAGGAGAAACACACTGACTTGTTTGGATGAACCTGTTCCAGATGATGCAGTTATGCATTACAGTCATATTGCTATATTTCGTTAATCAAGCCATATGGTCTCCTCCTCATGCAGGGTCTCTGAGGAGCCTCTTTGCTTTTTTTAGTTCTTCATTCTAGCCTGAAAATACATGGAGTTTGATATCTCTCTTTTCACTGGAATTGCCCAAATTCTAACCCCTGGGCATCACGAACCGTGAGCAGACTGTTGTTTGTGGAGAAACTGCTTTATCTTTTGAAAATTTAATCCCAAATGAGTGTTTTCTCCTCCCTTCCACTAAAGACCCACTGCTGCCAGAACCTGGAGAAGGCCACATCATGTGTCTGAAGACCTATTTTGGGCATTCTTCATTTAAGCCGTGAGTATTTCTATTAAAATGGACCCTCTGGGGTGTGTGTTCCTGCCCTGCCTTCAACCTGGATGATGTTTTTATTACTGCTTGCTTGAAAAAATGGCAACAAACAAATCCAGGTCTTGTTCACCCTCTCTTGTGTTGGAGACAGCTGATCCACAAACTCTGTGAAAACTGCAGGTATTGTTTTTGATCTCCTGTGAGTGTCTGCATCAAGTGCTGCTTGCCAGAGTCCTGTTAGAGATCCCTGCCTGCAGTACTTGGTGTGTCTGGGTGGCTGCAGCGTGCAAAGACGACACTGAGGCAGCCTCAAGGGTCCCTTTAACCTACAATTCAACTGAATATGCACTTTCAGACAATTTACTTGTTATCTGTGGTGGCAAAAATCAAGTATTCCCCCTTGTTTAATTTAAAGGGTCCAGTGGAAAGTGATCAATTCTCTTTTGGAAGACAGAAGAGATAATCTTGTTGTCATGGCAACTGGTGAGTTATCATTGCATCCTAAGAAACAATAAAAAGTCATTCCCTTTTTGGGGGAGAGTGGTAAAACAAACATGGCTTGGTTTTTTGGGCTCACCAAGGTGTTAGAATTGTCTGCTGTAGCTGCATAGAAAGCACGATGTCTCACTTCTGCCTTTTTTTTTTTTTTCCCTCTCAGGCTATGGAAAAAGCTTGTGCTACCAGTTTCCTCCTGTTTACACTGGACACACAGGAGTGGTCATCTGCCCTCTTATCTCCCTGATGGAGGACCAGGTGCTGCAGTTGACGTAAGTAACGTGGCAGCAGTGACAGGCTGCTGCTGGACTCCCCATAGAATGCTTCTGGGTGTTTCCCATTTGCAGCTTGGCTGCTTGTGTGTCAGCTGCAGGGCATGTGTTTCTCTAGGAACACACACAGCCTGTGTCAGCACTCTCAGATCCCTGGATTTGCCACGCAGGTGAACCAGAGGCTGAGGTTGCAAAGGATGGATGCTGGTGAGAGGTTTCTGAAGGCCCTTATTTCTGGATTCTGGATGCCTTTTGTGTCCAGACCGAAGTGATGGGGGAGCTGTTTGAGGCTTTCAGACTCGTGTCAGAGTTTGGAAGGGCTTCCTTTGGGTCTGAGGAGTGACATCTGAACCGAGTATAGCTGGAAGCTGTAGGCAATCCAAATCAAAGCTTTCAAGAGGGACTGTGTAGTAGGTCTCCTAACACCTGGCCTCTTCACTTCTTAAGAGATAGGAGGGGGGAACTTGTGGGTCACACCGAATCACTCTGACATGAGCAGTTTTAGGTGTTGTCAGGATAAATCTCTTTGATTTTTAATGCCCAATAATGCTTTCTCCACATGTGTTTGCTTCCTATTGTAAGAGCTGTTCACTTCTGACACTCTTTCACTGAAGCTGTGGGACTCATGCTGAGTTGTCTAGTTTATTCCTGCCTTGTCCAGCTTAGGAAGAATGAGTCCTTTGTGAAAGAGGGGATATGAAGTGAAAAACATTAATCATGTGTGGCATTTTCTGCTGCACATCGTGGCTGTGTGCAGATGAATGGCTGGGCAGCCTAAGCTCCTTGACTGTTACTCACCAGGGTGTCTGTGTGTCCAGCTGCTCCTTTGACTTTTCCACTGTTTTCCTCAGTGGAAGGGGTTTATTTGCTACCTTCACAGTGGGTCATTCATTTTGAAGGCCGAGGAGACTGAATTTCTACAAACTGCAGCAGTTTGTCTGTCAGGCTGGCTGCAGATTGGACTGAGCAGCTGTGGGAAACAAGGGCTCTGAGACAACGCAGCAAATCACCAAGTTAAGAAGTAAAATATGAATTGGTTGAGCTGGTAATTGTTATGCCACTAAAAACCAGCCACCTGATTTAAAATTAGCAGATGTAGCATCAGTAGCTCACAAAAGATTGAACAAGGTAAAAAAATTGTGGGCTAGCAAGGCTTGCATCCAAATATGAGGAACTGCAGCAGTGAATAGTTACAGAGAATCCATTCAGCATATTCTTTTGGATATTTTATTTGTGAACTTGTGCAAGGAAAATGGTCTTCCTTTCTCTGATTCCTGCTAATCCAGTGTGTCTTGTGGAGACAGCTAGAGGGGAAGTGGGAAGAGCATTTGGGTCGCAGGAGGAGCCATGCACCACTCTCGCTTTTTCAAAAAGTGTTTCACACAAAGATCCTTGAAGAAAGTAGTCTCTGACCTCACAGCTTGAACTTCCTTTAGAAATGCTGGCACAGGCTGGAAGCTAAAGCTTGGAGAGTGAGTCTGTTCATGACTGTGCTTTTTTACTTCTGCAGAATGACAGGGATTCCAGCTTGTTTCCTTGGTTCAGCTCAGTCAAAACAGGTCAAGGATTCCGTCAGAGGGTGAGTTTTAGCCAAAATTTCTGGTGCTCTGAGCTGTGACATAGGGCTGCTGGGGGGGTAGGATGTCTCCCTGCTCCATCATCACTGAAACTCCTGGCTCTGGCCCAGCGCTGGGACCTGGCTCTCAGGATATTGTTTGCATTCACCCAGGCTGAGTCTGGGAGGCTACAGCCACTCTCCTGTGCCTTTTGGCTGGGGAGATGGAGCTTATTGACTCAACTGTGTTCTGATTTTACCTGATTTTAGTCAGGTTTTAGACCTATATGTGTCATCAACACAACAGTCCCTTCTTATTCCAAAGGCTGGCAAATCTGGTTTTCCTTTTCCTGTAATGCCTTGCTTTCCTGTGGTTCTGGAATGTTTTCTGTGGTCTTCACTTAATTCCTCTTGTTTCCCCATCTGAAATCTGTTGTTCTCATATTGTTTTTCAATGCAATTGTGATTTTATTGAATTGAATTGTCTTCTCTTCTGTGTCAGTGTATTTATTTTTTTTTTTCTGGTCTTTCAGGGGTCAATACAGAGTCATATACATGACTCCAGAGTTTTGTTCAGGGAACTTAAATTTACTTCAGGACCTTGACCAAACTGTTGGTAAGTTGGAGATAAGACTGTGGGTGAGTTGCCAGGCAGCTTAAATTGATAATTGTGTTTAAGCCTTTTTGATAATTGAAGATTTTTTTTTTACCCATTTCTCGGTGGGAGTAGTGACACCATTTATTCCCATTCATCACACAAGATGCTGTCACTTATGAAAAAAATCCTATGTGAGTGTGTGTCTGAGACAATCAGGCTTTGTGTTACAATCCAGAGAATACAGCAAATGACATCTGTAATTCTTATTTGTGACTGTGATTGAGAAGCAGTGAGTGGGAAAAGGTCCTGTTGAAACTAGCTTGAGATTCTGATCCTCATGAGGGATGTTGGAGCTCAGACTGTGGTGAGGGGGAGACTGTAAAAGCTCTTGGGCATTTTTTATGGGAGAGGACTTAAAGTTGGTGCAGCAGAAAGCATTTCAGGAACAAAAACTAAAGCACTGCTGGGGACTTCTCAGGAAAGCTGGAGCTTGCTGTGCTGCGGTTTTGTGTCCCCCAGGTATCACCCTCATAGCTGTGGATGAAGCTCACTGCATCTCCGAGTGGGGCCACGACTTCAGGAACTCCTTCAGAAGTTTGGGCTTGTTAAAGAAGACTCTGCCATCGGTGAGGTTTGGCTATGTTTGGTTTCTGATACAAGGAAAGGGCTTTGTGTGATAGTTTGGAAATATCAGTCTATTAATGTCGTGCTCTGCGTGTACTGACCATGCTGGTTTGGAGTTGGAGCATCCCTGTCACTGATTGGGCTTTGTAGGTTTTTCCTATGGTTTAAACAAGGGATGTTCTGAACTTGGACTTCCAGAAACTTATTTAAATTTAAAAGAAATTTAAGTTGCTTTGGATTCCTGTGCTGAGGGAAGATCATATCCCTAGGCTTCTGGTTTAATATTTGAGGATTTTGTTTTACCTGACTGAGTGGCTTGTAGGAGCATGCCACTGATCTCTAGACACTCATCAAGCACTTATTGCATAAGTTCAAAAATTTGGACCTGAACTTAACATGCTTTTATTAGAAGTGTCATCCTATATTCCCTAAATTTAGCTAATCATATCAGTGAATTACTGTGGACTCATGGAACATACATTCAGAATAAAACTTGGTGTTTCAAGTGTTCTGTTCCTGTCTTCTCTCTTAAGAGCCTTGGTCTAAAATGTTCAAGAAGCTCAATATTAACTATATTTCTTAAATGACTGAACTTATCCAACGATAAGCACATTAAAATGCCTATTTAGGTTCTGTATCAGTAGTCTCTTGAGGTTTTTGGTGTAAAAAATTATCAATGAGAGGTCATGAATGTTATTCTGCATCTCTTTGCAGATCCCCATTATTGCTTTAACAGCAACTGCCAGTCCCTCGATTAGAGAGGACATAGTGAAATGCCTGAACCTGAGGAATCCCCAGGTCACCTGCACCAGTTTTGACAGACCTAACCTGTACCTGGAAGTCGGACAGCAAAGCGGAGACATCTGTAGGGATTTGAAGCAGTTCCTAACTAGGAAAGGAAGGTAAGGGTTTAAGCCTGGTTTTGATCCCTCAGATGTATTTTTTTACAGGCCAGGTGGCTTTTTTTGTTCCGTATCTTAACATGCTGCTGTTGTTATTTTCAGCAGTTCTGTGTATGAGTTTGAAGGCCCCACTATCATCTACTGCCCTACAAGAAAGACCACTGAGCAGGTGGTGTGTGCACTGAACAAACTCAACGTGGCCTGTGGTACCTACCACGCTGGGATGGGGAACAAGCAGAGGAGAGACACTCACCACCGGTTCATGAGGGATGAAATTCAGGTATGTAGGAAACAAAATCCTCTTGAGCCTATTTAGAATTGCAGAGTTTTTCGTAGAAGAAGATTTTGGAATATCAACCTGTGTTAGCCATGTCCTCTCTCTGCAATTCTGGGTGAAGAAATTGCTGGTCAGTGCTGACAGGAATAAGATTCCTGGCTTATCTTTTGAATTTCTGTCATAATTCCCTTAAAAATGCGTGGTATCCAAGGAAAATGGTGGTAGCTGGAGCAAGATCACAGCTTCTGTGAGCTGCCTCTTTCCTGGGCAGCAGAGAGAGCCCGGGACTTCTTGTGTTCCTTTTCACGATCTGTTTTGTGCCTGTTGAGAACAGCTACTTGAAAACACTCCTGCATTTGCCATAGCACGTCATCCCTGTCGTGGTTAGAATCCTTTGGCTGTGCTCTGGCCATTCAGCACTGTGGGTCTGAAGCTGTTCTAATTCAGGCTGAATTTTGAGTCTGTGGCAGCAGATTCCCACCAAGCGTGTGTGAGCTAACGCAGGCATATTCTTTGGGATCACCTGAAGGCACGCACGCGGCTCCTGTTTTGCAGTGCGTCGTGGCCACAGTGGCGTTTGGAATGGGCATCAACAAGGCCGATATCCGGCTGGTTATCCACTACGGCGCCCCGAAGGAGATGGAATCCTACTACCAGGAGATGGGGAGAGCCGGGCGCGACGGGCTTCCTGCGGCCTGCCACGTCCTGTGGACTGCGGCAGACCTGGCCTGTAACAGGTGAAGCCCTGCAAATAGCCCTTTTCTCCCTCCTCAGCGCCTTTTGCCAGGGGTCTCTGCAGTTCGGTAGCCCGTGGGCTTGGAAGAAGCTGTCTGCGTCTCTGTCTCTCTCCTGTTCTAGCCTCTTTGGGGTAATGTTTGTAACAATATGAATAAGGTGCTCTTCTGAGTACGCCCCATGCTCTGCGGATCAAAGTGGTGGAGAAGCAGGCAGGCAGCTTAGGTCTGGTTTTAGAAGGATATTTTTTCTAGCTCTTCCTGGTGAATTAGTGAGCATTGTCTGGCATATTTCATTTTTGGGACAGGGGAATAGTGGTCAGCATTTAAGGCTCTGCATTTTTTGCTTCTCTCTCAGACGCCTCCTGAGAGAGATCTGCAACGAGAAGTTCCGGCTGTACAAGCTGAAGATGTTGGCAAAGATGGAGAAGTACCTGGTGTCCAATAGCTGCAGGAGGAAGTGAGTGCTGGAATCTATTTAGTGCTTTGTCACTGCAGGCAGCTCTGGTGGGAGCTGCTGGGACTCGGGCACAGCTGGGGGTTGTAACCAGAAGGCATCTCAGACTCACAGTGTGTTCTACAAGCACAGAACATTCTCTTCTGTGTTAATAAGCAGCATCAAAAGTACAACCTTCAGCACATTTATACGTTTCCTTGTTTGCTTTTTTTAAAAAAGGACTTTTTCTTTAGAGGAATAAAGGCTAAATAATTGGTTCCCCAGCGAATTAATTAATGATGCTGATTTCAACTCCATTTTCTGCAATAAATTTCAAGTGTAAATTCTTGGTCTTTTATTGAATTCTTTTTGTTCCCTTGGGTAGAATCATCCTGTCTCATTTTGAAGACAGACAGCTCCGAAAGGTTTCCTCTGGCATCACGGGCACAGAAGAATGCTGTGATAATTGCAGGTCCAGGTAAGCTTTCTTCCCTGAAGGCTGATCCTAGAGGTTATGTTCTCTCAGACTGACTTACAAGGCAAATTATCTAAAAGAATTGACTTTCATGCATCTGATCTTGCAGCTGTTAAGCCTGAGGTTTATTTTTGAACATCTCTCTAACCTTTTCCTAGTGAGTCAAGCAAACAGTCATAAGCTCTAAGTTAGGCTGTGGGAAAGGCTGGAAGCAGAGCAGGATCACAGTTCCTAAGAGGGGTTTAGAGGAACACTCTGTGAAAAACACTTCTATTCATCAGTTTAAGCCCTGTTAGGTAATTAATCCCAAAAGACAAGACTTACAAATGGTGTGTGGTACACCAGGTGTCTAAGGCTAAATTGCCCCAGTGTCCAGGGAGCCGTTCTCCAGTGCTGACATGTGCTCTTTTAACCTTGCTAATAATCTCCTGGATGTGCTGAGGGGGACTCAGGAGGCTGGTAGTTACAGAGGTATGAGCAGAAACACCTTTGTCACTGTCTTCTGTAGTTACAATAAAGCTTTCCCTGAAGTTACAGTAAAGCATTCCTTGCTCTTGCTGTTAGCCTGATGTTTTCTGATCCCAAGCAAGATGTTTGGCTGTGTTGCTTTCTGGAGAGCTGTTACCAGTTCAGCTGCTGAATTTCTCTATGTCAAGGATTAGGACAGCTTTGTCCGGCCTCTACTATAACTAAGTAAAAAAAAAATTTAAAAGATCATAATTTCCCTCTTTGCAGTCACCTTTCTGCACTAATAAAGAGCCAGGAAGTGAATTTGAATTGTAGAACTGAAATCACTCGGAATAGATCATTTTGATTTTTCTCCTTAGAAGTTGTTCATGCCAGTAACTTTTTAGTGGGTTCTTTCAGTCAGTAAAAAATACGTTAACAAACCCTTACATAGCCTTTAATGGGGTTGCTCTTTACTCCTGGTTTTTGTTTTTCCTTTATGTTCTTAAAGAAACAGAAAAAACCCTTTTAAGTGCAGTTAAAGAAACGTTGTGCATGCCCAAACCAATGCAAATATTTGAACACTGAGTTCAAAAGATTGCTGAGACAATGTCTCAGCAAACAGCAGGTGTTGTGGAGAGCTTACTGTTGGGTTAGGCCCTTGTCTGAGAAGTTACATTGATAGAAATATAAATGTGTCTTGAAGTTACATTGATGTGAATGAATGTATTTAAATGTACAGAACCAGGACTGACATTAGAGACTAAGTACAAGTCAGTGAGTTGTGGTTATTTCATTTAATGATTTCATTAATCACTGGGTTGACAACATTTGGAGCAAGGGGGAGGGGACTTGTTTATGTTAAGCTTGGCTTCCTTTGTGCCTTTCAGCAGCTCCCACCTTGCAGTCCCCAGTGACTTTGACGGCGGGTTGCAGGACTTTGGGAAGCAAGCACACCAGCTGCTGTCTGCAGTGAGTGCCTTGGATGAGAAGTTTGGGACCAGAATGCCAATTCTGCTTCTTCGAGGGTCTGTAAGTGATGGTGCAACTCCCTATGTGTGTTCTGGAGGGAGGGGCTGTGGCAGTGTCCCTCTTAACTGATCTGTCAATCAGCACACGGAATGCGTTCGTGCCAATGCGTGTATACCATTTCTCTTGGAGAGGAGGATGTTTGTGTGGAGAGGTAGTCTTGACTTCGGGAGGCTGCTCAGCTCCACTCCCCATGCAACAAGCAAGATGATTGTCCTCTAATTTTTTATGAAAATGCATCATTTTGATTATCTTGAAAGGAGCAGCCTTTTCAGAATGAAGACTAAACATCTTGGCCTATGTTTCAATAAAGCAAAGGATGGCTTCTGCTGTGGCTTTGTGTTGCTGTCTGACTTGAAATACTGAAGTAGGAAGTAGGGTACCAGAATGAATATAAATGAATTTCTAGACACCTTTAATTTTAATTGTTTTGAAATGCTAAGCAAGAAACTCACTAGAAATGAATTAGAATAAGAACAAAATACTTCTTATGTTTACAAACCAAGGAGAAATGAATGACCTGTAGTACTTGATAAAACTGGGTGAATTATGTTCCTTGCTTAACCTTTTAGTGAAGTTAAGCTGCTGATTGTCACACAAGTGTACCTAGGGAAAAATGAACTTGCCATGGTCTTGGCAGTAAGTGGATTGGGAGTGGACTAGGTTAGAGGAGGCTCCTCACATTTTGGTTTACTGATTGTACTTGAAACTTCCCTGTGCAAGGAGTGGACAGATCTGACAGATTCTTTCAAAACTTCCAGTGCTCTCAACGCTTGCCAGACCGGTACCAGAGGCACCCTCTCTTTGGCTGTGGAAAAGAGTGGCCAGAGAACAGGTGGAAACTGCTCTGCCAGCAGCTGATCCTGGAAGGGTTTCTCAAAGAAGTCTCAGCCCGTCACAGCAAGTTTGCAACCATTTGTGTGCTCACCCAGAAGGTACTTCTGGTAGTGAAATGACCCACTGAGAGCTCCTCCTGAGTAATCCACAGCTAAGCTGTGTGGTTTATTTCTTTCAGGGTAGGAATTGGCTGTCAGAAGCTGGATCTAACTCAAATCCAAGTCTTCTATTACAGTCCAGTGAAGACCTTAATCTGCATAGACCTTCTACCAGGTAGTTGTGGCTCATGTGTTCTCTTGAACTCTTCTTTACTAACATCAGATCTGTCTCTGAAACCTGCTTTTGGAGGAAGGCAGGGTTGAACAGGAGGAGGCTTTGAGATCCTCAGTGTTCTGTTTTGGGTTTTTTTTCCATGAAGAATGGCGATTCTAATAATTAATCAGTAACTTGATTTGCCAAATACATCCCTGTACCAACTTGAAATCGGTTTATTTAGCAAAATGTTATTTTTTGAAGGGCAGTATCACTGTACAATGGGATTAAGATATAATTAATTGCATTACAGCAGCAGGCGTTCGCCTGTGCTCTCCAGGCAGCGCTCCCCAGGCACAAAAGGAACAGCACAGTCACCAGGCAAGCAGGTCTGTACCAGTACAACCCTCCTGCAGTGTGAGCCATCCTTGCTCATGTTAAAAAAAACAAAAAACCAAAACACAAACAAAACTTGCAAACATATCACAAATTAATGTTTTATCAACAGCAAACCCAGTGAAAAGATGGTCAATCAGCATTTGTCTTGTTCTTCTGTTTTTTTAATAGATGTCTCTATATGAGATGTTCTGTTACGGGAAAGATAAAACTCCTCCAAGAAGCACTAACATGCCTAACAGGTACAGTACTTGAAACTTGAAATTAAAACACATTTACCTAACTTTGACTGTGTTAATGGCAATACTGCTTGTTGGGTGATTGTTAAAAGGAGTGTTTTTCCTGTGACATGGGTGTGGGAATGTTTAATGCATTAAAAAAAGACAAGTGCCTAAAACTTGCTGTACACTGCATTATATTTCAAAATATATAGTATTTACGAGATTTCACAGTTAATATCAGGGAGCGTGGAGGGCTCTGCCTTTCCACACTGGTCTGGAGAAGACTGAGACCAGCTCGAGGCTCCCTCAGGTCAGAAGAAATCAAATAATCTCTTGCAAAAAGCAGACCAAGTAATTTGTTTTCCTGGCTCATGTGCTGCCTCAGATTAAATGCACTGTGTATTTCTGAGTGGATTCCTCGTTCAGGCCACCATTCTGGTGCTGGCAGGTGACAAGGAAGAGAGGCTCCATCACTTAGGTGAATAGTTGCCACTGCAGCCATGTGAATACAGATTATTTTCGGGAGAGTTAAAATCCAAATCAAGTTTTTTTTGCTCTGTGCTTAGGAAAGGAGGCTCTTAGTCCGACTTGTGTACTAACAGATACTGCAGTGCAATCATGGCAGTCTAGTCAAGGGTAAATGTCCCTGAGCCCACGGACTGGGAGCTGTGCTAATTCCACTCGCAGCACAGCAGCTGTGTCCCTGTCACTGATGGTTTTAAGGTGATCAGTGCTGTTTGCCAAGATTAATGTTCTCAGCCATGGGCAAAAATGAAAGGCGGAATGTCATAGGGGATGAGTGATTGGTAGAGCTTGTTCTTGTTCAAGATATGGGAATCCAGCATTGAGAGATCTTGCTGAGTTGCGTTGGGTCTTTTTCCCACCCAGACTCCCACATATTATTTCATCTGCTTGAGCTTTGTACAATAACAGACTGTTTTTAGGTTACAGCTCCAGATGAGAAAAATTGTGACATGAAGGATACTGCTGGTTGTATCCCAACCAGCTCCAGTACTGCCTGGGGCAGAGCTGGCATGAGGTGCTCTTGGAGCTGGCAAAATAAGTTGGGCTGCTGCTCACCCACAGCCTTGTACCAAGTCTCTGAATAAACTGATCTAAAGCAAGGCATGCTTCACACTTGATTTTTTTTTTTGTTAGTGTTTCAGGGCACTCACCACTGAAATCTCCTTTGAAGCCCCAAAACCCAGGTGTTTCATCCCGAGAAAAAGAACTAGAGGTAAGCTTTTCTGGGAGAGGGAGGATGTCTCTGAATTGCAGTCAGCCTGAAAACCACAGATGTTCTGTGTTTGGGCGGCGCTGGCTTGGACAGCTCTTAAAATGACTGAGTTGTTTTGAATAGAAGTCCCAGAATAAGACTGAAATGCACGAGGAGGGATTAATGGAATGCAGGGTTTTTGTGTGTTGCTGGAAAGACCAGGGAGGTGATAACTTTTGCTCTTGTAACAATTATACCTATGAGTGGTTTAGAGCTGAGTATTTGGCTCCTTCCTTCCCAGACTGCTCTGTATGGCAAGCTGCTGACTGCTAGACAGAAGGTAGCTAATGAGAAGGAAATTCCTCCAGCTGTCTTGGCAACCAATAAGATCCTGGTGGAGATGGCCCGGATAAGGTAAAGCCAGCATGCAGACACGTTGTACAAACTGGGGAGCTTGCAAGCCAAGTCACAAATCCCATTCCTGCTTCTGATGGGAGAGTGGAGGCATCTGAAGTGCCTCCCCCAGCTACTAAAAGGCATTAGGCGGCAATATTTTGGGAATGTCTTATGTTGCGGCATTCTTCATCCTAAACCAGGCCTACGAGCATTGAGAACCTGAAGAAAATTGATGGTGTTTCTGAAGCCAAGTCCACCATGTTGATGCCTCTCCTGGCTGAAATTAAGGACTTCTGCCAAGTAAATGGTTTGCAGGTAGGATGAACTCGAGTGTCTTCTCCTTGGCAGGGGCCAAGGAGCATGGGATATGTTCTGCAGCTGTGACTCCATGGAGTTGTCCTTCTGTTTCACAAAAAAATACTTTGATCTAGCAATGGGGAAACAAAAGCATTACTAGTTTTTCACTTGTTTTCAGGGAGTCTGTGTTGAGAAAGTTTAGCTCAAATTGAGAAGGTTCCTTGGCAGACTGAATGCCACAGTTTGTTCTGATGGAATAGTTTCACATGGAATGAGGAATACCTAAGACGATATGTTGACCTAGGCGCTTTGTTCTGGCTGGTTTTCTTTTCCAAGTTCCTTAGATGATGCCATGTGGGTGTCCATCTGGATTCCCTCCTTGCTTTAGTTTCCCCTCCCTTCTTTAATTTTTTTTTAAGAACATGGAGTTGGGGTCAAAACCAACCTGCAGAGAGATGAATGATTCTGTTAGTGTTGCTTTGTCAGATAACTTCAGATAACGGGAGGATGATCCATTGGTTGTCACTGGGATACAATTTACCTAATTCTGCTTTTTCTCACTTAGACTGACACATTCCCCACATCTGAATCTAAGGTCCAGAAAGAAGCATCTCCCTGGAAGTGTGCTAGAGCCCTTTCTCCCTCAGAGGAGGTCACATATATCCTATTCCAAGAGAAAAATTACTCTCTGGTAAGCTCTTGACTGTGGAGGTTTTTGCTTTGCTTTGTCTAGGAGAGGGAGATGTGCAAGTTCTCTTAAATCCTCTGCACAGTGCTGGATAGGTTGCTTTAAAACTCTGAGGCAGTACCTTTCTCAGGAAGTGGCAGATCCTCTTACTTGCCTCTGAAATAGTGGTATGGAAAACTGAGGTGGGATACAGTGAGTTTTTAATTCCACAGTAAGCATCTCTAGTTGCTTTGGCTTTTGCTTTGCCGCTCTCAAGAGTATGAGTCAGGTGGTCCCCAAGTTAAAAATGTACCTAAGGATGAATTCACAAGAAATAGCTGTGCAGTTATTAATGGGCAACTTGGTGCTCTGAATCCACTAATCCTGATGATAGCACAGTGTGTGTATTCCTTGTAGAGAAACGAGTAGAAACTTGAAACGTGCTTTTTTGAAGAGTACAGGATTCTAGTTGGAAATCTGTCCTTGGCAAAAACAAGTTTGGGTCAATCAAGTCTGAGATGCTTTTCTTCAAGGTAAATGTTTTAAGAAGAGAATTCATCCAACATGTGAAAATGAGGGGATACTGTTATCCATGTTCGGCGTGGATGTTCTGTATTATGTTGGCCCCTGAGAGGTCAGGTGCACCACAGCTCCTTCATCTCAGCTAAGTTCAGGGTGAGGTGTTGCA
Source organism: Hirundo rustica (assembly GCF_015227805.2). Taxonomy (NCBI): domain Eukaryota; kingdom Metazoa; phylum Chordata; class Aves; order Passeriformes; family Hirundinidae; genus Hirundo; species Hirundo rustica. The sequence goes on from NC_053454.1 coordinate 62,182,065, forward strand.
CTCAAGCTGTTAAGTTTTGAGAGAGAAACACACTTGACGAGCTGGAAAAGAAATGAGATAGCTCCTAGGAATAACGCAGTGTTCTGGGGAGCTTTGTTGCGCTGCCGTGTGCCGGTGTCTCTGGATTGTTTTTTGCGAATGACACTTCTGCCATGTGAATCCCTTGTGCCTTTGTTTCCCCAGGGGGCCATAAGTGAGTGCAGATCTCTGCCCCTCGCTGTGGTTGGCACTCACCTGAGCCAGGCCCTGCGGGTTGGCTACGCCGTGAGCCTGGAGCGAGCAGGTTTGACGCCTGCAGTTCAGCAGGTCATTAGGGATGTTATCCGCAACCCTCCCATTAACTCAGGTGATTATCACTGACCTGACCCGAACCTTCTCGTGCCCAGCAGAGCCCATCAGTCCTGGGAGGCTGGAGCAGTGCCAGGGTCACTGCCTTCCTTTCAGGGTTCAGGTGTAAAACAACTCCATCATGATCCGTAACAATGGGGCAGACCTTTACAAATCCTTTGACCCTATTGTATGGAAATGATTGAGATGTCCCTCTTAAATCTGTATTTACTTAAATGTTTTTGGAAAAAAAGTTGTCAGTTTGCCTGACAAAGTATTCCTGTGAGTACTGGCATCCTCAGAAAACACACCGGGAGTTTATCCCATCATCTTACAGGTCAAACCCATACATTTTTATCTTCTTCCCTTTTCTATGCCTTAATCCATCCTGTGCTTTAATGAGGTGCAACAAGTGTATTTTACAATATAAGAAAACTGCATCGGGGCAAGAAGCTTCAACGATTAATATTGTATTTATATTTTTTCCAAGACACTACCAAAATTCAAGAAATTAGAAAACTTACTCCTGCAAATATTGAGCTGTATCTGATCAAGATGATGATTGCACTATTGGAGAAGGAGGAGAGAAATAAATCTCAGGGTGGCTTAGGTATCAAAAGAAGGTTGGTGTGGCCTGAAGGGCAGCAGGGAAAAAGAGGAGCAGATCAAGCATGCAGGGAAGGTGCCCTGTGGAGTAAAACACAGGTTAGTAAAATAAGGTTATAAAACTGTTCTTCTGTAAAATCATGTTTGCTTTGTAGAAAAGACTAACAGAATGTTGCTGTTGTTTCCAGCAGTGCTTAATGTCTCATTTTCCCAATCCATCTCTCCCTCTGTTTTGAGTAGAACTGCCTCCTCCTCTGAGGAATGCTCAGAGCAGAAACTGAGGATTCTTTTGGGATGAGTATTGACCTAGGAAGAGGTCAGACCTGTGCAGCTTAGCTGTGATTTGTTACACACAAGTTCTTCCCAGTATGAAAACCATGGTTCCCTCATAGCAACCAAATCTGGGTTGTGCCCTTGCTTTGTTTCTGTGCATTGGTACCTAACCACCAACCTGATGTGGGAAAAGAGATTCTCCTACTATGAAGGAAGGTTAAGAGGAAGAAAAAGCTAGTGGCAATTGCTGCCAGGAATATCTCAGTCTTTGTCTTCCTTTATTGCTTGAAAATGCTGGGCACAGCCTGATAACAAATGCCTCCTTGAGGACAAATCTTGGGAAATAAGGAGTTCTTTGTTGCTGTTTGAGAAGATTCAGGATAGTCTGAGCCCTCTGCTGGCCTGTGCGACCCCAAGTCCCAGTTCAGCACCTTGTACAAAAGACACCCTGCACTGAGTGGCACCTGCTGGGAATGGTAAAAAGAAATACCATACTCCAAATCCTGCTACCTGTGCTAGGATTTCATGTGTGATCCTTATGGGGCTTTGGGCTGATTTCTCAAACAATTTTTCAAGCGTTGGCATTTTGCCAAATTGATTTTCTTGCTTCCCTGAGTGCTGGTTTGTTTCTACAGTATCTGTGTCAGAGGCTTCTTTTTCCCACAGTTGACCTTCTGACCATCCAATTGCCTGAGCTCTGATCACGCTTTTCCCTGCTACTGTTACTTCCTGGAGCTAAAAGTGGGAATGACGTGCTATTAGTAATCAAATTAATATGAATCCAAAGGAACAGATGCTAATCCAAACAGTCTTTATTTATTGCTCCTTCAGAAGATACCCTGTTTCTAATAATTCTCTGTAGCAAGCAATTTTAAATCTCTTAATGGGTGTTCTTGGATTTGAATGGCCTGACGTTGCTGCTGCTTTTACAGGGTAATGGGATCAATCCAGCGTCCAAGGAAGGAGCAGAGAAAACCCATCTGCACATGGTGCCTTTGGCTTCGGTAAACACATGTTCTTACTCTAATAAAGCATGTGGTAAACTTGCCATTAGTGAGGATTTTGGTAACACAGGGATGTGTAGCTGATGCAAAAATGTCAGCGTGACTGCTGCGACCTACGACCAGCAGGATGATATAAAAAACATGAGTTAATATCTCTATGCTGTTTTTAACTGACACTTCAGCTGTAAAAACAATTTGAAAATACAACACTTTTGAGTCAGAAGTAAATATTTCAAGTTTTCAGAGCCATAGGGATTAAGGAAGTGTTTTTCTCCACTTAAAAAAAAGGCACAATTTCCAGTTGCTGTGTGTTTCAAATGCACAAACTTCACTTGCACAAATTTTATTGTAGTGAAATGAATAAGAAATAGGCAGTCCCCTCTTTAAGCAGAGGTGTTGGAACTTTGTTGATGAGGGAGTGTGACCTGAGTAACGCTGTGCTTCCTTTCTGTCCCATGGGAAGGCCGCAGGGAGCGTGGATGCCAGCCAGGCAGGGAGCAGCAGGGCAGCAGGCCCCTCGAAGCCCATCACCCCGGCCTCCTCCAACCAGCCTGCCCTCGATCCCGAGGAGGAGGAGCTCTTTGCCGACTCCCAGCCAAAGGTGAGACTGCACCACAGCCCAGACCTGGTGACTGGGGTGGGGATCTTCAACAACCAAATTCTCAGCTTCTGTCTGTGTAACAGACTGTGTCTAAAACCTTGGCCTGGCTTGCCATCCCATTTGTCTCATCGACATCCCTGAGGCAATGATGATCTTGCTTTTACTGTCATTGCTGTGTCCAGATATCCCACTTGGACAGTAGTAGACTGCTACTGGGGGAAACTTGTCCCCCAGTACTTTTTGTCAACTATCTCATGGCAGATGCTTCCAACATTTTAAGAGGACATTTGGTTCCTTTTTTTTCCTTTTAAGTACAGGGTTCTATGAGGCTGTGCCGATAACATTAAGGATTTTTGCACTGGTGTCTACAGGAATATAAGCTGTATAATCAGACATTAAGAGTTTTTTATTTAAAAGGGAACTTATGTCTGACCAGTACCCCTTGTTGAATCTCTTCTTTTAGTTTGAAGCTGGATATCGCTGTGAATGCAAGTCTTTGTCAGCTTTGATTCTCAAGAGTTTTAAGTCTTAATCCCTTAGGTGCTTGAATAAGGTGTTGGATTTAAGTGAGGCATAAGACCTCCATGAACAATTTGGATGGTTCATGGCTCCAGCTGAGGGTGAATTTGAGGAGTCGAGCTTTGTGAGTGGGCCAGGCTGTCGATGTGTGTTTCCTTCCATGTTTGTGTGTTTGTTTCCTTGCAGAACTCGCATCCCCCTGCTAAGAGGAGGGTGCCAGAATGGTTTGGAACCTCGGCAGCCAGAGCTGAACCTGCAACCCAGACCAAGAAGTGCAAAACAGAAACCAGAAAAGGGATTTTCAGTTGAATGTGGAAATCAAAATCATTGGGTTTTTAATCTTCTTTCCCACCACCACCAGCATTATCTTCAGACTGTTGCTTCACATGGGCTTTAATTGCCTCTGCTCTACTCTGCATTATTCCTGCTGCTGCCTCTTCTCTTCCTCAAGCAGCAGGTTTAGGACTTTTTCACTGTGTGAAATGGGTTGTTAATAAAAGGAGTTAAATACATAACCGGGGGGTGTGAGTGTACGTGTGTGTGTGGCGGTGGTTGAGGGCGGGCGGCCCGGGCCGCGTTCCCATGGCGACGGGCGGGCCGTTTCCGGGGCGGGGCGCGCGGGGGCTGCCGGGAGCGGCATGGCTCGCTAGGCGGCGGCGGCGCGCGGGTGAGCGGGCGCGCGCGGGGGCCGCCGTGAGGGGACGTGGGCAGGGACCAGGATTGGGACCGGGACAGGAGCGGAGAGGGCGACGTGGGAGCGGCTTCCCCGCTCTGTGCGCGGGTATAGGGGCGGCGAGGCGCCGGCATCCTCCGGCCCGTGGTTTCCGGTCGCCCGCCCGCCGCCCTGCCACTTTGTTCCGTCCTGCCGGTGGCCGTGAGGTCCCTCGTTAACCTGGCACCCGGCTTTCCTACCCTGCTATGACCGTGAAGGCTGGTTCGGCATTCCCGTTCACACTCCTTAAGGTTCCGGTAGTGCACTGACACCTTTACTCTGTTACTTATAAGTCCGTATTCGGGAAAAGGAGGAGCAAACAAGAAATAAATTGCTCCCCAGGGATGTGGTCACAGCACCAATCCTGACACAGATCACGGAGCGTTTGGACAACAGTTCCAGGCCCGGAGTGGGATTCTTGGCGTGTCCTGTGTAGGGCTAAAAGTTGGACTCAGTGGTGGGACCCTGTGGGTCTCATTGAACTCAGTATATTCCGTGATAAATGTTTAGGAACAGACATTTCTGCTTCTAACTAACTTAGTGACGCCGACACCACTCTCTCGCCTTTTCCCCGTGGCAGAATCATGGACCCCAGCTTGCTGAGGGAGCGCGAGCTGTTCAAAAAGCGAGCCCTCTCCACGCCGGCCGTAGAGAAACGCCCAGCACTCTCCTCGGACTCCTCTGCTTCCAAGAAGAAGAAGGCCAAGGTAGAACAAGGGGGCTCCTCCAGCTCAAAACAGAACACAGGTGGGTGAAAGTCTCCTGTCCAGCAGCTGCTTGGCATTTCCCGCTGTTTATCTTTAAGCTATGGTTTGTTAATGTGAATAATGCTGTGTCTGTGAGATTTGCTGGTGGCTGTTGTGATTCTTTCTCTTAAATTACTGCTTTTGTTAAGAAAGCCACTTGCACAATGTGAAATACCCATTCCCTACTGTGCATATGTGTTAAGCCCCATCCCATGGCTTGTTTGCTGTTGCTCTGTTGGAGGAATTGCTATTGCCAAGATAATTCATGTGAAACTGTGCTTTGGTTTGTGGATTTTGGTGCTTGCTGGGCAGGCAGTAGCAGTGGTGTTGTTCATTTTCTCTGTGTTTGGCATGTTGGATAGGGCCTGGAGCAATCTGCCCTAGTTGAAGGGGGTTGGAACTGTCCGGCCCAAACCATTCCACGATTCTGTGATTATTTCTGGTGAGGGAGCACCTAAAACATTTAGGTAACTCTAAGTGGAAGGGTATTGATACATGAGATGGATTTTGCAAGGTGCACCTTTGTCTGGCTTGCATGTTGTAGTTAGCAGTTGTCCTTGTTTTACCTGGGAGCTGAGCTTTGCTCATGAGCACCAGGCATTCCAGAGGTTTCTGCCTGTTTTACTGGGGAGTTGTGGCATTTCCCTGGGATGGTGGCATTGATGGTGCATCTTTCAGTATCAGATAAACAGTTAATAAAGCAGCTCCAGAAACAGTGGGAGTGTGTGGAAAGTGCAGCACCAGGGAGAGGATTTGCTCCGAAAGCAGTGGCAGTTCTCAAGTGCACTTTAAAGGTCAGATCAAATGCCAGGAGTTACCAAACCACAAAATACCCTGTTGTGCAAACTCAGTCCATGCTCATATTTTGAATAATACTACCCGTGTCTCTCGTCTAAACTCTAGAAGAAACAATAGAGCTAAAAACAACAGAGAAAAGCGTCAGGGAATTTGGGAGGAGTGAAGCATCTTCTGTCCCAGGGGAAGAAGCAGGAATTTCGGTATGTGTCTGCAGCTTCTCAGGCACCAAATAAAGTATCAGCCAAACATTCTAAAATAAATCAAGGGAGGCCGGGTTTCCATCCATCCCTTTTTCACACTCTCCAAATAAAACAAAATTCTACGTGGGATATCCTAAGTTGCGTCACTGGGGTGAGTGGGCTTTGCTGGGAAGAAGGGATGGGGAGTCAGGAGGAGGGCAAAGGGTACAAATGTGAGTCTGATCTGGAGGATTTGAGCAGATAAAGAAGGTTTCATGTTGTTTTGGTGGGCTGAGGGTTTCTTTAAGTGCTTTTGTGGATGACAATTCACTTACACAAACGGGGACCCAGCGTGGCTCTGAGGAAATAAACTTGATCTTTTATGCTGCTGGCTGTGTTGCAGGCAGTACCAGAAAGGTTCCAGGGTTTCTACAGCATTTTTATGCTGCAGAGTCAAAATCCATTGCCTCAAAACCCGCTTTTTATTTAACTTGCCAGATTGGCAGGTGCCTGTCAGGATATGTGGGTGTCAGTGACGGGTCTGGGGAGTTGGAATAAAAACCTGATGTTGAGGAATCCCTGTCCCACCGCCCCAAGGAAACAAAAACTAGGGCGGTCAGTCCTAGTTCTGTTGTGCAGCGGCCAGAGGTGATAAATGGAGTCAGTGTTTGTGTGTTGGCTCTGATAGTCCCTGGGTGTGTAGCACCCCTAGGTCCTCCCTCACTCTGTGATTCTGTGACTCAGAGAACCTGCCCTTGTCACTTTTTGGGGGAGGAGAGGCATGGAGACCGCGCTAATCTTCAAATGCCTGCACAGCTAAATCTGGCCTGTCGGTGAAGTCTGGCTCTAAGCTTCCCACTGCTCCTACAGCGATTGCTATGCAGACATCACTGTCATTATTTCAAATCATTATTTCATCAAGTTATTTGAAAAAATTCACAACTGGTTCACTCAGTTCAGAATAGGAACTGGGAAATAAATGAAATGGATCAAATCTGTTTGTTTCATTTTATTAATCAGTAGTAAATTGTGGCTGTGGTCTTTGTCTTAAGACCTTTGTCTCGGGGGTCTCCGCCAAGAGTAGTCAAGAGCCAAAATCTTCAGGGGCTGTTTTGTGGGAAAGAATCATCCTGAGTCTCCTCTGGTACTGTGCAAGGGAACACCTTTGTCTTCTATTCCTTGTGCCCACACCCATTCCCCTTTGTAGACTAGTGAAATAAAAAGCTGGGATAAGTCCCAAGATTTGTCCTTCTGTGTGCTTCTCGGGAAGGCGTTGCCAAAGCAGCAGAGGCTGGCATGTTGCACACGCCACCCTCTTGTGTGCAGCCAAGATGGGCATTTTGTGGGATTGCTGCAAGTGCCCACAGCATTTGCTTTTAGGAAAGAGACATTAATTAATTCAGTGCATCCCAATGGCTGCTCTGGCCTCTTGAGCCGGACTTTCCAGTCTGATGTTGTCATGTACAGCAGAAGGTAACGTGTCATCCTTATCACCACTGACATTATCTTCATCATACGTCTTGGTGTGAGTCCTGAATTACCTTCTACTTGGGGCATTGGCTTCCATCAGCTGTGCTTTTGATTTTGAGCTTGAAGCATTCTCTGCAGTGGGCGCTGGTCCTGGCCAAACTTCACTGTAAGAAGTGTGTCTGAGATGAACGGTTGTGAGGATTTGTGACTGCAGAAGGGAGTTTGCTTCTCCAGGTGAATCACTGGACTAGCTGTGCTAGTTCATGGTGCCCTGGGTGTCTTGGGACTCCATCTCACCAACTAGGAGCAGCATGTGTCAATTAGCAAGTCTTCCACTGTGTCCAGATCTTCTGGAGCTTAGACATGTTCAACCTGAGAGAGGGATTTGATATCTATAAAAAACAGAGATCGTTATAGGTACTGGCCATATCACAAAGGCTTTTTGGACATGGATGGACTGTGACATCACTTATGGCTGTGGCCGTTTAGGTGAGTTCTGTTTCCTTCATGACAGGAATGTTTTCTGGGGTTAATGCAGTTAAGTAACGTGTCCCACTTGTAGCTTTGCGCTGGGACATTTCTGTGTAGGTTCAGGAGTGTGAAGGACTTGTCAGCAGTTACTGATGGCCACGCTGTTGGTCACTGTTACTACAGTTGTCATTTGTAACTGCAAAACTTGACTGGTTTTAAAACTCAGGGACACAACGCAGCTACAGAGGACTGGTGAGCCAGAGGTGTGAGAGTTCTGTGGTGAGGAAGGGATGAGTGTGAACTCTGGGATGTGTCAGCAGGCAGATGAAGTCAAGTGAGATTTTCTTGTGGAAAGTGGAGTGCCCTGTCTAGCACTGGGCTGATCCTGGTGTGGCCTCATGTTGGCACCTGAAAGCTGCACATGGGCTGGGTGGCATCCCCCTCTTCAGTGTGGGAGGTCTGTGCCCATCTCCCTGTTTCTTGGCAAGAACTCCATCAGTTCCAGTTTGGCTTTGAAAGTTTGGGATAGGGATGATAGATACGGCATGTCCAACTCCGTATAGTATTGTGGTTGCCACTGAAGCAGCAGCCTTGGGGCAGAGAATTACCCCTGTTCCTTTCCAGCAGGATTTTTGTAAAGGGTAGGATATTCTGAAGGTAATGGGTTGCTCAAGTCTCAACACCCAGGAATTGTGGGCCAGTAAGGGGATAACAGTTCCCTGGAACTGGAGAAGTGGGGGAGGAAAGGGTCAAACCACCCTTAGCAGGACTAGAAAAGACCATTTTAGGGATCCATTTCTTATTGGCTTAGTTTTCCTCCCGCCACCCTCTCTTCTAAAAGCAAGAAACCCATAATAAAAAGTGCTGCCAAAGGCTAGAATTCACCCAGTCCTCTCCTGCCTGTAGCGTCTCTTGCTATTCAACCCTTCTCTCCCAACTTGTTTCTTACCCCTTGTCTGTCTGTCCTGTCCCTTTGTGGTTGACTTGGTGGTACAACACTGCTGTCTTTGCACTGAACATGATCAGACTGTTGAACGTTTTATGAGTGTTTTCTTCAGTTAAGCAACACGGTTTTATGCGCGTTAGGCAACATTTGTTTGGTCAGGTAGACAAAATTCTATGCTAGTCACTCAATATAAACAGCAAAAGTTCATCTAAAAACAGAAATCTTTTTCCCTCCCATAACACTGCAATAGATTGTCTTTCTGCTAAGCACTTGGAAAGCCTTTGCCAATTTTTCCAGCTCACGTCCAGAGATAAAATTGCAACCGTGGATATTCAAGTCCAAAAGAAAAAAGCACATGATTTGCTCATTTGTAAGGTACAAGAGGCTTCATTCGGGGTGTCAAACCAAGTTCTCCAAGTGCGGGTGCTCAGTGCTTCCTACACCACCTCCGTTTCACGCTTCCTGAAGCTGTTCATCATTGCTCGCACGGGATTGGGCTCGTTCTCCAAGTCTTTCACAGTTTTGTTTTTCACACAGCAGCAGCAGTCCAGCAGTTCGTACAGGAAAGCCAACACCACCAGAGAAACTACAGTGAAGATGAATATGATCAGGATAACAAAGCAGGCAGTGTTCCAGTTGTCATGGAAAGGGTAAATTTTTTGCACTTGGAAGCCCAGATACTGGGAAATGGATGTAGTAGTCTCATTCCAGTGAGTGCTGTTGAGCGTTGCCATTCTTGAAGAGCTGTCTGAGTATGCTCACTGGCACAGATTTGGGAGCTGAAACACAAAAACAAAGCTGTTGAGGACTCTGTCAATCAAGGACATGCTGTGATATCACAAATTGGAGCTACTTAAACTCAGACTAAGTGCTTAAAGTTTCTGCAAACATGGATTATTGCATACTCATATTTGCTCATCCAAATATCAAACTCCAGATGTATAAGTTTGTGATAGGACTGGGGCATTTCTTTTGGCAGTGTCTGGTTCATGTAGGCATCATGTGGTGTAAGTTATTCAGGAATGAAAAAGCTTTGCTTCTTTATTTCAATTACATGCACAAAGCTTACAAACTAGGTTTTCGAGGTGTGCAGTGGTTTCAACCACCTATTCATCGTCAGTCTTGAGGCTGCCACTTGCGTGGTGCAAAAGTCTGCATTATTTTGGAATTGCCTGTTAGCACAGACTTGTTCACCTGCAAAACTCTTTTGACTTCAGCAGGGCAGATTTCCCGACCTGTTCATACCCCTGCTCTTCCACTGCTGAGTAGTTTGTGCTGGAGAATTTTGGCTGCCCAGATGGCACTGAGAGCGTTTGGAAATCTTGTTTGTGGTGCCATATCCATTGGAGTGGAAAGCAAGGAGAACCCAACCCTTTCTGAGGAGTTCTTATTTCTTACTTTCAACTCTGCCTAACCCTGGCCCCAGCGCCGTCTGTTGGCACCCAGCAGAGGAAGAGGCTGCTCTGTGGTGTGGAGGGAGATGAAACAAGAAGTTGGCTTCAGCAAATCTGCCTTTGCCCTACAGTCTAATGTAATAAAACTTGTCCAAGGAGCTACAGTAACTTCTGGTTATCCGCTGTGGCAGTAGGACGTCATAATAACCTTTGGATCTCTCAGGAAACTTAAAACTGTGTGGGAGGAGAGATCAAGTCAAATCTCCATATTTCCTTGAGGAAATAGCAAGGAGTTTTCAGGTGGAACATGATGGTGGTGGTGTCTACTAAAGCAGTCTGAGCACCTGTCCTTATGTCTGTGAAATCATTAAAGAAAAGGTTATAGTGAAAACCAGGAACATGCTGCCAAACCAGCTTGTGATCTGTTATTTTTATTGTTCAAACATTATACATTTTGTTCTTTATCCTTCTGTCTTCAATGGATTTAAATTGAAACGAAAGAGCTTTGTTGTTGGGAAGGTCCCTGGCATTAGTGTTCCATACAGACATTTACTGGAGCAGTTGCAGTAACTTACTGTTTCCTCTGTTAAATCTGTAACTGAGTACACAAATTAGTAATTGAATATACAAAATATGACTGAGATGGATGGGATTAATTAAACTGTTGGTGGGGAGTTTTTTTCCCTTAAACAAAAGTTTGCAGGGCAAATCCAAGCTAAAAATACTCCTGGCTTGAGTCAGGTCCTGGCTTCAAGAGAATGGCTTGATTCGGTCACGGTCTGGGAAGGAAACTCAGCCAACCTGTTATGGGGCAAAAAGTCATTAGGGTTTTTGAAGGGTTGGCTTGAAGACTTGCTTTAAAATAATCCATGAGAGAAAGAGAGAGGAGGGAGCTGAATAAAAGGATTTGGAGTCCCCTTCGAGGAGTAATTAAAATAAGCAGGATTTAATTGTGTATTTTAAATGGAAAGAGGATACCTTTGAGAAAGAAAGGAGTTCTGTTTTGAACTTTGTAAACACACTTCCAAGGCTGAGGGTTTTGTTGGAGTCTGTTACGTGTAAGTTTGCTCGCTCTGTAAACACCAGGCACACAAACGGACTGTTTCTGTGGTGCAAAATTTAGTAATTTTAGGGGAATTTTTTCATTTATATTGCTCAAAGTGGTCAAAATCTGGGGCCACTCGAGGAACCTGTCATGTCTATGTTGCATATCCGGCACCCTTTGCCGGCACAGCTCTCTGCCAAGGCAGTAGCTCCGTTCCCAGGAGGAAAGGAGCACCTCGGGCACGGCATGGCCAGGCAGGAGCCGTGCCGGCACACGGCGCAGTGCAGCGGCCGTTCCCTTCTCACTCCACAGGCTCCATCAGGGCAGCCATTCCCTTCCCACTCCAGAGCCAGCCCCTTCCCACTCCACAGCCACCAATAGGGCAGCGATTTGCACAGTGGAGAGATGTTTGTCTCTATGCCAGGAGGTAGAATTTAATGCTCCTTGAGGAGGAGGAGGAGGATGATCGCCTTAGATTTGAATGAGGTGAGGCAGATAAAGATCAGCTACTCTTTGCTGTAATTATTAAAATACAAGGCTGAAGTAGCTCTTGCCAACTGTTCAGAATTAAAACAGCACTAATGAGGTTAAGTGTCCTTGAAAGCTGTCAAAAATGGGCTGATTTCCTGCAGTTTACTTATTTTGTAACAGCACAGTTCAGATTTGTATCATCAGCCAGTCTGATTTGCAATCAAGGCAGCAATTTTATGTATCCAAAATGCAGTGAAGTTAAATATTTAATGAACTGGTTTCTCTAATATCTGCACTAGGTTTTAATTTAAAAGCATTAGCATCTTTGGGCACTGCAGAGGAGCAGCTTTATTTGAAATCATACTGATGGAGTAGAGGGAAATGACTGGCAGAAAATCCTTTTAATGCAGCACGGAGGAAGTCCCGTTTAAGAAAGCACTGAGCAGACATCTCAGGGTAAAAGCATTTACAAATCTCAGGTGCATTCTAACCAAGCTGTTTGCGTCGTACCGATGGCTGCTCCGGTATTTCCAAAGATAACAGCAGGCAGCGGGGTTTTCTCCCTACCCACTGTATACCGCATTTCTAGAACAGGTTTCTCTTCCACACGCACAGATCTCTTTTAAGCAGCCTGATTTACGGAATACCCCCGGGAGATAACATTTCTCACATTTCAGCTGGAGCTGTCTTTGTTTTAAGGAAAACCCTTTCGCTGTCATTTCTGTGAAAACACAGAGAATCAATCACAAGGAATGTAAGGCTGCAGGAAATCAGCCACCTCCCCTGTAAGGATGAAATCCATTTTGTTTACTGAATCTTGGCTTGTTGTGTTAGCTTTGCTGTAAGATGGAGTGGTCATCAATTTTCCATTAGTGCACAGATGGTGAAAGTGCTTGTCTGATCGTGCAAGACAAGCTCCTCCGCGTTCAGCGGGATAAACCCAGCTCAGCCTAGAGAAAAATCATTCTGATTCCAAGAAGCTTTTACAGCTTCTCAGCTTACAGGCATATTTTCTTTCAGTAATCAAGATAAACCTCAGAGAATGTTATAAAATGATACACACCTACCTCTTGTGTGAAAGGATGCTGAGAGAGCGCCGTTCTGGTCCCTTTTTTTAGTGCAGCCTATGGCACAGCTAAGATGGAGCTTTCCTTCCATTGGCCAGAGCACGATGCTGCTGACAACTTCCTTTGTGCTCATTTGCATCGAGCCCTCAACCCCAGGAGTAAATCATTCATAAATATGACTCTTACTGTCTGCAATAAGAAGCAAACCCCTCCTTTTCTTGTTTTTTGGGATGGGATGAGCTCGTTAGGAGAGGAACGCACCGGGAGCGCCGTGTTGGCCACGACCCCGCTCTGCTTTGTGCTGGAATCAGCCATCAAACCATGACGTTTGAAGTGTTAATATCTGCAGATTTCCAGCCTCACCGTATGATTAGATACTCTTGTCATGAACTGTAGCAGGCTGCAGCCTGGCAGATTAAACAAGATAATCTTCCTGATTCAATCAACAGAACAAAAACACGATAAGTTGTCTTTAACTGTTTGTTGTACTTCTGAATTTATTTTGGTCACTTCAGACCTCTCATTACATCTGTGATTTTTCTATTTATTTATAAAATGTCATAGACATTAAAATTAATCTTAAATGTGAACCCTGTAGGGGAAAATCCCTATGGGCCACATCTCCAGGGGAGCTGGCTTTTGGTTTTCCTCCTTTCACCATCTTAATTTAGTAACCAGAATAAAATATTCTTCTGTAGCTGGAGTTACACTGATTCTTCTATGTTAATTTTAGAATTGTTGATCTGCGTAAAGCCTCTAAGACGATGTCATGTTACAGCTTCACGATTCTGTTCTTTCCTCTCGCTTCGCTGATTTTTCCACAGAAATAATAGGAGCTCCCTATCTCTGAGATAGCTGTTGTGCTGTCCGATGTGCTTAGAAATCACCAGAGGATTAAACAATCCCCACAGTGCCAAAGAGATGATGTTCTTTTTCTGGAGTAGCTGAAATTCCAAAAAACCGTTGCCATTAGGTTGAGCAATGTTGTGCTTGTAATGAGCCTGTGGCTTGTGATAGTGGTTTGTGGATATTTGTGTTTAATGTGCTGTGCTAAGAGCTGACGTTAATGAAATGGTCATTAAAAACCTTGCAAGAATTTTTGAAACAAAATGATAGCAAACCTCATGATAAAGACAACCAGAGCTGACAACCAGTGGGGGTTCTGAGTTGTTGTTCCAGTTGTGCAACGCACAGGTTGAATTGGTTTGCATTTGTATGGGTCTGTTTAATAAATTCTTCACTAGAGCTACTTTAAACAATAATGGGAAAAAAAAGCACATCCTTCCTTTACCTGCTGTGTAACCATTGAGTGCATTTTGGGAAGAAGGGAAGCTTTCTGCCCCCATCTCAGCAGCAGGAAGATGTTGGAGCAAATGCAGTGCATTATTTCAGCGTGGATTAATGTGGTGTGAATGATTATGGGATGTTAAGCCACCAAATTAAACATGTTCTCTTGTGATGGTAACTCTGCAGTTGCTGCTTTCTTTACTTTTTATTTGTGGTGTTGGGCTGAGAAATGTTCCAGAGCTGTGTCCTCTGAGTCTGGTTCAAGGTGTGTGCAAGGACTCACCTGAGGGTGGCTGCACTCCGGTTTCTGTCCATAGCTGTCATTTCAAAAGCTGCTGGAAGTAGAGTGAGAACTGATGGAGCTCAGAGCCAACCGGAAGGTATCGAAGCATTCTCTAGTTGTTTGTTTTCTTTCCCTGTAGATCACAGCAATGGATCATTTAACTTGAAAGCCCTTTCAGGAGGCTCTGGCTACAAGTTTGGAGTCCTTGCTAAAATAGTGAATTATATGAAGGTATGGTGTTTTGGTGTAAAATAATACTGCTTTAAAATACTTTAATTATTTCTTGTCGTATGGTAGCTGGGAAATGCTGAATGTTTCAACCTCTGAAATTCTTTTACTGCAAGAGTGAGAATTTCAAGAAACTGCTTGGTAAATTCAAAGTGTTGTCAGTAAATGAAATTGTCAGCATATTGTTCCATAACTGAAATCCTAATTATCCCAGGTCACTTTACAACCAGGATTACGGGGTTTATTTGCAGGAATTTCAAGATGCTGTCAGGTTTTGGGATTCATGGGCTATTGATCAAAATGAAGTGCAATTTGGTGCCCATCTTAGTTACTTTTTGGTGACTGAGTTGCTGGATAAAGTGAGTACAGAACTGTAATAGACCCTGTTTGCTTTTCCAGACCCGGCACCAGCGTGGTGATACGCATCCATTAACCCTGGAAGAGATACTGGATGAAACACAGCATTTAGATATTGGACTCAAACAGAAACAATGGTTAATGAGTGAGGTAAAGAACATATCTGTTCAGATTTTCATGGAAGAATTCTGATAAGCCTGAATTACACACATTTTTAAATCATTAAATATGTAATCCCTCCTTCAAGAAACTACTAAGTCAGACTGTAACATTCCTTACTGCCAGCACTTATATTCTGGGGAACTGACACCTTTGCTCTGGCAGTGTTGGTTGTGAGGGAAGCTTGACTTTGTTGAAGTCTTTCAGAAGGTAGCTTCAGGTTTCTTCCATAATGAACCAGAATATCAAAGTGGAATGGAAGAGCTCCTCCCAAGAAGTGTATATAAAATTATTGCTGAGCTTTTGCCAGATGAGAAAAGATAAACAAATACTTTGCAGCACCTAAATTGGGTCCCTTCTCTGTTAGAGGTGCTCTGTGTTGTGGTGAATTATGCCTAGGCTGGTGGATCTAGGATCCAAGGATTTGAAATCCGTTTAAACTCAAACCTCCAGGCTGGCAGCTGTAATACGTGGTTCATGTGCTCAAAAGCACAGCGGAAAAAGAAGTAGTAAGCGTCTGCACTGTTTCAAGGTTAGAATTTTCTGTCCCTGTTACAGGCTCTAGTCAACAATCCGAAAATAGAAGTTGTGGATGGGAAGTATGCTTTCAAACCTAAGTACAACTTGAAAGACAAAAAGGCTCTGCTCAGGCTCTTGGACAAGCATGACCAGCGAGGGCTGGGAGGAATCCTTCTGGAAGACATCGAGGAAGGGCTGCCCAATGCACAGAAAGCCATAAAGGTGAGGAACACATGTCTGCAGTTCAGCTGGTTCACTTCTCAGAGGGAAGAGGGACACTAAGCCAGAGTTTTCTCATGAGTTGTTTCTGTTCACCTGATAACTCAGAAGCTATTTCAGCAGATCTGATTTTGTGGCCTTTTCTGTATTTCATCTTTCACGTTCAGATTTACCCTGATGTCTCAGCACAGCTCTCAGAGCTCTTTCTCACAAAAGGCTCGTGATCTCCCACATTGCAATTGTAGGCATTTAGTTCTGCTTTCCCACCTTGACCTCAGTCCTCTGAATCTCCTTTTTCATTTATTAGTGTACTCATGTGTTTCATGGCCAGCTGCTTTGCAGCTTCTCCAGTTTGTTGCAGCTTTTTGTAGCACGAGGTCTGGCTCTGTCGGAGTTGGAGACCTTCAGCTTGGAAACGAAGTGATTTTGAGTTGTTCTTTTATGTTTGTTTTTGAGGCTTTAGGGGACCAGATCATCTTTGTTAATCGCCCTGATAAGAAGAAAATTCTTTTCTACAATGACAAGAGCTGTCACTTTGCTGTGGACGAAGGTAGGTGTTGTTTAACGTAGGTCTCCATGACAGTTGATCTGAATTCATCTTAAGCTCCTCTGTGTATAAGCAGTCGTCAAGTAGAGCAGTCTTGTAAGGTGATAATGAAATATTAGGTGTGTGCAGATGTGAGGGGAATGTTTATATTAACATGAGGCTAGCGAGACCAGCGAGTGAGTCCAGTGGTAATATCCTCTGCCTTACGATGGGTACCCGGGAACGTGACACCGGGAATCCAAGAGCTGTCTTCAAGAGTAGCGATACAGAACAGACTAAAAACCACCTCCCTGTCAATAAAATGGCATCTAACATTTTGCCGCTTAAGGGGAAGCCAAAAAAACCCAAAGGAATGACTGGTGGGTACAAGATTTTTGTTAGGTTTATTTCCAGTTTATTAACCATGTGCCTTTTATTGGTGAATGTAGCAAGAAGCCATAGATGGAACAGAAGGAGGAAGCACAGAGGGATGAGATGTGAGCAGAATTCTTGAGAAGGGGTTGGTTACAGCTGGGAGGAGAGCACAGATCTGGGGCAGTTCTGCTGGGGCTTCATAAGTTCAGCGTGTTTGCTGTGTCACAAATAATGGTAAAATCCTCGGTGCCATTTTATGCACAGAAACTAAGTACGGAAATCGGGGTGTCTTCCAGTCATGACATTAACGCCAACATCAGGTGTCTGTAAACGCAGAAAGGGGACAGCAGTCTGTGTCAGAAGATCTTATTTTGAGTGACTCAGTGACACTGAGCACTTTCTTTTGTTAATGTATTGTTCTTGTAACATGACACATAAAGCCATTGCATCACACAGCATCACATTGTGTATGGTAAAAAAAAGACTTTTGATACAAATTTGAACTGCTCTATTTACAGGACCACAGGAGGATGCATAAAGACCTTTCTTTCTTTGCCTACCTTCAAGGGAATCTTTATTTTCGATGGAATTTAGCGACTGAAGATGTGTATCATTAACTGTTTGTTACCTACTGAGAGTACACACTTGTAATCTCAGCAATAATAGCTTTGTTTCACAAAGGTGACTAAGTAGAGCTGACACCTACAGCATTTAAAAATATGAAAAATATTTGAAAAGGTGGAAGTGAATTTCTTTTTAAGCAATAATTTCTGTAATTTCTTGGTAGCGGCAGCAAAACTATATGCAAAATGCAGAATGGATTCACTGGGAAATTTCTGATTTCCAAATGTTCAGGAGTTTACCCTGTCATTCTGTTGAGGTAGTGCCTCTTTAGTCCATCAGCTCACAGTTTCTGGCTGTCTGAACATGGCCAAAACATTTAGAAATCAGTGGTCTTGCAGTAACTTTTGAGACAGAGCTTTTAAGTTTTAGCCACTGGTTGTATCATAGTCGTGTTGCTAAATGAAAGTTTGTTCTTGTGCAATTTTTTCCAGATAGCAGGAACCCAACCATACTAAAAGAGTTATCAGAGAGAAGTCTGTACCCTGTTGCTATTAGCTTATAATAGCTCCAGGATTAACTTTGAAATTCCATAACAGAGCCCATTTTGTTAAGATGCAGAGGCATCCGGCAGCCAGGATAAATCCTGGGCTCTTCTTACACAAGATTTGTTGTAGCACACCGTGATTGCTTAGGAGCAAGCAGTGCAAGCTACTGCTATCAGAGGGAGGAAGAGGTTAAAAAACCTCTTCAAAACGCCTGGCCTCCTGCTGAAGGAAGGCATTTAAGCCTGCAGTGTGTGTCCTGAAGGGATCCAGTGTGCAGTGTTTGTAGTTCAAGGTGGCTCTGCTTCCTTTTATCCGCAGGTGGCAGCAGCTTCCCATCGGAGCCAGAAGTGAGGTTTTGTTGTTGCTCTGTTCCTGCTGGTTTTGGTTTTCCTTTTGATGCTTTGTTCTGAGAGGGGGCAAGAATATTTTCTCTTGTGACTATTGTGATCCACCTGCGTATTGCCACAGTGCTGGAAACAGCCCTGAGTAGGTTCACTCACTGACTGCAGCTGGAGCAGGTCCTTTTTCCAACCATGTCATCCTGTGACGAAGGAAACCCATCCTTCCCAAGCAGCTTTGCTTTAGGATTCTTTCCAGAGCAGCAGAAGGGTGTCTCTTATGGAGTCACTGGCAGAATTGGCTGTGCACAGGATGAGTTATAACACGTCTCTGCCTCAGCAATGCTACTGCAGCTCATTATCTCCGGCAACGTTAAAATGAAGTTTTTAAAAGACTGCAAAATAAGCCTTGAAGTGTTGGCAGGCTCTTTGATCTAGCAGCCGATGACAGTTCAAAATATGTTTCTAGTTTAATGTTTATCCTCAGAAATAAGGTCTCTGTGCTCCTCGGTGCACAGTGCTGCTGTATGACATCCCAGTTCAGAACACGTGTTGGCTGAGGTTGATAGCCTTGAAAAGTCGGGTGTCCTCTCCCGCTGCTGCCTGAGCTCCATCAGCAGAGAAAGAGGAGCTGCCAGGGCAACTTGGAGCTCACTGCCTGGAGTAGTTGGGAGGACCTGCTTTCTGCCAGTGCCTGCCTCTGCCCTTGATGGCTGAATAAGCTTTTTTCCCTCCCCCTGTGAAAATAAATCCCAATGTATCGCAGCAACGGAGCGGTGCCTATATATCGTGATCTCAAGGGTACTGGAGAAGGTTTTAGCAGTAAGGAATGGCTTTTGTTCTTCCTTTTATGTGATTAGCCGAGGAAGGTTCAGATTGCATGTGTTCCTTCTGGACTTCCTGGCTAATTAATCTACTGTCAGTGGTGTGGAGCTGAAAGTGTTTATAAAAGCAGGGCCAGATTTCAGGTGCTTCAGCCAAGTCAAATGCTGCCTTTTTGTGCTGGGGCGAAGCACTTTGCATGTGAACAAGGCTTTCGCCCCTGTGCTGAATGCTGAAAGGCCAGTTTGATTGCCTAACTGCTAGAGATGGTATCTTTCCCGGCCAAATGCACTATAGGAAGTATTTTCTTGCTAAAAAATTCTCATACTTAATTATTTTAAATTTCTTCCTAAGCCTTTGAAGGGCTTTAGAGAATAGCCAAAGCTTCTTAAATTTAACACTGTAAAAACTGCTTGGAATCAGTGGTGATTTATGGCTGTAGTGGTCCAGGGACAGCACAGATTTAGCATCAAGCACCTTTTCCTTCTGGTATAAATCCAGTGCTGTGTTCCCTGGGACTGTTAGGACTGTTGTTTCTTCCCTTCCACACTGTTATTGTCTGTTTTTTGTCCTTTGCTCAGCTTTTGGTTTGGCTCACTGAAGATTTTTAAGCTGTTTTTAATCTCTGGCAGATTTTATTACCTGTGTGATGTATCAGTTTATCTCCACAACCATCTCAACCTTTCTGCAAGAGCAGGTGAGGCAGTCAGAAGTGCTGGATAAGCCTATCCAAAGTCACCAGGCAGTCATTTACCCATGACTTCATTCCCCAAATGTAAGCATTTATAGAAAGGAAGTGTGTTAGAGTATAATCACTCAGGGTATGTCAGTGCAAATTGTTTTCATCTATGAGGCACCTTGTGATGCTGTAAAATCAAGGTAACTGTGCAATCCTTACCCCTTGGGTACTTCAGAGAGAGAAGATGTCTGCAAAATCTTCCTTATGCTGCCTTCTGCTTAGCTCTGTGTTGGTTCCTGCTGGTCAGAGCTCATTGTTTTGAGTCTGTGCACGCAGACTTCATGTTGCTGGAGATGCCAGCAAACATCTAAACTGGCTTTTCAGCCAGCTCCTGGTCTCATTTTCTCCTCTCAGTACTCGAAAGACCAGATTTTAGCCCTCTGGAGGAGCAAGGAAGCAGCCTGTGTGTTGATTCTGTCCCGTTTCTGAGTTAAAATGTTTTAGTGATCAGTTTGCAAGATATTGTGTATGGGATTTGTTCATGGCACTTGCTTCACTATTGGGATCACAGCTTTCTGCCCCTTCTTAGGAAGATCTGCATCGGAATCAGGACTTGAAAGCTCTGTGGAAAATGCAAATCACTGTGAGGGTTCAAAGCACATGCATGGCTTTGACCAGAAACTCTTAGGAAATTTCTCCCCTGGGGATTTTTTCTGGGCTTTGTCTTGTCAAAGCAGCCTAAGCTCTGCAGAGATTGTCAGCTTGCCTGAGCGCTGCGGTCAGGTGAAGCCTTGATGTTTTTTATCCCCCTGTAGCCATTTTACTTTTATTCTGGCTGATGTATAAAATAATTTAGTGGCTCTGAGAGAAAAGTCTCTCACCTTTTCTGTGCTGTGATGGTGTCAAGATCACCCAGCAGTGAACAGGACACGGAGAAGGAAAATTGAATGTGCTCTGTAATTATAATGGCTACAGGCACCACAAGAGTGCATACATCCCAACCTGTTTTCCATGGCTGGCTGGAGCAGGCCAGCATGTGGGGAGCTTCCTGCTCCAACCATCCCCTTCCCCTCCTCACGCCAGCACTGAGTTCCTTGTGCCCTGTCCACAGAGAAAAGAAAGACCTTGTGAAAAATGGATCCAGCATATTGAAGCCTTCCCTGGGAGCTGCCTTGTGCCACTGCTGTCTGCTCTTCAGACACATGGCAAACAGGCCAGGGTGACAGCATTTCCAATTCTTCTCAAATAAACTGGGAAAAATCTTCCCCTATGTCAGGTCAAGGATGTGTTTTCTGGGGTGCAGAAGTATACCACAGCTACAAATGCAGAGGGTTGTTTCTTGAGAGCTATAGTTATTGTCAGCTTTTCCCACAGGTTCTCATATTTCAGAGAGTATGTCACAGTAATTCAGAGAGTGTATTCCCAAGGTCTAAACTTTCCCTGGCTGATAGGGGCATAGTCCTTGGAGACTTAAAAACCTGACAGGTAATGTGTACATGGTTCAGTGCCAGCCATCCAGCTGCTCTCTTCCTTCAGACCTTGCATTTAGCCCTGTGTCTGATATTACACCGAGTCAGTTTTGTGATGAGATGATGGATGGATCTCCCTTTCCTTTTAGATGACACGCTGAGTGCAGACAGCTCGTAGGCACTGAACGGCTGCAGCTCCCTGTGCTTCTCCACCTTTATCCTGTACTTTCAGTTCCAAACCAGTCCTTCAATATGGAGTGTTTCCATGTTGTTGTGACTCCCTCTTTCCTGGGTAATGCAGTATTTTAAAGTCCTACATGGAGCTCCAGCATGGGAAGAAGGTTCTTTTGCAATTACTGCAATCAAAGCAGTAGTGCTGAAAGCAGCCTGATTTATGGAGGTGTTTTTAAATGGAGTTGCAGAATATGATACAGTGACTCTGGTGGGGCCAATTAGTGGATTAAATTATCTGTATGTAAAGTCCATTTTAGCTCTGCAGTTTTGAACCTTGGTGCCTGTTCCATTTGTATTTCTTGGCCAAGTTTAAAAGGTGGATGTGAAGCTGGAGCAATGTTATAACCATGGCGCTACAAGAAGTGCAGAGCAATATAGTTAGATATTAACTGTGATCCGCACTTCTGTGCATGCTGATCCCTGAAGAGCTGACCATTTATTTTCTAGTGTTTAATTTTTCACTTCTGTTCCCCAGAAGAATGTAGACCGGTTTAACCTTAAGCACCTATCCTCAGCTTTCCTTTTTTTTGCACCAGGGCGTATTTGTCCCTATATCCTGAACTCTAATGAGGAGACACATTTGTTTGCAGCAGGATATAATAAATAAGAGGACAAACCTTCTCCACTTGCTGCAGCAGGATGAGGTGAGGGATGATCTGTGATAGCAGGCACCACCAGCTATGTTGAAAGCCTGGAATCTCCCTCAGAATGGATGGGCAGATGGAGAATGTCTTGGCTACAGTGTCAGTCCTTGTGTTAAGGGATGAGCACACTGATCCCAGGGTGCTGGATAGCCTCTGTGAGAAACAGGCTGGGAACTATCTCCCTGTAACCAAAAGTAGTGTTTTGACAGGTTTTGGTTCTCTTCAAAACCACCGCGTTACCAAAAATGAACGCTGTCGTTCTTCACTGGTGAAATTCCTTTATTTTGTTTCCCGGAAAGCTAGGATGTTCTCTTACTGCCGGCAACAGGAGGAAGAGAAATGAGAAACGCCTGAGACTCCAAGCATGTATTTGCATATAATAACAAGGTACATTAGGTAGGGAATTGCTCCAAGGGCAGGAATCGGGTTGGTTTTGTACACTTCCATTTGCAGTGTTGGTTGCAGTGTGCCCAGAACCAGGGTATGTGTGGTGAACGGGCACTGGAGCATCTCATCCCCTGCTGCAGCAGGACAGATCCGTAAGCATCTAGAGGTTGTGGTTGTTTTGACAACTATATACTAAATTTATCTGGAAATAAAGGGAAAATTTTAGTCTTTCCTTGCTATGTGTGCCTCATGTTTTATTTATAGTTTGTTAGCCAGACCTGCTGACAGGATGTATCTTAACTCCCTGCCTGGGGAATGAAGGGAGGTAGGATCGTACCAGCCGCTGCCTGGAGAAGGCATTCCAGAGGCTCTGTGAAACTTTACGTGAGGCAGAAAGTGCGCAGGCACATGGCAGCTGCTCTAATTAAGACTTACTGTCTCTGTCTGTTTTCCTGCTGCCGTGGTTTTTAAGGTGTCTCTCTTCTTTTTAGCACCAGAGGAATTTTAGTACTTTGTTATCTGTAGAGCGCTGTATGGATCACATTGCAGTGATAAACGAGCTCAGAGCCACTGAGTGAATGTCTTGAAATTAGAGGATGGGATGACAAGTCTCCCAAGTCAGTGGCAGCTGAAGATGTGTAAATTAGGCTGCCATTCATGGTTAGTGATTTCCCTTCATCAGGATCTATGAAACTCATTCACAGCCTACACAGCTCTAGAGATTACAGGCAAAAAGAGACTCCCATAGCAAGTAAGCATGAAAATCACAGGTTGCCTCCGGGTGCTCCTGATGCTCGAGTGCAGTTTAGCTTGAGGGTGTTTTGTTGTTTTGTTGGTTGGAATTTCATCTTTTTGGGTTTGGGGTGTTTTTGGCAGTGCATCAGCGTTTGGAGCGGGTAAAGGCTGTGCTGAGTGAGTGCCTGCTGGCGGTGACAGACTGACGTGCCAGAATGTTTCAGTGTTTGGAATCAAGTCTCTCCCCTTCCTGTGGGGTCTTTGCCCGGGGTTTGCTCACTGGGATATATAAAACCGGGTTTGTCGTTTCAGAATTCCAGAAGCTGTGGAGGAGCATTCCCGTGGATTCTATGGATGAGGAGAAGATAGAAGAGTATCTGAAACGACAGGGTATTTCTTCCATGCAAGAAACTGGACCAAAGAAAATAGTAAGAGATACAAATTATAGATCTTCCTAGGAAATCCCCCCCTTCCTGATCCTGCAGTGTTAATTCCAAAGCATGTTGGTGAGCCTGTGCACACCTTTGTGGAGTTTGGGGAAGTGTGACCAGTGTTAGAAACTGGAAAAACCAAGTGCTGCAGCCAGCAGTTAGAGATTTTTATGACTCGTTAGAGCCAATTAATCCGAGCAGCATCAAAAGAGGGCAAATGCCAGGAATCCCCATGAGCTCCACAGTGGAAGATTCTACTTGAAGCTGTACAATAAGAGTAGCAGTATTTTGGGAAGAAAGTGGCAGAGTGGAGCAAGGGGATGTTTAACTTTTCTGCTAAACAGCTTGGAAATCCTGATGGGATTGTGGATAGAACTATGCGGCATGTACCTGTTTCTGTAGCTGCATGGGATGGTTTGGATCCTGCACTTAGAAATGCCAGCTTTGCTACCGTGCCTGGGATACCGTGGCTCTGCTCTATCCCCAGGGGCATCTCCCTGCCTGGATTGGAAATGGATGCTGTTGCTTCTCCAGGAGACGGCACATCCCTTCCCTGCCCACCCCTGGTTCTGACAGAGCTCATCTTTCACAGCTCTGGTGACCAGCACGGTGTCACACATCAGGTCAGGTGTCACAAATCTTCTGACTCCTGTTTGTTTCTTCTTGCAGGCTCCCATTCAGAGGAGGAAGAAACCTGCTTCTCAGAAGAAACGTCGGTTTAAGACTCACAATGACCACTTGGTTGGAGTATTAAAAGATTACTCTGATGTGGTTCCTGGCAAGCAGTGAGCGGTTGAATTCTGGAGCGAACGCGCGTTTCTAGACGGGCTTTCTGCTGCTGGGGCTCGGTGTCTGCTCACAGGAGGACTGACTGTATATAATAATGTGATGTGTTTCCCCCACCCCAGGAACTGCCGAGGTGAAACAGGTCAGTTTAAGAGCAAGTATGAGCTACTAAATTTAGAGGTTAATTTAATTAGTTAATGGGAAATGTGTCTTTGAGTAAGAGGTTCTCACTAGTTGCCTCTTGGCATAGGGTGATAAATGGTGCTCAGCATGTAATGCAGGAATTCCTGCTCAGTGCTTAACTCTGCTTTTACATTGCTTAATGGGTATTTACCTGGAATTACTTAAAAGGGGCTTTCTAGTGGGATTGAATACAGCATTTGTTTTACCTATTTCAGGAAAACCTTTTCCTAAAATCACTGCAGGCAAAGTTTCTTTCACAGTCAAATACACCCACGGTTTGTATGCTTTCCTTGCCATGGGACTGAGCTTTACTGATATCTGAGACTCAAACTCAGAAAACCCCCTCTCCCGAAATCCCAGCAGGCTGTGGGATGGGATGCAGCCAGAGCTTCCTAATGTTAATTAGGAATTGCCCTTGGCGATGTCTCCTCGCTGTTGTGGGTACAAGTGTGTTGCACCTTCTGCTCTGTGCGCACGAGGGAAATAAAACGACAGTGTAATACTGAAGTGCTTTTTTTCTTTTAAGTAATAAATTTACAATGCAGGTTTCCAGTGTTGCTTCCTTAAAGAATGAGAGAATCGGCAACTTTTGTGCTTGTTGCATTTTCCTTTTCCTGGAGGTGAAGGAATCTTTGCTATATTTTTATCCTCTCAGTGACTTACTGTTTTAGGCTAACGCTGTCGTCTTTTTAATGGTAGCAGGGGAGAGGGGAGGAACCACCTTAAATGCAAGCTCCCTGTTAGATGCCTGATGTTCTGTGCAGCACAGCCTTACATGGAATGTGGCCAAATCATGTCCTCTCGATAACTTATTTTGATGTTCTGAACCAGAGTCGGTCAGTGCTGATCCTGTTTTCATGGCGCTGCAGGAGAGGAGCTGTTTCTCCGCGCTTCCAGGGTTAGGATCAAAGATAAAAGAGGTGCCTGCAGCTCCCCACCGATGGCAGATTGCTGCTGCCTGAGCATGGGCTGTTGTCTTGCTTGATGCAGCCGGGGTCGAAGCAGAGGCCGTCGGATGTGGACACGTGAGCAGATGAAGAATGAGGCTTTGTTGCTGTTGCACTGAACAAGTTCTGTCAGCTTGGGGAAATATGCTTCTGTAAGTGCAGCATTTATCCTCCTGGTTTTAAAGGCTGATCTTCGGAGAAACAGACCGTTTCCACCGTTGCACATGTCAGCCCTGTTTAAGGACCTGCCAAATGCCGTTAGGAGGTTTCTTCTATTATTTTATATATATATTTATATTTCATGCTTTATATATATATAATATATATATAAAAGCATGCTGCTTCAGATGGTTTTGAAACTCTTTTTCTTTCCTGTATCTTCCAGGTCAGCACAAACAATTCCTCTTGACGCTCTTTAATTTTCCATTACAGTTCTGCTTTAAGTACCTATATCACACTTGCAAAACTGTTCACCTCTCTTCTGTCATCTTCACTCAAAGAAAAATCGTTCCCTTCCATCTGCTGTATCTTTGAGCAGTGATTTTTTTGGTGGTGGTGCTTGGACAACAGCAGAGTTCTGAGTTGCCTTTCCTGCCTTTGGGGAGTCTCATGGAGTAACTTCCCAGTTATCTTACATCACACTGCCCTTTCTCTATGAACCGAAGCTGGCTGTAAGGTAGGCTACCTGCTTTGTTTCTCTGCTCAAGTGATTAGGATAATAGAGTCTGAGTCTAAAGAAAACGCCTCCAGTTAATTTGAAAGATGAAAAATATGTTAGGTCAAGAAACACGAAGGCAGGAAAGGGAAGAAGTGGCTGTGAGCTCTGTGTGTTGCCCTGGCCTTGTCAGGCTCCAGTGTTCAAAGGAGCAAAAGGGTCCAGGTGGTGTCCAGTTGGAAAGAGTGAATTAGATGCTTTGCCTCGCTGGTGGATGTCTTCTCTGCAATAATAGCAGAAAGGGCATAAGTAACTTTTGCAGCTTCTTAGGGTAAAATCTAAAAAACAGCTGAAGGGGAGCACATGTTGGCCTGTTAGTGGTGTCATGGACCACAGACAAGCAGTGGTGAAGAAAACAAGTTCAGACAATAAGCACAGAATTGTAGAATCCCAAACTAATTTGGGTTGGAAGGAACCTTAAAGCCCATTCCAACCCCCTGCCATGGGCAGGGACACCTTCCACTAGACAAGGTTGCTCCAAACCCACTCCAACCCAGCCTTGGACACTTCCAGGGTTGGGGCAACCATAGTTCCGGGTAATCTGTGCTAGGGCCACAGCACCCTCACAGGAATGTCTTTCTTCCATATATCTAAGCTAAATTATCCCTCTTTCAGTTTGTAAACATTCCCCTTCTCCTGTCACTACAGTCCCTGATGAAGAGTCCCTCTCTGGCTTCCTTGTAGGCCCCTCCAGATACTGGAAGGGGCTGTGAGGTCTCCAAACCTCCTCTTCTCTAGGGTGAACAGACCCAATTTTCTAAGCCTGTCTGAGGACCATGACCTCCTCTCTTATGTGTAAACTTCAGGAGTTGGATTCTGTTTCCCAAAGATGCTCCCAGTGCTCCTTTTTTTTTCCCAAGAGCTCTTAAAAATCAAATGATGGAGCTAGAAAACATCTCAGACTATATGAGCCTGCGTGTGTTTGGTGAAACCATTTTAGTACTATTCCAGTCCACTTTAGTCTCTTCACAGTATTATACCCTGATCAGGCTTTTTGCTGAAGTTCAGCTGTTAAAAACATAAACCTCCTTCATATTCCTCTAGGATGTTCTCTTGTGTTCTTTGTCTGGCAGAATGACTCTCCCGGTGGCCAAAACCACCATGCCCTCAGCTTGCTTACGTTGGCAAAACCCTTCTTCCCTCAGACTGGCTTTGCAAAGGGCTGCTGAGAGGCATCATATTTTGTCCTGGCAGCCCTGGGCCATTATCCCGTTTTTCTCCTCCTTCCCTGGAAGCATCTGCTGCAAACCAGGAAGATGAGGGCACTTGGGCTGAACATAGAATAGAATATTTCAGATGGGAGTGGTCTGTGGCAGGCACCTTGGTCTCATGCATTTTAGGAAGGTTCTTTGGCAAACCCATCTCATTGCCATCTTTACCTGTCCCTGCTTCTTCCACTCTCCTGAGGCTCCTGTCCAGCAAGGACATTGTTCCCTCAGCTTCAGAATTTGATGGGTTCATCCTGACAAGGTATTCCTTTTCTAAGGGACAAGTTGAGTAGCCCAAGAGTGTCACACATCTAAACATGGATCTCTACTAACTAACTTATCTCCTAAAAGTTGCACTAACTGAAGAGCTATTCCACCTCTTCCTCCATTACGATGATCATTCTGGAAGGGGATGGAAAACAGCAGGATTGTGTATGGTTGAATGAGAAAACTGACATAAGGCGATGTGTACGAGGGCTAATCTATAATTCATCATGATCATTCCAGGCTTTTAGAAAGCGGAGGAGAGCGAGGCGACGGAGCCCTGAGAAAGGGTATGGAGGCCCTGCACGTGGCTGCAGCCAGCGAAGGCTGTCACTTCCGATGAGCACGGGCGGGTGGTGCCGGGCCGCCAGGGAGAGCCGCGCTCCCACTACCTGCTGGTGAGGAGGGGCTGCCTTTGCAGATGACTAGAAGCAGCCGTGGCGCTGACATCTCATTATTTCCAGCTTTGTTGCTCACTTTCCGGTCGTTGCTAATGTACCAGGCCCAAATTCCTTTGTGTGTTACTGCCTCGGGGGCCTCTGGCGGCTCCTGCTTCTTGAGGGAAGGATATCCAGTAGAGCCAGTGCTTAGTGTTGGCTGGTTTAGACTGGCAAGGCTAACCACTGACAGCCGCCAGGGAGAGGAGAGCTTGGATCTCAGCCTGCCTGGCGCTGGCTTCCTTCTGCTGGCAAAGTCAGGGATATGGCAAACGAGGTGCTCTGGGATTTGATCTCCTCCAAGGAGAGAGACGGTCTGCTCTGGCACTGTTCCTCAGGTCTGTCCTTTGGCTCTCTGGGTGCGTTCTGACCGTGTCGGTGTTGTCAGCCCTGCGCAGGCTCTCTGGACACATCCCTGCAAAGCAGATAAGGAAGATTGGCATCTCCCCAGAAGAGAGGGTTTGCCTGGACACAGCAGGGTTCCCTGGTATTGCATAGCTGTAGCTGTTCTCTTCCCGAGTGAGGTGACCGCAGCCTGTGCCACTCCAGCAAGGGCCAGCAGAGCAAGGGAAGCAGTTGGCTCTCTGCTCAGCACTAGAGAGCTCACACCTGGGCATTGTGTCCAGTTTAGGCCTCCCCCTCTATTCAATCGCCTTTCCATCCCCAGGGATGCTGGTTGGAGCTCCCAGGCTGGTCAGGACTGGGGGCCAGAGGGCCTGGGAGGAGTCGTGGGGAGCTGGGACCGCTCAGTGTGTTGAGCAGGTGGCTGGGGCTGTATCTAATCACAAGGTACAGCAGTGTGAAGGGCAGTAAGGAGGATTATGTGGTCAAATGCTTTTGGCAGCTGTGGCAGATGACATAATAGGGGAATTTGGGAAGTTTGGCGTGGATATTAGGAAGAAAACATCTGGTGGGGAGATGTCTCCATCCATGGAGGGTTCAAGTATTGCCCAGACAAGACCAGGATACCCAGGTCTCTTGGTGGCAACAGTCCTGTTGTGAGAGGGAAGCTGGATCTGAGACCTCCTGTAGCCCCTTCTACCCACGCGCACCTGTGGGTCTGAGCCCTGGTTCCTTCGGTACCTCCTGGCGTGCTGTAAGAGCAGTTTTTGTTTTCTCCGCCTTGCTTTCTGCTGCCTTGGCTTGCAGTGGCCTCTGTGTTACTCAACAGCCCAGGAAAAACAGTCATGACTCTGAAAACCCATCAGTGCTTCTGTGGGTGGGATTCACGTGTCAAACTGCACCGGCCTCGTGGGTTGGACATTGTGCAGAGTACAGGCACAGCAGGGGAAAAGGATGGTTGAGGCAGGAGGTTGTCCTGCCATTAAGTTAATTTTTTGACTATATACCTGCACTTCTGGGCTTGCATCCAAGGCCTGAAGTACTTGTGCAGTTTCCTCCTGCCTCCATCAGTTTGGTTGTGTTCTCTATTCCCTCCTGAGCTGGTTATTAATTATGGAGACTGCAGAGATGAAGTCCAGACTCTGCTAATGGTTGACTTCCCAGTGTTTTAGAGGCAGCATTTCAGGGACCTGCTAATGGTATTTCTCAGCTTTGCTTTTTTAAGCCCCACTGTCATCTTGGTTTGTACCCTGAGTGAGGCAGGTAGCGGTGTTCAGGTGTTGGCTGGGGCCTGGCTCTCACATCTGCAGCACCCAGCTCATCTCCTGGATTGGAATGTCCTCCTTTTTGTGCTGGCAGGAAGAACAGAGCAGCCCTGCCTGGCAGCTCTCAGGCAGTGCAGTGACCCTTGCAGGGTGACACCTCTCCATTTCCCCTTTAGGAATCAGGGAACAAATCCATGCTGAGCGCTGTGCCGGCCCCCAGCTATCCTCACAAAGCCACCCATCTCTTTGCTCTTAGCCACTGGCTTCCCTCACAGCCTGTGTCTCAGCCTTCAAAGCTGCCTGACCAAGTCGTGGTGTTCTCACATCTCTCCTCTCCCAGCCTTGTTATTCCTTTTGCCCCTCTCCCAGGAGCACGCTGGGCTTGATCCTCCTCCCTGCCCCATCCCGGCTGCGGGTGCTGCCGGCCTTGGCGCCGGCTCTGTCTGCCCTTTGCTCTCCCTGGCCTGGCTGGTGCATCTCCATTCCTGCGGCAGGATCCCCTGTCCCTTCTGCTGCTGCCTGACCATCCACCCCAAATCCTTGGAGAGATAGGGCTCTCCTTCTCCTGCCTTGTTCCCATTGCTCTGTTGTTCGCTTGTGTCCATCTGATGTGGGGAATCAGCGCTGTATTTTTTCTCAGATGCTGCCAGGCTGTTCCCTGCCTTTGCAGCTGCTTCCAGCCCACTGCTGGTCAGCCAACCTCTGTGCAGGGATGCACAGGAAGGAGCTGCCTGCATTCCTCCCTCCCTGAGCTTGGTCTTATGCTAGGGGGATGGGAAAAAAATACTTGGGAAAACGGAAACAATGAAAGTGCAAAATCTCACTTTGGTTTTTCCAAAAGCTCTGCTTGTTCATATCCCCCAGGACTTACCCCTTGTATTGGATGGCAGCACTGGCCTGGGAGTCCCTGATCCCGTTTTGCAATTCTCCAGTGTCAGCCAGCAGCTTGGGCCTTCCTGTAAGTGCCCCAATGGTCACAGGGAAGGAATGTTCCCCCGGCCGCAGGGGGAAAGGTCACCGCGGGCAAAGGGGACGCCAGGCGAGCAGCGTGCTGCTCCCGCCCCTTGCTGATGAGGGCAGTGCTCATCAGCACAGAGACAAAAACAGGCTGGCTTATGGGGGAAATTGGAAAAAAAAAATGGTTCAAGAGGTTAAATATTTTGGGCAAGGCCCCACTTCCTTTCACAGAGTAGATCTGGGAGCAGATGCAATGCCCAGGCAAAGCCCAGGATGTGTGCATGTTTCATGACTCTCTGAGCTGGAGGATGTTTACTGCTGAATCCACTCCCAAAAACATGTGTGTCCCTTAAAGTGGTGCCTGAGACAGAGATTTTGGCCAGTTGCTGCTGCTCAGAGCAGCTCTTGGGGCTGAGCAGCATGTTGTGGCTCCCTTCCCTTACTCCCCCTGTGCCTGCCAACAAACCTCTCCACTGGATGCAACTCGGAAGGAAAGCTGTGACTCGCGGTGGCCACAGTGGGATTAACATCCAGCATTAAGGGTTTAACTCATCCCTGCCAACCAGGGGTTTCAAATAACTGCTGTGCCTCTTCCTTCCACCCTGGAGCTTGTAGCCTTTTCAATCCCTTTACACCCTGCTTTCCAGGCTGCCTTTGCTAAACTGGAGCTTGCTCCTGGCACTTTGTTTTTGAAGCCTGGCCTGTTGGCTGAAGCTCCTGGGGGTGCTGGTCACATTTGTCAGGGTGGGAGCAGAGCAAAAAAAGGAGGAGGAGTTTCTAGGTTGGGCTTACAAACCCGAGTTTTTCAAAATTCCCAGCGTGTTAAAAAAAAATACAGAGCTAATCTGTCTCTAGGTTACGTTTGCCTCAGCCGAGGCTGAGCTCATGGAAAATTGCATCCTAGATCCTGTGCTCCCTGCCAAGATTAGTAGGTTTAAAAACTAACCGATAACATCTTTGTAAACTTGGAGTCATTTCTTTAAAGCCTGC
The DNA here is from genome assembly GCF_015227805.2 of Hirundo rustica. NCBI lineage: Eukaryota > Metazoa > Chordata > Aves > Passeriformes > Hirundinidae > Hirundo > Hirundo rustica. Next base: position 62,213,589 of record NC_053454.1, read on the forward strand.
TGATCCTTCCAGCCTGGATTTTGGAGCTTTCCTAGAGATCCAAGAGAGCCAAACAGGATGATGGCATCTGCCCTGAAAAATCAACCAGGAGCCTCACAGTGCTTTCAGCTATTCCCCAGGGAGGAAGGAGGCTGATGTTCGCCAAGGCCCTGAGGGGTGTGTTGGGATCCTTCTCCCCATTCCCAGCCAGATACACAGCACACAGCGACGCTCTGTGCGTAACTTATAATAATCACCGGTTTTATTTTTAAAAAATTACAATAGAAAAGTACCTTTAAACATATTTCCAAAAGCAGAGTAGACAATGTGGAAGCTTCTCTCCTCTCCATGAGACAAAGTACAGGAAACAGTTTGCTAAAAGAGTTAGTCCGTCGCTCGGGAACGCTGGTATCATTCCTTTTAGAGCCGCTCTGAGGTTTGTTTTGGATTTGATTTCTTCTCGCATCACTTTCATCAGGCCTGTTTTTTACAGAAGACCCCAATGGAACAATTTCTGATTGTGAAAAACCCCATTTTTTCATCCCCCTGTCCCACCCCAACAGCCAGAATCTCAGCCATCGTATTTTGGCCCATCCACAGGACAAGAGAAAGGAGAAAGGAAAAGGTGATGATGTTTAACGAGGCCATGAACAGCTGGGAAAAACCGGCTATGGCGAGGCCCGGGCAGCAGCTGCGCTCAGTGTTCCCTGCAGCTGGAGTGGAGACAGGGGAAAGGCAATGGAAGGAGAAGTTCTGCTCCTCCCTTTGCAAGAAACAAACCTGACAGAGGGTTTGGATCAGTTTGCTCTCTTCTTTTTCCAAATTCCTCCTGGAGCAAGGAGAAGGAGAACTAGTATGTCAAGCAGTCTCTCTGCTGGTACTCTATCTCTGTAAAGGATGTTGGCAGCCTCCCTTCTCGTCTTTGCACATGGAAACATGGGAATGCCACGCAGGGAGCAGCTGGACCAGTGTAACATCGGCACAAAAACCACAGGCCAGGCCAGCACTTCAGCATAATGGGAAGCCCCTCAGGACTCATGTCCAACCTCGAGGAAGCTGACAAACCAAGGATTTGTTGGTATGTGTTTTCATACAGCAGTTTACGTTGCCCGTAACAGCTTGGAGCAGTCATGGCAGGAAGAGGAGGAGGAGGAGGCAAATTGTCACCTTGCTACATGTGTGGGCTGTCTGCCCATCCCTGATCCGAGCTGTTGTACCCCACAGAAGCTTTACACAGCAGCTATGAACACAGCCCCAAGGTAAAAAACAAAAACACGGGAAGAAAGTTCCTGATTGTCCTGCCTGCTCATCTTTTGGTGCAACTGGGAAGAAAACAGTAATACTGTAGTGTCTGCAGACGCCAACACAGCCAGAGCACAATTCCTGTGCCAGAGGGAGCACAATTCCTACAAACCCGCATCACGTGTGTCGACATCCTCACAGTTGTGAACGTCATGCCTTCGACATGCAGCTTATGGGGCCAGGGATAAGACGACTCTTCTTTACACACCTCGAAAGTCAAGCACAAAACCTGTGGTCCGACCGGGTGTAAGATTGTCCTCTTGAGGAGCTTTGGTACAAAAATACTTGCTCTTGTTCTTTTTTTTTTTATTTTTCTTTGTTTTTTCTTTTTTTTTTCTTTTTTTTTTTTTTTTTTTTTTTTAAGTCTGCTTTCCTATGGTTCCATTTGAAAAGCCTTTTCAAACACTACAACAATGCCTGTCAAACCATGCTTTCGGGAGTAACACACTCTTCCTTACAAATATACAGTGTAAAAGAGGAAAATATTATTACTAGGTATGTTTTTCTTTTTTCTTCTAGGAGAGCAGATGTGTGATAGAGGCTGTGGGAAAGTCTTGGAGGAATCCAAACTTGTGTGAGGTTTTTTTCAAGCCTGAAACAACAAAGAGAGGTGTTAAAAAAAAGAGCAGCTGTGATGGAGGAAAAAGGGCTGTGGTTAATCTCTCTTCCTTTGTGGAAGGAAGGAAGCAAGGTAGGGGAGAGGGAGGCTTGTTTTGGAGATTTGTGTGAGGACCATGCTCTAAGGACAGTTGATTAGCGGGGAAAGGGCAAGGTAGGAAATGCCTGCAGGGAGAGACCGTAGCATCCCAGGCATAAAGAGTCCCACTGATCCCACTTAGTTTCTCCCATTGGCCGTAGTCCCCAGGGTTTGAACTGGGAAGCTGGGAGTTAAGTTTGAGTTGCATTTTGCACTTAAGAGGAATTCAGTCTCTGTTGATCCAAGGCAGGAAGCAAGGACGGAGATGAGATTAGCGGGGGTAATTCAAAGCTGAGAGGCATTCCTTGGCTGTGGAAACTCTCACCCCAGATAACAGTGATAAAGGTGGGAATGGCAGAGCCATGCTTCTACAGGGCAGTAGCTAGAGCAACCCCAGGGTCGTGCCAACCTCAGGGACAGTGTGTTGGCTTCCTCACTCCTCTGCCCCCTCCCCAAAGCAGCCAAGCCGGCAGGGTTGCATCCTTACCAGCACACTGAGGTCCTGTGGAGAGCACACCAACCCAGTAGCCACCTTGGAAGACTCCATTAATACCCACAAGACTGACTGTAGGCCACCATCACACACCTGAGACCTGTGGGAGGGCACAGCGGAGAGTGAGGGATGCTGGTACTGGGGCCTGAGGTCAGTTTGCTGTGGGGAGGGGTGATTTCACAGTGACCAGAGTCGGCACTTCCTGAGGGGACAGCTTGCAGCTTTGTTCAGCCAAAGATGGGGCTTGGTGATCTCAGACGTCTTTTCCAACCTAACTGATTCTGGGATTAGCCCTGCCGTGATGGGCTCCAGGCAGCAAATACAGACAGATGCAGACAGGACAGCCAGGCCCTCAGCCAGACCCTCAGTTGGGCTGTGCCCTTCCCAGCTGGAGAAGCCTGGAAGGGAAACAGGAGGTCCCTGACCCTCTATCCTCGCCACCCACTGTGGCTCTTGGGCTGGTGTTTCAAGGGATTGGTTCATCTCCTCTTCCCAGATACGTCCCTGCTTACATTTTATCTGGAAACATTGGCATGTTGCATATTTTGGAAGAACCACTGGTTCCCAAAACCTCGCTACTCCCTATTTTTATCTGCTGGGCCTAAAATAGCCGATAAATTCTTTATGGATCCAGGTCTGGGGCCGGCTGCAGCCAGGGCTGGGCCTCCTGCCCTCCCAGGCTGATTGACCTCGTGGCCGCAGCACAGGGCTGCAGATGCCAGGCAGATGGGCAGAGCAGTCACATGTGAGCATGGGCAGCTGATGCCAGAGCTTTGGATCCACTGGCATTTGTCCACAGGTAGGTGTGGAAGCAGGAGGCTCTCCAGCGGGGATCGTTCCCAGCTAGGATGGTCCAGGCAGGCTGGGATTGCAGGGCAGGCACTGCTCAGTGTCCACCAAGGCTCTTTTCCCTCTTCCATTTGAGTCCCCTTTGTTTATTTATCTACAAAGGCCAAAGTTATTTGCAGAGAATATCTTGCGAGGCTTTTTCCATCCAAAGAGGTCCCAGATGGAATGGGATCCGTCCCTCCCTCCTGCTGGGCAGCCGGGTGCTCAGTAATGCTGTGCTTCTTGTTTTGGCAGCCCCACCACCCCGGGCTCCCTGGATAGTTTTCCTAAAGGTTTAATGAGGTGATTGTGTCAGGGCTGCCTTTTCCATCACAACACCCCCTTCTGGCTCGGTGCCTTTGCATCCTGCCCCAGGGCATGTGGGAAAGTTTTGGGGTGAATCGTGGCAGGGACATCCCTTTCTGGGGACAAGGAGGGCCACTGGACTTCAGGTGTCTGCTGAAAAGTGGCCACTCACCGTGAGCTGTTGGAGACCCCAGGAGTGGCAGTGGGGGAAGTGATCCCCAGCCAGCACAGAAGGATGGGAGCGGGACAGTGGCACTCACCCGGCACTCAGCAGAACTGACGAGACTTCCAGCCCTGAGAACCAGCCTCGGAGGGAGGGAGCCAGCGCATCTGCGAAGACAAGGGGGCCACAAGGTGAGAGGGGGTGGCAAGATCAGGCTGCATCCAGGCTCCCTTTTCCTGGCTTTTCCCAGGCACAGGGCAGAGGGAGATTGGAACACCAGCAGTACAGCCATCTCAGCTCCAATCCCAACAGTAACACTGAGGCTGAGCACAGCCCCTGGCAGCGCTGCTTCCAGCAGGATGGAGCTGGGACAGCCAGCACCATGGTCCCACTGAGCAGGAGTGAGCTCATCCTTCTTCACTCCTGCAAAGCCCACTTGAAACAGGACGGAAAATATCAGATGCCAAAATTTGGCGTGCAGGCACTCAGTGCTCTGCCAGATAACTCCAAGCCAGCCCCACCATCCATCGTGCAGTTCCTGGTCCTGCTGCTGTCTGCAGGATCCAGTGAAGCAGCTCCAGTTTGGATGGTGGCACCAGTCTCCTACAGCCCCCCCACCAAACCCACAACACTGGCAGCTGCACAGGAGGATGGGAAGGTGCCACCAGCACCCTCCCCACTGCACTGGTATTTCACATCAGATAATACTGCTTCAGTCTAATATCAGCTCTCGGCCTGGGTTTTCCCAAGGGACCCTCAGAGCTTCCGTATGCCTCTGTTTCCTTGGCTGTGCGCTTCCCTGAGCAGGGCAGGTGCTGCCTGTTAGCAGTTATTTGACAAGGCAAGAACATAGCTGCAATAATATTTACCAACGCTCTTCCTATGAACAGCAGGGCCCAAAAAGCTGGAGTTTCATCCAAAGGCTGCACATGGTTTGCACACTGAGGTTTCCTCACCCTCCTGCTCAAACCGGCTCCTGGCTGCTCCAGCTCCCAGTGATGGTGGCTCTGGATAACCTGGCTCAATCCTGGCAGGCCAAGGCCAAAAGCCTTTCGGATGCAGTTTATCTGGCAAATCTATCTCCATGTGCTCGTTACCTCCTGTTCATCACTGAGCTGGAGCAGGCAGGAAGGAGCAAAAGCCAGGATGATGTCTAGTATGGATGCTGAGGAGGTAGCTGTCCTTTCCCCTTCTTGTGGCAGGGCTCCTTTCCCAGCACCCCTAAGATGCTGCAAGGCTGGCACTGCAAAGAAATTCTCTTCCTCCGCCATTTCCACTTCTCCTCTTTCCCCGGCTCCTCTCCCATGCGGATGGTTAATTTTTAACAGCCACATGCTGCCATCAGGGGCCACCGGCAGTGGCAGCCGGCAGAAAGCACTTGTGACGAGGCAGCACCTCGTCAATAAAAGATGGATCCTCCATTTGCGCTTCACTTCCCTCTCCCCACCCCCTCCATGAGAGCTGCTTGGCTTCACACCCCATGAACAGCACGCCACATCCCAGCGATGCTCCAGGGGCAGCCAGGGGTTCTGGAGCCCTCATCTCACACTGGCAGCCGGATGGGTGGTGCGGTGCCAGGAGCAATGGGGATGGTCCAGGCCCCGAAAGCATGCCCAGCCCTCCCTCCTCCCTCACCACCTGCCCCACCACACATACCAGCAAAAGTAGGAAGGCAGAGAGCGGTGTCTGGGGAAAGACAGGACCCCTGCCAGCGTTCAGCTCCGCTTGGGAGCCTCCCCTAAATCTCAGGGAGCGGGGAGTGAGTGCCTGTCAGCCAGGCAGAGTTAGTGGTGCGGCAAGCACCGAAGGGAAGAGGATCTGGGACGGGCAGGAGGGTGAGCAGTGGAGGCAGATGGGTCAGAATTACCTGGGCGTGCAGCGAAGCGGGATAGGTGAAAGCAGGAGGAGGTAGAGCAGGTGCTAATTCCGCTGGGTACAGAGGGTACGGCCCCCACACTTCAGGGCTACTGGGGTAAAGTGCAGGCACTGTGAGCTCATCTGCAAGAGAAGAAGAGGGAGAGTTAATGGTGACCACAGGGCTGCAACCCTCGCTGCATCCTTCCTTCTCCCCTCGAGGCAGGAGCGGAGCTGGCCCCAGAAAAGTGGGAGATGCCACCGCTGAGAGCCAGCTCTTAAAGCCAACACAGAATTTGCCCACTGGGATAACACAAGGTGAGCAATGCTATGGAGCTGGGGGCATCACACAGGGAGCCTGAGCTGGGCTCATTGTCTCCAAGAGGTTTAGTAATCCCAGGGATTCAGCAGAGGAGAGCATGCAGCTCATGCCTGAGTGCAACAGCAAGGTGAGGAGCCAGCGTCTGCGTGAGAAAAGACACAGAAGCAGAAACGGGCATGAAGAACTCACGGCAGGACATGGCTGAGGTCTCTCCTGAGACCTCATCCTGCTCTCAGGCACCATTCCAGGCTGGCTGTCACCTGTCCCAGGTCCTCTCCAGCACCAGCAACTGCCTTTGGGAACCCTCAACACATGCCACCACGCAGCAAGCAGATAGCAGTGCTTCTAATCAGACCTGGTATTTATTCCCCTTCGCCACCCCCTCACGGTATCCCTGCTCCTGCCAACCCGAGCCCTGCTGGCAGTGCAGGGGGTACTCACAGGGCTCCCGGGCGATGAACTGAGGTACAGCGGTGGGGAGAGGGGTGCTGGGGTTTGGGGTGCCCACCAGCTTGTTCTTGGCCATCTTGGTGTTGGCCTTGGCAAACTCCAGCCGCAGCGTCTGGGGGATCTCGGGGTCGAAGCGGATGCCCTGCGGGAAGGAAGCAGGGAAGGAGGAGCGGCGGGTGGGCGAGCACCGCCGCGTGCCGGCCCCGCAGCAAAAATAACTCCCCATTATTTATGGGTTTTTTTAACTTCCAGCCCTGAAATGAGCTAATTTGCTGGGCCCCGAGGCGGCTCACATTCCTCCGGCATCTTTAGCATCGGCACCATATTTGGCAGTCGGCATCCCGCAAGGCCGTGCTCTTATCCAGAGGGATTAGTGGAGCCAAAAAAAAAAGTTTTATGTTGAAAATGAAGACAAGTGAAAAAACAACCCTAAACCAAAACGCAGGGAGATCTGGGGAGGAACTGGAGGACTGGCTCCACACAGTTCTGCCTGTGACTATTTTCAGGTAACTTTACAAGTTGCTTAAAGAAAGTGACATTAGCATTTTTCTTTTGTAGACTTAGCTGAGATTTTTCCTGCTAAATAAACAGGAGAGGCTGTGAATACTGTTTCTCACTTGTATTAAAGCTCGAGTCCTGAGGGTTCAAGCCCTCCTGGATGGCCCTGAGAAAGGTGAGAGGGATGCAGCCCGCCAGGAGAGAGAATGCAGCTGAGAAACAGTGACGGGATTGTCTGGAGGGATGAGGATGCCGTGGGGCTGGCTGACATGGGAGGTGCACGTCCTTGGGATGGTGGAATTCAGAGAGTATCTAGGGACGTATTCAGAGAGTATCTAGTATCCCCAGCGAAACGAGGGGAAAATGGAGAAATGGAGTGGCTGGGCCAAGCACACTCACGTTCAGCGCGTTCTTCGCTGCCTCTGCCTCAGAGCGGCTATCGAAGCTGACGAAGCCCACGGGCTGTGGAGGAAGGACAGGAGTCATCAGTCAGGTTTGTGGGGAGCAGAGAGGGGACCCACTCACCCCAGAGAATGGTGGGATGGTTACACCTTTTGGAGAAGCTCCTACCTGCTTGGAGGTGAGTTTGATGAGAGACCCTTCGTACCCCTGCAAGGAAAGGATTAAAAAGGGTGTTTGGTGGAGATCCCCACGACTAATTAATAATAACTGAATAAACTGATTGAATTAGACTTCAGTGGGTTCCCAGATCCCAGCAAGTGGTTTGGGGCCATAGGACTGGGGCAGAGGCCAGCCCCATGCTTTCAGCCCCCCTTTCCCTCCCCAGTTTGGTACCTTAAAGGGTCTGAAGAGCAGGTAAAGTTCCCGGGGCTTGATATCCAGAGGCAACCCACTAACAAAGAGTGTCCTCACCTGGAAAAGAAGAAAGGAGGTTCCTGGGGACCCTCTCTCATTCCTACCTTGGGGATACAGCATGCTTCCCGTAGCCAGAGGGACAATGCCAGCCCGAGGGAAACCTCTTGGGCAGACAAAAGCCTTAAGCCACACTTGAGTGATGCTGAATTTTTGGGAGGGATGTCCCCATCCTTCATGTAGGTTCCACAGAGGAACCTGCTAAGGCACCATGGAAAGGTAACAGAGACCTGTCCTCACCCCACTAGTCATCTCCAGGATGAAAAGCTCACAAAGTCCCAGCACCTTCCTACCCCAGTCTGGCAAACAGGATTTCTCCCGTCATCCCCAGCAGATCCCAGCGGATCCTGGCCTCCACAGACAATGCCTATTGTCTCAGTTTAATTGCAACAGCTCATTAAGGACTGGGAGAATCAAACACCAACTCTTCCTCCTGGAGGGAAGGCCTTGGTTTAGAGGGGGCTGGATTTAAGCAGCTTGTCCCTCGTTTGAAAAAGTCACCTTTTAAGGGGTTTTAACCCTTTCTGGGTGGATCTAATTTTTGTCAGGGTGCAGCATCCTCAAAGCTGGGACGTTTGGCAGAAATCCTGCTCCCACCACCCTGAGGGGGGATGTGGGGCTCCTCAGGGATGGGCAACCCTGTGCTGGGATGGTTTTGCTTGTAACAGCCAGCTTGTAACTGGGAGAGCAGTATGGGGAACTGAACCTGCTGTTCCTCTCCTCATCCCCAAAATCTCATCCTAATAGTTTGGGCTAGAGAAGGGGAAAACCTCGATGTATTTTATTTAATTTTTTTGGCCAAGCACCCTGCCCGTCCCATTCCCTGGGAAAGAAACATGGGAAACAGCCAGAAACAGCCAGTCCAGGCCTATCCTTTTGCTGACATTTCTTCTTTCTCTTGCAGATAAGCTATCTCCCCCATCTCCCAGCCTGGGAGCAGCAAACATTCCTGCTTTGTGGAACAAAACCTCTGGCTGACCTATATCTATTAAATAACAAAAGGTACTCAGCTGTTTGCACACAGCCCTTGTGTCAACAGCCCTGGTGATACCCATGCTGGGTACCAGCATTATCCCTGCGGGTACCAGCATCCAGGCTGGATGAGATCAGCAGAGGAGGGATGTCCTCACCCCTTCCTGAGCCAGGGCTGCAGGCAGGCATGGCCTGGTAGCCTGTCGCCTCTACTGGGACCATCCCCCAGAGTGCCCTAGGGAACCCCTGCCAGCTTTCTGCCTGTCTCCTGAGACCAGGGAGTGATGGAGCATCCCACAGTGTTCAGTGCTGCCCCATCCCCCAGTGGAGACACTGCCCAAATTTCTCCCAGCAGGGGTTAGGGAAGGTTTCACCTGGAGGACCTCCCCTTGTGTCCACGAAATTTAACCTAAAGAAAGTAAACTTTTCCTTTCCTAGGGTAAAAAAATATTTGCTTTCAGACAGGTCCTCCCAAGCACAGCTGCTATCCAGGGAATCAGCTCTCCAGACTCATCCACCCATCAAACTTACTAAACCAGGTGGGTTTATGTCCCGAGCAGGCCGAGCATCCCTGCATGGTGTCCCCTGCCTCCCCCACCCCTGGCTTCCTGCCTCTCCTCTCCCTGGGGAGCTTCGGGAAGCACTAGGGACATTGGCCACAGCTTCAGTGGGAGGGACTGGGGGGAGTGGGGGAACCCGCTGCCAGTTTGCCACACCCCTGAAATCCAAACTGTACATGCCCAAGCCTGCCAGACCATTTATCCCCAACACCACATGGGAGAGAGACAGAGATGAAAGATCCCAAGGAGCCCTCCGAAATTCAGCCCCACAGAGGAAGGGCTTCTCTTCTCTAATGACTTTGTTTTCTTTGCAAGTTCAAACACAGGTCGGCCAAGTTTGAATCTGTAAAATTATACAGCGGCAAGAGGGAGAAGGGCTCCAAAGGATCCCCCAGCTGGATTCCAGCCCCAAAAGGGTTTTTGGGGCCCAGGGCAGGGGATGGATATGAGCTCCTGGGTGCTCCCCATCTGCACCCCGCAAATGTACCCAGCCCCAGGGATGTTTGCGTAGATCCTACATAAGCAGCATCCTTTCACTGGGTAACGAGCCGGTGGGGCTGGCAGAGCAAGGGAGCATCCTTGAGGATAATCCCAGCAGGCTGGACAGATATCCTTTTGCCAAGGGAAAGATTCTAGACAGAAATATTACTCCTGCCCTTAAATGGAAGGGGAGCCTTGGCCCGCAGGGAGCTGCTCCGGGTTTTTTTGTGATGAGAGATCCCAGGGATTCAGTGCCCATCCTCTACCAGAAACATTCCTAGGGCAAAATCCTTCCCTGAAGCAAGAAAAAAAAAAAAAAAGCCTTATCAGAGAAATTACCAGGAAGCAAGCTCATATATGTTCTTCCGTAGGGAACAATTACTCCTTCTGGGAGGTGGGTCAGGCACAGCTCCCAAGGATGTCATGGGATGGGGCCAGACTGACAGCTCTCAGCAAGGATTAAAGGGCACTGGAGCATGGGATTCCCCCAGCCTAAATCCCACTTTTTTTTGGACATCCTGAGCTATTTCATTTCAGTTCTGCTGTACGAACATCTTTCAGTTTCTTTTTGGTGGAGCATTTCTCTGTCTCTCCTTCTTCCTAAAATTTAGGGTGAAACCAAAGATTTTTTTAAAGTCAGAAGTGCCAATGTTTGCTGCAGGAGCTCAAAGGTGGCCACCTTGATTTCCTTCCATGGGGATGGCAGCTATGGGACCGCTTAAAGTCTCTTTCCACAGTCCTCCTGTGCTCCTGCTGCTGCACCCCACACCTCCCAGATCTGCCAGGGCTGCTGCATCCTACCTTTGTTGCCTCACTCCTGGTATGTCCCCTCCTGGGTTTTGTTTTCCCTGCAGGAAGTCTGCTCTGCATCTCTGCTACTCTCCTCTTTCTTAGAAATCATTTCCTTCCCAGTTCTGGCCAGTCCCTCTCACCTTTGCATCCCACCATCCCATTCTGTTGTCCCTGAAATCCTGCGTCTTGTCTTGGATCAGTTTAAGGGATGCTGGAAAGCGTCTGTGGAGATTTCCTGTGATGGTCAAGGGCTGAGGACATGCAAGGAGAGGCAAAGGTCTGGGCCAGAAGGTGACTGGGGTCCCCAGAGCATGGATCAAGGATGATCCCAGCAGAGAGAGGTCTGTGATGGAGTACCAGCAGCCCTTTTCCTCCTCTTCTTCGCATGAAGTCACAAGCCAGGTTTGTCTCCTGAAGGTAAGGAGGCACTAAGGAGGCATTTCCTTGGCTTGGACCCCCATCAGATGGTGGTGCCCGGAGGGATGCCGGGTGCCCCAGTGGCAGTGCTCTGCCGGGACGGTCCCGGTCCCCGGCCCTGCCCTGCCCAGCCCAAACCACCCCGTAAACGTTAACAGGCCGTGGGGAGGCGGCAGGCGTCCGGGTGATTCATCCACGAGGCATTTAATCGCCTCCTTCAGCCCAGCTCCCGTCCCTCGTCCGTCCATGCGCCCCTTCCAGCGGGGCTCGCTTTAATTCTCCACCAGCCGATTATCCGCTTGACTGCCCGCCGCCGGGGAGGCACCGGATCCCGGCGGGAGCGGGAGGGCGATGGCACGGGGCTGCCATTGAGCCGTGGAACAGGGCGAGCAGGGCTTCCCCTCCCATTCCCGGCAAAGCGGGGTGCTGCCTCCCCCGCGGCGGGGTGCATTCCCACCCCGCCGGGATTAGTCCTGGCATAAATAGTCTCTTGGCTAATGGAGCGTCTTCCTCGGCTGCGTTTAGATTCCCGGGCTGTGTGTACGCATGCCTTCAGCCCGCAAAACTCCCCGACATAAACAAGGCTGAGGCCGAGGGATGCCGGCTCCTCCGCCCAGGGGATGCGGGAGGACCGGGATAGATCTCTGGCCTCGCCGCCCGCAGCCGCTACTCTGGAAAATCACGGTTCTCACGTCCGGTGAAGGACAGGAGGAGAGGAACAGCCCCTGGGGAAAAGCGAGTCCAGAGCTGCCGGGGCTGGAACGAGGAAGCGGCAGAGGAAAAGGCAGTGAGCAGCCAAGGGAGCAGATGGGGGATTGCAACAGAGCGGAGGAGCGGCGGGATCAGGCGGGGGTCACACACGTCTCTCTCCCGCCTGGAGCTTGCTCCCAAACCCTCCGGACCCCACGCTTCAAGGAGGAAAGGAAGCAGAAGCACGGGGAGATGCAACACAGAGGCCACGGCGGCAAATTTTATCCACTCGCTGGGCACATTCCCCCTAGAAACCGTCCCTGGGGTCCCCTCCTCACGGCACGGTTCCCCCGGGATGAGGGATCTGGCATGGGATGGGGACGACGGCCACGAGCCGGGCTCTCCGCAGCTACTCCGCTACCAAATAAGGCCTCCGTCGAGCCTTTTACATGCCGTTCTCGGCCGGCCAAAGTGACGTGACCGCCTTCCCAAATTGTTCTGGCTCCTCCGTGGGGAAGCCCCTGGCCCACAGCTCGCCTGCACTGGGGGGGTCCTTCCCTGGGGGACAGACGAGAGGGACGGGGAGGCCACCCAGGCTGCCAGAAGCAGGCAGGAGAAGCGGGGATGAAGCTGGGGCTTTTCCCACCTGGCAGCACCCTGACTGACCTCCAGGGTGTGGGCTGCTTCTCCCTCTTTTCTCAGGGAACGGGAGGCTGGAAGACAAGCCCTGGGAGGGGGGGAGGTGAGGCACAGTAGTCGGGCAACCCCCTTTCCTGCGCCTGAGCAAATAGCACCGGCTCCTCCAGACTGGGCTGGGAGAAGTCCTGCAGGGAAAATACCTGCCTGGCACCGGAAGAGCGCGGCTTGCTTACAGGCACGAGTGGGCATCGCCCTCCTCATGTGTCCGCGGCACTGTGGGTGTCCCTGGCACCTCCCAGCCGAACCCTCCGGGTGTTCCCCATGTCCAGCATCACCGGGTCAGGGGGTCCCCAGGGATCAGCAGTGCAACAGCCAGTCCCAGACCCTCCGGATCCTACCGGGAGCAGAGCGAGGGCTGCCCTTTGCCCGCACAGTACAGGCCGTGCTTTTGGAAAAGGCAACAGGCCCCCATGGATGTCACCCACTGCCGTGCCCAACAGAGCCACAGCCGCAGCATCATCTCTCACACACCCCCCGCAAGGCCACCAGTGGAAAAAAGGCCTCGTTATTTAGGAAACTTTGGGAAGTTTGAAGCCACAACCACCCCTGGAATAAGCAAACGAAGGCAAACGGCATCGGGCAATGGAGCTGCGGTGACTGATCCCAGAGCTGGCCACCAACCAGCGACCCCAGCAGGGAGCCAGCAGGGATCTGCGGGAGCAGCCCAGCCAAGTGGAGGGTGAGGAGGAAGAGGAGATCTCAGGAATCTTCCCGCTCTCACCCTCACAAAGTCCAAATTCCCATCTCAAGGTCACGGGCAAAACCAGGAACTTTCCGGCTGGAATGAACAAAACCAGCTCTCACCGCGGCGGGGTGTGGGGTTGGTCTCCCGTGGGGCTGGGAGCGTTTCGGACATTTTTGGGGTGAGACCCATGGGAAAGAGATGTGCGGCCGCTGGATGCACGGTACCCACGGGCACCGGCAGCACCAGGCACCGGCAGCAGGACCGGGGGGAGCCTAGTGTATCCCCCACGCCCCCCGGAGAGTTTCATGTCTCGAGTGGGGCTCTCAGCACCCGCAGGTTCCCTCCGGTGAGACGGAGGGGCGTTTGCGGGGGGATGCGGGCGGTGCATGGGAGCGTCCCGGGGAGCGGGGATGCGCTCCCGCCGCTCGTCCCTGTCCCCCCCGCAGCAGCCCCGGGCACCGGGAGCCGCGGAAGCCGACGGGACCCTCGGCGCGGACCCCCCCCATCCCGCGCGGGTGCGTGGGCACCCGCGGAGCTCAGCTGCCGGGGGAGCGCGGGTGGGGAAGGGGAAGCCGGACCCCCTCCGCCCCATATCCCCCGTGTGTGTGTCCCCCGTACCTCCTCCTCGGGCAGGCTGGTGTCGGCGGGGCCGCCCTCCCTGTCGGCGGGGACGGTGCTCATGGTGCGACCGGCCAGGCTCCTCGTCCCGCCGGCGGCAGCCGCGTCCGGGCGGGCGGCGCTGGGGGCTGGTCCCGGCGGCGGCGGGGGGGCCGGGGCGGGGCGGCGCGGCCGCGGAGGGACGGGGCGGGGGCGCGGCGGAACGGCGGGGAAGGACCGGGGCGCGGGGGGATGGAGGAGCGCGGGGTCGGGGATGCGGGAGGTGGGCGATGGGACGCGTGATGGTCGGGAACGCGGGACGCAGGGCTGGGAACACGGGACACGGTGACGGCAACGTAACACACAAGGCTGGGGCCACTGGACGCAGAGTTAGGAATACAGGACAATAGTGGAGACACAGAACACAGTCTAGGATATAGGGCTGGGGATGCCGGATACAAGGCTGGGGACACGGGGCACAAGAATGGGGAGACGGACACAGTCTCAGGGACACAGGACACCGCTGGGGGTAACAGGACAGGGCTGGGCAGAGGGAACACGGAACATAGGCTGGGGACGTGGGGCACAATCCCAGGGACATGAATGCATCACGGCTGTGGGGCAGAGGAGAGGACAGTGCTGGTTACACCCGATGCAGGGCTGGCGGCAGTGGAACGATCGGTGGAGGCTCATCACCCCAACGAGCCCCACCTGGGGGCTCAACCCTTCCCTGCCTGGCCCGGGGACTGCAATTAGGCTTCTTGCTTAGACTGGGCTTTTGCTGAGCGTGCGCTGGGCCTGGCATCGTGCAAGCTTCATTCCAGAGCTCGGTGTTGGGTCGTTCCAGCCCTGCACAGCCCCACGGAGGAGGCTGTGGTCCCGCAGGACTGCACTCGGCTCCGGAGCAGCGTGACGGAGTCCCTCTGGGTGGAGAGCGGCAGCTGTGTCCAGACCAGGTGCGGCCTGCGCACAATGCTCGGGGGCCGGAGGTGACGCCGAGGACATCCTGCCCGCGGCACAGGGATCGCTCCCAACGGGCGCTTAAGGTCACCGCTCGCCTTTCTGCGCCTCACCGACCGAAACAGACCTGGCGGCAGCCGCCCGCCTGTCACGCCGGCTGCCCAGGGGACACAGCCTGGCCACCCACAGGTTTGCAGCCTCCCCGCAGCAGCGATTTACAGGGCGGAACCTCTCGTGCTGGGAGGGAGGTGGAAATGAGCTGCTCCAGCTGGATTTAGGGGAGCGGGAAGTGTCTTGCTACAGGGGCAGCTGACCCCCAGAGGGAATCTAGAGCACAGAGACTGATCTAGCCATCCAAATTTGCTGAAGCCTCTGGCTTTTGGGGTAGATTTTCAGCAAGAGGAGAATTTAGAGATGTGTTTTATCTCCTGCTGCTTTCCCCTTCCATAGGCATCTCCACAAAAAGCTCTGTCTGGACAGCGGGCGGGACAATATTCACAACCCTTATTTGGACTCAGCTTTGGGGAAGAGCTGCAGTTCCCCAGCAGTGCTGGAATCCAGGTTGGAATCACAAACCAGAGAAAGGGGAGGTTTGGATTTTTTTGTAGCCGTGAAACTGGACTTGGGGAGAAAATCCAGTTTCCTCCAGCAGATACTGCATCGCTTCCTTGCCTTGAAACCCCTGGTGCCAACCCAAAGCCCCATGTCCAGCAAAAATTTGGGTTCCTCTGTGGTAGTTGCTGATCCTCTCCCCTCTCGCCCTTTCCTACAGAAATTTCTGCTGCATCGATGTCTATCTGTGCTGGGACACAACGCTGGACTGTGTCATACAGGGACAGAAGGGGAAGTTGTGAACAGCTGCAGACTCTGGGGGGGACGGCTGGGAAGTCCCCAGGCTCCAGTGGAACGAGTGGGCAAGGTTCAGCTCCGCTCTGGGTCCCCCGGGAGGGAATCCGAGCAGGAGCAGCCTTCGGAGAAAGGGGAAGAAGGTGGCACCGGGTCCGTGGAGCCTTTCCCACCCCAGGCACGGCGTGGATCCGGGATGCGGGGCCGGGACCCCCGAGGAGCGCGGCGCCACACCGCCCTCTGCCGGCGCGACGGCGGACACGCAGGGAGGTGGCACCGGAGCTGTCCCCGGGGGAAGGCGGCGACACCGGGCCCGACAGCGCCTGTGTGACCCGGGCACCGCACCCCGCACAGGCAAAGGGCTGCGGTTCCCTCGGACAGCAGAACAGGAGATATTTTATTCCCAAAACAAAGCACGAACAATAGAGTTAATGCGTGAGAGACTCAAAGCAGGTCCAAGATTCCCGGTGGAGGATAAATAAATTACACAAACAAGCAAAAAATTGTTTGAAGGAATGAAGGACATGGAGACGAGACGCTTCCCGGAGTGTGTAGTGCTTCCCAAGACCAAACACCCGGCCAGGCACTGGAAGCATGAGGTGGGTGCTCAGCTCTTGACAGGGGTGGACGAGGCCTTCATGGTCTTCTTCAGGTGGTGGTAGTTGGGCAGGATCTTCATCAGGAAATCCAGCTGCAGCGTCTGAGGCTGGAAAGGGAGGCAGGGGAGGTGAGGGAACAGCCTGAGGGCAGCAGCCCGAGGGAGACCGGCGGTGTCCGCGTGTCCCCGTGTCACCCACGCACCTGTGGCCGCTCGGTCTGCACGCGCCGCAGGCAGTCGGCCCCGTAGATGACGGTGTTTTCCGGGATCACCTCGTAGGTGTTGACGTTGCAGCAGGCCCCGATGATGCAGCCGCTGGTCAGGATGACATTCCTGCCAACAAACGCTGCCAGGGAGAGAGAGGAATCCCTGTGAGCATGGTCCCCACAGCATTTACAGCAGGAAAATCTCAGCAGGGCCAAAGGCACTAACCCGAGAATTACCTTTGGATTCAATGACGTTGTTGTCTCCCACCTTCATCGCTTGGGAAACTACAGGTCAGTGTTAAGTAAAATTGTAAAATGCTTTGCTTTTTTTCAACAGGTGAAAAACTCTGATGTCATTTTCAAACCACCACGCAGCCCTGGGCTATTCAAACCCCACAGAGCCCACAGATGCTTCCCCCTGGAGGGATCCAGAAGCACAATGGTTTGTCACTGCACAGCAAGGATACAGCACCCAACCTCAAAAACATTGTTGGTGCCGATGACCATGGGCTTGGGCTCCACATCTTCACTCTCTGGGGTTATATTTTCAGGATACCTGCAAGAAGGAAGAACAGATTTCCATGTCTGAGATCACAATGACAATGTTCTGTGTGGCAGCTCAACTCTGTGACAGACTGAAGCCATGGATATCCCACTCAACTGAGCTGGACTGTCAGAATTTTGAGACTGCTTAGGACTAGGATTTTTCTACTCTGTTAACTTGAGAAGGATTCCGAAGGGGGACTTAGCAACCATCCATTATCTGAAGGGGGCCTACAAGGAAGCTAGAGAGGGATTCTTTGTCAGGAACTGGAGTGACAGAACAAGGAGTAATGGGCACAGACTTAAAGAGGGGACAATTAGGTTAGAGATATGTAAGAAAATTTTTACTGTGGTGGGGGTGAGATACTGGAATAGGTTGCCCAGGGCAATACTGGCTGCCCCAGCCGTGGAAGTGTTCAAGGCCGGGCTGGACAGGGTTGAGAGCAGTCTGGAAGGTCGACCCTGCCTATGGCAGGGGTGGTATGAAAGGATCTTTAAGGTCCCTTCAAACACTTATAATTTTATAATTCTGTGATTCTGTGGCTTCTCCCCAAGCCATAGAGCCACACGTGTACACAAAAGCACGAAGTTTGGCTTTTTTTTTTTTTTTTTTTTTTTTTAAATAAACTCTACCTCCCAAAGGTTTTTAAGCCCCCCCTGGGTGTCCCACGGACCCGTTGATGATGAGCGCCTGCTCCTCGATCAGGTTCCCTTCTCCGATGACGATAGGCCCCGCCTCGGCGATGATGCGGGCCTTGGGATGGATCACGGTCCTGGGCCCTGCGGGGACAGCTCGGCGTCACCCCGCGCCCGCCCCCGGCGGAGGGCGCAGCCCCGGGGTGGGGGACAGGGCCCTTACCGATGGTCACGTCCCCGCGGATCTCGCTCTCCACGCACACCACGGCGCCCGGCGCGATCTTCACGCTGCGGGAAGCGACGGGGCGGTCACGGAGGATCCGCCGAGGGACCGGGCGGAGACGCGGGGAGGGGACGCCGCGTCCCGGGATGGTCGTAGGAGGGATCGGGGAGAACCGGGAGGGATCGAGGGGGGATCGAGACTCACCTCTTCTGCACCTTCTCCGCCATGGCCGCGGCCAGCGGCGCCTGCGCGGGGCGGAGCTCCGGGGGTGCGGGCGGTCCCGGCCCCGGCTCCACCGCCCGGCCTCCGTCGCTCCTCCCGGAACACCGGGAACTCCGGGAGGGGCGAGCCCGTCCCCGCCCGCCCCAGGTGAGGAAAGGGGCGAGGAAAGGGGCTCGGCTGAGCCGGGCGCCTGGAAAGAGAGACCGACTGCCGTGTTTGGGGGCTCAGAGAGGGTCCTGCGTGTTCGTGCTTGAGAACAGACAGCAAGTCCCGTGTTTTGGGGCACCAGGCTCATCTGGCCAGTTTTAGGGTTCTGAATAAAATAAAACAGGCTTTTTTTTTTTTTTTTTTCCCCTCAGAAATGGAGACAAAGTCCTGTGGTTTTGGTAGGGCGCTCCAAGTCCTGCGTTGTTGGCACTTGGAACCAGCCCCACCCAGGCAGTCTTAGGGCTGTGAAACAGACTCCGGTCCTGTCTTGGGGGTGCGAAGGGAGGCTCACCCAGGCAGTTTAAGGATTTGATCAGAGAGCCAGACACCTGCATTTTGGGGCTCCGGGAGAGGCCAGCCTGGCGAGGAGGGGCTGGGCCCGGGGGGCGGAGCGAGGCGGCCCCGGGGCGCCAGGGCGGCTGCGCGGGGCGGGGCCGAGGGCATTTCAAGCCGGGAAGCGGCCGCAGGCGCCATTTCAGTTTTCGGTACCTCTTGCGGTCGGCTGCAGCGGGTCCGGGCTCCCTCGGTGGGGCCCGGGTGAGGTTCTGTTTATCCCTCTTTTCTCCCCCTTCTACCCCTTACCCCTCTCCTCCCTAATTCCCCATTCCGTCTTCTCCCTGCCCCTCTATGCCCCCTCCACTCCTTCCCACCTCCTCTCCTCTCCTCTCCTCTCCTCTCCTCTCCTCTCCTCTCCTCTCCTCTCCTCTCCTCTCCTCTCCTCTCCTCTCCTCTCCTCTCCTCTCCTCTCCCCTCCCCTCCCCTCTCCCCTCTCCCCTCCTCTCTTCTCCTCTCCTCTCCTCTCCTCTCCTCTCCTCTCCTCTCCTCTCCTCTCCTCTCCTCTCCTCTCCTCTCCTCTCCGTTATCCAACCCGAGGCCCCTCTACCTCTCCTACCTACATCTCCCTCCCCCACATGTAGCCTCTCCCTACACCCCTCTGCTACCCTACAAACCTCGACTGCTGTCCCTATTCTTCCTTCTGGTTCACCCTCCTTCCTCCCTGCCCATCCCAATCCTGCCTACCCTTGCGCTCCCCTCCTGCTCCCCCTATACCCCTTCTTACCCTCCCTGTCCCACTTATCCCCCCCTTATTTCCCCTTATCCCTCCTTTATACACTTCTTTTTAGCCTCTCTCTCCCTTTTAGCCTCCCTCTTATATCCCTTCTCCCTTTCTCTCTCTCCCCGCAGCCGCGGGGTTCGGGGCGCCGGATAATAAAGCCCAGAGGGCCGGAGCCCGGCGCCCCCCGCGGGAATCCCCACACGGGGCCGGAGCCGCTGTGCGGCTCCCCCCACACACAACAGTGCCCTACACTGCCGGGTGTCCGGCTTTCCCCACATCACACTGGGGGGCGGGGGGTCAGGGAGGGCCCCCTCCTCCGGGGGGGGTCCTGGGGGTGGGTGGGGGGGGGTTTAGGGAGGGCCCCCTCCTTAGGGGGGGGGTCCTGGGGGGTGGGGGGGTTTAGGGAGGGCCCCCTCCTTAGGGGGGGGGTCCCGGGGGGGTGGGGGGTGGGTTAGGGAGGGAGGGAGGGCCCCCTCCGGAGGAGGGGGTCCTGGGGAGGGGGGGCGGGGCCCCCTCCGGAGGGGGGGGGTCCGGGGTGGGAGGGGTTGAGGGGGGTCTGCCCCCCCTTAGCCCCTCCCACCTCGGACCCGCTCCTCCGGACGGGGTCCAGCCCGGCCCCCTCCCCAGGACCCCCCTCCTCCGGACAGGGGCCCCGGGGGGGGGGGGGGGGGTGGGGGGGGGAAGGAGCAAGGGGGACTGCTGTCGTTTGAAACAAAAAATTTATTACAGCTCAGAGTGACGTGACCCCTCCTGCTACCCCCCCCCCCCCCCCCCCCCCCCCGGCCCCTGTCCGGAGGAGGGGGTCCTGGGGAGGGGGCCGGGCTGGACCCCGTCCAGAGGGGCGGGTCCGAGGTGGGAGGGGCTAAGGGGGGGCAGACCCCCCTCAACCCCTCCCACCCCGGACCCCCCCCTCCGGAGGGGGCCCCGCCCCCCCTCCCCAGGACCCCCTCCTCCGGAGGGGGCCCTCCCTAACCCACCCCCCACCCCCCCGGGACCCCCCCCTAAGGAGGGGGCCCTCCCTAACCCACCCAGGACCCCCCCCTAAGGAGGGGGCCCTTCCTAAACCCCCCCCACCCACCCCCAGGACCCCCCCTAAGGAGGGGGCCCTCCCTAAACCCCCCCACCCACCCAGGACCCCCCCCCTAAGGAGGGGGCCCTCCCTAAACCCCCCCCACCCACCCCCAGGACCCCCCCCGGAGGAGGGGGCCCTCCCTGACCCTCCGCCCCCAGTGTGATGTGGGGAAAGCCGGACACCCGGCAGTGTAGGGCACTGTTGTGTGTGGGGGGAGCCGCACAGCGGCTCCGGCCCCGTGTGGGGATTCCCGCGGGGGGCGCCGGGCTCCGGCCCTCTGGGCTTTATTATCCGGCGCCCCGAACCCCGCGGCTGCGGGGAGAGAGAGAAAGGGAGAAGGGACAGAGAAGGAGGCTAAGGGAGAGAGAGGGGTATAAGGGAGGGATAGGGGAAATAAGAGAGGCTAAGGCAGAGGTAAGAGGATAAGAAAGAGAGAGGCAAGATAAGGGAGAGATAAGGGGATAAGAGAAAGAGAGGCAAGATAAGAGAGGCGTAAGAGGAGAATAAGAGGCAAGATAAGGGAGAGACAGAGGCAATAAGGGGAGCAGGAGGGGGGACACAGAGGGTAAGAGAGGGCATAGGGGAGCTGGAGGGAAGGATAAAGGGAGGCAGGGTCGGCATAGGCAGGGAGGGTGGAAGGACGAGGGGTAGAGTGGTAACAGAAGGGGGTGTCGGGTAGGGTAGCAGGGAAGAACGGGGCAGGAAGGAAGTGTGGGGGTGTTTGGGGTGCGTAGGAGGGCAAGGATAGGGCGCAGGGGGAGTTCAGGTGGGAAAGGAAGAAGGGGCTATTGTGGGGGGCGTAGAGAGAAGGGAGCTAAAGGGGAGGGAGGGAAAGAAAGAACGGGCAGAGAGAAGCAGAGGTGGAAGGCCGAGACCTCCGCGCCTCACCTGGGCTCCACCGAGGGAGCCCGGACCGACTTCAACCGACCCCACCGCGTCCTGACGGCGCAAATGGCGCCTGCGGCGGCTGCCGGGGTTTAAATGCCCTCGGCCCCGCCCCTCGCACCTGTGCCGGCCCCGCCCCGCGCTCCGCGGCCCCGCTCCGCTCGCACCTGCGTCGGCCCCGCGCCGCGCGCGCGCTCTGTTGTCGCGCCCTGCGCACGCGCTCCGTGGCCCCGCCCCTCGCACCTGTGCCGGCCCGGCCCCATCTCGGCCCCGCCCCCCGCACCGCTGTCCCGGGGCCACGCGGGGGCGCCGCGTCCGAACCGGGGAACGGCCGCGATCCCGGGCCCGATCCCAGTCCCGGGCCCGCTCCCTATCCCGGGCTCGATGACGCTTCCATCCTCCCTACGGAGGAGCGGCGGCTCCGCCCGGGACCCCCCTGCAGACCCCAGCAGCGCTCGGCCCCGCACCCCCGGTCCTCGGTCACGGCCCCGCCGCAGCGCCCCTGGCACGCGCCCCGCCCCTCACACCTGTGCCGGCCCCGCCCCTCCTTGGCCCCGCTCCCCCGGTTCCGCCGTCCCGGGGCCATCGCTCGGGACCCTCGCTCGGCGCTGTGCGAGCCCCGGCCCGGGGACTGCTCCCGGCGGGGACCGCTCGGAGCCCGGGGCGCTGCGGCGGGGCAGCGACCGTGGCTGAGGGTGCGGGGGCCGAGCGCTGCTGGGCTCTGCCGGGGGGTCCCGGGCGGGCGGTGCCGCCGCGCCCCCGTCGTGAGGATCGAGGCGGGATCGGGCCCGGGATCGCCGCGGGCGGGAGGAACCGCTCCGGGACGCGCGCTGGGGCCGTGTCTGGCACTGCCGCCCCTGCAGGTGCAGACGCAGAGCCGCGGCCAGGACCGGGCTCGGCGCGGGGGCTCTGCCCGTCACTGTCTGCTCGGGGGGACCCGGCCTCCCGCAGCCCCCACCCGCCCCGGCCATGACATGAACGCATGACAGGTAGAACTCATCCAGGAGAAGAGCCCAGTCAATGAGTTCCTAATTATTTATTTTCAGCTTTCACCCATGCACCATCAAGCACAGGACATTGTTATCTCCTTCACCGGCAGGATTTGGTCCCAAGCTGCAGCTTACTGTCAGTGCAGATCACTGGGAGAAAAGGCTGGATTCTTACATAGAAACCAGCTCTATCTTTGTCCCAGGAGATGTGGTCTGAGAGGCAACATCTGGTCTCAAGGGGAGTGCAGAGTGCATGGGGAGGCTGAGCAGATTTGGGGGCCAGGGTCTCACTGCAGCGGTTGGAACTCCATCCCTCCCTATTTGCTTCCCTCTCATTAATTCCCCAGGCAGGACCAGTGAAGAGCACTTCAGCTGGAGCTTCTCCTCTTCCTAGGCTTGTCTTAGCATCCTTAAAGATGATAACATGTTGAATTTTCATTTTTCTAGGGACAAAGGGAAAGCTGCACTGTAGGGGGACCCTGCAGAGCTCTACAACACTTCCAGCAGAAATCTGGGATGGGTTGCAAAGCCAGAGACCCCAACCCAGCAGCAGCAGGAATGAAACCTGATGTGCACTCCCAGGTCTGAGGTGCTGTCTGGAGCTGAGCTCCCAAGGATAACAGCCAGCATTTCCTAGCAGCAGCAGCAGGTTTGATGCGCTGACATCCAAAAAAAGGTGTGCCTCCTTCCTCAGGATCACATACTGTCCCAAGCACACAGAGCTTTCCACTCATGGGGTGCATGGAATGCCTTTTCTCCTTCACGTTGCTCCAGCATCCTTCACAGATCCTGAGGTTTCACGGCCACCCGTCTCTGTTTTTCCAAGTTAATGATTGAAACCGGTTGGATTTCTGAGGCGCTGGTGCCCAGGCCCCAGGCGACAGGCCAAGGATGCTTGGCCTCTGGGATTAATCATTCTCCCGGCTGCGGACACTGCCTCCATAAAAACGCTGGGATGGGGTTCTCGGGGATGATTCCCAGCAGGAGGAGGGGAACCAGCTCCAACATGAGGGCAGCTCTGGCCCTCCTGCTGCTCTTGGCCACCACAGATGCGCTACACCGGGGTAAGGGTGTGATCCTGGGGCTTTGCTGGCCCCTGGCATGAGGGGCACGGGGCTGGGACCTCAGTTCCGGTGGTTTTCGGTGGCCTCCCCTCTCCCAGCCTGCAGCCAAACTGCTGGGCAGGACCAGAGGGGAAAAGGAAGGGGTGGGATGATGGTTTGGTATCCAGGATGACATTTTGGGGCGATGCTGGAGAGGACAGAGCTGCAGGGATTGGCTCCTTCTCTTTCTAAAGGAAAATGGGATTTTCTGACCCCCCTGACAAGTACCATTCCTCGGCAAAACTCACCCCTTGATGGAAACGATGCTCTGCCGCCCTTTGCTGCCTTCTCAGCTCCACAGGGAATCATCCACCTGCCAAAAAACACCTAAATCTTACCTCTCCCACACGGCTTTATAGAAGTGAACAGAGATGCCACAAGCTGGGACCGATAGCCAACGTCCCTGCCAGGAAAGAGACCTGCTTTTTCCCTGGCTTCCCCTTTTTTGGCAACCCTCTGCCTTCATCCTACTCTTCCATTCCCACCAGGGCAATGTGACCCCCAGTGTCATGGCCCAAACCCCTGGAATTTGTGGAGGTGACCCTGCCCCACACTGTAATCCCAGGAAACATCAGTATCAGTGTTTACCCTGCTGGTGCCAAAGTCTGACCCCAGAGAGTCTGTAACACAAATCGATCCCGTTTTTCCAGGGATGACAGCATTGCTGGGAATGTTTTCACTGCCGGCTGCTCTGAGGACCTGGCCCCAGATCTCCCAGTTCTTTTGGTTTCCAAGCCCTGCCAGCAAAACCAACCCCACACACTCCATACTCAAAAACTGCCATGTGATTTACTTGTAGCTCTCCCAGCTTCAGAGAGGGTTTTCTCCCTGCCCCTTTCCCTGGCTGCAGAGCTGGAGCAGCAGCCTGGATACCAGGGATGCTTCTCCCAGACAGGCTGTGCCAACATCTCCCTAGGGACCACCCAATCCTACTTGGAAAAAGAAGTAATGGAGGGGAAAAAATGAACAAACCTCAAGTGAATAAAGCAGCGTGTTGTGCAGTGGCAGAGCATTCCTTGTTCTCTACTCACAATTCCTCCTTCTCCTGCACTTTCAGGGAAAGCTTATGTCCGGGAGAAAGTCTGCCAGGAGTACAGGATGCTGGGAAAGGAGAACTTCCGAACCCTGTAGGTACCTCCTGCTGCTGGTGCCCTCCCAGGACGCTTGACACCTGAGCCAAGAACAGGAAACAGTAAATAGAAATCTTGGAAAAGGGAAGATGGATTCAATTGATCAAAATGGGGAGATGCAATTCAACCCGTGGACTCTGATTGCTTTCAGCAGGAGAAAAGTTTGATTAATTGTTAAATTCCTCAAAACCGATTGAGTACCTAAATAATTAAGGATTCTATCAGAGCTGACACGTAGTCCCCTGTAAGTGGCAGCCCCCAGCCTGGAAGCTGTTCCAATTCTTTCCTGGCCATTTTCCAAGGAATATGCTGTCATTTCTCGCAGCACCACAGCCAGCTCTGTTAAACCCATTTGGGCAGAACAGTGTGGTAACATGATTTCTGACTGAAGAGAAAGGCTCACCTGGCTCTCCCTGTCCTTGCTCCCTGCTCCCAGGACCATCATTGCCAACAGCCGGAAATATTCCAATGGCACCTTCGAGGAGATCGGCCACCTCGTCCGGGAAATCGTCTCCCTGGCCGAGAGGTGCTGCACCGACGGGGCTGACCCCTCCTGCTACGATGCCGGGGTGAGACTGACCAAAAACGGGTAATGGACCCCAAACCGGAGCTGGGATGGGGCGGCCATAACCTCCTCTCCCTCCCGCAGTCCACGGCGCTGTCGGTCAAATCCTGCAGCGCGGACTCGCCCTTCCCGGCGCATCCCGGCACGGCCGAGTGCTGCACCCACGAGGGGCTGGAGCGCAAGCTGTGCCTGGCCGCCCTGCGGCACCCGCCCCAGCCGCTGCCCCGCTACCTCCAGCCCTCCGACAAGGAGCTCTGCCAGGCCTTCCGGCAGGATCCCAGGGAATTCGCGGACAGGTGAGCCGGGGCGGGGATAGCACCCCACTGAGCCCGGGCGGGCGATGGCACCAGCCAGCGCCGTGAGCTGACAGCTGGAGGTGGCACCCGGAGAGGGCTCCCGTCCCTGGACGGCCTTAACACCTCCAAAGCCCGCTTATGCTCCCGACCCCCCGATCCCAAGGCGCTGGGTCTCCTTATCCCGTCCCTGCCGCAGGTTTCTTTACGAGTACGCCAGCAGCTACAGCCAGGCTCCCCTGCCCGTGCTCCTGGGCTCCACCACGACCTTCCTCTCCATGGTTTCCACCTGCTGCATCTCCCCTGCACCCACTGCCTGCTTCCTGAAGGAGGTGAGACCCTTTGGAGCGCTGGGCTCCTCCCCATCCTCACTCCGCAGGGAGCCAGGCAAGCACCGTGCTAATGGCCCTGGGAGGAGGAGGAGGACGATTCCATTCTCTTTTCGTGGCAGAAACTGGAGAGGAAAACCCTCTCCCTGCTCACCCTGACGTCAAACCGGATTTGCTCGCGCTTCTCAGCATATGGGAAGGACAAAGTCGGCTTCAGGTACGGAGGGAAATGGGCTCTCCGTCCGGGAACAGGGGCCGGGCTGGGAGGGCGTTCCTCTCTCCTGCTGCGGATCCCGTTGGCAGGCGGCATTCAGAAACGTAAGCTTTAATTCTGGTGTGAATCCCCGGAGATGCTCCATGCACGGCACAGGTGCAGAGCAAGCCCTGCGCTCCCCAACCCCTCCCTCCCGCACCCTTGCTCGGGGCTGTTTCCTGGGAAGGAGGATCCAAGCCCCCTGAGCCGCACGCACCCCGTGCTCCCCAGCTACCTGGCCTCTCTGGCTCAGAAGGCTCCCAGCGCTTCCTTCGAGGATCTTCTCCCCCTGGCCGAAGACGCTGCCGAGGTGTCTTCCCAGTGCTGTGACTCGGTGGCCGAGGACTGCATGCAGAAGAAGGTAGGGGAGGCCGGAGCCCACCCCGAAGCAGCTCCTGAGTCCCGGCAGGAACTCAGGGAGCCGAGGGGACTCGCACATCCCCCGCTCCCTCTCTGCAGCTCTTGGAGCACACGACCAAAGTCTGCACCGCGCTGTCGGCCCGGGACGGGCGCTTCGCCGACTGCTGCACGGGGAAAAACCTGATGGAAAACCATTTCTGCATCCTGGCCATGCCCCCAGCGCCGGTTCCCAGGCTGCCAGAGGCGTCGGAGCCGACCAACAAGGAGCTGTGTGGCAAGGACGGGGCTCTCCATGCCACCAGGTGAGCGGGACCCACGGCAGCCGGGGTGCGGTCGTGGAATAAAACCATTAAATCTGGAACGGACCCTGAAGATCATCGAGGCCGACCGTTTCCTGACCCTGTTACGTGCTTAGGTTATTATGGGGATAACCAGGGGAACATCCCAATTCCCACAGGGGAATTAGTGCCACCAGGCAGCTCCGGGGGCGGCACAAAGATGCCAAAAGTGGCCTCCAACCACGTTCTGAGCAGCACCTCTGACAAAAACTCACGTGGCCGCTGGTTTCCCACTCCAGGTCCCTGTTTGAGCTGGCACGGAGGCACCCCAGCCTCCCTGACGCCGTCCTCGCCAAGCTCTATGACTCCTCCGGGAAACTTCGGGAGGAATGCTGCTCCACCAAGGACCCCTCCGCCTGCCTGGACAGCAAGGTGAGTGGTGTGGGGGGTCTGGGGGCTCGCCCTGTTCCCCCTCATCCCAGTGGCACCCAAATCCCCTCAGAGGCTTTTCCCAGCCTGGTAACTCCCACCCTCTGTCCACAGCGCAAGCGGATGGAAGCAGAGCTACTCCCCTTCCTGGAAAAGGCCAGCCAGCTCTGCCAGCAGTACCACAAGCTGCCTTTCCTTGAGTTCAAGAAGAGGTAAGCCTTTGCCTTCCCCCCCACAAAAAACCCACCTGGATCACTGGACGGGATCAGAATTCGTCCAAAATGCTGAGGATGCAAAACGGAGCCATCCGCGCGTGCATTCCCTGCCCCGCTCCCCAAAAGCCTCGTGGGCCCGCAGTGCCACGCTTCCCGCTGTGACCGCGCTCCCCACGCCGCAGGCTGCGGGAGAGCCTGGCGCAGGCGGAGCCCGAGGCCAGCCCGGCGCACCTGGAGCAGCTCCTGGAGCAGCGAGCGTCCTTCGCCTCCACCTGCTGCCTCCCGGACGCTCCCCCTCTCCTCTGCGCTTCCAAGGTACGGCCACGGCCCCTGCTGCCCCCTGCACCGCTGCGGGCCAGGCCCCGCACCGGGGCTGCCCCTCGGCGCTTCCCTCCTTTCCCAGGTGAGCTCGGAGCTGGCAGAAGCGTGTAAGAAGGAGTCCTGCCTGCTGGGATAGGGGCCCGGAGCCGGCGGCAGGGATCGCTTCTCCAGGCGTGCACGGATGGAGGAGGAGTGCGAGGCTGAGCTCCGTGAACACACGGGAACGGGAGACGTCGGGAGGGAGCACCAGGGGACTGCGCTGGAGGACGCCCGGCACATGGAAGCGGTCACCGAGCCCACGGCTCCCTGCCACCTTTGTATTCCTGCAGCCAAAATAAAGACAAGAAAAGTCTCCTCACTGCTGCTGGAAAGGCGGTGGGGAGGGTGGGAAAGGGGCGCAGCTGAGCTTCCACAGGCAGGAGGAGGTGCCAGCCCTGGTCCTGGGAGCTAAAGCCCAAAAAAACTAAGCAAAACCAGGGAAAACACTCATCAGATGCCCCCAAAGACAGCAGTCTGTGTGTATTGGGGTATACAGCTACCTGGAAGCAGCAGCTCATCACCTGAAAGGGGGACCCTGGCTGCCCCCAGCCCCCCTGCAGCCTCCTCACCTCCCCAGCACGGGTGGCGTTCTGGGGGCACTGCAGGCCAAGAAGTCCCGGGTTGGGATGCAGAAGGATGGCAAACCCAGCCCAGAAAACAACCGGAAAATCTCCCGAGACCAAAAGTGGCAGCTTTGTGTACAACAAATACAGTAAGGGAAGCAGATGAGGACACCTGGGTGCGCAGAGATGAACCCGAGCGATAAAGCAGAGCCAAAAGCAAGAACTCCCTGTTCAAGCCAGCTCGTCCCTTTCCCAGGGAGCATTGGCAGCCCATGGATCACTGCTGAGTTTCCCTGTAGTGTGAGAAAACTTTATGGATTTGGCTGGCACAGACCCCGTCCGTCTCCTGCCAGAGCCCCTCTTATTTTGGGGTACAGAACTAGACTGAAAGGACAACTTGGTTTTAGTTTGCTGTGATCCCCAAGGATCTCACTGACCCGGGACTGGACCTGCTGCACTGGGACAGCAAAACCTCTGATGCCAAGGCACTGGATCCACCCACCACCCTCACGTTACAGCCTGCCTTCGGCATTTATTTTCCAAAATATTAATTTCCATTTCTCCTAATTATTTCTAATTCTTTCCAATTAATAAGCTGGGTTTCACCTTGTTCTGTTGGGGTGAGTGACCCACGTCTCATTCCTGTAGTCAGGTTCTCACCCCTCGCATTCCAGATGCGCAGGGTAAGGGCTAACAACTACAGTGACCTTCTAGGATTCCAGGGAAAACTGATGAGAAATGAATCAAGGCAGCCAAGGACATCTCTGCCAGGTGACACCATCACTGCTTGTGGGGTGTGGGGGGAAAAGCCACCCACAAATACCCAACTGCTGTTCAAAACAACACAAATCATAATCCTCTTACTAAAACCACCAGATTCCTTGGAAAGTTCAGGCTGCTCCTGCCTGATGCCAGCCGGCATCACCGCCTCAGGGATTCCATCCAGTCCTTGCCAGCCTGGGCATAAACCAGTTGGCTTTTCCACTCTCTGTTGTGCCAGGGATTTTAATTTGGTATTTTATAATGATTTTATTTTCCAACTCTCATTCCCCTTGCCCTCAGCACCGTGACATGCACAAGGTGAATTCACCTCTTGCCTTTTCATCCCACCACCTCTGTAATCCATTCCCAAAAAAGTAAAGGAAGCAGCAAAATTCCTGACTTAGTTTTGCAGGGTTTTTTTTAACCCCCCAGCACAACACATCCATTCCGGTCTGTCTGCTCTCGAGGAACTCTTCATGTTAAAGCGGGAATTCAGTGGCAGTGCAGCAATTCCAGGGAAGCACCACTTCATTACAACCAGGGAGTGTAGGACTGCCATGGGAAAAGCCCAAGGAGAATTACTTGAGGCACTGAAAACCCAGCACTGAATAAAACAGCTCCAACATTTACCTGGCCAGTGCTCCATGAAACATTGTAAAAAGACTGGAAATGTTGGTTTTATCCACCTCTGAGACCTGCAGGGCTGCTGATTTCCCAGTGCCTGCTTTTCCCGGCCCTTTTGGGCCAGCAGCAAACCAGCCATCAACTTCAACCACCCCCAAAAAAAACCAGACAGGAAAAAGGCTCATACCTCTCTTTAATTTTATTTGTCTCCCAGACTGTGTACAGCACATTCCCAGGAGGAACAGCAAGAGTTTTTGTCTTGGCTTCAGTCCCCACAGGCAGCCCCAGCAAAGCCTGGAGGTAAACAGAATTTATATGGGGGGATCAGCTCACAGGTGCTGCTGGTGCCACTCAGCTCACACCAGGGCTTCCAGCAGCTGTGTGGAATCTAGAATCCATCTCCCCATCCCAGACCCTGGTGAAGTAGGTGCCCAAAAATTGTCCCTTGGCACCTCAGGGCCGTGCTCCTTGCCTGGGCGCTGGGATGAGCCTTGCAAGTCCCGTGGCATCGTTTGGGCACCGACACTTCCCGAGGGACTGGCACCACCGTGGTGGGCACCAGTCCCGGTATCCAGCTGGAATCACTGTCTCACCGACGGGGCTGTAGGAACTGATGCAGATCCCTGGGGTGGCCCCTGCTCTCGCCGCGGCACGGTTTGAGCTGCAAAGGAAAGTTTTCAGTCACACTGGGGCTTCACCCAGCTCCAGAAGCCACCCCCAAGCCCCTATTGCGGCAAACCACGCCGGCAGCTCCAGCTTCCAGGCATCCACCAGTGAGGATGACCCCGGGCAGGAACAGAACGATGTAAACCCTCCGTGCAAATCAGTTTCCCCAGCAGCTGCTCCCACACTCACCGGTTCGAGCTCACCCTGTCTCTGGCAAAGCCAGCGCCGGGCCGGAGGAGTGTGTCCTGCTCGTGCAGAGGGCTGGGCAGAGGAACCCAGCCGGTGTCCGTGCCGGGAGAACGGAGCCCGGGGGCAGCGGGGGTCACCGGCTCCCCCGGGAGACTCCAGCCCCGCCTGCTCCCAGTGTCCCCAGTACCGGCTGGGAGATGCGGCACGCAGAGCCCTCAGGGCCGGTCACCGGGCCACGGTTCGGGCGGGAGCCGGTCCCGTGGTGGGGATTGGGATCTGCCGGGGACCCGCGGCTCCACCGCGTCCCCATCTCCCGCGGTACAGCGTGGGAGACATCAGGGACACCCGGCCCCATCCCGGGCTGCTGCTGCTGTCTCCTCGCAGTGGGTCTGTGCCTAAACCCACTCTCAGAGTCGCGGGGAGCCCGGCGGGTCCCGCGCCCAGGGAAGGGAAACAACCCATCACCTATGGCTTCCCGGGCAGGGTCCGGACCGCAGCTCTGGGCAGCGCCTGCCGAGCGGGGAGACGGGAGCCATCGGCCCCGCTATGCCCAGTTCTGCCCCGGGTCACACCTGTTTTCTATCAGCTTTGCCCGGTTCCCCTCACCCGGTCGCGCCCCAGGACGCCGAGACATCTCCGGCTCTCTCCCGCCGGCCGTCGGGAACAGGGAGGGCGGCCCGGGACGCTGAGCTCGGCTCGGTCCCTACGGAGAGGCGCGGCGGCGGCAATGGGAGCAGCTCCAGCGCAGCCCTCAGGCCGCCCGGAACGGGAGCTCGAGCCCGGCAGAGCCCCTTGGAGCCGGGAGAGGGACCGGGAGAGGGACCGGGAGCGGGACGGAGGTGGCAGAGTTGTGGCGCCCTCTCGTGGTCAGCGCGGGGATGGCGGCCCCCGCGCGCTGCCCCCAGCGCAGTGTCGCCGTCTGGCGGCCGCGGCCCGTCAGCGCAGCCCGCGCCGGGAGCAGCCCCGCTCCCGCAAGGACATTGGCGACACGCGGACACCTTTCCGTCACCCCTTTATTCAAGCCGCGGCACGTTTCAGCCCTCGCCCGTGGAGCCAGCCGCTGTTGCCGTCCGGGACCCGCCCGCGGGTACCGGGAGCTCCTGCGGAGAGAGGGGAGCCCGTCGGCCTCGGCACCCGCCCCCAATGCGGGGCTCCGGTCACACCGGCTCGGTCGGCCCCCAGCTCCCCTGCACCTTCACGCGATGCCCGTTTCCCGCACATCTTCACTTCTGGAAGGTGAATCCTTGTTTAACGTTTCCATCTCTTCTGCCTTTCTCTTCCTACGCTGCCTCCGACAGTGGCTTGACAGGGAGAAAAAATCATAAAAAACGAATGAAAATAAAAGAGGCAAAAGGGAACATGGCAGCGTTTCTCCTCCCTCTCCTCCGGCTTTTACCCCGCAGAAGATCCATATGGGATCACAGCCAGTTCCCAGCCCCAAAAGAATGTCCCAACACCCGCAGGACCGTGTTCCACCAGCCTGGGGCAGCCCAATTCAACCTGCCTGGAGCCAGGGGAGCTGGGCTGGGTTTGCCCTTCCCTTCCCTTCCCTTCCCTTCCCTTCCCTTCCCTTCCCTTCCCTTCCCTTCCCTTCCCTTCCCTTCCCTTCCCTTCCCTTCCCTTCCCTTCCCTTCCCTTCCCTTCCCTTCCCTTCCCTTCCCTTCCCTTCCCTTCCCTTCTCCCCACGTACTGACTGCAGAGGCAGATGCCGACGATGAGGATGATGAGGGCGACGATGGCGGCGATCAGGGAGATGATGACGATCTGGCCCTGGTCCCCTCGCAGGTAGAACAGATCCACCCTCTCGCAGCGAGCCCCGGTGTAGCCTCGCTCGCACCTGCCCCGCGGCACAGGGGAGGCACAGGGCGGTCCCGAAAGCAGCCACGGTGCCCGTGCCCCCCTCACGCCGCTCTCCCGGGGAGGAAGAGCTCAGCCCCCCGCCCCGCGCCGCCGTGTCCCCGCCGGCGGTGACTTACACGCAAGCCGGCGCCTGCTCGGCCACGAGGAAGCGGCACCTCCCTTTGACACAGTAGTGCTGGAACTCCTCCGGGCACCGGGAGAAGTGGCTCTGCCGCCGCAGCTGCGTCCCGTTCCCTGGGGGTGACAAGGACGAAGAATTTCCCCGGAGGGGCGACAGTTTTTCCCCGAGGCAGCGGCATCCCTGAGCTGGCGCATCCCCGCAGCAGCCCCGAGCATGGCCGGCTGCGGCCATCCGGGCCGGCACGGGCGCCCTTGGCTGCCCGGCCCAGGGGTGCAGCACGGCGAGCCGAGGGAAACACCTGCTCGTCCCCCATCCCGGCCCGCTCCCTTCCAACGCCCCCGGCTCCCCCGAGCACCCTCACACCAGCCCCTCACCTGTGCATCCCCTGGCCGTGCCGCAGGTCAGCCCCTCCGCGCCGTGCCCCGCCGTGACGTTGGTGTCGGCGCCCACGCAGCTGAAGAACGCCAAGCCTGGAAGGTGGCGGAGGCAGCTCAGAGGGGGAGCCCCGGCCCCGGCACCCCCGCCCCGCAGGGGTGACAGTGACAGGGAGGGCGCTGGCAGCGGGCTCTGCAGCTGCGCCCACGGCCCCCCTTCGCTGGCAGCGTCAGCTTTTCCCCAGGGCCGGGAGAAGGGAAAGCCGGTCCCCGTCTGCTGCCTCCACCCACCAACGCCCCAGCACGGCAGTCTGGGAGCCAGCGCGGTGGTTCTGGACCACACAGCCCGGCCAGCTGCTCCTCTGCCCGGGGAGGATGCAGGGAGGGATCCCCAGAGAGATCCGGAATCATGGAATCACTGATTGGTTCGGGCTGGAAGGGACTGTGAAGTTCATCTTGTTCCAACCCCGCTGCCGTGAGCAGAGACACCCTCCACTATCCCACGTCGCTCCAAGCCCCGTCCAACTTGGCCTTGGACACTTGCAGGGATGGGACTGCCACAGCTTCTCTGGGCAACCTGTGCCAGGCCCTCCCCACCCTCACAGGGAAGAATTCCTTCTCAATATCTAATCTAAACCTGCCCTGTGTCAGTGTGAAGCCGTTCCCCCTTGTCCTGTCGCTCCGTGCCCTTGTGACGAGTCCCTCTGCAGTTCCCTCGGAGCCCCTTTAAGCACTGCCAGGCGCTCCGAGGTCTCCTTGGAGCCCCGCACAACCCGGGCCGGGAAGGGGCCAGGCGCGGAACCGCGAGCGGCGGAGCGGCGGTAACCGGATCGCTGGCATACCAGCACTGACTCAGCACGGCCCCGCTCCCCGCCCGGCCCTCCCCGGGGATTCACCCGCCGTGGTGGCACCCAGGGAGCGGGGACAGGTCCTGCCTGACGGGGCAGGCTGCTGGGTGGCTCCCGCGGAGGTGGAGATCCTCCCGAGCGGATGCGCTTCGAGGCTTCGCAGAGAGCGGAGAGTTTGCGCGGCCAAATCCTGGCAGCCTCGTCTCCTGCTACCTGTTTCCTCATCCGGCCCTTCGGCGCCTTGGGAACAGCGGTGGGAGCCGCCCGGCCAAGCCTTCGGAGTGCCCCCCCATCCCGCAGCAGGGACATTCCCAGCGCACGCGTCCCTCCCGGCTATATATAGCCACCGCCGCGCTAGTGACGCGCTTCGGGCGACAGAGCTCCGAGAGAGCCCGGCGGGGAGGGAAGGGAGCCCACCGCCGCCCCCGGCCCAGCAGCAGGGTGGGAGCTGCCTGGCGGGAGCCAGGGATGAGGCACGGGGCGGCTTCCCCCCGGGATCCAGCTGTGGGCACGCGGCGGGACAGGGAGGGAGGGCTGACTTCACTCCCGGCGACCGAGTTCACAGCTCGGCATGGAAAGATCCCGGCCAAGCCGAGCTCCCCACCCTTATTGCAACCAGATGCGGAGTTCTGGCACGCTCCGGGCTGGCAGCCCCTTGGCAGGACCGCCCCGGTGGCAGTGCGGCTCCGGAGGGAGGGGAGCCGTGCCCACCCGCAGCCGGATCGCGGCACCCACAGGCTGCAGGTGCAAACATCCTCATCTCTCCGATGCACGGGGAGACCGGCTCCACTATCTTGGGCTGCACCCTTTCCTGAGCAGCCAGAGATAAGCCAGGAAAGTATCCCAAACACTGGATTATTTTGCTGTTAACACCCCCGTGCTCTCCCAAGAAAGCCCAGACTGTGGGAGTGCAACCACCCAGGACATTGCCGTGGTCTGAGGGGACGCAGCGGCCCTAAAACAGGTCGGCTACCCTTGGTTTCCTCCTACCAGCACAGGTTTGGCAGGTTCCGCCAAGTGCTGTCACCAGCCCTGCCAAAGGGCCAAACCCAAACTGCTCCCTGCAGAGAGAAAAGCTCCCCTGAAATCCCAGTGCAGGCACTCTCTGCCACGGAGGGTGTCACCTGTCCAGCCTGCCTGTGGTTATTTCCTGGCAGCCATGAGCAGACACCTATCTGCAGCTTCCTGTTTCCCAAAAACTTAGGAACTGACATGGGAATGCTCACGCTCTGGCTGAATAGGTACTGACCTCCCCCCGCCCCCGCCTCCGGTATCCCACGTTCCCGGCGCGGCCAGGGATGGCTGTGGGTACTCAGGCACCCATGAGCAGTGTCCCATCAACAGGTGGTGAAAGCATCCCAGTCGTGCTCCAGCATGCAGTCAGGACATCCTGGTCCCCATGCCGGCCCCAAGCGTTTCAGGGATTCGGGGGGGGGGGGGGCACAGGATTGGAATTGTGGGGAGCTCCAGGACCTGGGGGCACATGGGGGAGCCCAGGTACAGGACTGGGTAAGCACCAGGCTGGGCACAGAAGAAGGGCTGGGATGGGATTGTCCTGGGGGCACAAGGAGTCGCTGGGATGGGACTGGAGAAACAGTGGGATGAACACTGGGATGGGACAGGGCCCGCGTCAGGATGGGGTGTAAGAGGGGGGAATACAGGGGTTCAGCAGAATGGGGTCAGGGTGGGATGGGGGAGCACTAGGACAGGCAGGGGGGAGCCGGGATAAGACCGGGAGGCAGGTGCAGGATCATCGGTCTGGGACCGGGAAGCAGCGGGACCGGAGGGGACGGTGCCGGGACAGAGGGCGACGCCGGACCGGGACAGCGGAGGTGACACCGTGCAGGGACGCGGAGCACCGTGCAGGGGCGGGAAGCACCGGGCCGGGCCGGGGACTAACACCCCGCCAGCCCCTGGGTATCCCGGGACCGGGCAGGTGGCGGGGCAGGGGGACGCCCGTGCTTACCAGAGGCTAGGGCCAGGCAGAGCAGCAGGGTACCGGGGCCGCCGCCCGGGGCCGGGGCCGCCGCCGCCTCCATGCGCGCCTCCGCCGCCTGCCCGGTGCCCGGTGCCCGGCAGCTGCGGCGGGGCGGGGCGGGGGCGGCCGCTCTGGCACCGCCGCCCTCCTCCTCCTCCTCCTCCTGTGCCTCCTCCCCCAGCTGCGCGGCTCCCACCCCGCCGGAGCCATCCCTTGGCGGTCTCGCGGTGTCCCCGCGGCGTGTCCCCTCCCGTGGATCCCACCCACGGGTGTCCCACCTCGCACCAGCCACGCCTGGCCTCGTCCTGCCAGGAGGCATCGAGCAGGTGTCTCACCCCAGATCCCTGGGGATCTGGGCAGCGAGAGGGATCCCCCATCCTGCCGTCACGGGCTCCAAGCAGGGCTCCGGGGATCCCCTCTCCAGAGGGGCAGAGGGCGCGCGTCCAACTCCAGCCTCGCCTCCCCAGAGCGTTTATCCCCGGCCAGCTTGTTGTGAAAAGGTAGATTTATTCATAGCGAGCGGCTATAAAACCCTCCCAAGGGCCTTGGCAGGGAATGACGGCAGCTCCAAATCATTCTGCGAGGGGCTGTGCCTCCGCACGAGCCCTCTGCACGCCGGCCTTGGGCTTTTCCTCGGGGTGTGTGGGAGGCCGTTCCTGGTCCCCTGAGTGACATCTTGAGGAACAGAAGAGATCCACAGGGATGAAGGCGTCCCCCAGATGCTGGCGCGTCCCCTGCTGCCGTCCGCGGTCGCTCAGCGGGGATGCTTTGCCATGGGCTGGCGCTGTCCTGGCTCTGGGCAAAGCAAAAGAGGTTCTCCCGGCAAAGAGGGGCGCGGGCAGGGAGGGGCGGGGGAGCTGCTGCCGGCCCCGCGCCGCTACAGGGCGAATTAAGGTGGAAATGAAAGACTGGAAAGAACGGGTGACCTCAAACCGCAAGCTGGCAGCTATTAATGCAAGCGCTGGCAGGCACCCAGCCATGCCATTTGGCCGCTGGCCAGGGCGTGAGCAAGCTCCCTTAGCCCTGGCCAGCCAAAAATTCCTGCTGCAAGCTCTGGCACACCGGTACCGCCGGCCCCTCGGCTCACGGCCGCTCCGGCTCCTTGCCAGCAGCCCCCCAAAACCAGGCAAAGTGTGAAAAACCGCAAGGATGGTGCAAAAGCTCTGCTGGGGGCTTGGACAAGACCAGCAAAACTGGCGGCTGGCAGCCAGATGTGGCACAGGGCCCCCCAAGAGTGGCTGGCTTCATCCCGGTAGGGTGGGCAAAGGCAGGGAGCGGGCAAAAAAAAATCCTCGTGCCCGCCAAAAGGAAAGTTTCCCTCCGGCATCTTTCATATCTGGATAAAACTGGTGGGGAAAAGCATTTTAAAGAGATTTTCGAAAGAGCTGGAGCCTCGGGGTAGATGTCACCAGAGGAAATGGTTTCCCATCTCCAGTAGCAAACGGGAAAACGCTAGCAAAAGCTATCCCCAAAGGAGGATCTCTCCCCGGCCGCGTCCCCTGCCCTACCGAGGCCCGGGAGGACCGGCCGGAGGTGCCCAGCAGGTGGCAGCTGGAGCCCAAGGCTGGCGGCGCTCCGGGGCGCTCCGGGCTCCCCGGGCCCGGCCCTTGGATCCCCGACTCGCGGCTCGGGCCCGGCGCTGGCGGCCGAGGGCACGGCGAGGGGCAGCGGCTGTGCCCAGCCCCTCCCGCCCCTCCAAAAACTCCTGCCCGCAGAAGCGAGCGGCACCGCCGACGACGGCAAGGAGGACGTGAGGAGAGAAGCGGGGAGATAGATTATCGCGCTGTTCCCACGGCGCCGAGCTCCTGCGGCAACGGCGGCGTTATTTTCCCTCCTCCCAAGAAGAGGGAAGGTTTCAAGGAGAGCTGAGATGCTGATATCGCCCGACACCCGTCTGCCCCAGGAATACCAGCTGACTCGGATTTTGTGTCCTGCTGTTTTAGGCGCAGAGCCAGGATCCATCCTGAGAAAACGCCACACAATACAACAGAATTGCGGGCTGAGTAACCCCAGTTAAAGATAGCTCGGCCACAGCCTGGGCTCCGTAAATCCTTTTCCATAGTGAGCGTGCAAAAGCCTGGGGAGGATGAGTTCAGCCTGAAAATATTTCACCCGCAGCACAGCCTTCTCCAGAAGGAAAGAGGTAAAAAAATGATCCTTGTACCTCCTGCTGTGCCACAGGTGTCTCCTGGCTGGGTCCTCTGGACACTGGGAGCTGCATTTTGGGAGCTGTTTGTGCCGTGGAAAGGCAGGACCCTGACTGCCCTTGATTCATGGACCTGGGCTGTCCCCCACCGCAGGCACCAGATCCCCTCTATGCAAGGGGATTCCCAGGGAGGTCCAGAGCCAGGGAATTAAAAACCAGTTTTTATTGGAAGGGACCTTCCAATAGCTCTTCTTTTTCCAACTCTGCTGCCATGTGCGGGGACACTTTCCACTATGCCAGGCTGCTGCTCCAAGCCTTGTGCAACCGGTCCTGAAACATTTCCGCAGATGCGGCAGCCGCAGCTTCTCTGGCAGCCCGTGCCAGGACACCACCGTTGCATTCAGGCAGGAGCTGGCGTGGCCCTGACGATGGAGAGCGACGGGTGGCGGTGACACAGAGCACCCGAGCGGGTGTCACCGGCTGGTACAAGAGCACCCCACGCCTGGTCCTCAGCGTGCGGTGCCCGCTGGCAGCGTGCGGCACTCAGCATCCAGTCCCGGTGCCTCATCCCAGGACAGGGCGACCGATCCCACCGTCCCCTTCCGGTGCCCGGCATGGTGTGCCTGGTGCCGCACGGCCAGTCCCTGGCCCCGAGCGCCCGTGCCCCGCATTCCCGGCGGTGCGGGTCCCGCATTCCCGGCCGTGCCCGGGGCCGGCAGGTGCCGCTGTGGGCCGGGCGGTGGCGGGGGGCGGCGGCGGGGGCCGGGCCGGGCCGGGCCGGGCTGTGGAGGGGCCGGGCCGTGCTTCCCTCTCGCCGCGGCTGCCAGCGCCGCCGGCACCATGCGCTGCTGCTGCCGCCTCCTCTTCCTCGCCCTCCTCCTCCTCCCGGCAGGTAAGCGCCCGCCGCCGCACCGGGATGGGCGGGGGGGACGCGCCGGGGAGCCCCCGCTGTCGGGCCGGGAGCGATGCGGGGGCCGCGGGGAAGGAGGCAGCCCCGGCTCCTTCCCGGAGAAGGGCTCCGCAGGGCAAGCCCCACCACGGGTCCCACTCGCACCCCCCCGTGAGGGGGTCACCGCCAATGACGCCGGTGGGGTCGGGCGAGGGGTGTTTACCCTTCTTGTCCTCTCCCCGTGTCCCTCTGAGGCGTCCCCAGCCGAGTCCCCGACCGCCTTGAAGGAGGGCGACTTGATGGGATCGCCAGAGTCTCCTCGCGGTGCCCCCCTGCCCGGGCTGGACTCACCCCCAGCCCCGCATCCCCCTTCCCTCCACGGTCGCTGCTTCAGGGAGCTTTCAGGGCTCTCCCTGGCCTCGAGCGAGGGAGCCCCCAGCCCCTGGCGCTTTCCCCCCCCCCGCCCCAGCTCCAGGGGTCTCCCCCGGCGGCACCAGCCCCCCCATCCCACGGGAACACCCGCTGTGCCATCCTCCCCCGCTGAGACAGCCGGCGGACACCCCTGCGCCCGCCCCGGCCGGGCTTCCGATAAGCACGCGGTGCTCGCCCACAGCGCGGAAAACACGCTTGCATAACCGCGGCCGCGCGCGGGGAGAAATCCATCGGCGGGGCCGTCGCTGTCACACTGCCGCCGGCGGAGCGGAGCGAGGGGACGAGGCCGGGCCGGGGCTGAGCCGGCGGCTGTCGCTGCCCGCAGCCGGCACCGCGGCCCCCGACCGGCAGCGGGGCGGGCGGGACCCCCAGGCATCACCCAGCAGCGCGCGGGAGATCTTCCCTGGATAAGCGGAGTGACCCCCGCGGTGCGAGCGGAGGGAGAGCCGCGGGAATAATTCTCCCTGTAAAGGGGGAATTTGCCGGCGAGCTCCCGATCTGTGCTTTTCGAATTTGCAAACGCGTTTGGGAGGGATGGGGATGAGCGTTTTGCTCCACAGGGATGCTGGGGATGTCCTTTCTTCTCTTCACGGGCCCCTGCCCGGCCCAAATTTGCCCCTAAAGCAGGCGGTCTCTGCTGGGAGTCAACCTTTGGGGTTGGGAGGCGGGTTTTTCCCAGCGCCCGGGCCAAACCCGAAGCTGTTCCCACGACCATCCCTCTCTAAA
Source organism: Hirundo rustica (assembly GCF_015227805.2). Taxonomy (NCBI): domain Eukaryota; kingdom Metazoa; phylum Chordata; class Aves; order Passeriformes; family Hirundinidae; genus Hirundo; species Hirundo rustica. The sequence goes on from NC_053454.1 coordinate 62,253,183, forward strand.
GCACCAACGCCAGCCAGGCTTGGCAGAAGAAACAGAAAAGATTTCCCTGGACTGTGGTCCCATGGCTCTCAGGCTGCTCCCAGACAGCCCTAGAGCATCTTTCAGATGCTTCTTTCTACAACATTTTTGTCCCCATTAAAATAATTCTTCAAAAAAAAAATATTTATATATATATATAAAAGATAGATATATATATATATAAAAGCTTGGGAGAAAACACAAACCACAATTTAAATATGCTTCAAGCTCATTCTTCTGGGCTCAATGACAGCGAGGACATCACTGGCCAGGAGTAAAATAAGTCTGGGCTTTGCCTGGCCACGTAATGAAACAGCAGCGTCTCGCACAAGGAAGTTTTTATCCTGTTATTACTCCTTACTCTGGATGTAAATTGAAACCTGCTTTGCTTTCCTGACGTGGTGCCCAGCCCCGAGCCTGCTCTCCCCTTCAGCAATTCCCCCCGTGCCCCCGCTGAGACATTTCTGAGTGCCTTTTAGAAGCAGCTCTTGGCTTTTAAGGTCTTGAGTGCTTCTTCGCGGAGACTCTGGGGTGCAAGAGCTGCTTTTTGGGCTCTCAGAGCCTCGCGGGCTGTTTTAAGCTGCCATTGAGGAGGGAAATCTTTAGGCACTCTGCTCCCCCATGAGCTGGAGGACAGGGGAGTTGGGTAATTGTCGCCTCTCCCAGCCCAAATGAGCAATCAGCCTCTAACAGCAGAGGAGATGCTCTAAAATTCCCCTGCCGAACCCAGTTGCTTCTCCCCCTGGGAGGGGCTGGAATGGGGCTGATGCATGTTGGAAGCTGCACCTAGAAGCACTAATTAGCAGCCAGCCAGGAAAATTAAGGAGCTGGGGAGTTGTCACCTGGGCAGAGCTTCTTCTTGCAAAACTCCTGGCTGGCTCCAGAGCCATCTCCAAGATATGTGCCTGGGAAAAAGTCTTGTGACGTGTCCCAAGCAGGCAGGTCCATCCGCCAGCTCCCAGCCCAAGGAGACAACTAAGATCTTCCCTTCCCACGGGACCCCTTATTCCCCCTGTCCAGGGAAATAAGCACAGCACAACACCTGTTTGCGTGTTTCAAGAATAGAACTTGAAATACTTCATGTATTTTTTTTTATTTGAACAAGAAAAACATCATTTTAGAAAGAGCTGGCGCTGTCAGCTGCTGCTTTCCACCCCAGGTCCTCATCAGATACCTCTGGCTGTACAGGCTGACCACTCGCCAGAGGGTGTTCTGTCACCCTCAGGAGGTTAAAAAAAAGCACCTAAAAATTCCTCTTCACCTTATTTTCTGCTGTAATTTTATTGCAGCATCAGGATCGAGGGCCTCATGAGCTGAATAATTGAGCAACATTTAGCTTTGGGGGGGAAACACCACCTTTTCTTTGGGTGGAGCGTGGGTTTTTTGTGCCACCAGAAGTCCCCACCTCTGGATTTGGATCGTGGGGCAGGTGGTGCCTGGGAAGAACTTGGACACCCACCCCAGGCAAGGAAGGAGGGACCGTGCAGCATGCAGGGAAGCATGTGAATTTTAAAAGCCATTTTCAGCTGGGAAGAGCGGGGACTGCAGGGTGGTGGAGCTTTCCTCCTGCTTCCTCAAGGGGAGCCTGCCTCCAATGGCTCTGGAGGGAGTTCAAGAGTGAGCCAGGCCTCCGCATTAGCTCCTTCCTCCCACAAAACAGCCTGGAGAAGAGCAGCCGCTGCTCCCCAGCCAGGGAGGACCTCGCTTGCGATCTCTCTTTGCCAGATTCCCAAAGCCCCCCCTTTTATTTGACCACAGGGATTTTGCCCGTCCCTTTTGCCAGGGGCAGGCTGTGCAGCTCCGAGGGGCGCTGCTGCGTCCAGGGAGGTGGGTACCCAGGGGCTGGCTCAGCAGCAGCCCCATCCTCGGGGAGGGAGAGCCCCGGTGTGGGGTTGGGACAGAGGCTCGGCGTGGCAAGGGACGCGTGGACGCGGCACGCGGATTTCTCTGGTGCAGCTGTTTCTCTTAGCTACAGAAAGCTTCAGAGCAATTAGACCCAAACCACTTAACGACCATGCAGCAGAATAAAACGAATCACGCAGGAAGCCAGCTCGGCTTGCCAGGAAATCAGAGCGGCTGCAGATTTATTGGATCTGATGGCCTTGGCTTCTTTCGCCTTTTACCTGCTGGTGTTTCTGGCCGCTGGCTTTCTCCCTTGGTTTCTTCCTTCTGTCAGAACTGGTTTCATACCGTCGCCAGCAGACCCTGGCGCTGAAAACAGAGGAGGTAGAGCAGGAAAGAGTGGAGCAGCACATCAGTGCAGTGGGGGTGCTGCTGCTGGCATTGGGGGTCACCAGCATTCACATGCAGTTCTGGAGCTTTGCCTCAAGCTAGAGATACCCTCGGGGGTCACCATTTCCCATCACTAATCCTGCTGGGTGTTCCCCCTGTGTTGGCGTGAAACACTTGGTGAGTGTGGGGCACAGCTCAGAGCCTGCAGAACTGCTCCCGAACCTCCCCATCGCCCGTATTTCTTAGGGATAACGAGGCAAGAGCCCACAACAGTGCCCCAGAAAAAGAAAGACACGCGTTAGAGGCCCAAACCAACCACCCCATCCTCTGTGCTCCTTCCCCTCTATCGGTACATGGCCCAGTCACAACCCTGTGCCCTGCAGATGGGGCCTCCAGCCAGCGAGAAGTGAACACCCCCAAATCCCAAACTGCATGGCGACAGGGAAGGTGAGGTAGTGCAGGGCTGAACAGCTGGAAAAACTCGTTGAACCCAAAGCAAAAAACCAGTTTGGCTTAGTCCTAGCTACTTTGAGGAGAGCTTTTGCCATCCACAGCCAGATGCTGCTGGTTTTATAGCAAAGACATGCAATGAAAATGATACCTGAGCATTCACGAGGGGGAGGAGAACTACGTAAAACCAGCACAAGTTATGGGAATCCCCAGCCACAGAAACCAAAGCTGAGCCAACGAGGTCACGAGCAGGAAATCCTTACATTTAAATATAGATTGTTTTACTGCTCTGCATTGCTTAACCTGGTTGTAAACCAAGGCACACTCAGGGGACTCGGGGCTGTTCTGTCATCAGCATTTGGCGAGGAGCAGCTTCACACAGGGCTGGCCAAATGTCCTTTTTTGCTCACCCTTGTGATTAAAGACTGAGGTGTCTGCGGAGTTTGGCGTTCAAGAGTAGTGATGCTTATGCCTGGCCTTGGTTACTTGTGGTTTTTGGGTGTTTGCCCCAAAACCAGCTGCTAAACTGGCAGAGAAAGTGGTGGCCCAAGCTGACTGCACAAGCGCAGCATGCAGCTCTCCTTGTTTTTCCTCCTGTTGTGATATTCCTTGTCCAGGGCAGGTGGCGAGGTTCCTTGTGTAAGGACAGCCAGGATCTGCTGCTGGCAGGCGGAACAAATAAAATCCCTGTTATGGAAACTTTCATTATCCCTTTGGCCTTGGCTGCTGGAGGAGCATCGCTGGCTGCAGCTGGGGCTTGGGTGCTTTAGTTAATTTGGGCTGAGAGCAGGCGTGTGGGTTGGGTCATGTGGATCTCCTGTGGCCGTGTCGGAGGCGACGAGCTCTGAAGCCGAGCTTGTGAAAAGCTCCATCTCTGCCTTATCAGTGGGAGGTTGTTTGCTGCGGCGTGGCTGCTCCGTTCTGATGTCATCCACCCGGGCTGGAGATGTCCTCTGGTGGCTTTTATGCTGCGCGTCAGCTGGCAGAGCAGTTTAGGATTTGCTGCGATGGCTTTCGGAGTGCCTGGGAAATGCATCCTGGAGAGGCTGCCAGCCCGGGTCAAGCAGCTCTTCCCCAAGAGGAGCATGAGCATCCCTCAGCTCCTGCGGGGAAAGACCTGCCCCTCTGCGTGGCTTGTGGGAGCCAGGAGAGCAGCAGGGCAGCAGGAGACAGAGATCATTCCTCAGGCTCATTCCTCAGGCTGGCATGAGATTAGGGTTAATATTCCCCAAGAGCAGGATGCTCGAACAACATGGCTTTGGGTTCTTGTTCCCTTGGCTGTTTTCTGTATTCCTAGAGACAAAATAAACCTCAGAAAAGGACTTTCCAAAGCTCCTGTGGGGCTCTGGAGTGCGACACTGCTGCTTTCCTGGGTGGTTACCTCATCCCGGCAGTGCCCTGCCTGGCTCTCTGCTGGATTCCGGCAGGTTGGTCAACTGCCCTAAGTGAATTAGATGAGCAAATTCCTCAGGGCTGAGCTATGTCCGGCATCCTCTGGGAGCTAACATCCCTCAGTCCCTCTGGCAGCCCGTGGTCGAGGTGTTTTTAGCCTTTCAAGTCCTGTGGTCCTGAGTGAAGTGTTGTAGCTGTCTATTTTGTCCCTTGTTCCAGGGCACTGCTCTGCTTCCCGCTCTCAGCAGCGGCTCCTGCAGACGAGGTGTTGGGGAAACAAAGAAAAGCTCTCCCTTGGCTTTTGTTCTTTGGATTTTCCCTTTCCGACGCATTGGGAAGAGGACAGGTGCAGGCAGAGTGGACATCACCCATCTGTGGGACAGGCTGCCCATGAGCTGGGTGCAGAGCTGTGGATGGGGACACGTGGAGCACCAGCCCTCAGCCCGCTCTGTTTTGTCCCTTAACCCTAACTCCATTCAGAAGCAGCCTGCATCGCCTCTAGGATTGTGGCTGGGATTTCCTGGGGTTATCCCCTCCGGGTGAGACCCTAAGGGCAGCGCCTGGGTCCCAGATCACCTCTGGAGCTGATGGCTCGGAGGAGGAAGGGGAAAGCACAGCCCCGGCGCAGGCGGGGATCGCTGGCAGGGAGAGGCAGGGCAGGGCCGAGCTGAGCGCTGCCTTCGGTCGGGCTCGCTCTCCTGGGAAGAGTCCCTGTGACTTGTGACCTCCTTGGCCGGGAGCGCTCAGCCAGCAGCCAAAGATTGTTCCTGCCTCCAGTCCTGGCTCAGCCTCCCAATTTATGCCCCTTAGATATTATCGGAAAGTTCCTGACTCATCCAGGCTAGCAGCGCTGCCAGCTTCCCGAGCTCCCTATTGGTTTGCCTCCAAAGTTCAGGCAGATCATGGGAGCTCTGCTGGCCCCAGGCACTTTGGGACATCAGGGTGGCTTTGCAGAGAGGTGGGAAGGTGCCTGCGTCCCTGAGAGACTGGGAGCTTCTACATTGACCAGAGGTGACAAACTTCCGAGGTGCTCCCAGCCCTGCTGGGAGGATCCTGCTGCGCTTGATGGCCTTGCTGGGCTGCAGAGGCTGTCTGCTGCCTGCTGGAGAAATTGGAAAGGTCCAGCTGTGTTGGGGCAAGGATTATGGAAACACGGATGGATTCTGAACCTTGGTGTGAAGGATCCTTGGTCCAGGCCTCCCTGCTGCTGTGGTGGCCAGATGGTTTATTCAGTAACTGGATTCCAGCTCGTCATTCCTCTCCTCCTCCCTGTCCTATGGTTTGCATCCTCAGCCTGAGGAGGGTGAGAGCTCAGAGGCATCTCCAAGTGCTTGTCCTCAGGAGAGAAGAGCGGCCGTGGCCTCAGTCCCATCTCCAAGACCCCTTTGCTTGGGAAATGGGGTCCTTCACATGAGTATCCACAGAACCAAAAAAAGACATTTTGGCTGGATTAATGAGTCCCTGCTCACCAGTGCCAGATCCCATTGTTTCTGCACACAGGCACCGAATGTTTCTGTCCTCCCCGCTCGGGATTAGTTCATTGCAGCTGGAGTGAGTTTTCCTGCTCTTCCCAGTGCTGGGCTCGGGATGCTCTGAGGGTGTAAATAAATGAATACATGGAATAAAAACGCCTCTCGATGTCATGCAGTGTTGGCACACTCTTCCCTCATCCCAACCGCTCTGAGGGGGCCAGGGCTGCACCAGTGCTGAGTTCAGCCCTAGAAAGGGGCGAAAAACCAGAAGTCAGCTGGTGGGGACAGAGGGAGAAATGACTCATCTTCATGCTAAGAAATGGAGGGGAATGAATGCACAAGGAAATGGGGGGAGAGGAGAAAGAGGAGTCTTGTGTTATCATTCCCAGCTGCACAGTGGCTGCTGTGAGGAGGAGCTTCTTCCCCCGCTGCTGGGAGGAGATGCTGGGAAGATGGAGGATTGGGGATGGGGGTATCCCAAACTGGGGAGAATATGGGGCTGATATATGTCAGGACAACCAGTCTGGTTTAAACCTCGCCTCTAGGTACCCAGCTGTATTTCCCCTCTCTTTATTTTAGATGGTTCTCACCATTTTAAAGCCCAAACCTATTTCCAGCTTAATTCCCAGGCCCTTCAGTGCCCTCCCAGTGAGCTCCAGCTTGCCCCCAAGCTTGCCCCCTGTTATTAACATTTCTTTGTCTCACTCCTAGGACTGGGCGATGACTCCCCGGAATCACCCCTGGTCCCCATCCGCCCCCCCTTCCTCTGGGGGGGTGTCCCGGTGAAACCAGACTCCAGGGATGCAGATGTCCCCACGCCAGCTCCGGGCCAGCCCTCGCTGTCCTTGTCCACGGAACCCTCCGGAGATGGAACATCCTCCAGGCCCCCGGAGGGGGACGACCACAATGCCACCGTCCCCGTGGCAGCGCCGTCCCCTGCTCCTGTCTCTGTCACCGCAAGCTCCGTGGCCGCCGCTGACGGTCCTTCTGCGGCCTCCGGCCCCGGCTCGGTGCCACCCACCTGGGGGACAGCGCCGGCTCTCCGGACGCCAAGCACCGCCAGCCTGGCGAGAAGCACGATGGATCTGGGGGCAGCTGCCAGCCCCGCAGACGCCGCTGCGCCGTCACCCCCCTCTTCCCTTCCCACCAGCGGCCCCTTCTCACCTCCCGGCGTGGCCTCGACCCCGACGCCCGTCCTCGCGAGCCCCGGCGCTACCCGGCCACCGCCGCTGACCAAGGACGTCCCTTCCCTGGGGACGCTGGCCGTGGCATCCAGCCTGGCCATGGAGCCAACGTCCCCCCCAGTGACTGTGACGAGCCCCACGGGAGGCGAGGCCGCAGCCTCTGAGAAGACCACCGGGGTCACCATGGAGGAGGTCCCGCGCGCCCTGAGCGCAGGTGAGCGCCGCCGCGCCCCGTGTGCACGCAGAGGTAAAACGGAGCCGGCCTCAGGGTGCTCAGATAGGAGGGGCTGACCCCCACACTGGAAGGGAAGAGGCGGTCAGCTCCCCGGGAGCATCGTTCCGCAGAATTCCCGGAGGAGTCTGTGTCATCTGATCCACCGGCAGAGGCCGGGACTGGTAGAAAACAAATCTCGGTTGCCTGGAGATGTGAACGAAATCCTCGGTTCTAAATTTGACTTGAAACACTTAAGGATGAGAGGAAACAAATGGCTGGATGGTGGGTGCAGCCTGAGTTAGTTAGGGTGATGTCGGTTTTAATTTTCCCTCCTGGAGACCTCAGGAAGCTGACGTGAGCTTCTCCCTGTCCCCTTGTGCCGACACGAGCAGCCTAAAAATGCTCCTTGTGGCTGGAGAAGGGGAGATCTGGAACATTTTCTAGCCTTGGCTCAGCACTAAATGCTGCCCAGTGCTGGGGGGAGCATTAAGGAGTGAGTCCATAGTGCCCAGGCAAAGCCCAGCAGCGTTTCATCCTTTCATCCATTCATATACCTGCTCTGCATTTATGGGAATGGGATCACTGCAAAAACAGAGGGGGGCCCAGCATCCTCTTTGGGAAGCAGCGAGGGAATGTTCCCCCCGTCAGAGACGGCTGGCGTGGGTGAACTGGGAGCAGCTGGGGTGTGGGATGCGTGCCTTGGAGCTGGGATTCGGGGGGCTGAACCCTGCCCTTCCTGGTGTTCCATCCACAGGGAGCATCGTGGCCATAACCGTGACGGTCATCGTGGTGGTGGTGCTGGTGTTCGCGGCAGCCGCGTACCTCAAGATCAGGTAAGGCTGGTTTTGGGGCCCTTGTCTCACTCCTAGGAACTGGGCCCCCTCTCACCATCACAAGGATGATGCAAAATCCCGGGAAGACGCTGTCCCCAAGCGTGGCAGGGCACCGCGCAGCCTCTGGTGCCAGCACGGCTGCGTTTCTCACCACCCCTGTGCTGGAAAGCAGAGTTTCGATCCCTCATTTTACAATAGCCTTGCTCAAATGCCAGAGATGCTGCTCAGCGTAGTCATAACCAGTAATTATCCCTTGGGAAATCTGCTGCCGTGGGTCTCGCTGTCACTGGGACAATAAACAGCAGCAGATCCCAGTGCTGAGCATCCCTAATGAGGCTTTGCTGACAGCTGAGATGAGCAAAGGTCTTGTTTTAATTCCCTGCCTCGTCCAGGCTCAGTCACCAGGGGCAAAAATTCAGCCTGGGCTCCTCTTCCCTTCTCCTGGTCCTTCCTCTTAAAATATCCCAAAACTTGACCTAGGGAGCCCTCGCATTAATATTTCTTCATCCCACGGCAAAATAACCAATAAATGCTCAAAGTAACCGGTTTTCTTCCCCTGGCAGGCACTCCTCCTACGGAAGGCTTTTGGACGACCACGACTACGGCTCCTGGGGCAACTACAACAACCCTCTCTATGATGATTCCTAGCAGGGATGAAGACAAAACCCCATAAACCCTTAATTTATAAGCGCTTCTGCAGCAGAGCATCCGCTGTCGAGGAGATGCCGGGCACGGAGCCCCTGCCTCAGGCAGGATTACCACGGGTCTGGTGGATGACAGGAACTGGAGGGCGGGTGTGCAGTGCTGACAATAAACCTGAATTTTGGCCTTTGAGCGGGAAACCAGGTCCTGGGGCAGGTCAGCCACTTGTTGTAGATGAGGAAACCCCAATTCCCCAGGGAGAAGGGCTGGGGAGGTCAAGGGAGAGGACGGAGGTTCAGCCAGTGCTGTGGCATCCTTTGAAATGCTGCTGCTCTGTGATTTGGGGAGGAGTGGGGGGCTGCTGAGCCGGAGCCAGCAGCGTGCCGGGGTCTCCTGTGCTTTCACATGTCCCTTTCCCTAAAGTCACTTCCCTGTGTTGCCCTGCTATGAAACCCTTTCCCTTGTCTCTCCAGGAACCGTGAACAGTTACGGGGCTGCTCCCTTTCTTTTCCTGCAGGTGCTTCCATGCAGAGGTCCCTGATTTAGTTTTTTCCATTTAATTGTGGGGGTTTTGGTCCCAAAAGCAGCCCAGGAGCCCATGGGAAGATGCACTGGCCACCCATTTCACACATGTGGCTGCTTGCTCCACGGCTTTGTTTCCATTCCTTAAAATACTTGGCTGCTAAAATACAGCGGAGTGTTCTTTTAATCCCCAACTTGTGTTCAGCTTTCAGTGTGGGAAGGCTGGGGGTGGCTGATGGCAGAGCTGGTTTGGGAAGGGGATGCTCAGCCACTTCTCCCTCTGCCCAAATTCCCTGGCAGCGGAAAGCAGAGCCCACAGCCCGCGTGACCTTAATAAATAAACCAGCGCTAAACAGCGCTGCAAACTCCTGGGGTGTCCCAGTACAGGTGCTGCAGGCTTGGGAACAGGCTCTGCTGTTCACCCTGCCTCCTCAACGGAGCATCCCTGGAAACATCAAAGCTTGGGGCGTTTCCATGATTGCTTCCTGCGAGAGACGCATCATCTCTGGATTTCCATCGAGTGAGCGTAAGGAATGCGGCTGGCACCACAACCGGCACCTGGAAAGGTCAGGAGAAATGACTGCCCAAAAGGAAGTGCAATCACTGTGCATTTTCCTTTTCCTCCTGAGCCTTTCTCAGCCTGTTCAGGGCTCCATCCTTTCAACGCTGCTGTGTGTTCCAACCCCTTTCTAGTTCAAACTTGGTGAAAACGTGAAAATAAACCTGTGAATGGTTGTTGCACCTTGCAACCACGGCCAGCCTGGAAAACTGTTGGGGCTGGGAGCACACACAAGGCAGCACAGGCTCTGAATATGCTCAGGATGAGCAAAATTCCTTTTCACCTTTTTGGCACCCAGGAAGCAATAAATTAGGCTACCTTGGCTAAGAAAAACCACAAACTGAGTTTAAAAACCACCACCCTTCTTCTTTGGAAATAAATTGGGTGTTGTGCTGCTGCTGCTAAACTGAGAGAATAAAGGGAGAGGAAAAGCCATCACCTTCACTTAAAAGGATATAACCCCAAGGGAATAAATTCCTTTTTCATGCAGGAGGACAGAAATGGGGTGTCAGGTTTCCTGCTGAACCCTGTGCCTGGATCCTCAAAATGAACTGCTCTCTCTTGCCTACAATGCAAGAAAGACACTGTACTTATTCTTGGGGATATCCCAGAGTTTCCTCACTTCTTTGGGATCAGACACCATCCCCAGGGCCTTTATTCCCAATGCAGCTGTCCTAGGACATGGATGATATGGACGTGGATGTTGTGTTTCCATCTGCAGGACCGTTTGCCAGCATGAGCCGAGGCACAGGGCAGCTAGGGAACAACAGAGGCACTTGCCAAGAGGAAAAAGCACTTTAGTTTGGGAGCTAATGCCCTCAGAGGGTGGATACCTGTATTCTAGGCAATGGCTTCAAACACCCCCTCCCACATTCCCACCTCAGACCCTCTGGATTACAGAGAGGTTTCTGTCCCACACGAGTATAGCAGAGGAAAAGCAACCAGGACACGCCCTAAAAAAGGCCTTTTCCCTTCTCTTTTAAAAAACAATGGGGTTAAAAACCCCTGCTATCAGCTTGTTTCATTTGCAAAACCAGCAAATCCTCATTTTTCCCAAAGGCCCCCCCTATTTTGGCTCAATTCCACCTCCTCCCAACTCCCTCACCTCCCCCCCCACCCCCGCCACCCCCTTTGGCTCCGTTTCATCTCAGAGATATTTTATTTACATAGGAATAAAATAGTTGGCGTCGCTCCGTGCGGAACATCCCATTCCCCAACCCCGCGGGCAGCGGCGCCGGGGATGACGCGATCCTCGCTCCAGGTCTCCCGCCTTGCCCTCTCCGCAGAGCCGCCGGCTGCTTTATCACCACTTCCAGACTCCCTCTGGCCTCCCTAATTATGCTCTTGTTTGGCTCATTTGTGAATATTCCCATATATCATCCCCGTTTCCAAGCGTCATCTCCTCAGATTCCTGGTGGAGTTACCGGAGCGAGCAGCTCCTGGTTGCAGCCTCCCGGCTGCTTCTCGGGCACAGGAATGGGTTCAGGTGTCAGAACCCAGCTCCAGCCGGGACCCTGAAGAAGCAAATCCAAGGAAACCGCCCCGTTTCCAGAGTGGAGGTCCCGGCACAGCCCTGGGCTGAGCTTGGATCTGCAGGGACAGATGCTCGGCTGCCCCTCTGAGGTATAAATAGCACAACACGAGGAGCCTCTCCCTCACTGCGTTCCTTCCAGCTGGAAGTTTAAAAACAGATGGTTTCTCTGCAGCCGGGCAGGGGCGAGACCTCGGCCCCAGCCCCGGGAAAGCCAGAGGAGGGGGCGGCTGATCCGGAGGTTTAGCACGGAACACCCCCACCTCCATCCCACACGACGTGACTGGAGCAAGCCAAAACCACAACAGAGGCAAGAAACCAGCCCCAAGTTGGGGATCCCCATTCCCCACAGCTCCTGAGCCACCTTCCCGTGGGATGGAGGGCTCAGCCGAGCCCCCCAGCCCGGCACTGTTCCACTTGCTGCCCTCCCGAGCCCCTCTCCCGAGCTCCGCGTACCGCGGCAGGCCCTGGCTCTATTAATAGCTCTGTGACCTTGTGTGCGGCTGCAGGCCCTGCGCCCGCTGGAACGCCACGTTTTTCCCACAAAGCAGCAAAAAAATCCCATCTGCTCCCGATTCTGGCCTAGATGAGTGAGCAAGGCGGGATTCCGGGTGGCAGGGAGCGCGGGAGCTTCCCAACAGCTCCCGTAGCCAGCGGGCAAGCTCTGGCCGAGGCAGCCGCTGCCTCCATCCCAGGATCGTCTCAGCGCCCTGATCCGAGCATCCTTCCCGCTCCCATCGGCCGCATCTCCCCGGGCAGGGCAGCAAAGCTCCCTACAGCACCTCCCATCCCGTAAGGCAGCTCCTCACCCGTCTTTATTCCCTCCGTTGTCCTTTATCCCCTGAAAATGCCCCTCCTTTTCCTGCTGCGCGATTTATTCCCTGGTGAAGGGAGTTACGGGCTCGGTGCCAAGAGAAACACACCAACCAGGGGTTCGGCATTCCTCAGCATTCCAATCCCCTCGTGCACTTTCCAGAGGAAAGCACCAAAAACAGGAGAGCAGAAGGTCAAAATCACCTGGATCCCACACCATGAATCGTTTTCCTTCCCAATACCAAAGTTCAGCAGGAACTGCTCTTCCAAAGCTCAGGTCAGCTAAGGGTTTTCTTTCAGCCTCCTCTTGTGGCTGGAACCCAAACAAGAGTATTTCCAGTGAATAACTGGAACAAAATTAGCTTCCCACTTAACAGTGAACCTGCTTGGTTGTGGACTTGACCAGCACGGTTTTACCATTAGCAACACGCTCCAAGGCTACCTGGCCTGAGTTTTCTGGGATGACAACCCGTGCAGGCTGATGGGAGCCCCACTGGCACTTTCAGGCTTACCTGGGAGCAGGTCTCCATCCAGGGAAGGAGCTGGAGTCACCAGGAGCCAACCAAAGCAGCAGGGAGTCTTGCTTGTACCACACAACAGAAATAAGAAAACAGGAGCTTGTAAAAAATAAAGCACTTCTTTTCCTAACAGTGTCTCAGGCCTCACACTTCCCCACATCCACCCATTTTTCAGCACTGAATCATGGTTTAAACTCAGCCGGGAATTTCCAGTGAGTACGTGCGTGAGAGAAGAGCACATCATGCAGAGTGTCATTTGTTTATTTTAATAGAGGCCATATTTTACATTTATTTATAGTGGTGAGAAAAGTGCTCCAGAAGAAGATACCCCAGTCAAGGCAAGCTACAATAGCTATCAGCCAAATCCTAAATATTCCATACAGAAAGGGGCACTGTTGGATTAAGAAAAGCTCATTTTACAAGTTAAAAGCTCAGAACAAGTTAAAAACGAGTAGTTCTAATCTGAAGAGTAACCGACTCTTTTTTACATCTAATTACTGTAAAATATCTGCATGTGAAATTCACAGAAACCAAGAACTTTCTGCAATTTTTAAAGACTGCAAAACACCTCAGGCAGGATGTTACACGAAGAAGGGTGGGGTCAGGTTGTTTTTTTTTTAAAGGGCATTTAAAGGGTTCGCTCCCCCCATTCTCTCTCCCCAGCAAAGTTCTACCATTAACAAATGCCAAAAACACCGAGAATTGGTCCCTGCACCTCTGGAGCGCCTCTGGACTGCTGCTATTTCAGTGAACATCTCAGCCTCAGCCTGATGTGAAGTACATGAGTAACCTCAGGTACTCAACCAGCAACACTGAGCTACGTACGTGTCTAAAACCCTCCAGCACCTCGGCCTTTGCCAGGGAACGGCGCAAAATGAGGGAGAAACGGGGAAAAAAGCGGCTGTGGCTGGCAAAGGAATCTGAGGAGGGGACGGCAGCGAGTCAGGATGGGCGTCCAGGGGAAAAAGGGGGGCTTTGCACCTGGATCTTCCGGCTGTTCGTCCCAGCAGGCGGGCAATTCCCTCGCGCAGAGGGAACTCTGTACGCGCGGGTGACGGCGCGCGAAGGAAAGCAAGGACGCCGGTCCCGCCCGCTGTGCCTGTGCGGCGCTGGCTCCGGGGCCCCGCCGCACACCTCGCTCCCGGGGAACACCACGTCCTCGCACACGGCCCTGCGGATGCCGGTGCCGGCCGAAAAGGCCTCTCAAAGCGACCCATTTTCCCGGGAGCTCCACCTCCACCTGCCGTCCCCTTCAGCTGCCCCAGGACTCCTCCTGCTGCTGCAGCAGCTGCTCGTCACATCTCCTCGTACCGCTCTTCTCATCTGCCTCCTCCCTGACACAGCAAAGGGCTCCTTGAACTCGGAAAACCGGATTTTTTTATTGACAAGAGCTGCTTTGTTTGTAAAACAGTCTCTCCCGCGGCGCGGCGCTCCCCGGCCGGCCGAACGCCGCGCGTATCCCGGTCACTGCTCCTCCAAGGACAGCCGGCACCGCCCGTCCTGCGCCGTGTTGTACGACTCACAGCTCTGGCACTTCATGCCCAGGAGGTGGAACTGCACCGTGGAGCGGGCGCTGCAGTCGTTGCAAAGGATCTGCGCGCACACAGAGAAGGGAGAGAGAGGCTGCAGCACCAGCAGCGTGGGTACGTAAACAGGGATGATGAACTCCCGAAGCGCACACGTGACTCCTCCTCATCGTTCCCCACCCCTTGGTCTGACTTCTGATCCAGCACACGTCCCTGGTGCCCTCTACTGCCAGTGACTCCGAGGCACAGCTCCATGAAAACCAGGCAAGGGTGCGAGGCCGACCTCTTACCTCCACCATCATGTTCTGGTACTCCGTGGGCATGGGAGTCTGTGCCACTTCGTCGTCCAGCTGGCGCCAGTACCTGGTCATGTCCAACGCCGAGTGCATGCACAAAGGACACCTGTAGCCTCTGGCAGAAAGAGGGGAGGAAAACACCTAAATCAGACGATGAAGCGAGGCCATGAAACAAGACCATTCGTAGGGACAAGATCCATACTGTACCAGGCAAACAAACACCACGAAACAGCAAGCTCTTGCAAGCAGAACTGGAAATTAAATGCCCTTTATCCCTTCAAGTTACCCCTTTAGGGAGCTGTCTTGAAGTTAGTTGGTACAGAATCGGCATCGTGGTTTTTACCTCTTGAAGCAAAATGTTTGGACTAGGACAATATCGAGAGGAAAGAAGTTTGGAAATACTTACTCCTTCAGCATTTCGTTGTAACACGTTCTGAAAAGGAAACACAGGTCAGTAAGAAGAACAGAGTTACCGACAGGTAACACACCTGGGCTGCACAAAGGGAATAGCCACGTAGGTATCCCCAAGGCAGATATTAAAAACATCCCTAGGCCAAGTGACAGGAGAGCTTCACCCTGTCAAAACTGATTGAGAAGGAAGACAACCCCCCTAAAGAAAATATTTCCTGGTGAAACAGACTGTCCCCACAATGCAGGTCCCTCAGAAAACAGCTGTAAGCAGCTGAATTACGGAAATCAGCCGTAACAGACTGAATGCTGCTGAACAAACACCCAACACCAGGCAGCAGATATTTCCCTTTCTCGGGTGTCTGCTTTACCTATGAAGAAGGTGACCACACGGCAGAACATGGGCTCCAACACGGGAGGTGTGAATATCCTGTTCGGAGGCAAATATAAGACATAAGACAAGAAAATTAAGTCAGACACAGCCAAAAATAGGGCCAACACAGTCATCCAGGAGATGAAAAGAAGCTGCTCACCTCCAAACATATCGGACAGTCCTGCCTGGAGACATTTTCAATACACTTTGCAAATGGAAGAAGAGAAGAAAAAGTTACTTTGCTGCACAGTTTTCTGTGTTTTTCTGTATTGTAAAGTTCCGCTGCATAAAATTTCCCATGTCGTCAATTAGTGGCATCTGTGCCGCTGTTAGGTTAATTTAGAGAAGGAGAACCCACAGCTCTCCCTGTTCCTGTGGCCTCAGACGGGGCTGAGACGCATCCAGCTTCATGTTCAAGCTATTACTTTTTCAGATATGGAGGTAAGCGGTGTCTCCTCACCTTGTGCTTTCCTTGGAGACTCAGGCTCAGGCACAAATTACACTTGGAGCAGTGGAAGAAATCCTCCTTGGGGCCAATCCTGCGGAGAGAGGTGTCAGGGCAGGGCCGGTCCCCGCGGAGCCGGGCCCGCCGCCCGCACGCACCTGCAGATGCCGCACTCCTGGCAGTGGTACTGCTTCTTGTCACGGTCAAACAGGTGGCAGATGTCGCAGTAGTACTCCCCAAAGAGGCTGTCACAGCCCTCACAGCGCTGCTGGGCCTGAGGGGACAGGAACATCCCGAGTGCTGCATCCAGGTCCAGGCTCCAAGAGCGGCATGGAGCTCCTGGAGCAAGGCCTGAGAGCCAGGAAGCTATCCACACATCTGGAGCATCTCTCTTATGAGGACAGGCTGAGGGAGCTGGGCCCAGTCAGGGGTGATAAGGGACGGCTGAAGGGACCTAATCAATCTCTGGAGGGACGAGGAAGGTGCCGAGAGGATGGAATCAGCCTCTGCTCCGTGGTGCCCAGAGACAGGCCAAAAGGCAACGGGCAGGAGCTGATACACAGGCAGCTCCACCTTAACAGGAGAGAAAACTTGCTTCCCGTGCTCTGGAGCAGGCTGCCCAGAGAGGCTGTGGAGTCTCCCTCAATGGAGATATTCCAGAACCGCCTGGACACAACCCTGCACCATACGCTCTTGTGATCACAGAACATCCAGACTCGGAAAGGGACCCACGAGGTTCCTCGCACACGACGGCTCCAAGCATCCCACCGGGTGCCTGAGAGCACTGTCCACATGCCTCTCGCCCTCCGCCAGGACCGGGGCCGCGGCCACTCCCCCGGGGAGCCCGTTCCAGTGCCTCGCCACCCCCCGGGGGAAGAACCTCTTCCTGCTATCCAACCCAAACCTCCCCCGACACAAAATCAGGCCATAACCCCGATAATCCGGCTGGAGCAGGGGCTGGGACGGATGATCCCTACCAAACGGAGCCCTCCCGCGACCTCCCCGGCCCCACCTTCTGCAGGAGGCGGCAGCGGCTGCACTGCACCTCGGACACCCGGAACCGGTCCAGCTGGTGCTGCTCGGCGCCGTCGTGGCACAGCCGGCACGGGTACAGCTTCCCGCAGCACGGCGCCTGGGAACGGAAGGACACGGCCTGGATCGGGGCACGGATCGGCGGGCACCCCTGCCACGGCACGGCCGCGCCCCGCTCACCCACCCGCAGCCGGCAGCCCCGCCGGTAGTGCTCGCATCCCTGCTCGCGTCCCTGCTCGCGTCCCTGCTCGCGTCCCTGCTCTCGTCCCTGCTCGCATCCCTGCTCTCGTCCCTGCTCGCATCCCTGCTCTCGCCCCTGCGAGCCCCCGGCCGTGGCCATGGCCGCCGCCGCCTCCACCTGGCCCCGCTCCCGCCCTTCCGCTTCCTCACAGCCGGTTCCGGAGGAGTTGGAGTTTTCAAAATAGCTTCCGCCCCACCCCGCCTTGAACGTTCGTGTTCCCCTTCTCACTGAAGCCTGGTTCGAGTGGGAGGGGAGCTCAGGAGAGCGCCCAGTCCAAGCTCCCTGTCGAAGCAGGGACCCAGAGCAGGGGATCCAGGGGCGCGTCCATGGCTGGGAACGCCTCCAGCGAGGGAGACTCCGCGACGAATGACAGAATACACCGAGCTGGAAGGGACCCGTAAAGGACCATCCAGTCCAGCTCCTGGCCCTGCACAGGACACCCCACACCGATCCCACCAGGTGCCTGGCGCCTTGTCCAAATGCCCCTTGGGCTCTCTCAGGCTTGGTGCTGTGACCGCTGCCTGCGGGAGCCCGTGCCGGTGCTCTGCCACCTCCATGGAAAGAAGTTCTGGAGGAAACACCGCTGTACACAACTTCCTCCCGACGGGAAGTGGAGGGGCAGCAGCGATTTCGGCTCTCTGGTGACAGTGATAGGACCCGAGGGAACGGCTGGAGCTGCGCCAGGGAGGGTTAGGTCGGATATTAGGAAAATTTTTTCACCCGGAGGGTGGTCGGGTGTTACCCTGGTTTTTCTGAGTTTTTTATTAGCCTTTTGATTTTCATAAATGGAGTTAGATCTTTTAGTTACTGTAGAATATTAGAGCAGTTCTTCTACCTTTCCCACAGAAGTAATATAAACAAATCCTTTGTTTTTCATTCTTTGTCCTTTGTTTCCATATTTCTAACCTGAAAACAATTGTAACTGACAATTCGTCTGGCCACTAAGGCTGAGGGGTGGAAACCCCAAAAAGCCAATCTTCTGCTAGACCCACAAATGTATAAAAGTAAAAGAATAAACAAAGGGGTGTCTTCTCTCCACCCTTTCAGCTGGAAGCTGGATCAGAAGAACCTCTGCAGAAATCTCTTGTCTTCGTGTGATTTGTGTTTCACGGTGACAGTCGGGCACTGAACAGGCTCTCCAGGGCAGCGGTCGCAGCACCAATCTTGACAGAGCTCAAGAAGTGCTTGGACAAAGCTCTCAGGCACCTGGTGGAATACTCTTGACATCCACCTTGGAGATACTTGCATGGATTGATGAGATTCCTGCTGTCTTCTTCTCTCTAGACTGAGCAGGCCCAGCTCCCACAGTCTCCCCTCCTGAGAGAGATGATCCAGACCCCTCACCATCTTTGGCCTCTGCTGGACCCTCTCCAGAAGCTCCTTCTCTTTCTTGGCCTGTGGAGCCCAGAGCAGAACACTCCAGATGTGGCTTCACTTGGGCCAAGTAGAGGATCACCATCCTGAACCTGCTGGCCACTCTCTTCCCATGTAAAACCTTCCCCATAAACCTTTCTTTCTCTCCCCCCACGCACCAAACTTTCCCCCAGAAACCTCCACTCTTGCCTCCCCAAACCTTTTCACCCCTGCATTTGCCCATGGCTACCAGACTGACTGCTGTGGCCAAGTGGAGCACCCACTATGGGGACAGTCAAGCCTGGAATTGGAAGATCCTTTTATTCACAAATGAAATGTACATGTCAAGACACAGCATAGAGACAAATCCCTAAATACAACGAGTTCAGACCATATTCTGTCATGACCTATTGATGGGAAAGGCTGTGTTTTGTGGAAAAATGAGTTCCAAAGTTAATGACACCATGGGAGTTGTGACAGGTGATGGAAAACAGTCATGAGCAACACAGGGACAGCCCAAAACTGACCACAGACAAACCAAGGGCAAATAAGCAAAAATTGTTTCTGAACCATGGAGTTCTACTGTCCCATTCTCTTAAGGGATCTAAAGGAATGATAACTTGAGTTTCTGAGACATTCCGCTGTCACCTGCATCACAGCATTCCACAGGGATATTCCTTCCTTCACCATCAACAACAGCCAGACAACATACCCAGGTAAACACCCCCAAGAAAACTGCCCAAACATGGGGTCAAAAATGTGAAGGGAAAAGGAACCTAAAACAAAGTGACAAGTGCATTAGCAAGGGTTTCAAAGGAACAGCTGCAGATTTGCACATTAAATATTGTACTTCTTGCACAAATGTCTTCTTCACTGTCAAGGCAAAGGTGCTTTTCAATCCACATCAGGCAGCCCCCCAAAATATGAGAATTTTGGCAGCTGCTTTCGTCACTATTCATTGAAAAAGAAACCCCTCACGTGGGCAGCAGCTGGATAAAAGCAAGCCCAGCTTCCTTCCGAGTCCTCCAAAGCTGCTGCTGCCATTGTCACACACCACTACTCTTCTCAGACGAGACCTGGCCCTAAGCCAGAAAGTCTACGTTCCAGGGTCTTTTTGCATGCAAGAAATCCAGCAGCAATGGCAGTGCAAACTTTGTCCTCAGCCTGGACCCAAGCTGCTTCCGTGGCAGCCTGCTGCACCAACAGGGGTAAGGGATCCTCCTCTCCCCTGCCGAGACCTGGCAGCTTTAGCCCCTGGAAACTCAGATGGATTGTTCCCAATGTTCAGTCACCTGCATCAAGAGGAGAAAAGGAGAATGACTCTGGACAGACTCACAAAACACAGAGGTGCTCCCTGCTGAAAGGCTTCCTTTATTTTGATTTGTTATGCATCCTTACCTTGCTGAAGCTGTGCACTTACACCTCTGCGTCTCACAGATCAGAAAACTCGAGTTGTTCTCTCCCTCCTCGCATGCAGGCAGTCAGCCTCCCCGGTTTTTTTGTTCTACCAACTTGCTCAACGCCCCCCTCAAGTTTGTGAGCTGCTTCACTTCCAACCCCAACGCCCAGCACCTCAGCTCAGGAAAATGATTTACTGGGCACAGCAAGCTGTGTACTGCCCTCAGTGAGGAGTCTGTCATAGCTGCATGTCCTGACCAAGAACGGCAAGTATAGAAGAATTTTCCTATTGCACTTCCCATCCCTAGGTAAGTGTTCATGAAACCATCCATTTGGAAGCCACCAGAAGGCTACACAGCAGAGGTGAACCCACCTTTCACAGGCAGGTGTGACCATCTCCCCAGGGCTAGTGCTCGACCCTGGAGAAGTTGGCTTCTGATGCATCCGGCATCAAGGTCCCTGACAGCTGTAAATTGGGAAAGAAAGAGACAGGATCAATTTCCAAGCGTAGCATAAACAGAGAAGACAATCAGAAGCGGCCTTCTAAAGACACATGCAATGCCAACACCTAACTTAAACCAAATCTGTTCTTTGGTCAAATCGGGCTTCCAAAATGCTCCCCCAGTGTAAGACTTGCGATCCCAAGGCAAATTCTGCTCCTTTAGGAGTCAAACTGGAATTCCATGGGCCATGCTGTTGAGAAAGTCACAAGCCAAACAAATGCAGAGCAGCACAAACAACTTTATTGCCTTGATACCTGCTGTGAAGCCAGACTTGAGTTATGAGGGTCAATAGCAGCGAGGGAGGGGACTTGGGACTCTGTAAACGTTCTGGTTTCCCTTTTCAGAAATCTGGGATGCCGAGCTGCAAAACACAACCGAGGCATGCCATGTTAAGGGAGTGAGAGCTGACACACCGCTTCCTGACGTTTGTTTGGTACCCAGGTTTTATTTAGAGGACCTCAAAGTTCCTACCTTCCACTCCTCTCAGCTCGGGGAGATGATTTAGTCCTGGCAAATGCACATCTGTCTTGGGGAATTCCCATTTTTTCTTACTTGCCTGAAGGATGGGTTTTTCATAAGTAACCTGTAATTAAGGGCATAAGGAACAGCTCATGAAAATATAGAAAAAAATGAAGCTATTTTCAAGCTTAGAGACAGCCGTAACACAGCAGTGTTTTGATGTAGTTGGAATTTGTACAAGAGTGAGACAAAAGATTCTGATGTGTGTGAAGGAATTCAACCTGCTCAAGTGCTATTTATACATAAGCAATGGAAAAGCAACATGAAAATAAAAACAATCATCCAAATGAGGCTGCTTTCAGAGAGATAAAATACAGCACTTGGAGAATGGCCAGGATTAGTTATCTGGAAAAAGGCATATGCTCCTGGCTGGCAGGGTAATAATCATGCCTAGGTAGTGAGAGCAGAGGAAAACTTTCCATTTCACGTGTTTTTCCTTATCAATTTTTAATGCATTTATGACATAACTAAGTAAGGCATTGGCCGTATTAAATCCACACCATCAGTTCTGCTTCAGTAGCACAGCACACATAGTCTCTCTTTCCTGGCCAGGCAGGAGACCATTTGGATACATTCCAAATTCCAAATCTCACAGATATCCTGTGCTGGGCTGCTCCCCTCATTTAAAATTGTTTTCTGACATAAAATATATTTTATGTAAGAACTACTAGCAAGGGGTAACAAAAGAAAAATCTGCAGGAAAGAAGGGGTAACAAAAGCAGTATTTCCAGTGGGGAGTTATGGTGGAAGATGGATCTGGTGGAGTTCCTGAGAACACAACACACAGTTGAATTTGTTTCTGCTTGGCCAAGGGGGACAGGCAGACGGACGACTCACCGGTGTCAAGCTGACACTGCAACGGCCCACTGGAGAAGGCTTCCGTGCCTTCAGCAACGGGTTCAAGTATTTTTTACTCTTTTCATCGAATCTGAAACCAAAAACGCCCCAAAGTTGGTATTAGTTGGGGTGACACAGCGAATATAAAGCAACAAATGCAAGGTATCCCAAACCCCAGGTCTCACGTTCCCACATGGTGACCCTGCACCTCCCAGGAGATCACAGGAATGATGGATACAAGCTCTGCCCCCATACCTGCAATTAAGGCCCCCAGGCCCGGAACCCATCCCAAACGTAGGAGAGAAGTTCTGGCAGATGGGAGGGATAAATGTGCCCAGGTTCTTGGCGTAGTCCAAGCTGCTGCTGGAATCTTTCAGGTTGGTCTGAGGGCTGAATTTAAATGGGTTGATTGCGCTGTCGTAGAGGAAGCCCAGCTTGGAGGATGGATCTGCTTTCTCTGCATCAGCTTTACAGGGCTTGGTCTTTATCAGCTTTCCATCTTGGCCCCTTGGGGCCATGCTGAAATCCTGTATTTGGGAGATAAACATCATCTTTCCTTATAGTCATGTTAAAAAAGCAGTCTAGAGCAGTGCAAGCAGGGAAAAAAAAGAAGCCTACACGTACATGATTCTTCAAGAATCTAATGGAGATGGAGATGGAAATGGTTTTGTTAGAAAAATCTCTGCTTTCCATCTAACAGGAGAAAACTTGTCAGGGTTCCAGCACTCTCTGTAAATAAGTCACTTGAGACTGGGATCAGAAATTATGGAGGAAAAACAGCTGTATCCTGTGTCTCTTCTGAAGACATTAAATAGAAACTCATCTCAATGTCACCTCGAAGTCACTCTGAACCGTCTTTGGTAGCCAGTTGAAAGGAAATTTTTTAATTTTGGAGACAGAGCTTTAAAACAGCTTAACAGCAGCATAAAGCATGACTTATGCTTCCCAAGTGATTCCTCCTCCAGCTCTGCATTGCCAGGAACTTGCACCACTGTGTGGTTCACCTGCAAGGGACTGGCCAAAGAGCCACCTGCTGCACATGCCCAAGCTATTTCCTAGGGATTTAAATTGCTGCACTATGTTACAAACAATGATTTTAAAACACAAGGGGGGAAAAAAACCCAAAAAAACAAACCCCCCCCCCGGTTTGGAAAACACAGATGGACCAACCTGGACGCTGATTGTTCTTTCTTCTAAAACATCATCTTTGTCCCTTTTACAGATTTTAGGATTTTTTTGGAACCGATGGTCTCTGGCATCTTTCTGGATCTTTTGTTTAAGCTCCTGAGTAAATCTACATTCCATATAAGGAGAAAGGAAAAAAAATTAATAAAAGGGTTTCTGTTTATCTTAATATCATCATCAGTTGTTAAGCCAAGGCTCCGATAGCCTTTTAAGTAGTCAAACAAACTGCCTTTTAACTAATGAGAGGCCAAACGTAATGTATACATTAAACTAAATAAGATCTTCAGCAGACATTTTTCACAATACAGCAATAAAGATGTTTGCATCCCAGTTTGGTGCAGATGCAGAGAGTGAATACAGTGTAAGACTGTTCTACCCAATATGGTGTGCCACTGATGAATTAATGTCACAAGGTAAATGTGCCACTGCAACGTGTTCCCTTCCAACTGTTCTCCTGTTTCCAAGAAGGTCAAGCCAAAACAAACTCAGACATTCAGCAGCTGTCAGCTCTGCAAACCCACTGCAGTTGTCAAGCACAACTGCTTCACTTCTTTTTAACCTGAGCCTGCAGTGAGCAGGAAAGGAGCTTTTACCTTTCAGCAAAGCCATCCTTGTTGAAGAAATCGCCCTGCAGGAGTTCGGCGCAGGACGGTCTCTTGTCTGGGTCAATCTGCAAACACTCCTGTCAAAGCAAGGTGAATGGAGGAGGTAGAGCATACCAGGAATTAAACCAAGGCTTTGGCACATCTGAGTGAACGATCTCTGCAGGATATGCAGTGACCCCTTTGGCCCTGCAGGGCTGAGTGCCCCCACTGCCCTGGACTGGAGCTCTGGTCCCTTACAGCCCTCAGCAGGCTGCCAACCCAGGCAACTGCTCACTGCATGGGGAGCTGAGAGAAAGGCACTTTAACAGCCCTGTGCTCAGCTGCAGGAGGTGATGGACAGCAAAACAGAGAAACGTTCACAGAAAACAATCAGTTAATTACCTTAGCTAAGTCCAGCGCGGCAGGAGGGAGCTTGGGATAGCGTTTCTCCAGGGATTCCAGCTCCTTCACCTCAGGCAACTTCATGCCAGCAAAGAGGGGGTTTTTGTAGAATAACTCCTGTTGTCTTGGAATTAAGTTACCTGGAATCATGAAAACAAAGCAACCACATGGAAAAATACAGGACAGCGAAAGATTTGAGAGGCTGAAATGCTGGATCAGCACTACAGTAAGGGCTCCACTCTGGATTGTGATCTTCCCACCCAGCAGAACAAATCTGAGCCCTTCATTCCTGAGCAAGCACCAGGAACCCGAGGGGCTCTTCTTACCCAGGCACTTGGTGATATGGAAGAGCTGGTCAATGTCTGAGTCTCCAGGGAAAAGGGGGTCTCCTGTAAGCATTTCTGTTATCAGGGAGCCAATAGCCCACACGTCCACAGGCCTGGGGAGAAAAACCACCGCCACGCCAGCTCAGCACAGCTTCATTCCTCCAAAGGCTGAGGCAGCAGCTGGAGCAGCCCCTCCACGGCGCCCACAGCCCTTCCCAGGCCAGACTCACTTGCCATATTTGCTATCCCCCACCAGCAGCTCCGGGGCTCTGTACCAGCGGGTCGCCACGTAGTCCGTGTAAACTTCCCCGGAAGCTGCCAAGGGCCGGGCAAATCCAAAGTCGCAGAGTTTCACGACTCCTGACTGGGAAACCAGTATGTTTTCTGGCTTAATATCCCGATGGATTATCTGCACAGAGAAAAGCAAGTCAGGGCAAATTCCCCGTTTGTACATAGCAAACTGACTGGCTCAGCAACAAGTGTAGCTTTCTCATATCCAAGTAGAAAATTACAGGCAAACACAGAACCTCTAATTTCAGACACATTTATTTTATGTACCTCTTTTCCTTTTCAGACAAAGCTCTATTTCTCGAAGTTCAAATATATATAAATACAAAAATACATGCTTCTATTCTAATATGTATCTATTGATTTTTAGCTGCAGAGCTGATTTCTTGCATATACTTACATTATGGCTGTGACAAAAGGCAATTCCTCTCATAATCTGAAACAAGTATTTCCGAACCGTGTCGTAGTCCAGTCCACTGGGAGAAGCCTTGAGGTCATCGAGCACCGTGTGATCCACAAATTCAAACACCAGATACCACCGCTTCTTCCTTTTGCACACATCCAGCAGGTTCACCAGATTCTCGTGCCTGAGTTGCTGTCACAAAACAGGGGATCTTTAGTGAGGGAAAACACTTACCTAGGTCAAACTACGAAGGGAAATTTTTTAAAAAAAAATTTTTGCAGGTAATTTTTTTAAACTGCAGCCCGTCTGGGACAGTACCAAAAACCCCAACTTGAATAAAAAGAGGAAGAAAAAGCAGCCATGTTTTCTAGTTATTTTGTCATCATGCTCCCAGCAGACAAGAATCCAATTTCTTACACATTTATCACACACCAACAGAAAAGGCCACGCTACAGGGAACAGTTATTTATTAGCTGGAGCCTGGCAGGGAAACATCACCAGAGGCTGCCTGGAGGCAGCACCAGAGCCCAGGGGTGTGACCCTGGAAGATGCAAAAGGACTGCAGAGCACAGGGAATTGTAGGGGAAACTCTGCCAGTGCCGAGGCAGTGCCAGCCAACCTGCATCTGTGTCTGCACAGACTTCTTAGAAGGTCTGACAAGAGAAGCATTATTAAAGGATAATCAATAAGAGAAAAAGCTCTTTTCTCCAGAATGATTTATTCCCCACACAGGAGACCTGAAGAGGTTTTACTGTTTTCAGACACAATTAAATTTCTGCCCAAACTTGAGAGAAAAAAAAAAATTTAAAACCAAAGATTCACAGGGAACAAGGGAAGGAACTACGAAGAGACTAAACCTCCAGGTATTTATTTCCCCTGTGAGAGGCCACCCTCCCTGAGCTGTATATGGAAACGTTCCCCTTGCTAAGATTCCGTTCACCCAGAAAAACCAGTTAATTCCCAACACACCTGGGTGGTGCTCAGTAACTCAGTAACTCGGTGAGCCTGGCCAATGGAGCAGGTACAATCCAGGCTCACACAGATCCACTTTAAAAGGGTTTGAGGGGATAAGGCTTGGAGCTGCTGGCTGTGTCTCAAGCTCCAGCACATACATTTCTATTAACTCTAATTCTGTAGCTCTTGCAATAATGGCAAATACCACTTTTTTTTTTTTTTTTTTTTCTCCTTCTTTCCCTTCAGGGCACAGGAACTGTAAGCTGGCAGATTCAGGAAGAGACACTCACAGCAGACAAGAGGACAGGACACAGGTTTGCCAGTATTCCCACCTCTGGAATACCCCACATCACAGGATGCATTCCGAGTGTAATTCGATTTTCCTTCTTATTTTCACCAAGCACATCATCTGTGTCCCAGTGTTTAAAACTCCCACACCTGCCCATGCACAGGGAGACAAGCATTGCACATAGGATAAGCATTCCTGTGGGACACGGGAAGATTCTCTGGACAACCTGAGCCAGTGCCTCACCACCCTCACAGGGAATCGTTTTTTCTTAATATCAAATGAAAACCTACACTCTTTCAGTTTGAATCCATTCCACCTTTCACCACAATACTGACACCAGGGAAATCCCACACTCCAACAGCAAAGGACATGGTGCCAGCTGGATCCCGCCTGGGGGCTGCACATGGGGGAAACATGGAATCCCACAGGAGTCCTCCTCCAGCCTCATGCCTGCCAGGAAGGGGCCATGAATAAAAGAAAATAAAGGAAAACTTCCCTAGAAGCATTTTCCCGTCTGAGGTGACAGCGGCAGCCCCCAGCCCGTTTAGCGTCACACCCCCAGGTCACCATCCACCCGCAGGCTTTAGAAGGTCAGCGTTCCTTCTATATTCAGCAAATTCACAGCAGCGAAGGACAGGCATTTGGGACAGGGGGACAGCCGCCACCAGGAGGCAACAGAGACCGCCTGCCATTCCCTGCGGAATGCGCCAGACTCTTCCAAGCCGGGATTCACAGCAGGTGGATCCAGCACGGCACTCAGGCGAAGGGGAAAGCAGCTCGGCAAGGCTGCAGCACCAAAGGTTCGATCCATCTAGCACGGCTCGGCCGCACGTGGAAATTCAAGCAGGGCCCAGGCGAGTCTCTTTTGGCCCGGATTTCGTGGGTGACACTTCGTAAAGAGTGACGGGGGCTGACGAGCCCCAGCGAGGGGCTGAAGGAGGAGCCGCGAATTTAAACACGAAACTCTTCAGATTTAAGCGCGAAGGTGCTAAAACGACGCTCCCGCCGGCCTCACCTTGAGCAGTTTGATTTCCCTCAGGGCGATTTTCCTCACCGCAGCGTCGTTGTCGCCCTCCAGGAACTTCTTGACGGCCACGACCTGCCCGTTCTCCCTGTTCCTGCACTTGGTCACCACGCCGTAGCTGCCTTCCCCCACCAGCCCCAGCACTTGGTACTTGTCCATGGCCGCGGCGGGAGGGCCCGGGCCCCGCGGCAGGGAGCGGGCCGGGACGCAGGGACAGCTCCGGGACGGAGGCACCGCGCACGGCGGCGGTTCCCGACCCAACGCCTCGTTACCGCGGCAACGGCCCGCCGGAAAGCGCGGCCACGCCCCGCCTGTCGCGAAAGGCGCGGTTCCCGACCCAACGCCTCGTTACCGCGGCAACGGCCCGCCGGAAAGCGCGGCCGCGGCCCGCCTGTGGCGAAAGGCGCGCGGGAGCCTGCTCGGCTAATGGGGAGTGAGAAGGCCTTATAAAATACTTTAAGGATAAAATGTTCAGAAGGCTGCTTTCTTAAAGCAGCTAGGGCACGTAAAGCGTGCTAAGCAGCCTTGTCTCTTGTGCGGTGGGCTGAGTGACACGTTAAAAACCCAGCCTGAATCCATGTAATTGTTAGGAAAATTAATCCACGAACACCAGGGGTTTATGTCCAAGAAGGAGACAGAGGAGTCTTTTTACTTTATTCGAATAAAGGGAGAGGCCATGGGGCATTTCCCCTGGGGTCTCTCAGTTTTTCAGAGGACGCAGCCTCCTTTTTATCCTAATTTCCCGGCTGCATTTCCCTCTCTCTTTCCCCATCGGCTGAGGTACTTGAGAGGTACAGACTTCCCGAAATGCCTAAGACCTCAGATTCCCCTTTTAATGTATAACACCCCCTAATTTTTAATTTTTATGGGATTTATGGGTTTTTCCCCATTGTTGCTTTCATCTTTCAATATTCAGTTTCATTTACAAACAAACCTATGGTTTGTTTGTAAAGGCAAGTATCTTCTTTTCCGTTTATCAATCATTAGAATCCTTCCCATTGTTTCTCTTATCTCTCAGTGCTAGTTTTATCTACCAGCAGACCCAGGGCTTGTTTGTAAAGACAAATCTTGTCATTCCTCTCATAATGACTGTTCCGTGTGTGGCTGGGAGACTGCTGATGGATAAACTGTGAAAAAGGTGGAATAATTTGGCTTTAGATGTGTGTGCCAGTGGCCTTACTGCGCAGTTTATCTTACAAACTTGGCAGTGTCTCCACATGTTACTTGCAACTTAACACCATCCATGAACCTGCTCCCTTTAAGAGGAAGCAGAGCAAAAGCATCCGTGTGGGTTTGCTCATGGAGACTTCAGCCAATATATTCTTAATCCAGCATCCCCTCGTTCTTTCCATCCAGTGGGGGAGGCAGCAAACCACTGATGGTCTTCCGCTAACACTGACTTCTCATGTTCTGGGCGGGAGTGGCAGGGCAGGACAGGCGTAGCCAAACGCCACCAGGAACAAACTGCAGAAACAAAGGCGTTCCCTGCGGATATGCCCGATATTCCCACCTCAGTCTGGTGGCCTCTATTTCACAGCTGAGAGTATTGTGGAAAAGAAAGGTGTTCATTTTCTCTGAAGAAATTTATAAACGCCTCTCAGGCTGGAATACTGCAACATTCTTCTTTGGGAAGGGAGCAGTATATAACTTGCCAAAATGTCGATTTCCTGGAAAACAGTGTAATGAGGAATCATATATCCCAATAATATTTTCTGGAACCTTCACTGTATTCCTCCTGAGTCACATCGACATGCATCACCTTCTGTAATTAATTCCTGGTTGCTTTCATGTCTCCCTCACCCTCATCCCCTCTCCCTACATGCAATCACAGTAATGCACCTTTCCAGGCTGACCTCACATTTCCAGGGAAAGAGAAACATCGGAGTGTGGTTGGCAGTGATTTATTATATTCCTCCTACCTTCTACCGCTCATTACTGTTGTAGCAAGTAGCTCCTCTGGGTCCTGGCATCTGTCCTGTGCTGCTAATGGAGAGCTGACTTGGAATCCAATTAACTCTTCCACTGCTGAGATGCTTTTGGATCTGTCAAAAGAAAGGAGCAAACCACGTATTTGTACGGTCACCATTAACTTATCATGGGCAAAGGGGAATAGAGTCAAACTGAAAGAGAGTAGATTGCATGTTCAGTTGGAGATTAGGAAAAAAATCCTCCCTGTGAAGGTGGAGAACCTCTGGCACAGGCTGCCCAGAGAAGCTGTGACTATCTCATCCCTGGAAGTGTACAAGGCCGGGTTGGACGGGGCTTGGAGTAGTGGCAGGTGTCCCTGCCCACGGCAGGGAGCTGGAATGAGATGAGCTTTGAGGACCCTTCCAACCCAAACCATCCCGTGATTCCGCGTTTCCACGTGTCAGTGTGGTGCTCTGTGATTTAAGAAGTCAGAGAGACCAAAGACTGTGAGGAACCTCGCTAGACCACACAGTGCCTGTGCTCCAGGTATTCCTAGCACTGCTGCTGCCTCAATGGCACTGACCCAGTCCGGGCTTGGTAACTGCGGAGACGCCCCTTTTCTCCCCTCACGGTAACAGGGACCCTGAACGCAATTCCCCTCCTTCAAACCGCGATTACCGGCGATGCTTTTTCGTCCTGCCCGCGGGAGCCCTGGCGCATTTTCCTCCTTTTAAACGCGGGCGACCGTGAGACGACCCCCGCTCCCCGGGGGAAGCCGCCCTCGGGGCGGGCTCCTGCCCGGCCGGGACGGTCCCGGCGATGGGCGGGCTGATGTGGCCGATGATGCCGGTGCCAGGGGCGGTGCCGGCGATGGGGACGAGCATGGCCCGCCCCTGCGCAGCCATGAGGCTGTGCCGGCCCTTTGTTCCCGGGGGCCCGCGGCCGCCCCTCCCGACGGCCGGGGCGGCCTGAGCCCGCCGGGAGGCAGGAGGAGCCCTTCCCACCAGGATGCGATGGGGAACTGCTGGGCGCAGTGGTGCTGCGGACTGTTCTTCCGGAGGGATCCCGGCCGGATCCAGCGCGGCGGAGGGTGAGCAGGAGCCGCGGCTGCTCCTTTCCCCTCCCCGGGGCGGGGAGGCGCCGGGGCCGCGGGCTCCGCCTTCCCCGTGGGGCTGGAGGGGTGACAGGGTGGGCAGGGACGCGGGGTCCGGGAGCGCTCGGTGGCCCGGGCCCGGTCCCTTCGGGAGCCCCGGCATCCCGGGCGGATGGAGGCGCCGGGAGCCCGCCGGGCTGCGTGCGGTTCGTGCGGTCGGGGCTAATGCGCTTCCAGGGTCGCCGGCCCCTCACCCCTGCCAGACCCGGTGTTTTCCCGGCGGGAGATGCTCGGGGAGGCTTTTTAGGTCAGTTGCCAAAACCCGTGCGGGCGGCCGTGCTTGTGCAAAAGATGGAAAACCACCCGGTTTTCTGCAATGTGATCTCGTCTTCTCTGTGAGTCAGAGGCTGAGACGCTTTTGGGATAAATCAGGAGCAGAATGGTTCAGACGAATTCTTATCTCTTGGAAACGTGTAACAACCTGTTTCGTTCTGCCACAACCAGTTCATGGAAAAGCACCGTGCAAACAGGAAATGCTTGGTTTTTTTTCCGTACACTGACCAGTACTGGATACCTACATTTCACTTATTCTTGATGCATTAGGATGGAAATCGTTCTCAGCAGATGCGCTGAGTGTTTTACATGATGCAAGCTCGTGGCCTCTTGCTTCATATCAGACTCTGGCAGGCGAGTCTCACCCTGTGGAAGGCCTTCCAGACAAGCTGCTTCTCAGAGACATGGGTGAAAAACCAGGGCAGGGCCATGTAGAGGATACCTGCTTGTATTTTAGTGCTCCACCCCCCATGCCTTGAGAGCTGGCACTGAAGTATCAGTTTGTTGTGCTTTGAGAACACCAGGCGGTGCTTGAAAGGTTCTTCCCGCACCTGTGTGTTGTGCTTTGTCTCCTTCCACTGGCCAATACCCCTTCTTTTAGCAGGCAGGGTAGTGACAATCCCTGCATGTGTTAGTCCAGTATCAGGCTCTCCTTACCAGTGAGACCAATCTTCCAGCCTGCAGTTGTATTGTCGCACTGTTGTAGGTGTTGCACAACCTGCAGTGGAAGTTTTAGGCATATAAAATGGACAGAGAACTGCTGGCCTGTGTTTCAGATCAGATTTGTTTTCCGGGTGTGGTGGTGGTGGTTTACAGAGCAGTATCAGTGTTGAGGTTATTCTCCTTCCACTGAGCAGGTATTAAAACCAGAACTGTAAAATATGTCTTACTCTAAAGTTTGCAAGTTAGGTTGACACCACATTGTCCACATTTGGCTATTTCTGGAACACCATAATGTAAAAATGTAACTTATCAACTTAATGATAATTTTAATCATTCAGATCCTCCCCCCCACACCCCAGATTCATTATTTTTAGATGCTCCAAGATTTGCCTGTAAGAAATAAACTGCTAATTAAACAACTAAGTATAGAGTTGTTATTAAGTGTTTTAATAACCTGCAAGATTATAAGTTGCCTTTGCTTGGAATTGTGCTTAATATAGATGTATGGAGTATGTATGTGTATATATATATATGTAAGAAAAGTTGGTCTCCGTAACAGCTTCAGATCTTGGAAGAATAATCTGATTGTCTCTATAGGTCCTGTGACCTGTCAGCTGAATGGTTTCCTCTAGGAGCTATCTAACCAAAAGGATTCTCAAGTCTTAGA
Organism: Hirundo rustica; assembly: GCF_015227805.2. Taxonomy (NCBI): domain Eukaryota; kingdom Metazoa; phylum Chordata; class Aves; order Passeriformes; family Hirundinidae; genus Hirundo; species Hirundo rustica. The sequence goes on from NC_053454.1 coordinate 62,284,613, forward strand.
AAGTAATGGAAAAGTAGAGCTTAAAGGAGAATTATAAAAGGTGTAAACATTTCCATAGGTTGCTGATACTTCACATGAAGTTTTGTATAGGGGTGAAGCTGATGGGTCTTCTGTTTCTGTCCATAATGACCTCAAGCCACTACTCAGAAGTAGTTCTGGGATTTATGGGCTCAAACTCCGACAGAGAATTAGGTTTTCTGGGACTGCAAGCAGCTGAAAGAGTAGCTCTTCCTGGAGCTGGCATTGCTGTTGGGCTGTTTGTGATTACACTCAGGGAGCTTGCCCTGCATTTAGTTCACTTTTCAGTTCTTGCACCTAAGCTGACTGCAGCTCAAGCGTCCGGGAACTTGGAAGTAAATTACCTAAAGCCTGGTGCTGCAAACTGGAATGACACGTTTGTTAACAGCATGGATAGCCCTGGAACAATTTCCTGTTACAGTGTTCTTAAATGAGATTCTTAATGGTATTGGCTCCTACACACCAAATTACAGAGAGAAGGGTAGCAGTGAAATTGCTCCAAGTGTTCATGCCACATGTCCCAATTATCCTTGTCACGTAGAGCGTGATTTCAGGTGGCCTTTCCTCTCTGGTTTCACAACAGTGAATTCTCTGGAAGAGGTTCTTTAGTGGCAGGAAAGGTTGTGCAAGAAGGAACCTGTGGGTAGTGCAACAAGTTGCCAGGGGAAACGTTCCCGAAACTGGCTTCCAGAGAAAAATGAGATGGAGGTGAAATACAGCACGGTTAAAATAATTCAGGCTTTGGCTGGTGTGTTGCTTTTATTATTGTCAAAGTAGGTGTTGGTTGCAAGTGCTGAATGATCTTTCGTGCAAGTATAGAAATCCCTGAGGCCCTGGGTTTATTCCTTGTACCCGTCAGCACTTGCAACTGGAAACCCTGGTTTTTGAAACAGTTCGATGAAATGGATGTTGTACTGAGGAGTGTTTATGTTAGAATGTTCTTCTGGATGGTGGCCAAACCTCCTTGGCTAGGTAAAAATGTATTCAGGTAACTTAATACGCTGCTGGGTTTTGTAGAGGACAGGGCTAACTGTCCTCTGCAAAAGAATTAAAATAAAATAGGAAGAATTCTGAATAAAGAACCAAAGAAGAAGCCAGTTCCTTGTATAAAATTGGAGCATGGATTTTTTGGTTTGGGTTTTTTTTTTTAGTTTAAAAGTATTGCCTTGACCTCTTGTTGGATGTTCTCCTCTGAGGCTCAGCCTTCTGGATGTGCCAAGCTGTTAAAATAAAATGTGTTGTTTAACACTGATGAGGTACAAGATGCCAGGAAAGAGTTAAGTGCCATGGTGAGCAACAGCATTTTCAGAAATTGCCTGGAACAATGTTTGTCCTGGGAAAAATGTATTAAAGGGATTGCAGAACATGCTAATAGTCTGTAAATGTCAAGTCCAGCATCCTGACAAATGATTTCATCTCACAAGGGTTTTAATTCTTTCCTCAGTTCTAGAGAAGATGTTTGTTTACATGCTCTTGCCTCTTTCTGCTGTAGTAGCGACACAGAGCTCCAGTGAATGAGTCAATGAGTTAAATACATGAAGATTTTGTTGTTATTTTATATTTAACATATTTTAAAATCTATTTTAAATTCTCGGGCTCATTTACCTTCTGCTGTGTATTGAAGAGTCTTCTCTGTAGTCTAACTGTAAACTTATTTTTTCCAGATCCAAGTATTTTAGAACATGTTCAACAGGAGAGCACTTCACTATAGAGGTGAGTACTTACATTTTTAGCAATTTAGAAAAAAGTGGGAAAAGCTGAATCCTAGCAATGCCTTTAACACTTTTTGCAGTTTATGAACACTGAAATATCCTGGGATATTCCAGCCCAAACAGATGCTGCACTGGGTGGAGAGTGGTTCTTACTGCACCTCAGAACATTAATGCATCATTTGGAAGGAAGAGAATTATCTGTGGTGGCCTGATGCTCACCACCAGAGCATTCCACACGCTGCTGGTTGCATCTCCTCTCTGCTGTGCTGGGATTTTGCTGCTTGTATAAGTGCAGAGTATTTCGTTCTCGACTGCAGGATCACGAGTCGGATTGTACGAAAAGGACCTGACGGGGTTACCGGACAGTTTGTTGCATCTGTAGTCTACTTTATTCCCTACAGAGGTCCTTTCCCAGCCTCCAGACATAACTCCTTGTTGCCAAGGGTAGCGTAAGGTTAACCAGGAATAACCTGGTTTACTTTCCCTGGGTGTTCCTGTGCTCTGGAAGTCCTAGACCAGGCAGATTGCCCCCATTACTGAGGATAACATCAACTGTTGTGTTGAGGCTAACATTAATGCTTTGGCTGTCGAGAAAGGGGTCTGATGTGTACAGCGCGGGAAATCTGTTTTGGTGCAGAACTTCTCGTTGTGAGAGAGCGTTCCTGGCTCAGAAATGTGACAGGGAGAAGGAGGTATTGTTCTCCTCCCAAACTTTAGGTCAGTAAGGAGTCTTGCTGTAGGTGCTGACCTCTGTGTCGCTGTTTGATGCACTGACTAGATTTAAGATTACTATGCTGAAAACAGTACAGAGGATTTCTCTTAAGACAGGAAACACTGGGAAGAAGAAAGGTCCATCTCTAAAAATAAAATCCCTCTGAAAGCAGGGTTACAGTCCCACTGTTAGAATTGGAGAAGTGTTTTTACGAGACACATAAAATATACAATCATAACTTGCTGTATGTTTTTAGTGACGCATTATATTGAGTTGTAAAAATGGATTATTTCTTTTTCTCTGCAGTTTGAGAACCTGGTGGAAAGTGATGAGGTGAGTGCCTGGGGCATCATGTGAAACCTGCTCGCACAATCCTTAAAAATGGTCCCAACATCTGAATCTTCCTCCTACTTTAAGCTGAGCTGCAGACTTAAATCACGGGGGTATTTTTTACTTTCAGCTTTCCTTGCACTAGGAATATGAATTTAAGACTTTGGATAAGGATCTAAGAGATTGGTTTTGGGGAGTATGGGAAATAACCCATTAAGGAAGGGGGCACTATGGACTTTGGGAAGAAAGAAAAGGAAGAGGTGTGGGGAAGAAGCGTGCTGGGGAAGACTTAAAGGGGACTTTGCTCCCGGTATAACTCTTGCATAAGACTTAGCAAGTGCCCTCAGTCTGAGAACAGAAATGGACCTGGGTTGCTTTGCTAAGGGAAGTTCTGGAAGTGCTCTGTCTTTATAAAAATCAGACTTTTCCTTTTTATTTATTTTAACAGGGGGAAAGCCCAGGAAGCAGTCACAGGTAAGACTTTGAGACTGACGACCTCTCCTTCCCTCTGCTGTCCCACTGTGAATATTAAACAAGGTGGAGTAAGGGAAAAACAAGGGACAAAAACAACCAAGGGGAAAAAAGTGAGCTTTGGACTGCAGTGACAGTAATGATTCCATTCCAGTAGTTCTGTTAGCGGAGATGCTTTTGAAAATACGCTTTCTGTAAAGATACAAATAATGTATACTGCGAGGGCGAGGAGGGGCAGTTTATTGTCCTGAATAAGCTGGAACTTTCAGGAGGAACAGGCCACAAGCGCAGCCTGTTGGATCTGCATTAAAGGACTGGTCAGGAAAGACCACACAGATGCCTTAAAGTGCAAGTGAGGGTTGTCATGCATGAATAATAGATGGAGCTTTTTCGTGTTCCTCCCGTGCTTCCAGGCCTCTGACTGAGGAGGAGATTGCAGACCTGAAGGACAGACACTACGACTCCATTGCTGAAAAGCAGAGGGCTGTGGATCTGAAGCTTCAGTCAGAGGTAAGTGGTTACAGTGACACTATAAAAGAGTTTTTCTTCCAAAAATGTTAGGATCAGCCGCGGACGCCAGGAGATTCCGCTCACGTGGAACAATTGGGTCTTGTTCATCAATTAGTATTTTTTAGTCTACAAGATGCACAAATTCCTTCTTTTTAACAGCCTCTTAGCTGAAAAATGGAATGAATAGGCTGGGTCTCTGACCAGGTTCTCTTAAATTTGACCAAATGGGGAATATTCTTGATTCAGCTTTTCTTGTGCTGAATTTTCTCCACAACTTTCTTAAGGAAAAAGACACATAATTTGTTATTCTGTTTTAGTGTTGCAGCAGTTAATGGAATATGATCTGGAAGAAAATGTGGAACCTGAGTGAACTTTAATCTAAAGTGCCCAATGAACTATGGAACCGAAAATCTTTAAATCTTTCACTGTGCAGTTCATAATAAAATAGAACGAGCATTACAGCCATTCACTAATAATCAATGTTTATTCGGTAGCTACCCAAATTTCTCGGGCTGTTTGGTTGCGGGGAGGGAAGCTGTTAAGTTCAGTTTATGTTTTAGCTGTAGTCTGTTTTGTTTTATTTTGATTTTCTAGCTGCTTTTCTTTTGTTTCCTTGCACTTACGTCTTTGTTAGCAGGAAGATAGATAGGTTCTGCTTTTGTTAACCATTACTGTTTTGTTCATACACAGTTAGCCTTACAAGAGGAGAAGTTAAGACTAGAAGAGGAGGCTTTATATGCTGCACAACGTGAAGCAGCCAGGGCAGCAAAGCAGAAAAAGCTCTTGGAGGTGAGGGGAAGAAGACCCCAATATATATGAGAGCCTCTGTCCTGTTCCCATGTATGCAGACTTCCCTGATATCCTTTCCATCTCAGGAGACCTGATGAGGAGATGGCTTTGGCTTGCAAAGTAGAGAAAGAAGTACAAGATTTGAAAGTACAGCTGGTTGGAACAGCTGAAAATCACCATAATTGTTTGAAACAGCTTCTGTCGCCGAGTATAGATTTTGAATGAGTTACAATTTTAATCTATAATTAGCTTAACACTCTTCTTATATAATATGGAGAAGTCACTGATCTTAAATAATGTCAAATGATCTGCGATGGTTTTTGGGTAAAAAAACCCCAGAAATAAGGCACACGTTGTGACATCATTTAGACTTGTAAAATGTACTTCATGTATTTGTGCACTGTATTGTTCCTTATCTTTGTGTTTTCTATTGACCCTGCTTTGGAGTTTTCATCTCATTTTTATGTCACTCAGTATAGCTCTCATTTCACAATTCTTTCTCTCCCTTTGCTGTTTGGGGTGGGAGGGTTAATTCTTTCTGACCTTTTTGCCTGCTTTTTTTTCTTACCACTTTTGATCTATAGAAAGCCACCAAAAATAGATTTTTTTTTTAATGACTGTTTTTTGCAGAAGTTCTGTGCAAGGAATGCTGTATTTCTTGTCTTTCAGTATTTTTAATATGCACTTCTTTTAGGCAGGACCTAAGATAGAATGGATTATAGAGATTTTAATTTCCTCTTGGTGTAAAATTAGTCCCACTTATCCCCTGCTCAAACACCCTTCTCAAAAATCAGAAGGATTATAAGGATTTTAAGGAAGCATTTTTGTCCAGATATGCATTGAGCACTTAGCCCTTCTAGATAAACTGGAAGCTATTTTTGAATACATCACTCATCTCTCTGCTGTTTGTGGGCACAAATGGGAAAATGGCTTTTTCCTTGGAAGTATGGCCTCTTTTAAAGCTCATTTGGCTTGCTGATGTTGCCCTACTAAATGTCAGGGTCTGTAACAGCGGGGAATTTTAATGTGTTGTCCTGGAACTGGCAGTGCTGGATATTGGGATGTGACCTGGCAAAATGGGGAGATAATCTAAATTGGGTATTATGTGGGTATAGGAATCCTAAAAGAAAATTGTTGCATGTGTCAGTAATTGATTCTGACAGATTTGTTGACTGTGTTGTGCCAAATTTCTGTCTGTTCCTCTCTGCGTTCTTAAATCTTTTCACCTCTAACCACCACAGTGTGATATTTCTACTACTCTTTTTCTTTACACTCCCCATTTACTCATTTCAACCTGCAACTATTATTATTATTTAAATATCCAAGATGCAAAGTGTGCCAGAAAACACCCCCCCCCCCAATCATCCTGGGATTGAAAAACACTAGATCCAGTGCAGTTACCTCCCCACAGCCAAAGCAAAGAGCAATTCTCAGATGAGGTTGACATTAGCAGAGTTATTAATACTTTTGGCCCTGCAAGGCAGCAGAGCTGTTATTAATATAGATGAAGCACTTAATGCTGATGGAGACAGCCAGAGGAGATGGCACTGCTGCTTTGCACAGGGATAAAAGGGTTTGTAGGAAATATTTATCTTTTAAATGGCACGGTGGCTGTTCCTGGGCACGGAGCAAAAGAAATCAAACATCACCCAGGTGTTAGTTGTGCGCTGAAAGTACTTTAAGAAGACAGGAGACAAAACAGGTGCAGTCATGACTGAGGTGGTCTCCACGTTTCTAAAAACTGATGTGTTTTTTTTTTGGGGGGGGTTGCATAAAATAGGATTAAGTGTTGAGAGCTCATTTTTGAGTATTCAGCTTTTTCAACGATTCGCTTTTCTTGATAGCAACGTAGGCAGCACAGGATAACGCAGCGAGCACATGCTGTTAATAACGGAGAGTTCCAGAGGTAAGAAACCAAATTTTATTCGTGATAACTCAGAGTCTCAACTGTTCGTACTCCTGTCCCTCATTTGGAAAGTTAGGGGGTATTTTGGATTCATTCTGGTTATGGCTGGAGTTACTAGACTCCTGCCTACAGTGATACTCCCAGCTATTAACAGGTATTTGCACACACACAAAATCCAGTGCTTTATTTTAAATAAGGTGTTTATATGTAAAATTTCAGCTAACATCAAAATATTTTTATTATTCAAGACCCTGTTTTAAAAACCCAGTAGAAATACTCCGTTTAAATGGTTTTTGGAGTCTGCCTGTTTCTTCATTATTTATCTTAACTATATTTATTTCTTAAATATTTTATGTATTTATTTATGATTTAAGTCTCTTCATTCCCAGCTTCTGCGTTCAGTGGTGGTGGTGGGAAAAACAAGCTTTAAAAAAAAAAAAAGGAGAATATTACAGTGAAATGGTGTTTGAGTTTAGAGAGATGAGTTTAGAAAAAACTCATGCATGGAAGACATGGGGGACAGGAGGAATTTTGCTATGGAAGCACAGTTAGAATAGGAGCTGTGAAAACTGAGTAGCAACTGGCCAGATTTTAAAAACAAAGGACGGCAGGAACAAGGTTTGAATTCATTAATTAAAAAAAAAAAAAAAAGAATTCAAAATTAAGGAGATTTTCTCTAAAGTGATGAAGAGAGGAGAAGAGTTGTTTGGAGTTAATAAATTAAATTTTAACTGAAAATACTAATAAAAATTTAGCAGAAGCACAGACTGGGAGAGGATGTGATGAACAGGAGTAGAGAGGCATTTTGCAGATGATTTTAGAAAGAATTTAGTTCAGCTCCTGTGCTTTGTAGCACAGAGCTGGGGGCATGTGGATTAACGTATTTTTGATGGCACCCTTGGAGGTTTCTAGAGCTAAAAAAAATTGTGCATTGTTCTTGCAGCTCTGTGGCAGAGGAAGATCTCGATCCTTTCCTAAGGAATACAAAATTCCAGTATGAAGCTTTCCGAAGTAGTAGTAAGTCTCTCTTTCCTTAAGAACGTCTTCAAATGTTAAGGGACTCTGAGGGGCACAGAGAGCTGCTTCTTTTTCTAGAGAAACACAGATTGTTTATAGTTTTATGTTTACACATGCAAATATAAAGCGTGTATACATATATCTGTAATTTTAAAATGTGGTAATTTTTGTATCTGATGGCTAAAAGACAGTGGTGGACATGTCTTGCAAAACCAGATCCTGTACCGAAGATGCGGATAACTTTGTGTTTATAGCTTTTTTTTAATCATCCCTAGGCAAAGTAATTAGAATCATATTAATGCTCAGCTTTTTCCTAATGAAGTGCAAGAGGGAATTTGGATGCCTGTACTTAAAGAAATCCACTAACAGTTTAGAGGAGAACAATTTGATAAGCTTTTCTCCGTAAGTTTCGGGGACATGCTAACCGCTAAGGTGGAGGACGGACGGCTGCGTTTCAGGAAATACTGAGTTCAGTTTTTTGGGTAGGAGAGGGTTGATTTGGTTTTTTGTTTTTACAAGTCTTCATCAAGTTCTGCGTACAGCTTATTAAATTCCTTTTTAGTTCTAATTAGCTAATATCTCAGTGATATTGACTATTAATAAGCTCCTGATTATTCTTTGGACTGATGAAGTGCCTTTTCCAGCGTTCCTGAGGTTTAGAGGGCCACAAAGCACGAAGAAAGCTTAATTTAAAATTTTACTCTTGCACGTTGAACCTGAAATTAAAGTACATTTACGAATTAAAAATACTTTTTTTTTTTTTTAATAGGACTTTCATCTGATGCCACAGTGCTGACGCCCAACACGGAGAGCAGTTGTGACTTGATGACCAAAACCAAATCAGTGAGTGGGAACGATGACAGCACCTCCTTGGATTTAGAGTGGGAAGATGAAGAAGGTATTTAGCCTGCATTTCAGCTTCATCCTGAAGTCAAAAGCGAAAGATGTTGACAGTTTAAGCTATGTTCATTGGAAACCTGTCGTTTTCAAAAGGGAGGGTGATTTAAAACTTATTTCTGATGGAATGTCTGACAAGTTTGTAATGGTTAAACTGTAAATTATTTTTACCGAGAAAACTCCTTATTTTGATAAACGTGGCGATAGCCCTAATTATTGTAATTATTTATTTGGATGCTCCAGTAAATAAATTAATTAATTTCCCTGCATTTTGTGCAACTGACTTGTAAACTCCTGACAAAAGTAATGGTAAAGAAATGCTGCCCTCTCGTGAGCCAGGAGCAGAGGGAAGAGCTTGTTCTTCCTTTTAAAATGTGGAAGCTGGTCAGGAGTCTGATTTAAATATTTTGGGAAAAACTCGTATTACTTGTACCGTAACCTTCACTGGGAACTTGGGTCTGCATTCCAAGGAGTATCCCAGCTATCCTCATTGCTGCAGTTACAGGTGTTTTCTGTATTTCCCCATTGTTACCAGTACTTTCTCTTCTATTTACTAAACCTGCAAAAGCTCTTAGTTGAAAGTTTATCCAAAATGGTGAAACCTTGACTATTGAAAGGCTCACCAAAAATGAGCACGGGTTTGTTTCTTTTTGCCAAGCCATAGGTGATTTTTTTCTTCCCACAAGAACTGTCTGTAATTCCTGACAAAATCAGTAAAACCTTAGATGTCTTTGGGCAGTTCCCAGAACCCTATTTGTTTGGAATTAATTATCCCCTTCCAGACAGACTGAAGACCTTTCCTAGACCATCGAATCCCGTACCTCTCCAAATTTTACCTTTGTTTCTTCTGGCAGGAACGTAACAGTTAGATGAAAAATGTCCAGGATGTGTTTCTCACGCACGTGTGTTTAAATGCCAGGCATGAACAGGATGATTCCAGTGAGGGAACGCTCCAAGACGGAGGAGGACATCCTGCGGGCAGCGCTGAAATTCAACAGCAGGAAGACAGGGAGCCACCCAGCCTCCGCCTCCGACGATTCCAACGGGCTGGAGTGGGAGAATGACTTTGTCAGCGCCGAGATGGACGATAACGGCAACTCCGAGTACGCCGGCTTCGTCAACCCCGTGCTGGAGCTGTCGGCCTCGGACGTCCGGCTGTCGGATTCCGACCGCCAGGACAGATAGTGACGATACGCGCACGGCGCCTGCCCGGGACCGAACGCTGGCAGGGGAGATGGAATGTGGAAAGCCAATTCGCTCTTTTGTAACCCGCTTCCCTTTTCCTTGCGCGCGGATCGGCGAGGAACGGGAATGAATTCAGGACTAAGTGCAATTTTATCATCTGCCTTCTCCACTTTTGTGAAAGCTGGGATGATTCTATTGTGGATATTTCTGGATATCTGGATTTAATATGAAATTATCTGCACTAATGGAAGCTTCGTAGCTTGACTTATCTGTATTTTAACTTGCCTTTCTTTCTGAATGACGTTTCTATTCATTTTGTTTTAAAATTCTTCGTTGGCCTAATATTTATCTCAGCAACGGTCTCGTATAATTTATTTAATACTTGAAGATAGAGAAATAATTTAAAAATATTTTTATTTCCGGTCTGTGCTTTTTGACTTGCTCTTCAGCTGTTTAGAGAGCGCAAAAGTAAGAGCTGCAAAACAAATCTGACACATGGCAAATTGCAGATTTTCCCCTGTGTAGCTTTAAGTCTTCCTAGTCTTGTGTTGTCCTTTTTCCATTCACTTTATTTTTCTAAATTACTTTATGCTAAGCACAGTTAACCTCAATGAACATAGTAAAACTCATCAGGTTCGGTAAGACATTGTCTTGTATAATATGCCAGACTTAGTAAGCGTGTGCTAGATAGAAAAAACAAAAATAAAACAGAATACAAATTCTCTATGTGTCAATGAAATGGGAATTTTAACCAGTGGAGAACTGGGAGGACCAAAGTCTTGTTTTCCCAGCCCCCCAGACCAACATCTGTTGCTACATGGTGCTTAAAATTCTTCAGTTGTGGAAAATTCATAATTCCTCTGGATCGGAACAATTACAGAAAAGCAACATTCAGTGAGCAAACGGGGAGGGATGATGGCTCTGCTGCTGGGGTGGGAAGAACAAGAACCTAAAGACTGAATTTCTATATCTGCATTTTGAAAAGAAAGAAGAAAAATTCACGTTTTAACGGTGTGTTAAAGTGCTCTGCCTTTCCTGTGCCTCTAAAGTGGATGGTTAATCCTGCTAACGTGGGCTGAAATCCAAGGAGGTGTTCAGTGACTGCACCACCGGTGTCCTGGGCTGTGTGGTCTCCCCTGGTATTCCATGTAAATCTTACTTTTTAACAGAAGAGGACCTGCAAAATACTTGCAGATCTCAAGCTTTCTCCAAAGTTTAAAAGTAAAGCCATTCTACTCTGCCATTATTTTGTGTAGCTGTCTCACGTTTCCATGGAAAAGGGGTGACAGGGTTTATCTTTGTTTTGGAGTAAAAGGAACATTTTAAGTTGTGATAAGTAATGAAGCTCCGCCGTCATCATCAGAACTGAGTTTGTTGGTGAAAGTTGTGTCACTGGTTTAGATCATCTGAAACTGTTTGGAATATTTGGGTTATTACAGTGTGGATAAGGAACAAAAACACTGCACACTGGGATTAAATATGTACAAATAACCTGAGAGAACAGATAAATCCTGTTGGTAACATTCCATCTCTTCATTTCAGTTGTAGCTATGTCACTGAAAATATTTTAATGCCATTATTTATATTTGCAATACCTGTAATGAGCTTTAAAGATCTGTACACATCAAATGTATATTTTGGGTTTGGCCTAAGCTACTGCTGTGTGACTTCTGGATATTTCCTTGTATCATATATTCCTATGGGAAGGAAGGCAACTTCCTCAACATGTAAATAACATGTTTTTTACCTGCTGAAACTGTCACCTCCCCTGCACTGGTCACTGCTTTTCCTGGCCAGTGCACAGGAAGTGACCTTGTCCTGACCATGCCTTGAGGAAGTCAATTAGCTGATAGTCCTGCCCTTAGGATGAACAAGCACTTAGGAAAAAGGAGGCTGACTCCAGCTTTTTCTGTGATGGGCATGTTCTGTAGCCATGGTTAATGATAACATTTGCAGTGCTCAGTGCACCACGCTGAGTGACTTTGAAGTGATGCTCCGTATTTGTGGATATTTGAGAAACTGAGAGATTCTGTAAACAGCTCATGTGAAACAATTCAAGGGCACTGTAAAATGCATATCTGTACAAATTTAAAAGTCATTAAAATTTTCAGCAAGTCCTACATTTGGCAGTGTTGCATGTGTTGCTGGGTTTGTGGCAGCCACGTCAGAGCCCTGCTCAATCCCACAGTCCTTTTGGGGACTTGCTGCTTTGGAAGGGAAGCTCTAAACAAGCTGCAATAACAGGAGACCTGAGGAATGTGGAGCATGGAGCCCTTCTCCTGTTGGAAATGAGCAGCTGTGCCCTCCCACTTCAAAGGTAAAATAACCTTCCTTGTGTAAATTAACTTCTGCTGGTCGGATCAATGTAGTGATAGGAGACAATGCATTTTTTAATGTGTACTTTACATGGTTGATTCTTACCTCAGGTAAATAACAGCTGAGCAAGTGATCATTGTTTGGAAACCACAGCCCAGTTCCAAGGGTGGAAAACATGGCAACAAAGTAATTTTGTCAAGGATGAGATGAATGGACAAATCCTACCTAAGCCTGTGTTTGAGTTTCATTGCCTCTCCCATGGCTTTCTCTCGCTTGTGGTTGGTTGCCTGAATCTCAGCTGTTCCTCTCCTCGGTTATAATTATGGTTTTCTTGGAATGATTAATGCTGAAGTGCATCCTAATATTTAGGGTGATAAAATGGGTAACTCCTATCCTTCACAGTGAGTCTTTCAAGCAAACTAAAATACTTGACAAAATAAAAAAGCCAAATGCCAATGAAAAGCCGAGCCCCTGACAAAGAAAAACTTGACTGAAACAACCTGAGAAATACTTAAAAGACAAGAAAATTATCAGAGAGACTTGGGTAGAGAGGAGAAGAGGTAGAAAACTTTCTGAAAGTATTTATGGAAATTCTTACCTTGGAGCAATGGCACTTTTGGAAAGCCCGGAACAGTGCCAGTGCCAGTCTCTTATCTGGATGGTCCTGGAAATAATTTTATTCTCTAAAATTTTTTTTAGATTGCAGCTGCATAATAGAGCAAACCCTTACTAGGGAACAAAATGTTTTTTATTACAAAATTAACGTGGATTTTTATAGACCGTGATCATTGATGCTACATTTGTCTACATCACAAGCAAAAGTAGTTAACTTGCAAAAAATATATATGTTAATTGAATAAGTAAAAATAAAAGCCCTGACTTTGAAGCTAATAAAAACATAAAAGACAAAGTGTTTCTAAGTTGCAGAATCCGTGAAGTTACAACCTAGGCTTGCAAATACTGTTTGGGATTTGGTGTCCAAAGCAAAGCACAAAGTACAATATGCAACAAGACATTTTTGTCACCCCTTGTCCAGGACCAAAACCCTGCTGTGCGTGCTCTGTATTAACGCCTGTTAAATATCCCTTCAAGGCACATGGCCACAGTTCTGGGATTGAACCTGCTGCCATGGATTTGAGTGCCCCCCTGTCTCCCACACCTTTCTGGGCATCAGAGAGCCCTTAGGCAGCAGTGAAGGCAGTGGCAGGAATCCATTTCTGTGGAACAGTGTTCTGGAATGCCCGTGCTGAAAACACCAAGTAAAGAAGACTGATGTGCAGCAGCCAGTGAGCTGCACCACCAAGAACACTGGACTGAGGTGAGACCCATCTACGTTGGAAGCTGTGCAGGCTACAAAACCCCATCCCCGCTAGCACAGGTCATTTTCATCAATCTCTGTGGGGCTTTTGCCTTGGGAAAGAACAAAGGAAGAAGAGGTGCCATTCTCGGGTATAGGCTGCAGGGATGGCAGGCACTTTTCCTGCAAGATCGGTGCTTCAGCCAGGTGCAAGTGAGTCTCAAAATAATCCACAGCCTCCCCCTCTTGAATCTCTGCAAGGATCTGGTAGTCCCCGAAACAGATGATGCACTTCCAAGGCAGGTCGATTTTGTTTAAGTAACCCAGCTCAGTTTGGTTGACAGTCAGTTTTGTTTTCTTGCTCAAGTTCTTTATCTCAAAACCATATTCCGAGGTGTGGAGCTTCCTGTAGAACTGCAGGGAGAACTGGATCCGCGAGACGCGAGTGTCCATCAGGTTGTAGCGGCAGACGCTGGAATCGCGGCCGAACTTGGCCGCGTCGTCCGCCCTGACCTGCTCACGCTTGCAGAAGTTCAGGCAGCGGAACATCATCTTCTCATCCTGGCCAGGGTGGTAAAAGGTCAGGTGGAGGCACGTCACTGTTTCTTCTGTTTCGGCTTCCTCGAAAGAGGTCATGATGAGAAGGGTCGTCAGGACGAGAAAATGGTAAAATCACGGCATGGAATCGCTGCAGAACCGAACAAATTGCTTTCAGTGCGGCATTAAAATACCTCCTGTGCTGCTCTAGGCTGACTGTGCAGAACTTCCAGACAGCTGGCTGACAATAAATATGATGAAAGCAGAGGAGCGGGAGCTCAGAAGCCACGACTGACCATCGCTGCCAACAAGCCCCTCACGAGGATCTCACAGGCAGGTTTATCTTTGCAAAGAAACGTGTCATTTAGCAGTGAGATTTACTTGATAGACTTAAAATGGAGTTAAACACTGCTGCCTGGGCCTGTGCGCTCTGCTCTCAGTGTGTCCTGTGACCGGAAGGCATCAAATGACTTTTACCAACAGTCTGTCTGTAGGCAGTGGTAATTCAAGTATGTATAAAGCACTCCTTTGGATCTCGGGTCCGAACTGACCTCTCGCACGGAAAACGTGTTTAGAAGTGACTGCTGTGACAGCACAAAAACTGAATGCAAAAGCTGGCCTACCCATGAGACATAGAAAAGGAATTGTCACCACCTCTAGCTATTTCCCCATTGTCTGTTGGAAAATCCCAGCTCTCTCCTGCTGCAGAAGTGCTAAAAAAATGACTTTTCTTGGGTTTGGTTGTCTTTTTAAGTTCTCCACATGCAGCACAGAGACCACATACTTATGAATTAAATTCTGTTCCAAAGCCTGAGTGACTGCACTGCATCCTAATAAAACCCGAGACAGCTCAGGAAAGGCTGTCATCTGGTTCTCTCAATGCAAGGCCAGTGTCTTCCCACACTAAAGCTGAGTCTTGAAAAGAAAAGTCTTGCTATTTGAAGTAGAAACCAGCAAGTGAGTTCCCAGTTACTCACCAGAGAAACATGTGAGTAGCCATTTAACTGGTACCACACAGCGCAGATGTTTCTACATCCAGATTGCAGTAAGTTCCCAACGTGTCTTGCACAGATCTGGAGCTCAGCAGCTCCATTCAGAGCTTTAGGAGTAGGTGAATCATCACTGCAATTAAGTGACGATTGTGTTTTGTGATGATGGAGTTGACTTGTGTTTTTTACACACTGCACACAAACACCGAGCATAGTGAATGGTGGTGCATCGGTGCATCATTTTCTGCGTGAAACCTCAAAACGGCTTCCTTTGCACCTTTAACACAAACCCGGCCACAGTTCTGACACAGTAGCTCAGCAACTTTGGCTTTGTTACTGAGGTAGGCTGCAACAGCACAGATGATGAGTGAAACAGAGAATTTCCAGCAGAGCTCACTTTAAAACAAGCTAGGAAATATCATCTGCGCACTTGGCAGGAATACAGACACCCTGGTAGCAGGTTATTCCTTTGCCATCTGTGAGACGAGCTGTGGTGGCACCATTATCAATCCCTCCTCCCTGCAGATTCCCCGGCTCTGTGAGCCAGGAGGGACTGTCCTCGTGTCCAGTTCTGCCCTTCCTTGTCTTGCACCAGTAAGGGGATATTACATGAGGTCAGCTTCGGTGAAGGGGAAAACCCCCGCGCACTTTCACTCTGCAGTTCAGCCCACAGAGACACTTCTGTGCCTCCTGACTTTAGCTCCCATTAGTGAGTTTTACAAATGGCTACATTAATTAAGAAAGAACAGCCACCCATCGCTTCGGCAGCACCCAGTGATCAACCCTGACCTCGGCAGCTCCCACAGACCCCGCTTCAGATCCACGATCGCCTCAGGCATCCCCCGCACGGCTGCCCAGTCCTGCCTTAAAGGTTCGTCGAGGCTGAACATACCGAATATTCCTTCACGTAAATGCTAAAGGAGTTTCTACTTACTAGAGTGTATTGGCCAGGAGAAAGCTTTCTGCAGATTCCTCCCGCAGCTCTGAGGCAGCCACTGCCCTGCTGTTGTCCGTCCCCTCGCTGGAGTCAAATCCCACCTCGTCCTCTCCTACGGGAAAGCGAGTGTCATTATCCCCACTTCCAGAGGCAGGAGAACAACGCGGAGCCCTAAGGGAATGGGCTCCGGCCCCGGCTCCCGGAGCAGTCTCGGTGCCACCTCCCCACCCCATAGCACGGCCAGCCCGGGATCTCCCGACCGAACCCGCCGCTTCCACGGGAACTGCCCGGCGACATCCCGGTGTGCCCGCTCATCTGTCCTGCCCCCTTCCCTCCCCTCACGTCCGCCCGGCCCGGCCGCCTCCCCACCTGCCGGGAGCGGGGCTCCGGCGCCTGCCGAGGGCTCCAGCCGCTCCTCTCTCGGTAATTCCTCCGGGAGCCCGGCGGGAAACGCTGAGGGGGGAGGAGGTGAAGCGGGAGGCGGGAGGAGCTGAGACGGGCGGTGCTGGGGCGGGAGACGCTGAGGGCACCGCGGGGCCGGAAGTAGAATTTCTTAAAAAAAAAAATAAATTAAAAAGGGGGGGGGGGGGGGAGAAGAAGAAAAAAATAGTTAAATTCTTTCTTACATAGAGTTATATGAATAACTCTGAAGGAGTAGCCACAGGTCTGTCCGGGCTTACGGAGCCATCTGAACCTGTGTTCAGAGCCGTGTCAGGGATCACAAGTTCGCGGGCTCAGCTGTCAGACAGAATGATTTCGGTCTTACCCCCAAATGGACGCTTTGAGGGGTAAAACACTTTGGTAAGTGGCGCATTACCAGCACAGCGATTCGCCTGATGATGTTCTTAAATTGATTATTTTAAAATATGTGGTTGTTTGCTTTAAGCGACCGCAGTTCAGGTTCATTGCACCGCGTTGGGGAAATGACCTAAAATCTTTCCTTGGCCGTTGGTCTAAACGGATCTGAAAACTTTTTCCTTTCCTTACTTCTCTCTCTCTTTTTTTTTTTTTTTTTTTTTTTTTTTTTTTTTTTTTTTTTTTTTTTTCCTCTCGTTACAAATCCTGAGACAGCCCCGGATTCTTCTTTATCCATCGGCTTGGTTTTTCATATTCGTCTGTATTGCTGCCCAGCGCAGAACAAGTGGCAAAGCAAACCTGTTCCCTTTCAATCCAGATCCCAAACGTCCCGTGTCCTCCTTTCCCTGTGCCTGTACAGCGTTGGAACTGGCGAGTGAGTGCTGAGGGCTTGGCTGTTTTGGCACGGGCAGTGAAATACCGTGTTGGCTCACAGAAACTGTTTTTCACTTGTAGGGTTTCTTTTGTATCTTCAACAAACAAGTAAATGACTTGTGGGTTGATAAGTCCCTTTGCAGTTCTTGTTGAATAACTTTTATCGGTATGCGGTCTAATACAGCTGTTCCATGGGCTCATCTCCCTCACATCAGGGAAAAAAAAGAAAAAGAAAAAAAATGGGGGATTAAACTACGTTTTGCAAGAAGGTGTGTTGAAGAGCAGAGAAGGAAAACAGATTATTCCAACTTTCTTCCACAGATGAAGGCCTTTCTCACAACAGGCGGGGCTGGGCCTGTGTGCTCACCCAAGAAAAATAAAGTATTTTGTTGTCTTCTGGAAAAGCCAGAATTGCGCAACCCTGCTATTTATTGCATCTGTCGATGGTTACAATTCCTGTCAGACCTTTGTTTCCGGAAGCAGCCCGAGTCCCAGGTCATGAGACAACTTTTCTGATAGGATTATTTTGATACTTGTAACTATTGGGGTATGTAAGGACCTTTCCTTTTTTTCCCTAGGATTGTGTAACGTCAAATTAGCTGCATATTCCTTTATTGTTTTATGATTCCGGTATAGCTCTGTGTGATTTTGTACAGGGGAGGGCAGGAACTGGATTTACAGCCGCTCTCTGCAATAGCTTTCTTGTCAGCTGAAACGCTGCCAGCTTCAGGAAAAGAACTCCAGGTTTGCCCTTTACGAGAAAAAAAAAAATAATGCAGGCACTCTGTGCCTGTGGGGTTTTTGGGTGATCATCCTGCTAAAATTGTTCCGTGCCGTCGTAGAGGTCATTCCAGTATTACAATAACTTCTTCTTTTAGTTGTAATTTCTTCAGTCGAAAGCGAAACTGCAAATAAATGTGCTGTTTGGGCTCATTAAGTATTTTTCAGGCTGGAAGACGGAGGTGGTGTTGACGTGGCTGTGACGACTTGTTGTTTTTCTGACAACTGATTGCTGTGGCTTCCGGGCCTACAGAGGCAAATCTGGGAAATTGTATGTTGTGTGTAGGAACTTGTATGTTGCTGTTAGTCATGATTGGCTCAGGAAACAGGAGTCAGTGAGGGGAAATGTGTTACTTTCTCTTTCTGGGATGTTCATGGTAGGTCAGAAGACTTACAGGAAGTACAGTCTCTTAATCATCAGTGTGACTGGTTATGAGTTGGGAATACTGTGATGACATTTCTTGGACACTTGGGGAAAATGCCCTTTGTAGTTCTGTCTCTGTTATGGCATAAAACCCTTTCTGTGGACATTTGAGACCAGCAGCAGTCCTGACCAGTGTGAAACTTTCTCCTTGTCTCTGCTATTTAAATTTACATGATGAAAGTATCTTCACCTGCTGAATCAACAGGAAGTCTGGCCTGATTTCTGCTGTGCTGAGATTTCCAGTTCTGTCTTTCCCTCCTAAGGTCAGAATTTACACCTGGTTATCAAAACTGTTGATGTGGTGCTCAGATTTGCCAGTGGGTTCAGGTGTAAAGGGTGACAACACCTGTAAATGTTGCGTTGTGTGTGGGTATAATTCCCGGGTTTTATTGGCCACCAGCGTTCCCGCTCCCTGGCACAGCTTGTCCGTAGTGTCGCCAGGTGAACACCAAAGTAGATGCTGTGACCTGGTGACACCTCTTGTGCCCAGCATCGCAGTTTGAGTGCATTGAGGGTTGTTTTTGAGGCAGAAATCTGCAGAAGTGGTGCTTTTCTGCGGGGCTGGCTCTGGGCACGAGAGGACGCGAGCCGTGCGTTTCCGTGTGTCGCGGGTGACAGCTGTGACCTGGCGGGCTCAGAAAGCCCGAGAAGGGTGCACAGTAGGTGGGTAGTTGTCCCCCACAGCCCTCTCTGTACCCCAGGTGTGTTCCTCGAGGCACATGAGCCCTGTTTGCTGGCTTTACCTGGCGTTAAATGCCTCGCTTGTGTCTTGTCACCTGTCGCGTGGACCTGGGCACGATGCTGCTGTACCTGCCCTGTCCCAGGGCTTGCCGTCCTGGGATGGCACAGGAGTGACCCAAAGCCGCCCTTCAGGGACCCACAGAGTCACTGGGGAGGAGGTGGGTGAGAGCTGATTGATTTGGAGCCGTAAACCCAAGGCTGCTCGCGGCCCTTTTCTCATTCCGAACCGCCCAAGCGCTCGGAGCACAGGAGTGGGAGCCAGTAGATGGCAATGTGTGACCGGACATTCATAAATTTCCTCTTGGTAGTGCAAGAGTTGTCGAGGTACGTGTGAGTTAACGGAAATAATGGCAGTGGTAACTTCCAAGAGTTGGGAAATGCCTAATGGAGTATTCAACAACCTGTAGTGAGGTTCTGCAAGGAGTTCTTACCGTACGGCAACCGAGTGCCTCATGTTCAAACAGAAAAGAAATAGGCTCTTTTTAAAGACAGGTGTCCAGAGATATCCCATTGTATTCCACTGGATGTCAGTGTGAGAGGGAGGAGAGATGCATGGGGAGGACGTGTGTTTCGTTCACTGAAGTTTTAGCTCCCAGTGCCAAGAACAGCTCCATGCCATAAGCAGAGAGGAGATCTTCCAAGGAAGGGAGAGAGAGCCCAGTTCCCTCTGTTTATTTCCTTCTTTGCTCCTTGATTACTCAGGAAAAAGAACTCTTCCACTTCTCTTTTCTTCTCATCTGACCTGAATAAACTGATGAGAAAATTGACTGCTGAGGAGAAGTATTCCTCACAAGATGGACTTTATGTGACTTTCCAAGTTCTCATTTTCATTCTACATCATCATCTGCCCTTGATCCTCCTTTAGAACCTCTCTGGCTTCTCCCTTTCTCTTCCTGCTCAGTTTCCCTTCCGTGTTCCTGCCCCTTCTGCTGTCTGTTCTGTTCTACCCTCTCACCATCCTCCTGATTATTTTTCCTATTCCCTGTGCCATTGTTTTTTCTCTGGAGCCTTTCTCCCTTCGCTGCAAAGGAAAAAAAAATTGTGCGGCTATTTTGATAGGGAGGAGGTTGAACGTTGCCTTCACCAGACCCCACATTTTACTGTGGAGGCAGAATCCACTCTCCTTGTCTGGTTTGACACCATCCAGACAGAGAAAATTTCATGAGCAGAGCAGAGCCAACCTTTCCAGTTCCCTTCATTGAACAAAGAAAGTAATTTTGAACAATTAAAGATAATATAAGCTGTACCTTGCTGATATGTAGCAGGACCGGAGAATATAGTGATCTTTTTGTTGTTTTGTAATTTTTTCCCCCCTTTAAATTTGTACAGATGTGAAGGTGTTGAAGATTCCACGTTGTGTGGCGATAAAAACACAGTTCCATTATCTCAGTTTATAGCGTTCGAGGGCACCCGGCTGTGAGCAATGTGCAGCCTTACAGGAACACAGGTGACCATTTCTCTCCTTTTCCTTCAAAAACAGATATATCTGTGTCCCAAACTACTCAAGCAGCTTCCTTCCTACTCAGGGAAGCGGGTGTCTGGTTCACCTTCACCTTTGATTGTTCTGGAAGCCCTCCCTTGGGGCAGTTGCTGTTGAGGTTTAGGAAAAAAAGGATTTTTATCACTTGTAGGCACATAAATTGGCACTGAGGGGTGATGAAGACAGCCAGGCGTCTTCTCCTTGTTTGCAGCCCCTTGCCTGGGACTCCGGTCTGTCCCTGACAGAAACTCCTGGTGATGGAAACAGCAGGATTTCACAGCACAGGGAGCATTGGTTTATGGCTCTGTGTATGGTCTCACAAGGGAACACTGTTCAATAGGCTTCAAAGTGATTCAGCCCTGGCATAACCGTGGCTGTGGCCACATGTAATATAGCCTGTAGCTCTTTAAAGAGGATTAGCCCTAGATCAGGGACAGCATTCATTGCTGAATTTCATGTAAAGTAGAATATGCTAATGGAATGGAAATGTCTACAGCAAACATTGCATAATATTGGGAACCTCAAAACTGAGCATTGTGTCTTGATATCTCTGCTGGGAGCCAAACTTTCATAAACTGGACGTTATTTTGAGAAAAAATGATGTTTATAATACCACCGCAAGCTCTCTGTAATAAAGCGAGATCTAGTTTGCAGTTTCACAAGCAAAGTTGAAAAGACAACAGCGAGCACTCGAAGGTAACTTCAGACAGTTGTTGTGCTTTAATGATGTCACGGTTCTCCAACAGACACAAAACCCACCACAGCCTAAAAAAATATCTTCATTTGGGTTTTCTGCAGTGGGCGTAGGCTTTGTTTGATCCCGTGTTCTCTTCCCATCTGCCCATCCGTAGCTTTAAGCGCCATTTTTGGGCCAGCAGGGGTTTCAGCACCAGTCCCACGGAGACACAGTGTTTCTGACATGCTTTTCTGAGCCATTTCACCTTTTGAGGCGCTTTCTGCCTGTACCTCCGCCTCCACCGGCAGCCCAGCACACTTCATTCGGCTCTCCCGGCTTCACTTGTACGCCAGTCTTCAGAAAGCTCGAGATTTAATATTTTACAGATGTAAAAGAATCTCCCAGACTTCAAGGTGACCCACGATTCCAGCTGCCTGAGTCAAGGCGTCGTGGAGGGTTTTATTCACGGATGTCGTCTCTCAGAAAATCATTTCAGTGGCAGCTCTGGGGAGTCACCGTCCACTTCTCAGCCCCTCGGCTGCGTTGTTTGCCTGTCGAGGAACCCCTTCTCCCTGGGTTTTAAGGCTTCACAGGAAATTTCTGCCCCTGATCCAAAGCTGCCTCTGGGCCTGCCCCTGGAGGTGTTAAGACCCTGATTCCCTCCTCGCGCAAGGAATTCCTGTGAGCTCCATCTCCGGCCCAGCCGTGTGTGTCTGCGGCCCGGGGTTTGGTGCCCGCGATGCCGATATCAAACACGGTGACGGACATTAAATACCCCGATGGGCCCTTCTGCCTTTGTGCACTTGAAGTGCCTCATCCCAGGCTGCTGGGGCGTAAAAGTGCAAAGAAAGCCTTTGGGAAGAGGGTCCTTCTGGCTGCACTTCCAAAGCGTGCGCTTCCATTGCTTAGTCGTTTTTTCTTTCCGTGCCGCTCCATATCTCAGGGTTCTGTTGCTCTGGGATTTATTTTCTGTGTTTTGGGGGTTTTTGTTTGTTTGGTGGTGGGTGGTTTTTTGGTTTTTTTTTTTTGTTTGTTTGTTTCTTTGCTGTTTGGAAGGTTTGGGTTTTTTTCTGTAGACGTGGAGGGTGGTGATACATATTCATGAAAGTGAAGTCTTTCCAGCCCCTGCCTGCTCTGACAAAGACTTAGCTGTTTCACACAGCAAGCTGACTGGAATTGTGTGGGGCCTGCCTCACCAGATTAGAGCAAACAGCCAGCTTATTCCTCCAGTCGTCAAGCCTCCCCTTCCTAACAATTTCCCCAATTGTCATTTTGACAAGGCTGTCATTAGGTGATGGCTTCTTTTGGCCATTTTCAGATAAAGATAATTTCCTTAACTTCCATTTTATTTGACAACAAGTAGTTTGGGAGAGAAAGGAAGTGCTTCAGTGGTTTATGGATTAAGGGTTTGTCACTTCAAAGGCATCTTTGATCTAAAAATATGTGCTGTACCAAATTCATTATGCCTTTTTTGTCTTTTTCTTTTTTTTTTTTTTTTTTTAGAACTTTTTAATTTATTGATCTGCCCCTCAATTGTTCCTTTTTTTTTTTTTTTTTTGGTCATCCCCTAGTAGTACTTGGGGTAGCAGTGGTGAGGGAAAAGCACCCAAGTGGCCTCTCTGAAAAGTCATGACCAGGGCGAAACAACAGGTGCTTTTGTTCCATACTCTGCTTTTAGCCAGAGGTCCTGCCTGCTCCTGCCGTGGCGGCTCCGTTAAAAACTTGGAGACAGAGAATAAGCTTCCCGTTTTGTGTCAGTCTGGGTCACTCCTCTGGTATAACTGGCCCAAAAGCACGGCTCTGCTGTAGGCTGGAGATGGATTTTGGCTCCCTGATGCCTCTCTGGCCACCTCCGTGTGGTGAGCAGTTGCTGTGTGGCTCTGGCTCTGCTCTGTGGCTGTGCTGCACCGAGAAATCCCAAGCCTCATTCCAACAAACAAAACTAGAAAAGTTGGGGTTTTTTCTTCCAGGATGTTTGCAGCCGAAATGCTCTTCTGCAGAGCACTGAGCTTTGGAGCAGGCAGGTGCAGTGGCCATCAAATATGTTGCTCCCCAGACGCCATCCACCCGAGGAGGGATGCTTGGAGGGGATTTGGGAATCCTTATGGGTCCCTTCCCACTCTGGCTTCTTCTGCAGGGAGAGGGGGCCGTGGTGGGGGTTTGAACATGAGTCAAGAGCGGGGCTTTTCCTGCCTTAGCTGTGTCAGACACCGGGCCTCACTTTCACCCCTCCTCTGCTTTTTAGGATGCACAAACCCCCCTCCTTGGCTGCAGCAGTGTAAATCCATGATGGTAGCACCCATTATCCTAGCCCCACACAGGCTTAGGTGGGGCTGGGATTTGTCCTGTATTCATATTAATATCTGTTCTCCCTAATTACTTCAGCTTTCCCTGCAGTGTTACCTCTGTGTTATAGCTGCCAGCAAAGCACCTCCTTGCTGCTGGAGGCTGTTCTTGATCCCATTTCCAAACAGAAGCACTTCTGCTTCGGCTCAGCCTGGGGAAGCTGTGCAGGGGCCGGCTCGCTTTCTTTTTTTCTTTTTCTTTTTTTTTTTCTTTTTCTTTCCCTTTTGCCTGCTAATTGGCTGAGACCACCAGAATTTGGAGGACACAGATGTCACTGATAGTTTGCCTAGGGAGCACATTCATGCCCATCTGTTGCAGTCTAGAAAGCTGTTCATATATCCACAAGGCCTTCATTTAATTCTTGTCAGAAAGTAATGTAAATCCAGTTTACCTCAGAGGTCACAGCCAAGATTTATGCCAATGAGCCCCCTGCAATTTACACACACTGTAGTTGTATAGGATGAAAAGAAACCCTTTCATGTTGGTGCATATTAACAAGAAAGCTTGCCTTAGGAGAGGCTTTTTGATTGAGATTCTTCCTTATTTTAATACGGCCAGTTGGGATAGCCAGCTTTACCAAAAGAAAACATCTAATCTTTAAGCCAGAGAAGTAAACTAGCTAACTAACTGAATAAAGCCCCTAGCAAATCTATTTATTTTTTTAAAACCATCTTTTAGCAAAGAAAGGTAAATGCTCTAGGAAAACACAAGCATGTGTGCACTGAAATATTCAGGGAAACTGAATTTACCTTCTGTAGCAGACGATATTAACACAATTATTGAAGTCTTTCCTAAGCTATCAAGAACATCTTTTCTCTTTTCTCTTTTCTTTTCTTTTCTTTTCTTTTCTTTTCTTTTCTTTTCTTTTCTTTTCTTTTCTTTTCTTTTCTTTTCTTTTCTTTTCTTTTCTTTTCTTTTCTTTTCTTTTCTTTTCTTTTCTTTCTTTTTTTCATTTTATTTCATTTCATTTCTATTTCATTTCATTTTCTGTTTTAGTTTTTAATCCCTCAGGCTGCTAATTCCAAAAATAAAGCTGAGCCTGTTGTTTTTGACAGGAGGGGCGGGAAGGACTCCAGAAGGCTCATGCACAGATCCACAGGAGGGAGAGCAGTCGAGGGTGCTGTGTGATGTGCATGCTCCCTCTTACCTGCTGCAGGTAAAAACACCAGCCCAAATGTTCCATGCCTCTTCCAGGGGCAATCTCTTGCAGTTTTTTCAGTCTCCCTACAGAAGGCAAAGGGAGATGAAATGCCATAATATGGAGTGAAGGTGAGACTGTAACTCCAACAGCTGCAACAGACCTAGCACTGCCTCTTTGTCATGGTTTCACCCCTTGTCTTTATCTAGCAAGAGACTCTAACAGGCTAAGGAGCTTCCCTAAAAATGAGTGTGGCTTCATTTAACCTCAGGGAAGCCGTGAGTGGAAGGGCTGCAGCACACCAAATTGGGCTGGAGGGAAAAGCTGGCAGTGCAAGTGGTGCAGGTACCGGAATTGAAGATGAGCTGTTAGAAACGAAACACTCCCAAGTACCTTGGTTATTAAAATTGCTTGTAGGAGCAGGCAGAGAAGAGCAGGATACAAGGACGGATCAGGATGTGCCAACTTGATTACGAAAGAGTTCCAGGGTTGGGCGCCTCATTTTCTTCAGGCTCAGTGTAGTTTGAGAGTGTTCCTATCATTTATGCTGCCTCTGCTCAGAGGAATCCTCCTCCTTTTCCTCCTTCCTCTTCTCTAGTTTGCCTTGTCCGTGGATTTTCCCTTTCAAATGTTTTAGGTGTGAAAATCAGTATCATTTGCATGGTGCCATAATGACCGGAGTGGTTTGGGATTAGGAGACAGGAGAGCAAAGCGGTGCGCTGAAAACAGGGCTCACATTCTAAGTTCCAGTGTAACACTTAAAATAATTAAAGTGTTTATTTGAAAGTCAAAACAGCCTCAGTCATAAATAACTATCCATTCCTCGATTGATTGTGTCGGGTCCCAGCCGAGAGCTCTGGGAATAAGGTTTATTTGCTCCCTGTTGGGATTAATCCATAAATGTAGTCTCCACATGGAACTCATCAGGTCTTTGCTTCCTCTTCATTAGTCTCCCTGGAACTGGAGGGTACCCTGAATAAGATGAAAATTAGGATAATATATTTTCAGAGAGAAAAGGTCTGGCGATCTCTAATTTGTGTTTCAGGACCATAATGCTGTGGAAAATTTCCCAAATGATGTTGTCTGAGAAACCAGCGCTTGTTATCCTTGCTGCATTTGAAGTTTGAATGCAGCAATTACATCTTCTTTTTCTTAAAGCCTCCCAGAGCTAATTGCGGTCTTAAACCAGCTAGATTGACTCCCGGGCTTCCTTCCATCCATGGCAGAACTTAAAATTCCTTTCTCTTGACAGATCTTTTGGTCTTCTAGCCCAAGGGCTCTGAAATGTCACAGTATGGCCCATTTCTTATTAAAGAGATCATTTCTCTGTATCCCACCCAATTCTTCCCCCCATCCCTCTCGTTCTGAACCCCAACTCCAATTAGAGGGCAACCACCGAAATGTGTTTTCTCACCCCCTGAGACCTTTGTCATATTTTTTTCATCATATTTGATGCAAGGAGTTATTTTAATCCAGGCTTTAATCAGAAATGGCACTGATTATTTTTTTCCTCATCATTTCTGTTTTAAAGTGTCCTAACAGTTGCATCAAGCATTTAAAAGCTAGTTTTGCCCCAAACAGGAGTAAAGCAGCTTTCCTGTCACCAAGGAGTGCTTAAATCCTCAATCTGATGCAAAATTGTTTTTATTATGTGTTTTCAAAGAGCATTTTTAAGTGCATGCTTAGAAAACATTTTTGCCCAGGCAGTTTTGCGGCACGTCAAGCTGCAATTTTTTACCACTTCAAAACCATCTCCTTAGAGTGCCACTTGTTAGGATTTAAGGGAACTTTGAGAAAGCTGATTAGTAACCATTGAGAGGGCTCTAAAGGCCTCCAGAAGTTTTTGCTGTTCTGCTCTTGGGCTTTAGGCTCAGGTCCTGTGTTTCCCCAGGAAAGCTGCGTGCCTGGTTATTTCCCCCTCCCAGCTGTCCTCACTCAACGCCACAGCTGTCACAAAACACAACTTACAAAGTGGCATCTGTGTAAAGGATGCTGATGTGGTTTAAAGCTCCGTGGTGGATTTTAAGCTGAATCTGTGATGCGAGTCGCTGTCCCCAGTGATGGGTCTCAAAAGACTCTCTACCTTCTGAGTACTAATGTACAGTTTATTGCACTTTTCTCTACGGTCCCAGCACTTTGGCCTTGCTGCTGTGGTAAATCATTATTTTATTACTCCACGTCCTTGCTGTTCATTCAATTCTTTGGAAGAAGGTACTTGAAGAAAAATCCCTCGCTTGCTGACATTCATAGATCACTGTTAGGGACCTGGCAGTTTCCCGGTGGGTTAAATCCTCCCAATCCAAGGAAGCCAAGTGCTGTACTTCCACACTAATTTGGGCTTCCCTAAGCCCTAAGCCCCGGCAGCTCTTTGTGAGAGTGGCAGCCTGTGTGGCTCACAAAGCCACGGGGCCCTCCTGCCAGCAGTGGAGACCCAGCCAGAGCTGGGCTTAAGAGTCTGATCTGGGGCTCTGGGCTGTAACACAGGGAAGTGGAGCACGTCCTTGAGCTCCCTTGGATGCCCCCGGTGCCATGTTATTTTTTGTAAAGGGACATATCCCGGTGTTTGCTTGCTTTAGTGCGTCTTCACAGCAAATTGTGCTTATGAGCATTTATTTACAGGCTGCGAGGTGGCAGCTGAGCACAGGCCTTCTCCAGCGTGCTTCTGCACACTCCTGAAGCAGTTTCCAGGCCCCAGTTCCCAGGACTACTGTCCACAGCAGGTCCAAGACAGGTGTACATGTGCTTGGTAGTCACTGGAGTGGGGTCCTGGAAAATGAGATTTTTGAGAAATCAATTACACAAAGGAATGGAGTCTGGGCCAGATGGCAGGGATGCTTCATCCCAACCTGGGAGGTACTCCTGGGACGGCTGCACGCTCCTTCCCACAGGCCTGGGTAATCAGATAAATTAATTAGCAGATGTCAGTGCAGTTAACAGAGCAAGCCACACTGGCATAGGTGTGTTAGTGTGACTACGCTTTCCTTTTCCCTGATGGATACCCAGCAACTGGATCAGCTTGTCTAGACCTGGCAGGGTGGAGCAGAGGACTCTGCTTTCTGGTTGTTGTTCCTGGGCTCAGGGACCTGTCCCTGGCAGATCCTTAGGGAGAGAGGACCTTTGTGAGCTGAGATGTGGGCTCGGGCCTTGCGCCACGAGCACATCCCATTGTTGTGTCCTTTTCCAGATTCGTCTTTGTCACTGACAGGCAGCTCAGCCCCATCTCCTGGGTGGACTTGGGACCCTGCTGCAGCTTGGTCCCCAGCCCTGTCTCTGGCCCCATCTCCTTGTGTTCCCGATGGGAGCCCCTAGATGGGCGCTGTGCCTGGGGCATCACAGGGTGTGATCGCAGCACCCACCTGGGCTCAGCGGGCTCAGACCCTGCAGAGAGGGGCCCTGGTGGCTCTTACGTGGGGCTGAAGAGATGGGCAACGCTTTCTAGGTTTTCCTCTCACTTTTATCCACGGCCTGCCTCCGGCTGATCCTTTGCTTGCTCCCCAGCTTCTCTCACATGCTTGTGCGCTCCTTCCCTTGTTCTCCCTTTTACAGCTACTTTTAAAATGTCTTCTTTCTGTGACATTTGTCTGCAGAGTCAGTCAGAGCCCCACTGAGCAGCTCCTGCCTCCGGGCTCTTTGCTGCTGAATCCCATCTTTTGCCCTGCTCCACCTGCCCTTCCACGACAGGCTCTCTGATCCTCTCTGCTTTCGCATGAGTGCATCTCTTTTGCCCTCTGCCTTTCAGTCTGGCAGCTTGCTCCTGCTCAGTGCCGTTGGGAACACAGCCTGCCACCAGCTCCCGGATCCAGCGATCCCAGAGCCACAGCAGAAAGGGAAAAAACTGCCTGGAAACGTAGCTGCTAAAATGTGGGTGGTGTCCAGTCAGCAGAGCAAATTGTGCCTCTGTGTGTTGTCCTTTGCACTCCTCTTCCTCCTTCACTGCCGTAGTGTTTCCCAAATTTTAGGTATGTTTTCACACTGGGGCTGTTCCTGACTGTGTTGCTTCAAGCTGCAGGAACAGTTTTCTAAGCGAAACCATCATCGAATTGGTGGGGAAAAAAACCCCAAAACCCCAAACCCAAACTGTTTATCTTGTGCTTAATTTTCGAAAGCTGCCTGAGTGTTCTGGCAGGTGCTGAGCCAGATACGTGTCACGGAGAAAATGTTGGGGGTTTCCTGCATCACCTCTGGCAATGTCCTAAGCACCTGGAGGACTTGCAGGGGGACACAGACGGAGAACATTCACACACGGGATGACATCCCAGGGTAAAAGAGAGGGTCTCCATGGTCTGGGAAATGCACACAGCATGCTCCTCTCTGCCATTCAATCCTGGCTAACTGTGTGCGACAGCCAGAGGCTCCCAGGTGCAAAGGGCTTCGGCACAGCCCCGACAGTCACTTCCCTGCTCGGCGTGTCACGGCTCCGTGGATGAGCCTCTCCTGTCTCCCTGGCACCTCAGAGCTGCTCCCCTCACACGCTGCCACCAGGACCCCGCAGTGATTTCACACACTCCTCTAATAAAGTCCTCCGAGGCCGTCACGTATTTCCATGTATCTCCCCTATTATTTCCCCCTGCTTGAGCCTTTCAGATAATTGATGATACTTTAGTTAATCATTTTCCCCCTCCTTTGTTTGCCAGGTACCCCAGCCTTGAAGGGATCCCTTTCATTTGGACCCCGTGTCTTCTCCCGAGTAATTGATCACCGTGCACCCGGGGACTCCCGATTCACAGCGGAGCGGGATCAGCCCTCATGAATAACCAAGGCGCCGTGGCCGCGCTGCTGCAGGAGTGCCAGCGGGCTCTGGACACGCTCCTGGCGGCAAAGGCCGGCACGGGCCAGGGGCAGGAGCGGGAATACCGGCGGTGCCAAGGTGAGCGCTCCCCAGGAGAGGCGGCAGGACTCCGCCGGCCCTCAGCCCTGCCCTATTTTCCTTCTCCGGGCGGATGAGTGTCAAGAGATGCCTGGATTTCGAGGCCATGAATGGGATGCGGGCTACAGGCAGGCAGGGAAAGAAGTCCACTTTGTTGCAGTGAATTGCTGTCAGTTCTAATTTTAGGCTTCAGTAAACATGAGGCTGTAAGGAACAGTTTAGTTTGGGAAGAACAATGCCCAAAAGTTTGCTGATGCACATAAATTTCAGTTATTAAAAAAAAAAAAAAAAAAAGAGAGAGAGAAAGGGAAAAAAGGATGCAACTCCTGAATAAGGGCGCATATTTCCTCTCCTTTCATAGGAACTGGGGGAGGGCCCTCTCTGTTTGTCAGCTTCTCCTCATATATTAAAGAGCTCATTGCCCGAATCTTTATCTTGTAAAATGTGTGTGACCTCTATAAGTGGTGTCCAAGGGAAAAAAAAAAACCCAAAACAACAAAAACCGAACAACAAAAAAACCTTTGCAGTATCCCTCTTGAAAGGAAAATCCATGCTGGCTAAAGGCCGGAATAAATAACCAGGAAAGGAAGCAGCGTTTAGCGAGAGATGTAATAAAAGGATTCCTCATTTGTTTTCATGCTGGCGTTACCTGCCGGAAACCAGCAGCTATTTCGGTATCGCTGCGGCGCCGCGAAAGGAGGATTTATTATTTCTTAATTCCAGCGGAATGAAGGTTTCCCTTTGCGTGACACATCTGCGGCACTGCCCGTTTTCCAGTTTGGTGTTAATAATGTTTAGTTTTGCCTTGCTTGAGTGGCTCGGCCCTCACGTTAATGTGATCTTTAAAACCCTTTGTTTGTCCCGGGGCGCGGAGCCGTTGAGAATATGTTTTTCCGACCGTCCTTGTTCTTGCTGGGAGGTCAGCTGCCTTCTTCTGAAGCACCTAAGTCTGTTTGCGCTGGAGGGTGGCGTGTAGGTTTCTGTTATGGATCCTGGAAGATTTTCTCTCCTCTTTTTTTGTTTCCAACAAAGGGTACTTTGTTTCCTCGTCACAAATTCTTTTAAGTTTTATTGTGGCTCCGCAGAATAGGCTCTTGAACTCCTAATCAGGTAGCTCTTTTTTCCCCTCATCCTCCTCCCTCCTTTTCTCCTATTAAATACCACAAAGTATGAGAAATAATCAGTTTAGTTCCAGATAAGGTAAATCAGTGCCCTTATAATCACTCGATTAGACACGGTCCTTCAGGTAAACTGCTTCAGGAAATGGGCGATCAGAGCCCGAAGTGCTGCTCGGGCTTTTCCGAGGGCCGTGTTCCCATCAGCTGAAAGAAAAATACCCAGCAGCGGGGTGGTGACAGCGACATTAATAACTGCTGGGGCTCTCCGCCCGGGGAAGGCAGGGCCCCGCAGGTCGGCGGCTCTCGGCTTCGGGGGGACCCTCCCAGCTCAGGGGGTTTCCTCGCCCCCCTCTCTTCCCGAGGCTGCCTTTGTTCCCCCCGGCTTTCTCAGACCTGCAGCAGGAAGGACTGAAAGCCAAATCCCTAGAAATGGTGGGGAGAGGGGAAGCACATCTTTATCTCACTTGAGGGGCAGAGCGGGTGTTGGGTGGGTCTGGATCTCTTCTTTATTTCTTTTTTTAGGCTAGAAATCATTCCAGTCCACTTCCGTGCCCATCCAGGCTTCGTTAATTAATGGGTTTGTATTGCCAGCGGTGAGAACAGCTCTCTGTTACAAGGGTAAACTCTTGTCCTTGGAGCTGGATCTTCCTCAGGAAAAGACTTAGGAAGTTCATTGGTCCCCCTTCTACGTGGGAGATAAGTCTTTCCGTCCATAATCATCCTCATGATGAGATGAATATCCCGGCGGTGAGGTGGATATCTCTGCTCCTGCCTGCGCTGGTTTTCCGGGGACAAGTGTGAGGGTGGGAGCAGGACTTCCCATCAGCTCTGGCACTGCCTTGCTACGGCATCCAGGGCTGAGCCCCTTCAGGCACCACTTCAGGAGGATAAGGAAACCGGGCTTTACGTTAAGCCAGGATGTGTAACAGGAAGATTTCCAAACCCCATGTTTCCTTGGGACAGCGACAAGCGAGAAAATGTGGGCTGGAAAACGCACTAACATTGTAAACTTGACTTTTTGGAGGAGGGCCCTGAATATCCAGTTCCCTGTTTCTTCTCAGGAAAGCCATACCTGTGAATGTGCTGCAACGTGAGCATGTAATATCCTTCTTATGAAGTTAATTTTCTAGAGTCTCTGCATAAAAGGATCAATGAGAAAATACGTAGCAATGCATTTATTGCGTTGCCTCGTTAAAGTGGTGATGGTCTCTGAGCAGGGGTTTTTCGGGGGATTAATGGCCAGAAGGGGCCAGATCTGCAGCTGATGATCACCATTAACCCCATCTGGTCAATAATCTTCGTTAATCCACTTTTATTGGCCAGAGAGGCTGCCCAGCCGAGTGGTTAGCACGGCACAGCACACCCACGCCACCCCTGTTGCAAGGAAAATGAAATGTGGGCTGTGGCTGAAAGGAAGGGACAGATCCAAGCCCAAATCTCTGGCTGCATGCTCCTAGCAGTTGCACCCTTAGTTGGATCAGGTTGGAGATCCAACTGAAGCTGATGGAGTGGCTTAGGACCAGTATGGAGAGGGAGCAGGGAGGGACAAACTGCTCGAGGGCTTGTGCTTAATGTTCATTATAACCCTTTAGACTTCTGTCTGATTGCTATCTATGGTCCAGGTCTATACCCCAGTTTGGAAGTGGCTTTCCAGGATGGCCCTGCCACTGTCACCTGAGCAAGGGGGACGGATCTTCTGTGCCATTGACCCCATTGTCCTCTCCTCACACAGGGGAACAGGTTCCCTCCCTCCTGCCACATTTGGAACGGCTCTTCACGCCCAGGCAGCCACCAGCCGGCATGACTTCCTGCTAAAAGCCTTTTTAATGGCTGGAGGCTCCCATTTACCTGGAGGGCAGTGCAGCCGAGGGGAACGGGAAGGGATGGCAGGCCAGCTCCCCTTCCCTCCCTCCCGAGGCTGGTGACAAGGGCTAAGAGCCCTCGGGAGCGACTGGGAGAAGGCCTTTTTGAGAGACTGGTGCCGCCAGTGCTGCGGCTGAACCTGCTGCCGTCTCCTCACCTGCTCTTTGACCCTTTCAGCTCTGCTTCCTGAGGAGCTGAGGAGCCTTCTGGAAGCAGCAAAGGAAATGAAGTGGCCCTTTGTCCCGGAGAGGTGGCAGTACAAACAAGACCTCAGCCCAGAAGACAAAACAAACCTGCAAGATATGATCAGCGCCAGGCTCCCTGACTTGCTGGTATGAAGTTCAACACACCTGTGGTGTAAAATGTCCCGCTGAGGTGCTCGGGGGTGGGGGTTTCACAGGGCAGTTCTGGTTCTGTTTCCACTGTGGTAGTGGAAAAATCCCTCTTCCCTGAAGAACTGGCATTATATGAACACTAAAATGCCAAATGTTCACGTAATGTTTTTTTTTAAACCCTGTGAATTTGACAAGGATGCCTTGTTTAATTCTGCTCTGCAAGTATGTCATGAGGATTAATGACACACGACAGCAGGGCTTTCACAATCATCACCTGCTCTTCTTTCAATAAAATTACATGACAGAATCCCTTTGAGGACCAAAGCTGGCCAAGACCTAGGCAGGAAAGGCAAGGATTCAATGTGATTATGGCTGTGCAAGGAGTTGCCGAATCCCAAAGGTCCTTGGGGATCCCATCCCTTAAGGTGATGAGTTTGAGCTTAAAGATTAGAAAGTGGCGAGAAATGTGGATTGCTTTTTGCTTTTCTGGTTTTCCTAGAGACATGTCAGACACGTGGCAAATAGAGGACACCCTTTCTCCACGGTAAATGTAATATCTGGGCTAAGGGCTATCCCTTTGCCAGGACAGGGATAAAGATGAGGTTTGTGAGTTTTTTGGGGGGGGTTGTTCCTATGTACACGTCTGAAGCCAACACCTCCCCATTCCTGCCTGTTGTTAACTCCAAGGTGGCCAGGAGATCTCAGCTGCCCCGCAGAGTCCTGCCTCAGTGAGGCCAGCAGGTTTTCTTTGGGGACAACTTTGATTCCTCTGAACAGCGTGAAGGAGCAATGAGAAGCTCAGCAAAGCCAACTGCAGGGCTGGGAAGCATGAGCTCCAGCGTGCCCGCGTCGCAGGGCTCCTGAATTTCCCTAGGGAGGGCGGGGAGCGGCTGCTCTCGGGTATTTATTTCCTTTCTCCCTTTGGCGTGTGTGGCCTCAGACAGAAATTTATGGCGGAGGCTGACCTCCTTTACAATCCCAGTGCAGCTCTCTAACTTTGGAGCGTTTGTGTGCTCCCTCCCGGGATAAACACCTGCAGCAAACTCCCCGAGAGACCTGGCTAGATGGGAGATTAATGTGGCTGTAATAGTGGAGCAGTGTTTGCGGCATTATGCCCTCTCCCCAGGTAGATGGATCTTTTCTGGGATGATACCAATTATTTATTGCTGAAACATCTGTTGATAACTGCAGCTGCCCTTGTTAAACAAAGCCTATCGTGGGGTCAGAGACTATAGGGACCTCAAATCCTCCTCCGTGCTAGTTTTGGGCTATTCACCCACACCCCCTGAAGTCCATTGGTTGCCGTTGTCTCCAATGTTCCATCCCGTGGTGGAAAATACTTTGTAAACGTTGTGCTGCCTTTCCCCATGTGCTTTGAAGTATTATTTCATCTTCATCGGTAATTTATATTCCAGCGCCATTGTACCATGGGAAAAAGGGAAAACCTTTTTTTGTTTTCCATTTAATTGTAGATAGACTGACATTTTGACCTGTATTATTAGTATTAGTCAGGAAAAGGGATTTTTTTTCCCCCTTCATCCATTCCTTCTCCCCCCCTCTTTTTTATTTTAAATAAAATTTAAAGACAGAGCAAAGGCTGCCTCATTTCTTTGAATAAAAAGCTGGGGGGGGGGAAATGAGGCTGAAGAGAAGTGATTACAGTGTGATGAGGAAAGATAAAAGTCTGAGCAACTTTTTTTTCTTCCCCCCCTTTTTTTTCCTTTTTTCCTTTTTTTTTTTCCTTTTCTTTTGGTATGAGGGACAGAAGGATAATTTAATTCCCTGAAGGACAAAAAAAAAATTAAGTCCTTATCAATTTATTGTTCGAAAAGGAAAAAAAAAAAAAAACCCCTCTAAAATTTTTCCTCTCTGTTTATTTTAATTTGCCATGCTTAGAATAAGCTCATAAACCGTAATTCATTACATTTAAAAAGTGCTTTGAGATCCATGAATGGAAGGCGCTTCATTACCATAACACACTGGTGGTGCTGCAGCAGGCAGCGCTGGCTACCGGGGCTCTCGGTGAGGATGTCTCGCTCTGGGAGGGGGCTCAAAAGCTCCATGAGACCGGCACAGGGAGTAAGCGGATTAGGCTGAGGCTTCAAGGGTTTGCCTCGGTGTTGTCGCACTTTAAAAAAGTGGGATCCGCCTCGCCGGCAGCTCCGCGCTCCTTCGGCGCATCGGGAAGGCAAAGCTGCACCTGCAGCTCCTTTAGGAGCTCTCCTTCGTCTTTGCTGGGGGATGCTCAGTGCCCTTCTGCAGCCCATAGAAGGTGCAGGGTTTTGGGTTGAATTTCAGGTGGGTTGTTGTTTTGGTTTTTTTTTCCTGCCGGGATTCACCACCCGAAGGCCGCCACAGTTCAATAAGCTCAAGGCGCTGTTTTTCCACGTTTTCCTAACAGGTTTGAGTTAGCGAACCAAGCCCTTCCTGCAGCCCCCGTGGTGGGAATCCGCACTGAGGCTCAAAGGGTGATAGCCAACATCTGTATCCAAAGCCAAAACTGGGGAACACCGGGATTTTTAAATTATTATTATTTTTTTAACGCGGCAAAGCAAAATCAGAATTGTCACAGCATCCTTGCTGGCTGGGATAAAGAAGGAGGGATTATTTTTTCCTCTCTAAATACCACATGCGCTGGGGGGTTCGGAATGGGGCTGCAGATCCCAAAGGGAGGCTGCCGGGGGTGCCCTTCCTGCCGATCTTTGCTGTCCCAAGAGATGGAATTAGCCTAATGCTCGGTGAGCAACCAATAGAGGGCAACATGCCCATGTCCACGGAAGCTTTGATCCCAAAAAACGTGCTGTGGCTTTAGTTGAAGGACAGCTCCATGCGCACGCATAGTTCTCTTGTGGGATGATTCATGCCATGTAATTTTTTTTTTCCCATTTGCAAACCCACAGTGATGATTGCTTCATTTTTATCATACCTATCAGTAATTCCTGCAGTCAGTCACGGACCAGGATCTGTTGGGATGGGTACAATGGGAATACAAAAGGAAAAGCCTTCAAGAGCGGGGCTGCTCTGGTCCCTCTGTAGGGAGCTGTGCAGGCTGGCTCCATGCTCCCTGCTGTGGATGGGGCAGCACCGATCCTGGCCCTGCTAGCACGGAATCTCATGGGATTTCGTGGGAATGTTGAAAAGAGTGGAAAATAAGGCCGTGCAGCCCTTGGCTGGGCCTTGGCTAATTAGGTGCTGATGGATTGCCATCAGGGAACCCACTCCAAGGGACGTGCCCTAACTGCCGAAGGTGTGTGTGTGGCACTGAAGAGCTGGGAGCCTTTGCAAAAGAACTGGAGCGGGGGCTGAGGATTTCGTCTTCTCCTCCTTCTGACTGTTGGTGTGGTAACAGGAGAATTAAAGCCCCAGAACGTAGCGCTGGGATCTCGGTGGTTGAGGCTGACCTTTTGCTACCTGCCTGCTAAGAGCTCTTCTTGGGTGATCCCAGTGAAACGGAGGGATGAATTCAAACCAGGAGGGAATGGTGGCACCCCCGCCTCCCTGGGGGTTTGTAAGTGAGAAGTGTCAGAGATTAGGTGCAGGCAGGAGGGCTTCAGCCGTCCGGGGTGACTGCCCTGCTGCTGCAGAGCACTGTCTTCTGCTGCCTGTGTGGGAAAACTACAGCAGAATTCACGTGGACCATTAAAAAAAAAAGAGGAGGCTGGATCCTGGGTTTGTGTAGGGCTGTCACTTCACTTTGCTCATGGGTAGGATTCACTTCGGACAGAGGCGGCTTCCTGGAGTATTTACAGTTTTAAAGGTTGTATTCCTGAGATTGTCTTTTCTCGAGCGCGTCGATGCTTTGAGGACACGGATTCAGGGAAGAGTCTCTTATATTTTTAGATGTTGACAATGGTCTTGCTGTTGCTCCCTCAGGGGGGTTCTGTCACTGGTTTTGCTATATTTGAGTACTAAAATGTCTCCTTTTAATGTGCCACAAGAGTTTATGAGTGGTCCAGAACAAAGCAAGGCCTCAAAGCGATTGTGGAACTTCTGTATCTTTGGTACTAATCAAGAGCAGGAACCCTGCATGTCACCATGGTCCCCCAAGTCCCTGCTACCCTGTTGGATACGAGGCCCCCAGGAACCCCGCTTCAGGCAGCTTCCCGGGCACTTTTAGAGTTCTCCTTCTGTCCTCATCACAAAATGCTGCTGTTCTTTTTTTCTTGAGGAAATCGGGAGATGTTCCCACTCCAGGACTTCCTCAGTTGCCCAGGCAAGATGAGGTTGGTTGTAAAAGCTGCCCCAGTCTGTGGTGTTTTGAGCTGCTCCTGATGGACTTAATGCTGCTGCCTTTGAATTCCCAACTCTCCGTCGCCTGCAGGGTGAATAACTTGAGATAATGAGCAGGTTCGAGGTTGGGGAGAATTCTCATCTGCTGCGAGCCGAGAGGGAAGCTGTCCGGGAGCTGCCGGCCCCTCCGTCTGCAGCAATTCACTGTGAGGCTGTCGTGTGTGTCAGTCTGTACCTCCAGACACGCTTCCTTCTGCCCATCACCGGGGTGGCGGGAGGCTTAATTCCCTGCTGTTTGTGGAGCGGGCTCTGATTGCCAGCTGAAAGGCCGGGGTTGATAGAGAAGTCCCGCGCGGTGACAGCGGCTTTGGTCTCTGGGAAGGACGGGCTTTGCCAGCGGCGCGTGGGGCGCGGGGGAAAGGCTGCAGCCCCATCCATCGGCGCTGAGGCTCCGTGCGTAATCTGACAGGGGGAAAGAAAACCGGGCAATTTGTTAGGGTTCAGTGGAGTGCTAACTAGGAGCAGCTCTTGGGAGAGGACTGAAGCACCTGGAAGTACGTGAGTGCCTCCAAGGCCCCGGCCTCGTGCGTGCAATTAGAAATGCTTTGCTGGCCGCTCTTAGTTTTGTGGCTTTTGAAAGAAGATTTCGAACCTTGGCTGCAGTCACAAGTGAGCCTGGGACTGAACCAGTCTGAGGCAAGTGGATATTAGCAAACACAGAAGTCCGGAGCGTCCACGAAACTGTGGGGGACACTGAAAATTAAATCTTTCTTTCCCCTGCTTTTAATCACGCCGTCTGTGGAGGCGTTGCTCCGAAGGGGATCCTTCTGAGCCCGCAGGCTATGGAGGAGGGCTCGCCTCTGGGATCTCGGCTGTATAAAGAGGGCCGAGAGAGCGGATTAAATCAATATTTCATTTATTTGGGCTTGTAATTCCTCTTACATCAGCTGCCACATAAAGATTTCCCTCTATTTCCTTCCCCTCCTCCTCATCCTCATTTACTATGCACCAATAATTTCCCTTTGACGCTTTCCTGCCCGTCCTAGTGCCAGATGGCCCCGGTTCTGAGCTTCTCCCCTCTCTCGGGAGCGGCCCCCATTGTCAATGCAAAGGAGGCGTCGTGGCTTTGAACCCAAAGCTGGGACCCAAACTTCAGCCCCGGCGCGAGGAGGAGCCGAGCCCGCTAATGCAGGGAGCCATGCGAACCGCACACCCTCCCACTCAGCGCCATTAAGGCGAGACCCCTTCACTAAAGGCTGCTTTGCATTCCCCCCAATGGTCCGTGTATAGAAATCTGGCGCAAATTTAATTCTCCCACCACCTGATTCCACTTCCCAGCCGCGAGGTTCCCTTTGTGTCATAAACTCAATTAAGGCGGATCCATTTCACATCGTGGGCACAGATGTGAAAACAAAGTGCGCGCCCACCTCGCTCTTTCTTTCCTCTCTCTCTCTCTCTCTGGATGCGCCTAAAGCGACAGAGAAAGTGAGTAAATCTGTGGAGGCCGCCGGATTCTGGTTGTGATGGAGCAGGCTGAGACATCCTGGGAGCCAGAGGGCTTTCCCTGGCTCTGGGCCGGCTGACAGGGAGCCGCTGCCCCGGTTCATCTTGGAGTGCTGTTTCGGAAAGGGTCCCTGTGCCCGGCTTGGGTGCGTGCCCAGCGCACCGGTGTGCTCGCTGGAGGTGCTGAGGAATTTTCCAGCCACACGAGTTGGCAGGGAATGAAAGGAGCGGGTGTTCATTTCTGCTCGGAACGGGGGGGGGACGTCGCTGCAAAGGCTGACACGGAGCCGTGTTCGCTGCGTGCCACACAGCATGCGGCCCTGCCTCCCAAAAAAATAGCCCCGTTTCTCCCCCTGGCTTGACTTTTCTACATTTTGTGTCCGTTTGGGTTTGGAGAGGAGCACAAGAGGTTTCGGCATTGAGCGGGGAGTTAAATTATGCAGCTGCAAGACTGCCAAGCCCTTCAGAATAGGATGCTTCGTTTAGATTTTCCACAATGCTATTGAAGTGCTTATTTTCCTCCTGAAGAGACACAAACAGATGCAAACTTCTGTAAACACTTTAGAAATGAATTCAGTGAGTTTGGCCTCTCAGCAGTGCTCAATAGCTGACAGAAAAATGTCTAATTAGTGCAAGTGGAAATAATAGGGCCACTTGGATTCCTTCCATCCTCCTCCAAGTCTACTTTTCCTAGGAACTCAAAGGCCCTTTTGTTTGGTAGGTCACCCTCTCTCAGGCTTTTGTGCTCCGATCTATTAAAGGAAGAAGGGGACGAAAAAAAAAATAGATTAGGCGATGCTCTGTGCTTAAATATATGGCCTGTTGATGAGCATTTGGAATGGCTGGTTTGCAGTGTCAGTTTACAGGTGCTTGGAGAGGGGGATTCCTCCATTGTTGGCCGGGCACAAGCGGAGTTGTGCCTGCCTGAGCTTCAGGAATCCTTTTCAAGTGCCATCCTCTTAGAAAATCCAACTCGGGCTGAGGAAAGGGGGAAAAAAAAAAAAAAAAAAAAAAAAAAGGGAAATTTGTACAAACCTGCCTCGCTGAAGTGCAAACGAGCTGGGAAATGCTTGCCGTGGATAGGCGCTGCAGGGCGGCCTTCCTGCCTAGGCTCTTCCCCACATTGACATGCGCTTCTTCCTGCACACCTCGGAGGGTGCTCCTTGATACTCTAGTGGGGATTTGGACAATGGTTTCTTGGCAATCTCTGGAAAAGCAACCTCCTGGGTGTCAGCGTGTGGAGCACCGCTCCGCTGGGCAGGAATACCAGGCCCTGCCCAGCATGGGAAGTGATGGGTTTTTGGGAGATGTCCCCAGGTCCACGTGGACTTCTGCACCTGTGATGAGGCTGTGTGTCTCCCGTGGCCGTCTTTGCCGGCCTCCTGTCCCGGTAACAGCAAGGACCTCAGGAATTCTGACAGTTCCCCATGTGGGTGCAATGGCTCAACTGCTGTGGGAATGCCGGAGAGTTCATAGGCACTCCGTAGTCATCAAGGACGGCCTGCAGGGGAAAAGCATGGGATTCCCGGCCTGTTGGTGGCGTACAGAGGAGTGGATGGCCTGAGCTCCAGAGAGGACAATGGCCACTGCGACCATTTCCGGCCTTCCCAGCCTCACCCCCTCACTTTTTCAACTAATTGCTGCTGGGCATGACTTAAATCCATCATCAGACCACCAAATTCTGCAGTTCCAAATAACAACCCCCCCCCCCCAAAAAAACACCAAAAAATCAAGAATTATATCTACAGCTCAAACAAAATAAACAGCTGGCATGTCCCTACCCTAAAAATGAAAACGGGGTGAGGAATAGGGTTGCTGAAGTGGAACATTTTCCAGCTCTCTGCACCGCTGGAGCTGAGTTTCCCTGCGGACGCCTGCGCTTTTTTTCAGGCTTATCTGAAGGCCTCCATCCTGGTCGGGGACTGCGCCACGGCCACCGCCCTGGTGTTCCTGACTGACCGCTTCCTGTACTGGATCGACGCCTCCAGCAGGCTCCTGCGGATCGCCAAGGGGCTGCACCGGCTGCATCCCGGCGCTCCCATCAGCCCGCAGGTGCTCATCCGCCAGGCTCGCCTCGCCGTCAGCGCAGGTACCGCTCTGCCGCCTCTGCCGAGCCCCGCTCCATGGGCACGGCGCTCGGTCCCTCGCTGGGAGGGAGTGACACGCTCACCGTGCCATCTTCCCAAAGGCGCTTCCCGCTCCCGGCCCCCCCGGAGCCCTCCCGGCTCCTCTCGCTAGCACAAAGGGGCCGGTACAAAGGGTTTCGGAGCCAAAAGCAGGGGAGAAAATTGTGAAAGGGTGTGGAAAATACTAATTGGAGCTTTTGTTCCTTAACAAACCTTCCCCGCTGGTTTCAAACGGGGATATCTGAATTGCTGTACTCCTGACCAAGGGCCTTGAAAAAGGAAATTGGAATCCTGGCATTTTCTCTACACTGTCCCAGCTGCTTTTTATTTTTCAGTGAGGCCACTTGGCTATGCAAACAATGCAGGTTACAGCTCCTCCGGGATAAAAAAATGAAATTCCATCATTCCTGTAACATGGACAACACCCGAAGGATTTTTAACGCGTCTTCCTGTGGCTGTGCTTTGCATGGTGGGATGTCAAGCCATTCCCAGTCAGACCTAAATAGGTTTCCAAAGCCCGCGTTTCCTTGGGACAGAATTTAGAAGCACTGCTGCGGAGGAAGCAGGCTAGACTACTTTCTTCTGGGAGGGAAATAAGAGCTGGGAATCCCAACAATCTTCCAGGAATGTGTAATGTGTGAAATAAAAAAGATAAATTTGCAATTTCATGTTACTGTGCAACCACGTATTACAGAGGGTAGGGCACGTGCCTTTCTGGCTATGGACAGCAGCAGTTCTCTGTGCAGGTGGTACCTGATGGGTATTTTTACTCATGTCATGACACAATACATTTTTAATGTTCATTTTCTATCCATTTTTTTTCTTTGATTTTCCATCAGGTAAACTTTTAAAAGCCGAATATATCCTAAGCAGCCTGATTAATGACAATGGAGCAACAGGTATGTATAAATTTCTTTTCCAATTTAATACTTGCTAATTTGGTGCAATTTTTGATCCCAGTTATACCTGCCTCGAATAAGCCAAACCGGCCCTAGTAATGACTCCTCACATCACACTTCTCTTTCCTTCACCGTTCTCTCCTAAGATGTGGAAACATTACTTTAGTTTTGAAATTTCCATCATTCATCCTTCTATACTTTAAAGTGGGAAAATGTTCTGAATGGAGAAGTTTAACCTGTGGAGCAATTTCAAGCAACTGAGTGATGTAGAAAGCTAAGATGACTCTATCCCCTCAAAAATCCAGACTGTTGGAGTAATGTTCGTCCTCCACATTCCCACTAATCTTACAGACTGAATAGATACTTTATTCCATTCGTTTTCTTTTCCTTTCTTTGGGGTTTCTTTAGTGGGTATATCCAGGTTGCTGTACCACTGTGAAAATTGAGGCAGTTCAGGGTTCTGTTGGTTTCTTTCCCACGAGAAGTTGAGATTCTCATATGGAAAGGGTCTCCATTGCAAGGAGGAGGATCCTGGCGGTTTGCTGGGATTCAGGTTACCCTTAGAGGCTTGGAATGACGGGAATATTTTTTGTTCTATGCCGAGTTTTCCCACTCTTCCTGCAGGAACCTGGCGATACGCAGAGGAGAGCGATCGGATTCTTGTTCAGGCAGTCTGTTTACAAATCAGGGGACAGATTCTGCAAAAGCTTGGTAAGGCTCTCTTCTAAAAGCTTCCACTCAAGATTTCCCCCTGGTTTTTTTTCCCCTTTAAAACATTACACTAGGCACAGTCAGAATTTTGGCTTGAACACCCTATACCCATAAAACAGGCGCAGAGGACGAGTTGCACACCCATCTCTTTGCAGCAAGGGCCTGGAGCCATGTACCAAGTAAATATATTGCAGGAATTATCATTTTATTACTAATCTTGCCTGAAGCCAAGGAACAATCCGGAATGTTCCCTTTTCCCCTGTGCCACTCCGTATTTGCTAACACTTGTCCCAAATTCACTATTCCCAAAGGCAGGTGGTAGTTTATCACGAGGACATCCCAGCAATGCCCTCTCTTGAGACAGGAAAATCCCTGATTTTCAGCAGGATGGACTTTTGCATTCAGGGTTTGGCACTTGGGGCAGCAGCCTTCATTTTGTGCTTTTGGTTTGAGGCACCAAATCTTCCATGACTGTGGAGCCGAAGTCTTCTATGAGGACAAAGTGGGTGTTTATGCACGAAGCAAAACGTGCCAGGGTATGGTTTTATCCTGTCCTGAGAACCCGAGGTGTAAAATAAGCTGTGGAAAGCCATCCTTGGCAGCCACCTGCTCAGTGCCTGTTCTCTGGTTTGTTTCAGGGATGTGGTACGAGGCAGCAGAGTTGATCTGGGCTTCAGTCGTGGGATACTTCAAACTTCCTCAGCCAGATAAAAAGGTAGCATTTCCTTTCCACTCTGCATCTCCCTGCCAATCCAATAATCACTCCAGCTTAGCTTTTGTTTCCTTCAGCAGCAGCGTTTCGATTACACACCTCAGCCAGGGTTAACAGGCAGCACAAAGTCTGTATTCCGCGTTGTTTCCGCGTGCATGCACGGCCTTACCCACGCTTTTTTTTACCCTGCAGGGGGATGAAAGCAATACTTCTCATTAAGCAGAACCATCTGAAGTGACCCATCCCCGAGGATGCCTCTGGTGCCCCCGACAAGGACAGACTAATTCCAGAGCGCAGCCACGGATTTCAGCTGTTTCTTAGGATTAGAACTAATATTATTTCCCCAAGCGCGTCTGTTTGCGGAGCTGCTCTGTCTGTGGTGGGTGTTGGGTTCCCCTGGCCCTGCAGGACCTGAACACCTGACAAAACCACCGTGCCTGTCCTTAACACCTTTGTGAGGCTGGGCAGCACTAATCTTCCCGCTGGAGGTGAAGCAGCAGTCGCATCATGTGTCCGTAGCTAAACAGGAATGCGAGCCTAAGCCTGGCAAGTCCTCAGGTGATGCTTGGAGAGGGTTTGTAATTGGACCCCAGCAGTAGATATCCCACAAACCCAAACCTTGTCACCTCTTGTCTGCCATGTCTTAAAGCTTGACCTCAAGCTCAGAACATTTCTGTGTTCTCCGTTTCAGCAGCAGCAGGGAATTCTGCAGTGAATTTTGAGGAAGCATGCCTGGTTTTCTTAATGATTTGGCCAGGGAGGCCCTTAAGTGGCATCAGGTCTTCCAGATTACACTTCCTGCAAGTGAAATTAATAAAATCATACCAATATGACATCTCTGAATTTCTTAGCCATGCTTCTCTTTGGATCTTGTTTGTGTGTTTATTTTCTTGTTGTTCTGGCATTTTCTATGCAGCAGAGCAGTAAAATTCAAAATACAGGGGAAAAAAAACCACCAGGAAATTTTTTCATTTCTCTTTCAGGGAATTGCCACATCCTTGGGGATTATGGCAGACATCTTTTCTTCCATGAATGAGCAGGATTATGCACGCTTTAAAACCAATGCTGACATCGACCTGGTGAGACTTGGTTTGGGGTTTGTGTGTGTGGATTCTTCAGGTGGTTTCAAATTCACCCACACTTTTCCTCTCCTGTGCTGAGAGGGCTGAAGAAACTTCCATTGCTCCCAGTGAAAAAGTTCAGTCGCACCTAGATGGGAGAATGCCTGGGTT
The DNA here is from genome assembly GCF_015227805.2 of Hirundo rustica. Taxonomy (NCBI): domain Eukaryota; kingdom Metazoa; phylum Chordata; class Aves; order Passeriformes; family Hirundinidae; genus Hirundo; species Hirundo rustica. The sequence goes on from NC_053454.1 coordinate 62,328,647, forward strand.
CGGGAAAAAGAACATATTAAGGGTATTTTATAGAGTGTATATATTTAGAATATTTATAGAGTCAAAAGTCACGTATCCATGGTAAACCTTAGCAAAAAGGGTTTGCAGAAACAGACCAGGCTGCTGTTTAAGATCTGATTGTCCCTGCCTACCAGGCCCCGTATATTTGGAAATAAAGTCCTTGAGTTGAGGTTTTTCCTCATGTTTGTTTTCCTTTTCTTTTATTTCATCAGAGCCTCCTGCGGGAGTTCAGCCACCGCTTGTTATCGGCGGCTGAGGCCTGCAAGCTGGCAGCTGCCTACAGCCAGTACACCCCCCTGTTTGTCCTCACGGCCGTGGTGAGTGTTACTCCTCCCTCTGGAAGTGGAATCCGTGCAGGGGAAGAGTGCAGGCTGCTAAATTTGGCTCTGACATGGCTTTCGAACAGTGCATCCCACGGGGTGTCGTGTGTGTGTGGAGGGTTTGGTTGGTTATATGGGGTATACGTTGCTCTGAACTGCAATCAGGAAAGCTGTCCACAGGGTGAGGATGGGCTTTCCAGCCCTGGGAGTGCTGCTTCTAGAACTACAGCTGTATTTCAAAGGGAAGAAAAGAGAAAGTTTACTCCAGGAAACACAGCAGCAGGCAGTTAGAGCCCAGCTTTGTCTCAAATCGTTTAAGGGAAAGAAACATGTTTTTAATTCCATCATTCCTCTTTGATCCCTTCCCAGAACATCCGTGGGATGTGTCTGCTCTCCTACAGTCACTCCAAGGACTGTCCCCCGGAAAAGAGAGAGTTCTACTTGTCTGAAGCCAAAGAATCCTTTGAGATCGGGCTGCTCACCAAGGGGGAGCAGAGTGCCGTCACCAGCAAGCAGGAGCTGCACAGTTTCATCAAAGCTGCCTTCTGCCTCGCCACCGTGCACCGATGGCTCTACGGAGAGAGCCAGGAGCTCCGGGAGGTCACTCAGCTGTGCAGGGAAGCCCTGGGAAAACTGTACTCCTACAGCACCTTGCTGCCAGAGGAGGAAGATAAGGGGACGCTTGCCAAAGAGATCATGTCTCTGATCGCGTCCGTGAAGAAGCGCCTGCGAGTGGGAAGCTTCCAGAATTCCGATGCCAGGTCTTATGTCCCAGACAGTTTTAAAGGCTCTGTACAAAAACCTGTCCTGCAAAGGGAAACCAGCTTTGAGAAAATCCTTGCCAAGCATTCCCAGCATCACCTGTCAGTGTGCCAAGTGTTTGAAAAATCTTGCAGGATTCGTAAAACCACACCGGGAGAAATCCAGGTGGGAGCTTGTATCACAACCTTGAGAACAGAGACCAAAACCACGGACACTGTGTGTACTACTGAAGACACAGTTCACCACAGGAGAGGTGCTGTGAAAATCCTGAACTCACCAACAGCAGGAAGCAGCTCAGAGGGACTCAGTGGCCGGAAAAATCACGACATTGGCTCCGGTGTGATGAAAATTTCCTTCGAAGAAGAGGTTGAGCCATTAGAAATTAAAATAAGCAGCGAAAATGATGTCTTCAGCAGAGGGCAAAACAGGAGCCAAAGCACTACTTCTGAGAACTCTTGGTGCAAGCTGTCTCAAGCTGGTTCCTCTTCCAGCTGGGAGGAGCTAAGCTGTAACAGCAGCAGAGAGTCTCTCAGGGACGGGCAGCAAGGGGAGAAAGCCTCAGTGGAGCGGCAGTGCTGCACCACAGAATCCAATGGAAACGGTCAGGATGCGCCCTTGTGCTCATCACCTCCCAGGGCCTGGCCTCCTGCTCCTTGGGAATCCCTCCGTGGCTGTGGGGAGTCTCCTCAGCATTCCTTCCAGGGGTGTGCATCTCGAGCAGGGAGCATGGTGGAGAAGGAGTGTCTCTGTGGAGGGGAGCTGCAGGAGGGAAGACACCATGGAAGGAGCTCTTCAGAAAAGAAAGCAAAAGACTCAAACAATGTGTTTCCTTCCCTCTCCATCTCTTACGCTGTTCCTACAGGGCAGGAGGAGCAGAAATTCTTTTCCTGTGAGGAGCTGAGCTGCAGGACCAAGGACAGCAGCAGGGAGGGAGGCGTTGGTCTCTTGGCGTGGGCGCGCCCAAGAGAACCTGCAGATAGCGCTGGGGATCCCTCCTTGGAGGCACAGCCCCCCCCAGACAGGGGCACTTCTGTACCATCAACAAACACCGGGGCAGAAACGGGCAGTAACTCCTCCGTGTGTGAGCGGGTGAGGAAATCTGCCGTGCTGGGGGACAGATCGCTCCAGGTGCCTCTTGTTGACCCTCAGGCAGAAACAGTAGATGACGCTGAATTTGAGCTCATCGGTGTGGGAGACTTAGTAAATAACCATCCTACAGCACTGGCTCCAAAGCATGAAGCAACTCCCAGTGTGCCAACAGCTTTGCCCTCCTGGGAAAAGACGTCCACAACCAAGCACTTTGACTGTGCCACTACAGAGGAAGGTGAAGAGAACTCTTGGGATGTGGTCAGCAGCAAGAGACAATCCAGCTCCTCTCTGAGTTCATGGATCAAATCAGCACAGATGCCCACGAGCTCCCCCGAAGGTTCAGTCCCAAGGGGAAGCGGCTTTGCCTTCACGCCTGGGAGAATGAAGGAAGAGATCCTGGATGCTCGGGTTCTGAGGGATGATGATTACAAGCGGCTTCTGGCGGGGGTGGAGTATAATTGGCTTGTCCAGAGACTGATGCCTACTGGGATTTTTAGGACCAAAGAGCTTCACAAAGCATACTGTGAGTTCCCACACAGCAGCGGGTGCCTCCACAGAGAGCAAGCTTGACTCAGGCTTTTTAACACAATATTTTAGTCAGCATTTATTAGGATTTAATTTTTTATTGCTTTCTACCCCGGTACTTTAGTTTAGAATCCACATGCCAGCCCTGAAAACTGTTTAGGATAATGATCATTTAGTTAATCATAAATAGCAGGTCGTCCTCAGCACAGGCTCAGAGCAGTCCTGTGGATTTCTCCCTTTTACCTGTGGTGTTTTCTTTGTCGTAGCTGCTCTTCTTCTGAAATACTCCAAGAAATCCGGGCTGTGGACAGGCCAGGAGACAGCCGTGTTCATCGGGGACTACCTGAACGTGGCCAAGGAAGGCAAGCAGAGAAATGCCTTTTGGATACACTTCCTGCACCAAGAAGAAAGCCTGGGAAGGTATGGACCTAGCAGTTTCCTGAAACAAAGTGTTTAACAATGCTGCTTATTTGTAAATACGGATTAGAAAGATGTCTGGTAAGGTTTGCTGTAGCGAGAATATTTTATGGCTTTCCCAAATGTGTTGGACGTTTTGGCAATCTTTCCCGCCACTCCATTAATTTCTAGGAAGGAAAGGCTGCTTTACTGTTGTCTTCTAACAGCTAATTACAGAGTTCAGATCATTACTAGAAGTGGCTTATGAATTATTATGGATGGAGAACAGTATTTTAATACCTCTGAGTCAGGTCTCCCTTCAGGGTTAAGAAAAGTTGAGTTTAAACATCCCAGTGTTATGAAACCCCCATCCCAGGATTTGATTGGTAATTTTTCACCTCTGTGAGACAGAAAATAAAAGACTTCCACCCAGTTATAACCACAGCTATTTTAAATGCATCACTCACAGGTGGATTTGCTTCTGACGAGTTCTGCTCTGCTGTGAGGTATCACAGCATCCAGAACAAACACCGCTCCAGACACTTCTCCTTTTGTTCAGGTATGTTGGGAAGGAATACAAAGAAGAAAAAGGACTCCTCCATCACTTCAGTGATGTGGAGCGACAAATGACCGCGCAGTACTACGTGACAGAGTTCAACAAGAGGCTGTATGAGCAGAAGGTCCCTACCCAAATCTTTTATATCCCCTCTGCAGTGCTCCTGGTAAGGACCGTCTTGTAGGCAATTCCAAGGAAGGGTGTCTTGGCTCCATTATAGTAGCAGTAAGGCTGTCTCCTTTCAGATACTGGAAGACAGAACTATAAAAGGGTGTGTGAGTGTGGAGCCCTACATCCTCGGGGAGTTTGTGAAGCTGTCCAACAACACCAAGGTAGTGAAGAATGAGTACAAAGCCACGGAGTACGGCCTGGCTTATGGCCACTTCTCCTACGAGTTCTCCAACGGAACTGACGTCGTCGTCGACCTTCAAGGTGCGTATGATGGTGATGTTTGTGCCTTTCACACTCAGCTTCTAGCCCACAGGTATCTTTGGGGTATTCATTTCATTAAAATTCATCATGTGTCTCATAGGGTTGTGATTTTGCAGCCGTAGGTGGGAACTGGGAATCGCTGAGGTGACATGAGCAGAGCAAGGGCCAGGCCAGGCAGAGAGTCCTGAGTGTGGTAATAAAAAGGCTGTTTGACATCAAGATGTAAGGGGTTTGATATCAAGATGTACCATTTCTTCCACAGGCTGGGTGACAGGTAACGGGAAAGGCCTCATCTACCTCACAGACCCCCAGATTCATTCCCTCAATAGCAAAGACATCTCACGCTCCAACTTCGGGAAGAAAGGAATTTACTACTTTTTTCATGATCAACACGTGGAGTGCAACGAGATCTGTAGCTGCCTGTCTCTGACAAGGCCCTCGGTGGAGCTGCTGGCTTAGACTGGCACAGGTCAGTCCACAGGATGACCTGAGGGCTGGACACTCTTTTACCCTACTTTTACCCTACGCATCTTTGGGAGCAGGTTGTCCAGCAAGGCAGCGAAAAGCTGCCTCCATTTCCCATTCTCCCCTTCCCCCCTCCCCACAAAGCCCCAATGTCCTGCTGCCCCCCAGTGCTGGGATCATTTCTTTGGAGAGATTTTCTCCATGAGAAAGGGAGCATAAATTTCCACAAAAAGATGGGTCCCCAACAGACTTTGCTTTAACAAAACCATCCCCTTTTGTTTCTGCAGCCAGCAGAGATTTTTAGGCTTTTGTCCCCGCGTTTTAGCAATGCTATTGTATTCTAGGTGATGTTCGTGCCGAGTTGTTTGGAAAGATGCCCTATCCCTGGGCCAACTGATTAGAACTAGGTGTAAAGAGGGAGAAGGAAGAGGAAAAAAAAAAAAAAATTAAATCTCTTTATTATGGTGCATAAACCTTCAGTCTTGGGGAGCTGCGCAGCTGCGCGGGGAGAAAAATGCATTCAAAACTATAATGCCAGTGTGAATAATCCTTTCCCGAGCGCTGCTCGCAGACTGCTCCAGCTTTGTCAGGTGAACTTGAACCGGGCCATCAGATTTGCGGCCGTTCCCATTGCACACTGTCTGTCACCCCGGGGCATTCACCATCTTGCCTGTTGTTAGGAGCCAGCGAACAATCCATCATTGAGCTGGGCAGTCGCCGGCTCACACAAGAGTGAAATCGGCATGTGACGGGACACTCGGCCCCAGTGTCTCGCCGATTAAAGTGATACATGAAAACTCACGTGTTACTGGGAAGATTAAACCCGTTATCTTGTTGTGCAGCCAATAAAGGCCGGCCTTGTCCTCGGCAGTGGGGAAATGCTGGCTTTAACTAAGTGACAAACGCCGCGCTCACATAGCTCCGTGCTCCGGCCAGCGAGCGCCGGGCTCCGGAGGGCAAACAAAGCTAGTTAGCAAGATCCCGGGAATTAATGGGCGGCAGAGATGCCGTGTTAAAGCCTCTCTGCAGAAGCTTTCCCTGCTCTGTAGAGACAATTAAAACCAAAACAAAACCTCTCCGACAATCTCTGCACAACAAAGTGTCCTAATGCACTGCCAGCAGCCCGCCCCGCGTTTTCCAGCTCCTTCGTGCTCAAAGAAAGAAAAAGAAAATTTATTTAGACATGCTCTAGAATAAATCCGTCCCTGTGAAATTTTAATACTTTGCTTTCTTCCTAATATTTCCACCTGGTCGCTTATTTCTTTTGTTGGTGTTAGGAGACATTTTGCCACCTCGGCTAAAGTTATAGCTACTCACAGGTAAAAGTTAGGGTCAAGGATCAGCTTGTCCTGTTCCCTGTTAAAACAGGCATGGAATCATATTCTACTGGTTTTACTCTTTACAGGATTTGGCACAATTTCAGATGTTTCAGGCACTCTGTCTTCATCCGGGGCTTGGATACTGGAAATCATGGATTTACAACCTCATTGCCTGAAGAACTGGGACGCACACGTGGCTCCGAACACACAGAGTTTAAATTACTGGTTCATGTTTGTGGTATAAATAGGGGATTATTGAGGAAATAAATAGGTGACGCTGAGGATGGAGCATATGATATTTTGACTGTAAATTTCATTTTAGAGCTACCGACAAAAAAATTGCTTTTATTTCCTCTGGTTTCAGAATAAAGTAATTTGAACTAACAGGCGTCGGGAGTACTTTTTCCTTTTTAAATTAGAAATTGGAAGTTTTTATTGGAGGTTTCTGTGGTTTGTGTATAAGTAACTTGCTACCAAGATGCTTTTTGGGCTTGATTAATTGTAACACTCTCCAAATTCCAACCTAAATACCCGGTATAACCAGTGAGGGCCAGTCTCTACAAAATGTGTGGAACTGTGTTGTGAAATATGATCTGTAGGGACATCATGATTGAGGAAACATGAAACATTTTTTTCCTCTCGCCTACACTCCAGGACTCGAGTTTACACCCTGTGTAAGTGCTGCTATAAGTCAGGCACAAAACTGGCCTGCCTGTGACAGTGGTGACACGCTTTCCTGTCCTTCAGGGAGAGTGGTTGCCTAAAGAGATTTGTCCTTCTTCCCTCTCTGCAGGTATCCAGGTGAAAGGCAGAGTCTTGTCGGCCGTGTGTCGTGCTTGCGCATCCAAGTTAGTCAATTTGATATCCAGGGAGCAAGCTGATGCGACCAAAGCCTGCTTAAAAGGTAGAGTGATTTTCTCACTCGTTTGCCAATAACTAATGTCCCTATGGAGCACTTCGGGAAAATTTTCATAGAAAAGATGCAGTGGAAAGGGAACCCCTCAGCGATCCCAACAATACAGGGCTGAGCCAAGCTTGCCTCCCTCCCTCCCTCCCTCCCTCCCTCCCTCCCTCCCTCTCCCTCCGAGCTGCAGCATCCCGGGCCGTTGCGGCTGGCAGAGAGCGGGCACGGGGTGACCCCTCCAGCTGTGAGGCAGCCCCTGCACGCAAGGCAGCACGGCCCCGCTGCCACCAACGCGGCATCAGCTGCCCCCAGAGCCCAGCTGCTGGATTCAGGCAGAGCCCCTTCCCCAGACGCAGCCCGTGCTGCCCAATCTCTTCTGCTTGGAAGAACACAGCGGCAGCAGCTTCCTCGGCATCTCCTTCCCACGGAGCAGAACCGGGATATTCGCGGCAAGGTGTTGGTGCCTGCTGCCGTCACCTGCTGCCTTAGGGAAGCCCCGGCACACGGGTGCCTCCCCCGGCTCCGCGGGGAAGCTGGCGGCGGCGTGCTGCTCTCACCCCTCTCCCGGGAGTGACACACGCCACCCTCCTTTCTTCCACTTGGATGAAATCATCTCCCCTCTTCCCTGGCTGAGCGGGAGCAGATGGGGCTGTTGGCCTCTGCAGTCGCCCGCTGCCCCGGCTCGTGTGAGCCCGCCGTGCCTCCAGCCCCCGCCCCGCCGCCGGGCCTGCCCGCTGCTCCCTCCCAACAGGGCTTAATCCCATTCCCTAATCCCAAAACTTCTCTGCCAAGCTGTTCATAAGGCAGAATGTTTCTCGCATCAAGAGATACCGAGTTATTAACAAATCGTTTCATGCAGGACGCTGCCGCAGGACCGGAGCATCGGCAGCACCGAGCTGGGTGCACAGGTCCATAGAGGCAGGTCCAGCATCCCGGGGGTTCCCCGGGCGGCACAGCCAGCGCCCAGGGGAGCAGGATGAGGGCAGGATCCCCCCGGCAGGGAGCAGGTGCCTTTCCTCCCTCGGTACCAGCCCAGCGCAGCCCAAACTGTCGTGCCGGCTACCGGGGCTGCCGTCCCCTCGGAGCAGGACATCACGTTAATAGAGGTTGATTTGCAAACGGCGTCGCCCCCCCCAGTGCCCCCCTTTGCCTGACTCCCGCTTTTCTGCTCAATGGCACAGATGCTGCTTTGTGCTGCCCAGGACCAGGCAGCTATTAGCAGCAAATCCAGCGAGGGAAATTAATGAAGGCGACTACTAATAAAAGACAGCTCAGGACAGCCCGACAAACTTGCTCCGAGCGGTAATTAACTTTTTTTAAAACTCATGAAGGTAAATATGCCATCAGCTTTGGGCCGGGCTCTCTGCTTTTTAATAAAAGGAGGAGGAGGGGAGGCGAGGGAGAGGGGCCGGCTGTGTGTCACAGCCGCCCCAGCACCATCCCTGTTCCCTCCCAGACACTGCAAAGTGACCCTCCGAGGACTTTTTTTTTTTTTTTTTTCCCTCTCCAATCAGTTTTAGGAGGCTTGATTTTAAGTCTGCCAGGAGTTCTGCCCCTCCTTAACCTGCATTCAGTACGAGAGGTCACGGGGATGAGCAGGCTGCTAGAATTTTGCTGGACCTGCACAACTGTTGCAGAATAGCAGGCAGAAGGCAGGTTGTCCTTGTATCCTTTTATCTTTACATGGTCAGCTTGTCAGAGCAAAAGGGTCTGTCTTAGACTTTCAAACACGAGATTTTGCCTTGTAGTAAGACAACAACCCACATCAGGTTACAGAAAAGATCCCGCTGGGATTTCTGCTTATGCCAGGGGATTGACTGCACAATAGATAATCGAGATCCTTTTTGCCCATGGGGAATGGGAATTGGGGCTACGTGGGCCAAATCCATACATAATACAGGACCAGGGGGAAGCCCAACCTGGGGCACCTGAGTAAGGCTTTAGGAAAGCTGAGTTTAAAATACGCCAGCCAGCTGAGAGCCATGTCGGGAGGGCTCTTTAACGATGGCACTGCGTGGACAGATTTATGCCCGCCGTGAAAGGCAGCGTGCGGCAGCCCTTGGGGTGCTGGTTTGGCTCCTCGTGGCCATTCTTATGCCAAGGAGGGCTGTAAACCCCCCTGGGGGCCTTCAAGCTGCCCCTCCAGCCCTGCCGGCGCAGAGGAGCTTTTATGCCAAAATACAATACACAGAAGGATCATAAACACATGTTCTGGGGCAAGAGGCTGCCATGGAAACCACCCCCAGGTTCCTCACATCATCCAAGGAGGTGTTTGCCCATCTTGCATCTCCTGGTCCACTTCCAGGTTGGCTGCAGCTGGCTCTGGGGACTCCCCGTCACCTCCAAAAATCAGTCTTCTGAGAGAAAAGAGGGAAATATATGAAAAAAGGAAACGAAGGAGAGGAATAAACTCAAATTAAGGGGCAAGAAAGGGAACTATAAACACTTCTGGCCACGTTCAAATGAAAAATCAGTATGAGAGTGACTGTGCTGGGTGACAAATCCAACCTCTCCGACTCAGGTTTTGCCACATGGTCCTGCCACCCCCTCCCAGCCTTGCCCCCCTCAGGCCCGTTTCCTCCGAGGGCATCTCCAACCAAGGCCAGCCTCCCCCGGGGATCGGGGAAGGTTCGGCTGGCGTGGCTCCCACCCCCAAACCTCTCCAACGCCCCCCTCCATCCTCCGACGCGTCGTGTGCTTTTTCCCACGGCGGTTCCCGTTGCCAGGGCCCAAGCAGGACGGTAACGTTCCTGCCAGCAGGGTCTGTACCTGGGATGGAGCGAAATCCCTCCAGGATGACGCGCACCTGGCAAGGAGCAGCGTCCCTCCCTGAGGACGGCTGCGGGGAGCATCCTAGTGCTGAGCCCCCCGGGATGTCCCTCCTGTTCCCGCGTGGCTCCAGCACCCAGAGGGATGTGCATCCCATCCATCCCGGCCTTTTGAAGAGCCGAAGGCACCTACTCCAGTGTCTCTTAAAAGAGGGAGAGAAACCAGGAAGGACAATGAGGCCCGACCAGAAAAGACGGAGAGAGCGCTCGGCTTCTTTTTTGGCATTCCTGGAGTTTAGTCATTAAAAAGGGGTCGTTAAAAGCGAGTGAGAGTGAAAAACCCGCTCCCCACGGGCTGCCCCACACACCGCCAGCGCCGTGAAAGGCTCCCTCTTGTTTTGTTCCTCCTGGCCCGTGGCAGATTTGGGGGAACACAGCTTCATCTTGCTGGCCACATCAAAGCAGTGATTATGCAAATGCTCCCACTTTTTTTTTTTTTTTTTTTTTAAGGGAATTATTTATCACACAATAACCCCCCTGCCAGGGGGGGAAACAATAGATCAGGCTAGATAGCACTGCTCGCCCGAGGCTGCGGGGCCGGGGGGACCCCCGCACGGTTTATTGGCCTAACCTAATTTCACTAATTCTCTCTTCACACATTTTGGGCTTTTTTTTTTTTTTTTTCCCCCTTTTCTTTTTTCTCTCTCTCTTTCAACCCCCTTCCTTTCGCGGATGTCGCTCCGAGCACTGGGTTTCACGCTCCCAGGGTCCGGAGGGCACCGGGCAGGATTCGCGTGCTGAGCATTTTATTTAATTAATACACTCAGGCGCCTCTGCTGGTTTCTAATGATTTCCAAGTGTTTGTACCCAGAAGTCACAAAGTGCTCCCGGGAGCACGGGGACGATGATTGAAGGCCCTGGGCGGCCTCCAGCATCCCCCTCCATGGTGACATCCCTGGCTGTGTGCTGTAGATGCTGAACGGAACCCCCTGGAAATGCCTGGGACCTGGAATTCATCTGGCCCTCACAGAGAGGAAATTCTTCCTCTTTTAGCCCATACATTTTTTTTTCCTCAATAACATTTATATCCTACTGCCTTCTTGGTGAAATCCGTCGTCTTGAAGGGTGATAACTCTTTATCCATCCATCTTGCTTTTGCTGTGAGCATCTTCTCTACTGAGAGCCAAAGGCAAATGACCAGTAAACTTCCACTGATCTTCCCTCTCTGTCTCTCTCTAATGCTGTTTCCCAAAGAAACAGTTGCCCACGGACCCAGTGACATCAGGCCTCACTGGACCTTGGTTTCACCAGAGAAAAGGAAAGGCCCAGTCCTGTAATTCCCAGTCGCTGGCACGTTAAGCAGAAAAAGCAGCAACCCCAAAGTTATGAAAATTAGAGCTTTTTATTTATATTTTATCACAAGGACAATCCCTTTGCTCTTCAGCTGTAAATACATACTAGAATAAACTCTGTAAATTATACAAAAAATACATATTTTCCATGAAATCTGTCTTTATAATAAATAAATGTGAACACGTGTGTGGCTGATCGCTGTAATGTTCCGTGTCTGTTGAGGTTTTCAGTCTGTTGATTTATTTTTAATCTCCTGAAAGAAGGGGGGAGTTCCTCGTCCCCTAAAGGTCGAAATAAATAATGTATGAGAAGATCCTTCCCCATTCCCCCCTCCCGATTTTTTTTTTTTCCCTTTTGATAGAGAGTTCAGCCTAAATTTCCACGCTTGCATTCAGCCCTCACAAAGCCTACAAATTATACAATGACTTCTAACCTGGACCCCTAACAAAACAATTTACTTTTTTTTTTTTTTTTTTTTTTCCCCCTCGCTTTGCACCCCCCTCCCGCCTATAAATCATAAGGGACAGATGGCAAAGAGGGGAAAGGGGAGCGGGGAAAGGGGGGGACACACACACAAAAGCCCCGCGGTGACAGATCTGGGAAAACTGGACAAAGTGCACATCGGCGAGAAAGAGAGAGAGAGAGACAGAGAGAGACGGAAAGTTTGGTTTGGCAGGTGCCGTTCCCACAGCCCGCCCTGCCCTGGGAAGCGGGCAGATGCCGCCGTCGCCGCCCCGGGGGGAGCCCCGGGAGCGCCGGGCCGGGCTAGAGGCAGCGGCGGGGCAGCGGCGGCGGCGGCCCCGGGGCGAAGCGGCCCGGCCAGTGCTCGGGATCCGAGGCGGAGCCCGCGGGGCTGGCGGGCGATAAAGTGCAGGCGTACGGGGAGGCGGAGGGCGCGGGGCTGGCGGCGCCGCCGCTCCAGGAGGAGGCGGGCGAGGGGCTGCCCTCGGCGGGGACCGCCGCTGCCGCCGCCCCGTCGGGGCCGAGCCGCGCCGCGCCGGCCAGCCGCAGGGTCTCGGTGAGCGCCCAGATGTAGTTGTGGGCGAAGCGGAGCGTCTCGATCTTGGTGAGCTTGGCGTCCTCGGGGAAGGTGGGCAGCACGTCGCGGAGGGCGTCCAGCGCCGCGTTCAGGTTGTGCATCCGGTTGCGCTCGCGGTTGTTCGCCTTGAGCCGCCGGCTCCGCTTGATGCGCTGCGCCGTCTCCGCCGTGCGCGCCGCCCGCGGGGCGCCGCGGGACCGCCCCGGCCGCCGCTTCCCCTCCGCCCGCCGCAGCCCGCGGCCGCCCGGAGCCTCGACGGGGCGAGCCGGCGGGGCGGCGCGCAGCTCCTCCTCCTCCTCCTCCTCCTCTTCCTCCTCCTCCTCGGCGCTGGACGGCAGCGAGGGCGAGGGGGCGGGCGAGCCCAGCCCCAGCAGCAGCAGCTCGTCCTCGGCGGGCGGCGCCAGGACCTCCGCCTTCACCAGCATCCTCGCTCGGCGGCTGGACGGTGCCGCACCGGGCAGCGCCGGGAAGCAGCGGGCTCGCTCTCCTCGCCTCTCCGGCGGTGCGACGGTTCGCCGGTTTGACGGAGCGGGCGGGCGGCAGCGGAGCGGGGCGGGGGTCGTGGTGGGGGGGGAGCAAAGCGCGGGGGACGGGGGGGCGGCGGGGGCGCGGCGCTGGCACGCGCCCCGGGGGCGGCGGGCGGGCGGCGGCGGGAGCGGCGCCCGGGGCCCGTCGGGCTGCGTGTCTGGCACACGACCCTCCTTAACACCCCTTATATACCCCGCGGGGAACAATCAAACCTACCCCCGGGGTCCCCCTCGCCCTGCCCGCCCCGCCTGCCAGTCTTGTCGGGGGAGCCGCCGCCGTCGCCGCGCCCCACCCCCCCCCGCCGGGGCCCCATTGGCGCCTCGCGCTCGGCTGGAGCGTGCCGCTAATTTATTAATGAATGGGGAGGGGGGGCGCGAGGCGCAGGCGGCCAATCCCCGCGCCCCGCGCGCCACGCGCGCGCCCGGGGCCGGCTCCCTTTCAGCCGCTTCATTTACGGGCCCCGCAAGGAAAGGGAGGGAGAGAGGGAGGGATGGGGGGGGCTCCCCTTCAACCCCTCTCATTCCCGGGAGGGCTTCGCCTTCTGGGGGCACTTGGAGCTGTGGCAAAGGTGCATAGTTCCATACACGGCTCGCCGGGGAGATGCTCCGGGCGTGCGGCTGCTCCGTTCGCATCAAGCCAAACCCGACGCGGGGGAAAGCCCTGCGCTCCGGGCAGCCCGGTGCCGTCAAATACAATTCACAGGACGGGCGAGACTTTATCAAAAAACCCCAAACGCAAGCTTGCCAGTGCACCAGGAAAACCTTAATTCCTTTCGCCCCTCTTCCCTTCCAGCCCTCCCTCAATGGCAGAGCCTGGTGGCGTGCCCGTCGAGTCGGCAGGCTGGCTTTGCACCACAGACCCCTCGGGGACACCTTGCACTATCCCAGGTTGCTCCAAGCCCTGTTCAGCCTGGCCTTGGAAACTTCACAGCTTCTCTGGGCAGCCTGTGCCAGGGCCTCCTCACACTCACAGGGAAGAATTTCTTCCAATATCCCATCTAACCCTGCCTTCGTTAGTGTGAAGCTGTCCCCTCTTGCCTGTCCCTTGTCAAAGAAATGACACTGACAACCTACAAAACTGAAGCCCCAGTACACTCTCCTCTCCATATGGAAACACCAAGGCACTTTGAGGGAGCTGGGCTTTGAAACAGAATCTTATTTGTAACTGCTAAGGAAAAGCCCAAAATAGATGAAAGAGCTGAAACCTCTGCAGAAGTCCTGCTTAGCACACCAAGAACTCACACCCAAATCAGTCCCTCGCTCTTGCTGCCCTCTGGGTTTATGGCCTTTGGGCGGGACTGGTCCCTCAATCCCTATCTCTGTGACTCTGTGAAACATTGTAACACTCCCCTCACCGCCCTGTGAAAAACGGGAGGCTCACAGGTCCCCTCGGTACCCCAGGAGAGTGATGCAAAAGGACCTTATTTCTTTTTCAGCACTTTAAGGGGCGAAGCAGAGTACGCTTGTGACAGGGCCAGCCCATCCCAAGTCACCACCGTGCTTGTTGAGATTTCCATGCTTCCATTGCTGACGCAAAGCAAGGGAGAGGTGAGGCAGAGGTAGCGCTGTGGGTGCCTTTCTGGGGTTCAGTCCAATTCCTGCTGCCAGGCCCTGTCATGCAGCATTTTTTTCCACAGGGTTGAGCACAAGGCGACCAAGGACAGGTCGGCTGCCAAATCCTCACAGCTCTTGATAGGCGCTTGTGTGATCTGTGGGTAGAGCAAGGGCCGAGCTGCTCGGCCGAGGGTGGTGGGGAGAGGAGGTGGCGGGGGGAAGAGGGAGTGGGATCAGGAGCAGGAATGCTGCTGCAACTGCCCACTGCCTGAACTGTCCTCCAAGGGTCAAACTGTTCAACTTCAGCCCCTTTGCCGGACTCAATCCTACTTTAGGAGAACAAAAGCCCAAAGTAGGCAACGATCAAGAAATGGGAGCACAATGATTTAAGCTTATCACACAGCCCAGAAATAAAAGACGCTGAGCTCGTGTGGGGGAGAGGGGGAGACCTTCAGAAGGGCTTTGTTTGCTGTAAGAAGATTGAACTCTGAGGCGACCCGATAGCCCTAAAAGTTTAGGGTCTGTGTTGCTGAGAGACCTTTGGGCACAGCCCATCCACACGTCGACCTCACAAGTTGAGAACCGGCGCTGATGGCCAGCCTGCCTCAGGTGAACGGGGGCACGACATCCCGGGAAATGTGAGGACAAAGCTGTGGGGACAGGGTGGTCTGACCCCTCCCAGCTCTGCCTCCCTCATACCCCACAGCCTGCAGCGTCCTAAGGATTTGGGGTCCCAGGGTGCCCCGAATCCTGCGGTGCCCAGCCCTGGGCAGCACCTACAAACCCTGAGAGTGGAGTGTTTCTGCTGTTAAGTGGGGTGTGAGAATATGTCCCCACACAGCAGAGTACTGGGGTGCTCTCCAGAGGGAAGAAATCAAAAGTGTTGGGGTCTATATTCCCCACGTCCTGACCCAGGTCCTTCCTGAACACGCTGTGTGCGCTGCAGCAAGGGCCACAGGGAGGGACGAGATGAGGACCATCCCCCCAACTCCAGGCACATTTGGGGTTTGTTCTGGGATCAAGGCGAGGAGGGGTCCCCCCCATAAGCACTGTCTCGGCATCCTTCTCTGGCTCCCCACACCCTGGCCCTCATCGGGGGCCGATTGTTCCCGGCAGATTTGCATGGCAGGTGCAGGCCTGCGGAGCGATTTTGCAGTCCTGGCCCCCCCCCTCCCCCGCCAAGAGGGTTTGCCTCCCCCCCTTGTGAAAAAAGGCTGCCGGTGCCTTCCTTTCCCATGAAGAAGAGAAGAAGCTTGAGGATCGCGTGAACACGCTTCAGTTTTCTTATTCTTTTCTATAGATGTGGGGAAAAGAACAGCCGATTGTGTGAAAAACCCAGTGCCTGCAAAAAGGGACATTGGCCATCCAGGCGAAGGTGCGCGAGGGAGAGCACTAATCGCTGAACCAGGAGACAAATACGATTACCAGCTCCGAGCCTTGAGTCAGAAAGTCTCATAGACTTTAAGATGTTAATCCCCAACATAATCCTTCCTTTGGCGTGTAGGAATAGTGCAGCCACAAGAGTTGTTTTGTTATTTATATTGGCGTTTAATAAAACTCAGCCAGTGGTGAATGGGCTGCCCACTCTCCAATGGTAATTAATTCCCTATTTCAGTGACCCAATTGTGCTGGGATAGAGCAGTGGGACAGTCCCACTGCCCCAACCCGCCTTTGTGCAGCTACACGGCTCTCGTGCTTCAACAGCTATGGAAACTCATTCTTTTGATGTCATTCAATGAGTTTTCCTTGGGCATCTTCTAAACTTCAAGGACCCTTTTCTTTCTCCAATGCCTGAAAAGCAGGACTAGCTTGACCACCTCTGTAGAATTTAATGGTTTGGTGAAAGGGTCTTTTGCGGGGGGGGGGTGGTGGTGGGGTGTTTTATAAGGAAAGAGAGAAAGAAAATTTGGCAGGCTGGCTATCAAACAGGGATATCCAAACTTGGGTGTGCTGAGCTCACCCAGCTCCTAATTTATACAGGTCTAAAAACCCACTTTTCCTTACTCAAAATACTCAGGAGGCTTCTCTTAGTCAGGGCATTTCTGAAAGGGATTTGCCAGCAAGCAGTAACTCTGTTTTATTGAGCTGAATAAAACAAATGGTGTTTCAAGAAAGAATTTCCGTCCAGAAGGGGAAAGAACACAGGGATATCTTTGCCTAGAAGGGGAAGAATACCAGATACCTAGAATAGGTTATTGGTATAAAGTGTGTCTGCAGGCTTATGCTTTTTGACTCTGTGGTGAGGTGGCTGAAAGCAAACACGTGAAGAACATGGAGTTATCCTGCAGAGCCATCCCGCTCCGGGCAGCTTCTTCTATGTCTTTATACACATTTCCAAAAAAAAAAAAAAAAAACCAAAAAACCCAACCCCAAAAAACCCCCCAAAACCCCACCCCTTCGCAAGTCACAAACAATTCAGGATTCAACTAAGAAAACACAGAGTGAACCATATGGCCGGGGTGGCTCGAGTTGGCTGCATTTTCCCGCAGACAAAGAAGGGATTGAGAGTTGAAGGAAAGGAGAAAAAAACCCAACTTTCCGGCTGATGAAGCTGTTGTCTGGAGGCAATGATCCCAAATCTCAAGGCTTTATTCCAGGCTCCGACTGAGACGTGATATGTCATATGATTAGCATCTTTCATATTTACAAGAGTAGTGCGGGCTGCCAGTCTTTAGAGAAAGGCGAGAGAAAGAAGGGGCATATGCTGAAATGGATTTAGCATTTGAAAGAGAGAAAAGAGAGCGGATAAATACACTTAAACGAGGATTTAGTTTTACTCCCGTTGAGTTCTAATGGCTTGTTGATTGAGATTTTAGGGAGCTGGGACAGAGGTGTCAGCAGTAATTTAAAGGCGCTATTCAGCCCTCCCCCGGCGGAAGGAGCCGGCGCTGCCCCTCAGGGCGGAGCGGTGCTGCGGCCGCGGGCTGGCGGGAGGGGCGCATCACCGCCGGGGCGGCTCCCTCCGCCGCGCGCGCCGCGCCATCTGGCGGCAGCGGAGCCGCGGGACACGGAGACACCCGGGATCGGGGAAAGGGGGAAAGCAGACGGGGAACGCCCGGTGAGTAGGGCACCCGTCAGAAGGGTGACACCACTGCAGCGCTGCTCACAAGCCGCGTCCAGCCAAGCCTTGAACGCTTACAGGCATGGGGCAGCCACAGCTCCTCCGGGCAACCCGTGCCACTGCCTCACAACGCTCCCATGGAAGAATTTATCTCTAATATCCCAGCTAAACCCATCCTCTGGCATTTGAAGACATTCCCCCTCGTCCTGTCACTCCACGCCCTTGTGACAAGTCTCTCCCCAGCTCTCTTGGAGCCCTTGTAGGCCCTGGCTGGTACCTAAGATTTTCCCAAGAGCTGCAGAAGGAGCCTTTTAATTGCTATAGCCAAGCTCCTTCCCGGATGTGACCTACCTGTAAGTATGGGAGGTGACAGAATTGTTCTAAAATACCATGGTGCTTAATCTGAAGAACAACAAAACGCCACTTATATCATTAACTACACCGTAAGCATAAAAGGATTTCACTTCTCAAGCAGATAAAGTCACTCTATTTACGGTTATCAACCAAGTAAAGTAAGTCACTTTAATAATTTTTAGTCACATGACCACAAGGTCAAACAGAAGTATCAGTGCAATGAGATCCAAACAAAAATACCCCACATTAAATAAATACTAGATTAAAAATTACCACAGCTATTGCTATAGACAAGCACTTCATATTTTGTTCATAAAATCAATACATATTTTATTTTTCCTTTTTCTTACTCTGTTCTTCTTCCTCCCAATTCTCCAAGTAAGACTTGAGAATGTCGTTTAGCTGCTGCTCACACTGGCTTGCTTGTTGTAAGCCATTTTCCCATCCTAAAATCAGCAATAAACAGGACAATCACATCTGTCTCTACAGCATCCATCACGGAATCAGCCCCTGGCAATGCCAACATCTATTTCCCCAAGAGTATTGACTGGTTGTGCTATTTCTGCTTGGAAAATGGCTCTTCGGAGTTCAGTCACTAACAAGATGCTTCCTTTGATGTCAGCCAAGCAGGTAAAGTTCCATTACTGGATTAAAAAAAACCCCCTTCGAGTATAAAAAGATTTTGCAGGTAAAACTGCAAATGCGCAACTTGCAACTTCTTGCAATAAATTAGATTTTCTATGTAACAGTAAAAATTGGGAGTGTATATGCAATGAATATAGTGGTTGCTCTAGTGCACGTACTGTACATTTTATATATCATTATATAGTATAGAAACACGGTAAGGTGTATTACACATAGTCTAATTAAAGAAAAACGGGGGCACGGTTTCAAAAACCCCGGCAAATAAACTCTTACCTCTGCAGTGGTGAATTACTCTTCCCCACAGCCTGTTCCTGCTCAGACAGGGCAGACTTCCCACAATCAGCAGGTGCCTCTTTGCCCTTGTTAGCGCCACGTTCATCCTCCTCTCTGAGTCTATGAACCCAAACTGCCTCGTCCTGACGCACGACAGGACGATGACTTCCCTCTCAGCGCCTTGGAACGCGTCCACCGTGGACACCTGGACAGGCTTGACTTCAAAAGCCTCGGAGTGAACCCCACTGAGCAAATTCTGGATCTGTGGGCAAAGAAACAGGGATGGGGGATGAGTTGTACGAGTACATTGAAGAAAACGGCTTTATTAGTTTATGATACAAACCTTATACATTTGTGATTTATAAAGGGTAATCACACCAATAGCAGCTCCTTCTATTCCACTTGCAATCAGAGACTGGATGAGCTTGACTGTGAAATGAGCTTCTGCCATGTTATAAAAGCTGTTGTCTCTTTCAATCTGGGAAGAGGGAAAAAGATTCCCAAATTACTTCTCACCAACAATGTAAAAAGAAATGGAATGGAGGAAAACCCACAATATTGACTTTTTATACAAGCAGTATATATACAAAGTGTTGAGGACCTTACTTGCTCCATGCCATGAACGCTATAAAAGCAGAGTGTTGGAAGCCATTCCAATAAAGGAGTCCTGTCCTCCTCAGAAATCCCATCGACGAGGTTCCCGCCGTAGAACAGCTCGCTGGCGATGGCACTGAGGGCAGGGTGACAGCGGTACTGTGTCCGAAGAACAACTGGGTTATGGCCCTAAAGGGTGATCGAGGAATTAGGACTGGGAAGAGTTCTTGTGGATGGAGCTCAGAGCAAGCTGGTCTAGTGGAAGGCGACCCTATGGTCTATGGTGGGAGGTTGGATTTGGTGACCTTTGAGGTCCCTTCCAACCCAAACCATTCTGTGATTTTATGATATTCTGCAACGTCGAAACCCTGACCCCTCTCCCACCTGAACCAGAATTCCCCATGTGACTTCAGAAGACCTACAGTTTCACTCCCCACCTTTTCCAAAGGTGTGTTTAGCAGCACCTACCATTAAGCAGAGCCGGTCAAAGAGAGTCTGCTCCAATCCCTGCTCATGAATACTCTCAGACCCTTGAATAGTTGGTGGCAGCTGCTTGGGGTCTCCGACAAGGACAAGCTTTTCACACTGAAACCTAAATAAGAATGTAAAAAACCAAGAAGTGTTCTAAAAAGGACGCTAAATTGTTCATAAACAAAGCGTGTGCTGTGTTTCTATATCACATTGCTTCCCATCAGCCTCCCTTCTCCACCCCAGTTTAATAACACCTAAGGACAGGCCTCAACTTGAAATCCCTCTTCTTGCTCTCTAAGGTGAGGGTTCATGTGCTCCAAAGGGTGTGGAGTTTGGCACTCCTCGGAGCTTGTGCCCCTGCTGAAGCCCCACAGGAAAGCTGTACCTGGCGATGGGAAGGAGAGAAGCAGGTTCAGTCATCTGACTGCACTCATCCAGCATCACCACAGGAAACCTGAGCGCGTTCAGACAAGGGAAAGGGCAGGCAGCACACGTCACTCCAACCACTTTCACCTTTCATGGGCGAGGAGAAAATGGGCAGGCAAAAAGTGACCATCACTTCAGAGTTAATCTGTTAAACATAGTTAAACTGTAGCAGGAGAACGCACCTAGATTTATTTTCAGAAACAGGACACTAAGCCACACCTAATTAGGTGGAGCCAAACCTAACGTTTACTTTACATTTCAAGACCAGGAGCTTGACAGGTGTGAGGGGATTCCCAGTTTCCATTTGCTGGGCCCTGTGGATAAGACACAGCAAAACCCTGCTTTCCCATCCCATCCCTTTGACTGTACCTGTTGCAGAATAGTTTTATTGGTCCCCAGTTTATGCTGCTCAATGCTCTTCCTGACGTATATTTTTTCAGCTGGAGTCAAATCTTCTTTCATGAGAGCAAGCAGCTCTTTCAGCTGCTCGTTTTCATTTCCTGAGCCTGCATGTAAACTTCAAAGAAGATTTTAACATACATTACAGTAACTGAAAATAGCAGTACTTGGAAAAATAATCATACTTTATACATAACAGCAATTTACAACAATGTATTAACCTACCGCAAATTGCTTCAGATCCCTCAAAGAGGTTTCTTACCTATGGGGAAGAATTGCTTTCGTGATTTTCCTTATACTTCCCACTCTTATAAAATCCTCAAATCCAAGATCGAGCAGACTTTAAAGAAAAAGAGATGATAAACATTACAGAAATGGAATAAAGAAATATTGAAAGCTTTGAAAGTGGTTTCAAAAGACACATCGGAACACCGAGGAACACAGACTTCGATGATTAACGAGATGAAGTACCTCAGCAATTCAAGAAAATTAAAATAAATTACCTCATACTGATTTGCCTCAAAAATGCTTAATGCCTTGATGGTTCCCCTCTCATAGTCTCCCATATGTGTCTTCCCTTCCTTTTTCCTTCCAAACCATGGGTTTATTTCATGCTAACTTCATGCTGAATTTTCACAAATCTGATTGTCTCTGCTCCTCCTTCCCCTACTGCCACATCCCAAAGATTCCTGAGCAGTATTACTATGTCATGATGGATTTTAAGAGTAAATTTGATGAGAGTAGAGCCTAAAGTAGTCTTCTGTAAATGTTTTATGTACCTTTCACTCTTTTAACTGTGCAAAAGAGGTAAAATTAAAGCCTGTGTGTGGCACTTTTTAGGGAAAGAAATCAATCTTTTTGACGTGTTTTTACAGGGAATATCAACACAATCATCACTACAGTGTTAAGTGCATTACTGGTTTTGGAAGAAGAGTCTGTAAAAGCCTCAGTAACCCACCCCAGCAGTATCCTGTCCACGGCAACGTTGGTGGAAGAAGCAATGAGAAGTTTCCATGGAGTTGCCCTTGGACCCTCTGTGGCTTCACTGCTTTCAAAGAGCTGCACGAGGAACAAGATCACCACAGACAGCAAGTAGCTCTTGCCAGCTCCAAAAACACCTGTCAGAAAAAGCCCAAGTTATAAGTGAGAATTTCCTAGAAAGGTCGAATCATTTGCTTTGACTTCAGTTACGCTGTGATTCCTCCAAAAACATTGCATGGGCTATGCTTCAGCAGCTCCCAGTATCCAGGGGCAACCTTACACTTACAAAAACAAAGCTAATACATGATGAAAAGTGGTTTTAATATAAAAAGAAAGAAGCAAAAGACACTAAATAACTCTGATTTTGTGTATAGATATTTCTAGGCAAAACCTCCTACGCTTCAGTGAAATCCTGCAAAAGGCAGAATGAAAATTTAAGAGGCAAAAGCTCTGTGCTTACAGAATGGACGTACTAATGTCACAGCCATTATCAGAGGGGCTGATTCTGGCATTTCACGTTAATGACATTTCAAATTAATCAACATTTTTGCAAAGACACAATAGCAGCAAGTGTCACAATTCTTGACTGCGTACCACGTATGATTGTGATGGGGAAGCTCTGATGTTCTTCCCCTGGTCTGGGGTTTTCACAGGAGGTCATCATCTGAGCTACGTGAATCAGTGATGCTGCTTGGTCTGGGTTCAGGGAGAACCTTTGGATCATCTCTTCTGCCAATCCCATTGCCACTTCAGAGCTCACAGGGCCAGACATCATTGAGCATTTCAGGCTCATGGCAGGTGGAGTGAATTTCCTTTTGTTGACTCTTTTCGTAGCATTTTCAGAATTAAAATTCCTAAGGAAACAAAAAATAGCCAAAAGTCATGATGTGATATGGTATTTTTTGTGTCTCCTGGTTCTGATATTCCTACACTGGACTGCTGCTGTTTTATGACCTGCTCACAGTATCACACAACAGTAACTCACATTTTCAGGAGATATGGGATTAGTGGTAACGTGGATGGATTGAAGTGCTCCTCCATGTTCCTTAAGGATGCCAGCTCACCACTGGCATTACAAACCAGCAAGGCATGAACACACACTGGAAAAGCCACAGAAAAACAAAACAAGAAAGAAATTAAGTGAGCAGAAATTTCAAATCAGTTAAATAAATGAATTAAAAGTTATAAAATGCCAAATGAGTAATAACTGATTCTATCTTCTTCATTTACAAAACAAAATAACCCCAAAGCCGTAACTCAATTCAATAGCAAAACCAAGAAACATTTGCAGAATCACAGACTTGAAATGGCTTTTTATATAAATATAAATATAAATTTTCCAGTGAGTTGTTTGAGATTTCTGTATTTTGATTTTCAAGGACAGTAAAAACATATTCCTTTTACTTACACTTTGACAGTCAACTTGCATTGTATATCATATTATATAACTTACTACTTTCTTCATATTAGTCTCATTTCTTCCCTCCCCTATTTGGAATTGGCCAGCTACTTTGCAGGTTTAATTGCATTAATTACTGTATTCAAATTATATATTCAAACATACAAGGAAAAACACCCCTGTGAATTAAATCATGTAAAAGATTTGAGAAAGTCCAAATTCATCCTTCATTGCTGGCTGGATTTTTCCTTAGTTGTTTCCCCCAGTTCTGAATGATTTGCTGTGGAACTCACTGTTTGATCTCCAGTTGGAGGGACTGTAGCCTTTCAGTGGTAGCAATTCTATTTCATTGTTGGAGGATGGTCCAAAGAAAGCACTGCTTGCAATGAAAGTATCGATGGGATCAAAGTTCAGAGTCTTTGAAACAACCCAGATGTCATCTGCCCAAAAAAATACAGAGCCCTCATAAGCTTCTCCTACTGCCACCATTTAAACCTGATGTTTAGTATGTGCTCACCTTTGCTGTAGAGAGAAGAATGCTCCTTTCTGCTTAGCTTCAGGTATAATTTGGGTTTGGAGTCACCATCAAAGCTGGCAGGTGTATTCATAAATTTCTTGAACTTACTGTACCGCTGTGTTGGAATTTCAAAAGCCTTCCTGGGAAATTGTTAATTGGGGAAAAAAAAAAAAAAAAAAAGGTATGTAAACAATTGGCACGTTTTGGATTCGGCACCAAAAATAAGAAACCTCCACAGGTTGGACCGAGTGGGTGTACATCATCTTACATTAACAAGTTTTAAATACATTTCTCTTGACTGCAAAATTCCCTCATATTCAGCCACAATTAGATTGTTTGCTGTACAGTTAAACAGCACAGAATACTCATCGAGATGACTTCTGGCATTAAAATTAGACTCTTGAAGAGAATAAATCAAATTCTCCTACTGAAGATTAAGTGAACAATAATTCAAATGCAACAGTTGTAACATCAAGCAATTGATCAAGCTGCTGGTCAGCAGTTTTGATTCTTGCTAAAAAGAAATACCATTGCTATAAATATTTTGCCTTCAACTAATTTAGCTCTTGCATTTCTTTACAGGAAGAAATCTTTACTCTTTAAATACAGAGAAAACATGTTAAATCCTGCTGAAATCCCGAGCTACTGGCATATTTATAAAACCTTGAATTCACACAGCACTTGAGGGAAGTGCACAGCATTTCAGGATACCTCACCAAGAGCTGGCATTCCTCATAGACAGCAATCTTTTGACTCCTGAGATATGTCCCAATACTTTTGGTATCACGGAGCACCGCGCTCGGTCTGGATTTTGCCTGCGTGGGGTTCACATCTTCAATCCACTTGAAAAAGGAACACTGCTCAGCTTTTGGGGCATCACAGGCATAGAACAAACGACCCTGTGATGGAAGGGAGGGGAGAAAGAAAAGTCCATGAGCACTAAAACAAGCAAGAAAAGAGAGAAAGCAATGGATACTTTCACCCCAAAAGTGTGAAAACACAAGGAATAAATGGCACCTTGTTTTGACCTTCTTTTTTAACCATCACCAGCTTAGCAGGGTGCATGTGGTTGCAGAGTGGAGCACAGCTTCCTTGGCTCCGGCTTTGCCCATCTCTCACCGCAGTGTAAAATGATATATCCACTTTGGAGAGGGCATTGTGCAGTCTCTGTGCCAGCTCAAACAGCATTATGTTCAATTGCTCTTGGTAGGAAAAGGAGAACCACAGAATCATCAGCACAGCCTTAATATGCTTACACAGGTAAGTAACATTCAAACAAATGTATTTGCATTGGAAGATTTTCATCCCAAATCAAAATATTTGATCTGAGTCCTAAAAGAAGCTACGTGACCTGCAAAATCCTCTTATTCCAGGGGAAATAAAAACAAAACAAAAAAAAAGGCTTAGGAATCTTAAGACTGAAAAACAGCCCTGAGGTGACATAGCTGAACTGAAGTGTACTGTCTTTTTGGTTTGTCTTTGCAATTTTGGGAATAGACTGAATATATTTCAGTATATATATAAAAAATGAAATGCACCCTGTTGTTTTAACAGGCAATGTTTAAAATGACAGCATTTCACAGAGCAGAGACTTACCTGTCAGAGCAGCTTTAAAAACCTGCTTGTAGTGAGTGTGAGACTGAAACACAGCCGGGATGGAAATCTTTCTTTTAGGAAGATTGGCATGTTTCACTTTATCCACAGGAGGAAAAGACAACTCAGAAATGGTTATGTCCTAAAAAGACCCAGGAAAAGAGACCATTAAAAACTCTAAGACCTTGAATGAGACAATTTTTTGCAGATTTGTAAAAACACATTTCCCTAGAGCTTGGGCTGCCAGTTAGGATGCACTATGAGGTTAAAATTTGCCCCTTGTCAAACAGCCTGCGTTTATAATAACACAGATAATACTTCCAAAGGCTATAGAGTAAATTATGTAGTTCAAAATTATGTAGTTCAAGTTTTTCAGCACTAGGCATGGGGAAGGAGCACATGACCCCCATTTTTAACACCATTTCTGCACAGAAATAAATTAATTATAACTGTCTTCATAAGCTTTCTATGTCTAGTGTATATGGATTTTACACATATATATGTATAAAAACACACACAATGTGTATACCAGTGTATATATGAAGTACATTAGTTATTTCCTCACCTCTGCTTCACAAGAACACTGGACAGTTTTAAAGAACTAAAAAACTTCAAAAAAAAGAAGAAAGAGTTAACATTTTCTTTGACTCCCAAAACCAACCATTTGACAATTTTAAAAACTTGACTTGTGGTTGGTTTGGTGTTTTCCCCCAGTTTACTCCATTTGACACAAACAGCTGTACTAAATTTTTAGGTGCTTATTCAGTGCCCTAACTTGACTTTTACACAACTAAAACTGAAGGAATTTATAATATTTTCAAGTCAAAGACTGTGCCTCGAAGCAAAACTAGGTGTTCATTAAAATGAGGCTGATATCACAATTAAGAAAAACCCTTTGTGCACACAGTTTCTTACCAATTACAGACATCAAAACAGCCCAGCAGCTTTTCTTTCACCTTCCTGCCGTGAACATTCAGATAAAAAATCTAAATCTGGCACCGTGTGTGCCAAGGAATTACCTTTACAAAGGATTAGTCACGGCACTTAAAAAAATAACTTTTTTTTGTGTCACTACGTTGGCAGAAACATTTCATCCAATCACGCTGATTATATCTTGCAGGAAATCAGAGAAATGCAATCCCTTTGGCCAGAGAAATGTGTTTGTGTCAGTGATAGCTGTGTTTGCTTGGACAGTTACACACCTGGCTGTCTCCTGTTCCGGCGTGGCGGCTCAGGTGACTCAACACCTTTTGTGCGGCCGCAGCCAAAGGTGTCTGCCTTAAGTGCAGGGAAAGCACCTTCCCCTCTGAAACCAGACCTGGGTGGCTGGTGTTTGCAGCCCTGGAGCATTCCCCAGGCGGGCTCCCGGCTGGCAGCAGCGGTGCAGAGCTGGGAGCACTTGGATTCATGGCTCTGCCCTCTCCCGTGTCACCCGGCGGCATTCCGAGGACGCTCTGAGCGCAGCTGTCATCGCTCTCTTCCCCGTCAGCGCTGTTTTCAGGGATCAAATCACACTGAGCACCGCTTTGATACTTCAGCCACTTGCTTTGTCTGTGTTGGGCAGCTGCATTAGGGAGCATCGGTGGCACAGGTTCCCTTTGTCCGTCTTCCATGTACTCCCCAAACACAGAGGTTTCATAATTCCTGTCCTCGGGGCCAGGAGCACTCCTAGGAAATGCCACTGACTCGCTGCACAAATTGTTTCCTGAAGAGCCCGAAGATTGCTGGACCTCCTCGCTCTCGGTGGGGTAAAACACGTCAGGAATCTCGTTGGTGGCAGGAAGAGTGATAAATGGAGTTCGTGTTTTCATGGCGAGCTGGAGTCCTGGGAGGCTGCATTCCTCTGGATAGCTGGATTTCTCCCGGGCTGTGGGGCAAATACAGCTTACAAGCAACTTGCAGCACCCAGGCATGGTACTTTGGATGTACAGAAAGGGAGGAATTCTAAGTTTTTCCTTTTACATCCTAAACGGGAAGCTCTCTGGATTGTTCATGTACAGTATTGCACTAAACACTGGATTTTGTGTGATTCTTTTAGTTTTAATGCTTTGAAATCTCCATATTCAGAACACATTATGTAGCCACTCTGCTCGTATAAAAGACACGATTATTTAAACCTGGTTGTGTTCTGGAGGTCATTCATCTGATGTCACTGACAGCTGCCAACTAGAAAACACCCAGCTTAACATTTGCTGCTTTTTCCAAAAAGATAACCCACAAACCTATGAATTAATAACAAACAATGCAGATAAAAAAGCTCTTAGTACCAAAAAGCACCCTTTTGACTAAATTAATTATCAGTAGTGACAGTTACAGATAGGTGTCAAATGGGAGAGGGTCAGAGGTCAGCTGAACATGGAAGAAAACTAAAAGCAGGTAAATAAAAACATGGGTATCATTTAGAAGCTTAGCTTACAGTCCTTTTGCCTCCAAACTAGAAGCTGATTTTTCTTTATAAAACTGAATCCCTCTGTTAAACAGGAGAATAAAATTATATATTCATAATTCATATAATTATACATTATATTCAGGAGAATATAATTGGCAGAGTGCCTATGATAGCCCAATTCATTGTGCTTCAAGAATCCTCAGAGATTTTTCAGCTAAAACACTGTAAGGTGCCAGTATAAAACTGTAAATTCTTACTGAAAAAAAAATCCGGGAGTTCTGCTTCTCTTCGTAAGAACCCATGTGTCAGGGGCTCCCGGATGTCTCCAATAGTCTCCTCATTTCCCCAGGGTGGAAAAATTGTGGAG
Organism: Hirundo rustica; assembly: GCF_015227805.2. NCBI lineage: Eukaryota > Metazoa > Chordata > Aves > Passeriformes > Hirundinidae > Hirundo > Hirundo rustica. The sequence continues at coordinate 62,356,146 of NC_053454.1, forward strand.
CCTGGATCAAGCGGGGAAGTCGGTTCTGATGAAATCTGCAGGTGAAGAATTAACACGGCAGGTGAATGACGGGAAAAAACCCTGATTACAGCTCTTTTATCAGTACTCTCTCTCATCATTCTAAACAATTGAAATGCCTCTCAGAATTGAGATAAAACAGCTTCAAAAACAAGGAATTGCCACGAACACGCAGCAAATAAAGCCAGAAATATCTGCAAGAGACAGTCAATCCCCACCTTGCCAGGTTCCCAGGCAGCCCACTGCGCTTGTCTCAGGTCAGAGGGTGAGCGTGACATTGTCCATGCTGGCACTTCAGGACACACATCCAGGGCCAGTGCTAGGAAAAACACGTGAAGCACTGAAGTCATGCAGAAATTTTGAGGCCAATCACTGCCCATCTCCTCTTACTTTCACTTACAGGACTGATTTATTCCTGGCTCTTCAATAACATCAGGTTTCATTCGAAAATTCCCTTCTCTGATAAGGTCAGCATCATTCTTATGAAGGCTCCTGGAACCTGGAGACTTTATTTTAAAAAAAGCATAAGCAAAAACTGGACAGAAATTAAACTGTTTGTCTTCTTTTTTTTCAAAGTGCAACTGATCAAAGGAGCAGAAAAAAACAAGTCACACATGACGAAGTAAGTAAAAATAATTGATTTCAATATGATTGTAGCAGTTTAAAAATGAACTATCTTCTATCCTAAATTGACAGGATACTTTCTTGCACTAAGATCAGTAAGGATAACCGAACAAAAAAAGAAATGTTTTACCTGTCTGAAGTCATAAAGGTCATAACTCCTTGCAAAGAGGGGTGAGAAAAATGTCTCAGCTGCAAAGTCTTTGTTCTCTGGGTGCTGCTGCCATCCTGTCTGGGAGCATGGAGCTCTCAACATGACCTCACTAGCTGCTGATCCTTTCACTTGGTGCCCTTGGAAGGCAACAGGCTACACAATGCATTGGAATTATCACTAACAGGAAGTAAAAACTGCGCTGCAACTAGCTACAGTCAATACAGGCACTTTTTACACATACAACAAAAATAATCTGCTGACGCTGCAGAAGAGAAACAAAAAAATCTGGCGTTTTTTCCCTTGTCATCTGAGTTTAAAACTCTCCCAGAAAACTTCCCATGGTGAACTGTACTAAAAGTTATGAGAACTGGCTGAAGTTATGAGGACTTAGTGTATAATACATTACAATTAGCAAACCATTTAACTGAAATCTAGGAAACACTGTTAATTATGCTTCAGTTCCACAGAAATGGTACCTTTGGTTGCCAGTCAGATGTGCCAGGGTCTCTCCGGGCTGCTGCTATTGGTACAATACATGCCTCTGCCTTCTGTAATAAATTGTCCACACATTTGGGCTGCATAGGAAAGTATCAAAACCTAATTAGTCTAATAATTTAACAACCATTTAAAGTGAAAATTTACGCTACGAAATGTCTTGTATTTATACAAAGGAAGCCTTTTCCGTTACAGCCTTTTTATTTGGAAGCCACGACCACCCATGACAGGATAAGAAATTATGCTGGCTTTTCAAGCAGAACAGGAAAAAGGGGAGGATTTCTAAAATCTTTCTTTAAGCTTTAGATGGATTGAAAAAGAAAAAAGGCTGTTAATAGCACTGGATAAAAATCAATGTGAATTCTCAAACACAAACGTTTTTCCCAGTGTATTTCAACCCAAATGCTAAAATTCCAAGGAAAGCCATGTATTTAAAAATACAGTAGAAAAAAAAAAGGTGGCAAAAGATGGGGTAGGGAAGGAGAAGTACCAGACATATTAATGGGATATTAAACATTACTAAATACTACAATTTTCATTAAGTTTCTTGTCATACATGAGGCCTCTTGAATATTGTCAAGATGACATCCTCTATTTATTATCAGCTTCATAAACAATGCCTCTAAGCAATTTGGAGCTCTATGGTTCCATAAACCAAGAATTTTATTCCAGCATCCAGGTGGAAAATTAATTTATCTTGTACAGATAAATATATGTAGTCAAAAATCGGTTACCATAAGGCCGGGAGAATCAAAGTATGAACAGGATGATGCCTGTAAACTTTCTGAGTAAGGCATTTCTGTAAACTCTTTTCTAGCTACAAGAGATGGAAAAGCACAGTGAGTTACAATCGATAGTCTGGGGTTTTTTACATGAAAACATCTGAATATTTACAGGTCTCGCAAACCTTACCCATGCAACAAATTGCGCAGCTAGGATTTAACTGAATGAAGAGCAAACCGAGAGAGACTTGGAGCTCACAATGTTGCTTTAAACAGTAAAAATTGCACGAGGGAACCTACACAACACATCACTCTAAAATTATTTCTGAATATGAGGAGAAATCAAACAAGTACAGACATACGGATTCCAGTTTAAAATACAGGCTGCCCTAACCTTCATCCTTCTCAGAGGGTTCAAGAGTCTCCTTAGAAGTGTCTGTTTCACAGAACACGCTGGCACTTTCCTCCATTTTTTGCAAGCTCTCTAATGCTGTGCTATGCTGAGTCAAAGCTCTCAGAAGAGCGATATCATTCACCAAATCAGGGAGTCCTGAGGAATTCTCAGCCACTGCTGTGCCTTTCAGGCAATCCACCCCTATTGTTTCTCCTTTGCAGGCTTCAGGAGAAGCAGTTATGCTCTCTGCATTTTCCAACGCAGTTTCTCCTACTGCTGATTCCTCTGGAGATGAATAACCTGTTCCTAAAGGATCTGATCTTTGTGACAAAGCCAGCAGAGGGCTGCCTGGTTTAATGTCATCACTCTTAGCACCCCAGAAGTGCTCTGAGCCAACATCTGGGGATTCCATGCACCCAAGCTGTGTAACTCTTTCCTTGGCCTTTTTGTCCATGGCAGAAATTATTCTGCTGGGAGAAATACCTGGAAGGCTTCCAGTTGCCTCAGACACCCTGGTTTCAGGGAGACATTCATTGACATCAGTGTCACCAGGCAAGAGATCAGAGTGCTGGATTTTTATCCAGGACGTGCCATCAATGGTGAGTGTTGCACAGCCATCCAGATCCTCCTCTTTGTTTGTGGCTTCAAAACTTGACTGACTTTCATTGATCTCTTTTATGTTGCATCCATCGCCCAGAAGTTCCACTTCGGTTCTGGTCTGGTTTGCAGCATCTTCTGCAGTTCTCCTAGAATTGTTGTCAAAAAGCTGGGGTGGTGTACTCCCCTCTCCATCAAAACTTGAATATTTGACTTCATTATTGCTGTGTGTCTCTACTTCACAGCAAGAATGAGGCTTCAAATGAGGCCTCGAGGCAGCATCTTGTGCTACATCTTCTCCCTGTAAGCAACCTGGGCTCCACGAAGGCGTGTCTCCCTCAGAGAACTCCTTCCCTTCTCTTTCACACACATCTTCATTGTCTATGTCATTAAAATCAAAAGTCTCCATTAGGTTAAAGCTAACCTCCATCAGTTCCCCATCAGGAATACAGTCTGTGCCCTGCAAACTGAACTCCTCCTTCACAATTCCAGCTTCAGTCCATGTCACAGCCCCAGAGAGCTCTGGGTCACTAGACACTCCCTCTGAATTTTGTCTTGGATGAAGCTCACCCTGCATCTTCGCAGAGAAATTCTGCCTAAGACTGTCAGTCCCTGAATGCTCCCTGTATCCAAAAGGATCGTTTTCAAAGGTAGTTGGACTTGCTGAACATGAAATGTCACCTGAGGATGGGCCAAACTGACTGTCACTCACTCTACTTACAGTGGACTCGGGTAGGAAGTAACTACTTGTGTTGCAGTGATCGTGTAAATCTTGACTTAAATTATTTACCTTTTTGTCTTGTCTCTGTCCTGTGACTCCTTCACCACAAGGTTGTTCAGCTGAATTTGGAAGCAACTGAGCATTCCAGTCCTTTTTATCATTTACAGTTCCCTGCATAAAAGGCGGGCGCTGCGTATCTGGAACGAGTCCTTTGGCAGGGTCGCCTGAAAAAGCAGGGAGGACAGGCCTTTTTTTGTCACATAAATCTGCATTTTCTGCTGCCTGAAACCTGGAAAGACAACCTGTGACTCCAGATGCTTGCTCTCTGTGTCCTTGTGCTGGTTTAGACTTCAGAAGAGCAATTATCTGTGCTGTGCTCCTGATGTGGTGGGACACTGCCCCGGGACCAGCGTGCCCAGTAAGGAGAGGAGATTCTGGCTTCACAACAAACTGATTGGAGTTTTGCTTCTCTGTCTCCTCACAGCTGTCACTAAAGGGAGCTGAAAGCAGTGAGGACACAGACACTTGTTCTCTGCCGTTGTCCCTATATACCTCTTCCTGACAGCCTGCAGAGGGATTTGTTTCTGCATCCTTCTTGCGAATCGTAGAAAATAACGGAGAGCTGATATAAAACTTGAATGGAAAACTCCCATGGCACTCATTAGAAAAAGGCAACACTGTTGGTTTTTCTTCATCTTCCATGGCTGGTATTTTCTTCTCAACTTGGCGTGGCCCTTGGAACCCCTAGGAGAGAAATTTTCAATTAGTCCACGCTTTGTAATCAAATGTTAAAAATGGAGCACGCCCCATGAACTACATTTTGATCCAATGGCCCAAAAAAATATTCTGATCAAATCCACATGAGGATTCCACAGGTGCACAGAAACAACCTCAAGCCCCTTGTGATTTATTATTGTATTTACCATTCATGAAAATATGTGTCCCTTGTGTTTGATAATGCATGCAAACATGGGACATAAAAATCTGGAACAAAAACACACCGTAACCTTCCTTTTCAGGCCGACAGGGAGATGTCTGGGAGGTAGAAGACCAGGTTTTACACCATTTCTATCCACTGCTGCAGTTTCTGCTTTCTTTGGCTGGTCTTCAGAAGGCTTTTCACTCACTTTGACTGCTTCAACTGTGATTAAATATCGCTCACTTTCAAAATCATCTCCAGGAGTCACCTGGAAAAGAGAGAGCAGCAGTGTGCAAATAATAATACTCTATACGAAACAATATTATATAGTTTTATCGTAAATAAATACAGTCTTTTAAGTACTTACATGTAAAAAATTCAGGTACTTACACCCACTATCACAGATACCATATAATGCTTTTATTTATACATACATTCTAAAAAGCATTAGCACTTGGCTTCAATGATTATTTCATATATCACTGTAATACACTGCTTTTACCACAGAGGAGGAAAAATTCCATGAAACCTTCTGGACAAACAGTAAGATCTATTAATAAATAGAAGCTGTTTTCCCTTTCCACTATTTGCACAGTAGCAGAGTTTTATATCAGCAACAAGAAAAATTACTCCTTTGGCTACCAAACAAGTGTTTGAAATGCAGCCTGAAAGACAAACTACAATCAGATATACAAATAACAACTCCAAACAAAATATACCTGAGATTTTATAAAAATACTCTCCAGACATTGTCCTTTCTCATCAAACAAGGTAGCCTGCAATATAAAAATAAGAATTAAAATAACCAGTTATTTAACAAATCAACTAGACTGCCATTGGCAGTGGCAGATGATATTAAATCCAACAGGGTTAAATCTAAATTTTCACCTGATTTCTGCCAGTTCTGACCCTTAGAATTCCATCTTGCCATGTTTTAGCCTTTTTCATCTTCTGGTGAGTGTATAACACCTGTTTGAAATACGTAAAATATTGAAAAAATAAGAAGTAAGAAAACATTCAAGTATTTCAGCAGCTACTGTCTTTAAACTTATTCCTACTTAATTGCACAGTGTCAAAAATCACTCACAGTAAATTCTTGAGAGGCCATTGCTTTGGCAACACAGTCATCCAACAGCTTATTTCACAAATATCCACATCTTCCCACAGCCTGAGAGACAGGGAAATGGTCAGGATGCACCAGAGCTGTGAAGGAAAAATGTGGCAAATAAACCACTTATTTTTCCCCTCAAAAGAAAAGAATTAGATGCAAGATAGTATCAAACCAGTGGGGCAGAGCTGCTGTGGGCATTTTAAAGAGAAACCTCAAAAACAATCTAACAGACTGCTGGTAAAAAAAAAAAACGAAACAAAACAAAAAACCCACACCTTTTTAATAGTTGTTAAGATATTTTCCAGCTTTTAGACGAATTCATTCATTTAAATGAATGGCTGGCAACTCTGAATACTGTTATTCAGACTCACTTGAATTAAAAACCTACAAGCTTACTTGCAGGGAAAAAAAAAAAAAAAAACAAGCAAAAAAACAACCAACCAAAAAACAAACCCCCAAAAAACCCCAACCCACCAAAATACCAGATAAGCCGTTAGCAGAATGATTTTGTCACAGGTCTGGAGTTGGTCATGCATGTTTAGCTCATGCAAAAAAATAACTGACTCCCCAAAGCAGCTCCCCGTGAAGCCAAACCACTTCAGCTTTGCATAGCTGAAGTTCGGCCGCAAGATATTTTAAAATCATTTTTTATACACGCTTTGGATTGGTGAGAAACAGTTTATATGACGAAAAAGGGAGAGATTTGCGCCGTTTCTTATGATCGTCACCTCCTTAGGCGCTTCATAAGGTGAAAATCCTTGGACCCGCCTTTTAGGACAGAGTTATTCCTTAAGTTACGAGAGCAGCTGGATCAGTGCGAACCCTTAGGACGACTCCCGAGGGAACGAAGGCCGCGGGCAGCGGGACGGGCCGAACACACGGACCCGCCGCTGTCAAACCCGCTGCCTCCACACAGCCCTTCCCCAGCCCTCCATCCACCAGCGCTCCCTCCAGCGCCAGCGCCGCCTCCCAGGGAGACGCCCCGAGGGACGGCGACACCAGCCCCCCGCCATTCCCGGGGGGTGGGGCGGACACCCCGATCCTACCCAGTGGCTCCGGGACCGGCACCGGGACCGGGACCGGGATCGGGATCGCGGTGCCAGCCGCCGCCTTTCCGAACTTCCCGCCCCAGCGCCCGGCGTGACGTCACGACGCCGCGACGCCCCGCGAAGAGGAAGTCACGTGCGCGCCCAGAGCCGGGCGCGCCCCCGACGCCGCCGCGCACGCGCGGGCGCCGCCGCGGGGCCTTTTTTTTTTTTTTTTTAATTTTTTTTTTTTTTTTAATTTTTTCCCCTTGGAAAGCGGGGCAGCGGGCAGCGCGTCGAGCCGGGACTGGGGCGGACGGAGGCAGAGCCGGAGCCGCGGACGCAGCGGGCGGAGGCGAAGCGGTGTCGCCCCGGCGGCGGCGGCAGCAGGTCGGTGGCCGGGGAGGGGCTGTGCGTTTGCCGCTTGCAGCGGCGGAGGCGCAGACAGGGGGCGCTGTCGCACCCCCCCAGCGGCTTTCCCGCCGCCCGCGCGCGAAGTGTCCCCCCCGCCCCCGCGCGCTCCCCTCGCGCTCCCCTCGCGCTCCCCTCGCGGCCCGGGCGGGGGGGTCGCGTGGGTCCCCTCAGGTCATCGCTCCCCGCCGGCATCGCGCTGTAACCCTGAGCCGTCCTTTGCCCGCCCCTGGGCATCCTCCGCTCCCGGTGCCCGCTGCTCCCGACTCGTCTGGCTCCGTCCTGAGGGCTCGTCACTGCCCCGCGCGCTGAGGTGGCTTTGCCCTCAAGTGCTGCACAGGTGACTCTTCTGCGCGGTGTCATGTCTTTGACGCCTCATGTTGGGGCCGAGGGACTCGTGCTGGGTTCCCTCAGGCTTAGTCTGTGCTTGGTTTTTTAAGTGTTCCATCGATAAGGTCTGTGAATTCGCTACAGCAGCGGCACCTGCAGTGGTCAGTACCTGTGCAGTGGTAAATATATGGTGGTCATGCTTCTCAGGGTAAGTCAGGGCTACAAAAATCTATCTCACGTTATGGTCTGCCCCTTATTTAAAGAGTAAAGAAGGTGAGGTTCTCCCATAGATTTTCAGTGGTTTTGGTCTAGTGCAAGCAGCTGCCAGGGCCTCAGAATGCTTGGTTTTTGTAACCACCTCCACTGTGCTTCCAAGTGCTTATTCCTTCTGTTTCCCTCCAGCAGCTCTGCTGCTTGTCCAGTTCCCTAATCGCCTGGTTGTTACAATAGGGAAGTTCTTAGGTCTTAAAATTCAGTTGTGTTTCTTGAGGGTGAGATATTGTGAGGTGAAGGAGTTTGGCTGCCTGCCCTTTTGGCGCCATACAGGTGAATCCACCTAATCGGAGCCCGGTACTGGCATATATTTTAATTATAACCACAGAATCGCTTATGTTGGAAAAGACCTCTGAGATCGAGTCCAACCTTTGACCGATCACCACCTTGTCAACCGAGCCATGGCACTAAGTCCCACGTCCAGTCTTGAACACAAATAAATCCGCGTTGCACCTCCTGAGGTGACGGAGGGAAGGGCACAACTCACACACAGGGACCTCCCTATGTGTGGGAACAGCTTTAACACTCATCACTGTCAAGTGGAAGCAAAGCCTTTTCTGTCTGTGGGCACACCTGTTTCATGAAGTCTATCAAATGCCTTAAAAGTGCTTTTAAAATAATGCGTTGGTTTCATTGCGTAAAATGGCAGGGGAAGAGCAGAAGTTTCTGGTTTTAGGTTAAGAAATTTGTGCTGGCCCCCATGTATTAACTCCTGTCCTTTGCGCAGAGAAAAGTTTCAGGGCAGGGCGGGAAGGTCACCCTGCAGGCCTGCCTGCGTCTGTATTGGTGTAAAACTGTTTCAAGATGTGTCTTTTTAAGTAGTTTCAGGTCTTCTGAATTACTTGCATTTATTCTGCAGTAACTGCCTAGGGCTGCCCCTGACCATACAAAAACTTTTTTTAGTACATAAAGTATTTTGAATTCTTCTTTTTTCTCCCTCATCCCCTATTGCCCCATTTTAATTTTTAAAATACCCCAAGCAAACAAACATTCGGATCAGTGCTTGAAAGAGTAAAGTATATTTTATATCTGCACGTTGTTTCTTCCAGACCTTGTATTGCATTGGAATTTTGTTATGTTTTTCAGATGTTGATAATAATAGAAACTGGGGTTGGATATGGGTTAGCATTGAAATCTTTAATTTTTATCGAGACTAGAGACGTTTCTATAGATGAGTGTGGAGCTGTGGTATTTTGATTTACGTTATCTTTGCTTTCCTAAAGTCCCTTCCCCTGTTTAATTGTCCCTTCTTTTCTGGTTTCACTCTGGCACACAAAGGCACTGCGATTTTATTGCTTCTGAGGAGACCTTTGCTTTATCAGTGTGAAGTTTTGACCCTGCTTTTGCTTTGCTCTGATTTTAGTTGTTTATCAGAGTATTGTGGGTAGCGTGAGAATTGACATGTGAAAAAAATACAGAGTGCCTTACACCCAGGCATATGGAGATTGCTGAATTGATTACTTGGACTTTTGCCTATTAATAGTTTAGATTTGATCTGACTCTGGAGGACCTTGAAGTACAAAGTAATTTCCTCAAAGCTTCTGTTCTAAAACACAAAGTGAGAGGGAAGCCTGGAATGCAGCTTGAAGCTGCTTTTCTTCTAGCTTGAATGAGAGCCTCTCTTCTGGGAAGGAAGTCCCAGAGCTGAGTGACTCAAAATACTTCTTAAAACAAAGCTGTGCTGTCCTGGGCCCCGCTAATATGTTGGCGTGGTCCCTTCATGCTGTTCAGGCACTACAGAGAGCCCACGATGACATTTTACGTTTCTGAAGCACCTCAGAGCAGCCCTCGGCTGAGCAGCGTATTGTCCGCTGGTTAATTATATAAAAAAACCTTGCTGAAGGGCTCGAGTGGAGCTTGAACTTGCCGGGCAGTTTTGCCTGGCTTATCTTTCCAAGGTAACTGCTGACCTTTCACTCACTATCTTGAGTCTTCAGCTCACAGCGGGGGAGAAACTGATCTCCGGCTGAGGAAGCCTGATTTGCACAATAATTTGGGGACTATTTCCATTTCGCCATCCTGTTGTCGAGGTGGGCTTCCTCTCTGATGACTGTGCTCTCGTTTCCCTCTCTGCTGCCTTGGCAGAGAGCTGAGAAGTCTTTCATATGGTGATTGCGACATTAATTACTTTAATTTTTGTGTTAATTTAATTTTCCAAAAGCTGTCTGCTTCTGGCAGCCTTGCTTTGTTTTTGTGAAATGAGGTACTGCACTGGTGACTGGCAGTTCTCAGCTACAGCGAATTGAAACGTGAACAAAAGAGATGAATTGATGCATTAAAACGGTTTTATATTTTTCAGGATGATTCTGTGCATTTAGTCACTTGTTTCTAGTTAGTGTTTATTTCCCAGGGGCCTATTTTGGAATTTTGACGGACCTGGGTTTGCCATTAGAGACACTTTGTTGACTTACTGCTCTTGGGCAGGGCCTTGGTAGCTGACTGAGTGAGTGGTTTGCATTTTTGACATAATAAAGACAAATTTTTAAAAACGAACCTCCCCGTTCCCAGATCTGCCATGATCAAAGTTAAGGCAAGGTCGGTTTCTGAAGTGTGTAGTGCTCGTGGGTTTTGTGTATGATCTTTCTAATGGTTTGTGCTGTGAGTTAGGGGGAGTGGGAAAAAAATGATGTCTCTTCTTTCAGTTCTTAGAAAGATGTGTTTATGGGGAGGGAAACTACCTGCTTTTCAAAAGCTTCGGTAGTTGTAGGCTCTTTTTAGCGAGTAACTTGCTTTTCTGGTAACAGGGCAGAAAATTAAACAAGAACATTTACTCCTTGAAATAAACCACTTTTGTGGTTTTAAGGTTGTATTTATGTCTCATCTGACAGAATGACAGGAATGGAGACTGAAACAGCAAGAGACAAAGCCATGGAAGAAGAAAGCACCGAGCAGAAAAAGGAAAGAGAGAAGAAGAAGAGATCAAGAGTTAAACAGGTGCTGGCAGATATAGCCAAGCAAGTGGATTTCTGGTTTGGTGATGTTAATCTCCACAAAGACAGATTTCTTCGAGAACAAATAGAGAAGTCCAGAGATGGGTGTAAGTTTATTTTCAGTATATTTCAGCAAACACTTAGTTTCACTTTGTTCTTCCCTGTATTGCTGGCAACAGTGACAGGTTATTTTGGGGTGCATGTCTTCTCCTGGGAAAAGCAGGGGTTCCGTGCTGGAAATCAGCATCAGTAGCTCAGAAGGCAGAACTGGTACTAGATTTTAAAAATTTTATTTGCTGTTTCTCTTCTCCTGTCCTATCAGCCCTATGGGAAGGGCATCTGCTGGGGTAGGAATGACTGTTTGGTAGACCTGATCTTCTTTTCTCATTTCTGTATAATTTTAAGAAACAAGAGTAATTTTGCCCTCAGAGGTACTGGACTTGTTTTGCAGGGTAGATAGGTGTGGAAATTAAAGTGTCACTCGAATGTGTTGGTAAACACAGGTATTTTGTTAATTTTGTCTCTACAATAAATTGTTTAATTGCTTATAGGGTTACTGTGAGTCTTTTCAGAATTTTTATGTAGTTGTTTGGACTTTTCTATGGGCCCCATTAAATAATTAATAAAGTAATAAGGAAGTAAAACTTACCCTACATTTTCTAGAGATAATAGAAGTGTCTAAATTTTTATTAAGACCAGTGCTACATAATTTTCTGTCAAGGTTTTAGTGGTGTGTCTGGTTGAAACTGAAGTGCAAGCAGGGATTCTGTGTTGGCAGCACTGGGTCAAATACTTAGTGAGTACTTGAAGGAGAGGCACGTTTTCAATGCAAATTGATTTTGTCCTGTAAAACTACATCAGAAAAGGGGGGGGATTTCTTCCTTTCTTTTCAAAGATAACAGTTAGCAGTGGGGGAAGTAAAAGAACAAAATTCTTTTGATAAAAGTTGGCACAGAAGAAAATTAAATTTAGATGTACTTAAAACTTAAATTCTGATGGTAAAAATTTTCTGTGAATCCTTGGTTACAGCACTTAGAACTTGCAGATTGTTTCAGAAGGAAACAAGTGGAGTAGAACACATCACCTGATTTCTGATTTCATAATCAAACTTTTTTTTTTTTTTTTTCCCCCTAGATGTTGACATATCACTTCTTGTTTCTTTCAACAAAATGAAAAAATTGACTACTGATGGGAAGCTGATCGCTCGGGCAGTTAAAGACTCATCTGTTGTAGAGGTATTTAACATCTCATCCTTCTGTATTTGCCAGTGCTAGAAAAATACGGACCGGGTGCTGAAGTAAGCAGTAATCTCATGGAAAATGCTTATTTCTCCCTACTTTCAGTTGGACTTGGAAGGAACCAGGATCAGGAGGCGCCAGCCCCTGGGCGAGAGCCCAAAGGATGTGGACAGTCGGACTGTCTATGTGGTAAGGCTGGACTTGTGTGTGCCCCTGCCTGTCTGTTCTAACTATGGAAACTCCATTGTGTGCATCAGGATTTTCCTTGGCTGCTGCTGATTGTGCAGCAGAGGTAAAAGAAATTAATTAGGCAAAGGCAGGTGAGCAAGAGCTTAGAGCGGTTGTGGCAAGAAAGGGCTTCATTTGGTGCATGGATTTTTTTTTGTGCCAGCTTAAATCATTTTAAATGCCGAGCAAAGTGCTGCTTCCCGGGCTGACAAGGTGCAATTTCATGGCATTGAGCTATTGCAGTGTTCACTGAGCTTTTTTTATGCCATTGGAGGAGCACCAGGGGTATTAAGAAATATTTACTCATTACATTAATGTAGTTAAAGTTTTCTAATAACAACTAAATTAGCTTCATCAAACAGGATCTAGCTGCACTCCCAAGTTTATCAGGGCACTTTAAACAGCATTATCTGTTTATAAGATCTGTTACTGCAAGTGCCTCTGGTTTTGTACACACAAACACCATTCTTTTAAAGGCAGACTATACCTGAAAAATTTTAACTGTCCTCCTAATAGCACACTCTCCTGTGGCAACCTCGATACTGGAATGACTGCTTAATTTAAATGAAAATAGCTTCTGCTGATGGGATAAGTCTGCATCTCACCATGGTATTTCACCCCTATCAGAGTGAAAAAGCAGTAGATTGGAAAGAAATCTGATGGTTGAGCTTTTGCTTATTTAAACCCTGGGCAATTTTATTTACTGGATTTGAAGCCACTGTGGGATTTGCTTTGTATCTATTTGCTTTTTATGACAAGTACCATTTTTGCTATGTACCTGTAGCTGTTAGCAGCTGAGTTAGTATTTTCCAGACAGCGCTGAGTTTTCTGTGATAATGATACACAATAATCATGGCCAAAATTCCAGCCCATCCAGATAAGGAGGAACTGAATTGCTCTGATGATCCCTTCCTTAACAAAAGCCCGGAAAAGGTGGTTGGCTTTTGGTTTTTTAAATACAATGTGCCAGACAGTAGTATTTTCCTAACGTGATTACAGGGATTGCTTGGAACACCGAAATACTTTGTCTACATCATTTTTGGATAAGATATTCGAAGTCATGAGATACATTGTCTATGCAGAGCTTAAAGTGTGTGGCTAAATGTTTTGTAAATAGCTGGTATGTGGCATTGGGGAGAGTAGATGTAGTCCAAGTGTTGGCAAGTTAAATTTCTGTGCAATAATCTGAGGGTGGCAAGGTTTATGAAAAAAGAAAATCTGAGTAAGTGTTTCCCTACAAGGAGAGCCTTTTAGTGCAGTAACTTGTGAAAAAGAAAAAAAAAAAAAAAAAAGTAGTGCCAACGCTGTTGTTGTTTAGGCAGAATTTGAGAGTGGGATTCTGAAGTGTTCCTTTGGGTCTAGTGAGAAATCGGTGTGACACGATTTCTGTTTGATTGGGGAGGGGAAATGCTGAACTTAGACACGGTGTCTGCAAGCTGCTAAAAGGTGTTACTATATTAAGGACTTTCTAGAAGTAAAAGTCAGACAATTTCATCATCCAAGAAGCTGCCTGGAAGTTTCTGTTCATCTGATGAATTAAGCTCTAACTGATAAACTTGAAAATAATATTGGCTACTGGTCAAAATTTTGTCAGTAGTGACTCTTTACGGGCCTGCAGGAATTCTTTCTGTGATACCTGCCTGCATTACCACCAGTAAAAAAAAATTGCCTGTGCTTTGCAGAGGGTAGTTTGGGACACACCAGTCCAGTATTTGCTCCAGGTTTTAAATTCACCATGAGATCTTGTATTGCAAAGATCCAGCTGTAGGTGAGGTCTTGGTATCTGTCATGTGAAGAAAATAACCTTCTAAGTTAAGTATTTGTTACAGGTATATGAATAACTAGAAATCAGTTCTCAGGTTTGTTTTTACTACCTGGATCTTTTGCCTCTACACATTTGGACATCAAACTTCTTTTTTTTTTTTTTTTTTTCCCTCCTTTAGGAGCTGCTTCCTAAAAATGTCAATCACAGTTGGATTGAGCGGGTGTTCGGGAAGTGTGGCAATGTAGTTTACGTCAGTATCCCCCGGTATCGAAGTACTGGGGATCCAAAGGGCTTTGCTTTTGTTGAATTTGAAACTAAAGAGCAAGCAGAGAAAGCCATTGAGGTGAGTGCTGGTGCCTCTGCTGCTGACGCTGTTCCTGGTGTCACGTTGTGAAAGAGCATGGTGTGCTCTTTCCTAGGTCACCCACTGAATCTTAGAGGAATTCTGAAAATACAACCATTTAAAAGCTTCATTTAACAGGAGTTAGCTCCTCTTTCCTGCCCCCAGATCTATAATCAGTGCCACAATTCTTTAAAGATTTAATTCTATTAATAACCTCAAGACTTAGAAATTTAATGTCTGCTGGTTTTTTTGTAAGTCAATGTGATTTGAAAGTATTTATGTATTGAAATGCGATGAGGATCGCTGGTTTTAACTTGAATGCAGAGTCTTTAAAGAAAGTATGATTTTGTAGTGTTATGTGGTTCTCAATTTCCTTCTTTTAGTTTTTGAATAATCCACCAGAGGAAGCGCCACGGAAACCTGGGATTTTCCCCAAAACAGTCAAGAATAAACCAGTTCCTATGCTGAATTCAAGTGACAACACTGTAGTAGGTAAATGTTACTAAATTATTGGATCAAGGAAGTTATTTAGTTACTGGGTTCAGTTTGTGCCTCAGCTTCTGTAAAAAATTCTCACCTGCTGCGTTACTGCAGTTTAATTTCATGTGTCTTAAAAGCTTTTAATAAAAACAATTCACATTGCTGCATTTGGCCAGCATGGACTTAAGTATGAAAAATCTACTGACATTTACTAACCAGTATCACAGATTTATATTACAGCTTCATCACTAAAGCATTTTCCCTCGTTACTGGTGGTGTGATATAATTTCCCAGATTTCAGGCACCCTCCCATCCTTTTTCTGAGACTAATGGTAAATCACATTAGTATTCCTCACAATTATCACCAGTTCTTTTGTTAGACCAGCAAGTGGAAACCAAAAAATTTGATCAAACCAATGGTTTTCAAATCCTGCTTTGCACTTTGTTGTCTTCTTAAAACACCCAGGAAAAACAGTGTCCATATCTTGCATCTCTTCCATAGGTTGACAACCCACTTTATCATGATATGTGCTGCTTTGATTGTTTATCTTAAGTAAATAATCTAATGTTTAATTGTGGGCAGTTTTAAATATTGTGTTTTTAATCCAGAAGAGAAGAAAAAGAAGAAAAAGAAGAAATCCAAAATCAAGAAAGAGAGCAGTGTGCAGGCAGCTGCAGAGCCCAAGGAATCAAACACTGACGCTACATTGGAGCCAGTACCCAAGTCTAAGAGACACAGGACTCCGTCAGAGAGTTCTGAGATGGAGGGAACTGAGACTCCCAAGCAGCCCTCCAAAAGGGAGAAGAGGAAATGGGACAAAACAGGGAGCTCAGAGGTAACCTGGGAAAGCAGGCCAGGGAAGAGAAAAAGAACCACCTCAGGAGATGGTGAGACGTCAGCTCCACAAGTTAAGAAAACTGCTGAAAATGATGAAGTTGAAACAGTAAAGGAGGAAACAACAGAAGCTCCAAAAGATTCCAATGGTAAAATTTCTTGCCTCTTGATTTTTATGCATGAATGAAATGGAGTGGTAGATATCCCTTAAGGAGGAGGAGTGATGGGCTGGATATGGTGGAAGCATTAAATCAGCTTGGGCACATATTGGTGTGCCCTGCAGTTAAAATTAAACCCGGTATGGAGAAACCCTAAGGAGATGAGCTACAAGGGGAACGGGGAAGAACTTGCAACACCAAAGTGGGGAAATCTAATCAGAAGTCAAATAGTTCAAAGAAGTTTATATCAATAGAACTTGAAGTAAAATATGGGTTAAACATGCAGCCTGGGCAAATGGAGACAGCACAGGAATCTAGATAAATAAATTAAAATACAAAAGGGAATAGGTAATGACCCGTTTGTTCCATGAGATAAGAAAAGCTGCATTGAAATGAGATTAAGTGTGAGAAGCCAAGTAAATTTAAGTGGTCAGTGAAATGGTCTAGAAGTAGTTAATACAAAGAACCAGACCTTGAATGTTTTTTATTGTAATAGCATTCAACTATCCGTGTTTGAATTAGGTGTTTTCTTTCATTTAAACTGTTTTAATGTAGAAGTTTCTACAGAAGAAGACAAAGACAAAAAAGACACCTCTCTTTCCAAATCTAAGAGGAAGCACAAGAAAAAACACAAAGAAAGACACAAAATGGGTGAAGAGGTCATTCCCCTCAGGGTACTCTCCAAGTAGGTGATATTGAATTATTTAATTTTTTTTTTTTCTCAATACTGGTGGGAAATAGCTGCCTGGCTTTATAAAGGGACCTCATGAGAGACCAGTGGTAACAAAATCCCCCCCAAGTTTTTCCAGCTGCCACAACTACAATTATGAAATAAATCCCTAAGTTTCATCTGCAGTTTTAATCTCATTCTGTGTTGGGCCTTCTAAAGTTTTGTTATACGCCTCGGGGATAGTGTTGACATTGTTGCTTTGTGGTAGCACATTTTTAATGTTTGTAAAATGTTTAGATGTTCAGGTTTTCTTGAAGTATGCTGTTGTCACGTGTAGGAAAAGTTTTAAGTCGCATTTTTGTATACTTTATTGACATTTTATTGCTTAAAAAAAAAAAAAAATCACCGTATTTTAAACCTTTGAAAATTATTTATTCCTGGAGTCTTGGTATGTCTCACAGTCCATCACCATTGCTAAAGTGCAATTCCAATTTTTATACAACAGAGTTGCATATTAGCAACAGTATTAGCCTGTAGCAAGAAGATTGAAATACCAGAGTTTGAGTCTTCATTGCTTGGTGGGTTCTGCAACCTTATAATCCAAGGGTTGGGCTTTTAGGATTCACCACAACTAAAACATGGAAGCACTTACTTTTTAGGCATCCAGCAAGTACCTCCATGTTAAAGTAGAGGGGGTCCTCGCCGCCTTGTGCTGCAGAATTGTGCTTTATGTAGAAACAGATCTTTTCATCATTTGATGCATTTCTAGAGGCAAGTGTTGAGGTTAAAAGGATTCACCACCACTAAAACATGGAAGCACTTACTATTGTGATCCAAAGCAAGCACGTCCACATTGAAGTTGTGGGGGTCCTTCAGGGGGGATACTACATAAAATTAAAACAAAAACGCAGTAATAAAAAAAACATACATGCACATTTCCTTTTAAGAAGCCTTGGAAGATTAGGATCCACCGCCACTGAAACATGGAAGCACTTACTTTTTTAGGCAGCAGGTACCTCCATGTTAAAGCAAAGGGAGACCTTTAGAATAAAAAAATCGCTTCAAATGAACTTTAGTCACTTAAATTGTAGCTCTTGGAAAAGATCTGCTCACGGCTGAACTTCTTTTTCCCGGATCTGAGACTCTTCAAGATCCAAAAATCTTCCAACTGAAGAAGTGCAGGCCAAAAAACCAAATATATATAATCCCGGATGGCGTTTCAGGATTGCGATCAGGATTCACCTCTACTAAAACATGGAAGCACTTACTTTTTCTAAATCACAGAAAGCACCTCCATGTTAAAGTAAAAGGGGTCCACGTAAACAAACAAACAAAAAAAAGGTTATCAACGCAGCTGGTCCTCCGCCATCGGCGTTCTGAGCAAACTGCAACAAACAAGAGTTTTGGTTAAAAGTTATTGAATTGTAGCAAAGGAGTAAAATGTTTAAAGAGTATAAGCATTGCAAATACTTGCCTGACTCATTCTCCCAGATCTTCTCTTCCTTCACAAAGTTACTCCTTCAGCTTGTATTTATACCAAACCTTGCTATGGGATGGTGTTGCCTTTTTATCTCCCAAGAATCATTACGTGAGTCTTTTGTTATTTTAATGCCTTTGCTCTGTTGAGAATGTATGATCCTGGGTGAGTCTGGATGCTTTTTTGAAGTATACAGTTGTCACTGTTAACAGCTAAAACCATTACCACAAGATATCCTCCTCTTTAAAAATCCTCTATCAGCTTGTTTGATAGCACAGATTAGGGTAACAATGAGTCGTTCTCACAGTGGCACTGCGGGCATTGTGTTGCTGTGGAGCAAAGCTCTCGCTGTTTGCAGAAACATCTCCATGTTAAATGTATGTAAATATATAAATTGCTTCCATGGGGGGGTATTTTTTAACCAAAATGCATTTGAATAGTGAGGAATGTCCTTATCTCGGTAGGTTTTTGGTGAGTTTAACCAGTTGTTGATTTTCCATCAATGATTTTTCTTCTAGAAAATGAATGACTGATTCTTAATGTAGTGACACAGGAGTGGGTTCACTGAACTAATTCAGTGAATTGAGATTTCACCGTCTCTGAGCTAACTCTGAATTTGGTGCCTTTGCTCTGTGTAGCTCCAGTGGAAAACACTGGAGTTTACCAAACTCTTCCCTATGCTGTCTGAATATTTAAAGCAAATTTGAAAGCCACTCTTTTGAAATTATAGCTTAAAGTTGGACCTCTCTGAAGCAAAGTCATGGGAAATTGGGTTAGGGATAAAATTGAATTTAACCGAAGTGCGAGCGAGATCTCCAGTGGCAGAATGGCCTGCACTGGCTCACCAAGTCCACCTAAAGCTGTTTGTAACATGTTAAATTACACTAAGTTCCTAAACATCAGTTTCTTGTTTGCAACTGACGTCCTGTGCCTGTGTTGCTGCTTTTAGGACTGAATGGATGGGTTTGAAGCAAGAATATTTGGCCCTGCAGAAAGCCAGTATGGCCTCCTTGAAGAAGACGATGTCTCAAATCAAACCTGAGCCCGTGGGAGAAATGGAGACGGAATCCAGTGTGCAGAAATCTGAAAATGACAAAAGTAATCCTGGGTTTTTGAATTGTTTTCTTCATGTTTCTTGTATGCAAACAGAAGTGGTGCAAGACCCTGATCTTGCAGAAACACTGCCACAAGGTTTTATTTTGCAAAATGCTGCTGTTTCTCAAAATGTCAGATAGTAAAAGTAACCCACTCCCTCTATTTGGGTGGATTTGGGACTAAGGAGTTATATAATTAAACACTGAAGTGATTTCAGCATATTTCAGTAGCACTTCCCAGGCTTACAGGTATATTTAGGCCTCAGAGAGGTAAATCAGCAATCAGCTTTCTTTCTGCTGCAGCTTGGGTTTAACTGTACCAGAGGTATTAAAAAAAACCAACAAAACAGCTTGAAATTGGGCTTTATCAGCTCTGTGGATAAGAGGTGCTTTGAAATTATATCTTCGTAGTTAAATTTCTAATTTTTTTTCAGGTTTAGAATTTATTTATTTATTTATTTATTTATTTATTTATTTTCTCCAAATACACTGATGTTCCAGTGGCCCTCTGCGTGTTTTTAATCACTCTAAAACTGCGGGGTTACTATTGGTACAATATAAAATGTCTTTACAGGAAGGACCCTATGGACTGTAAAAATTTCTCTAAGACTTTCTCTTGAAACTGCTTCTTTTACTAAAATTGACTTGAACCTATGCACAATCTTTCGTTTAATAAACCACAATCTGCAGTAGCAATACCCGATGCTTGTTTACATTGTTACTTCTGCGCTTTCATAATGTCTCAATTTTTTTAAACCTAATAAATGTAAAAACTTTTTTCTGTTCCTCCCCGTTTTTAACTTGATCAGCCGCCGGTGAAGATTGTGCCCCTCCCGCCAAGGCCAACACAATGGGGCCTCAGTTTGTCAGCGGAGTAATTGTGAAGATCATTAGCACCGAGCCCCTGCCGGGCAGGAAGCAGATCAAGGTAATGCCTTTGTAACCTCAGGGTAGCTGTTAGCCTTTCCTCTTACCCTGCCCCCAAAATGTTTGAATATGGAATACCATTTCAGCCAGTCTCACTGATTTTTTTTTTTTTTTAATCTATTTGGCCAGTAGCTGAGTACAAATTCTTCTTTAGTATCTGTTAGTGGCAGATTTTTCGCCGTCATAATAGGCTGAAGGAGGATGTTTCAAAGTAAAACCAAGCCTTTAGTGTGCTTGGAGCAATGTCAAGTTTATAATGAAAATATTGAGGAGAATAAGCAATGCTCTAGTGCTTTCCAGTTTAAAAAAAGGACCTGGCGACTGCTTCAGTGTTCTGCATTTGTCACTGTGCCAGTCATCCTGACAAGAGAGCTATAAAAGTATACCTGTGGGGATTTTTAAAAATTTATGGTGTTTTTTATCATTAACGGGAATTTGGGGGCAGGTAAATGCTCTCTGCATGAGAAACCAATTTTCTTTATTTCAGAAAGAATTTTACAATGACAAAAACTCCATTTCGGGGAGAGTGACAGCAGTGGAACTTGTTGATTCAGTGTCTTTTTTTCCTAATGCATGTGCTCGTTCTGGATTTTAAAAAGTGGTTTGATGCCTTCAGTTTTATGTGATGACACAACCCAAAAGTTACACACATTATTTCTTTATAAGAAAAATACCAGTTTTAAGCTGCATCCTCTTGAAATGGAAATATTAAGAGTTTTCCAAAGGAAATAACAGGCTTTTTCCAGATCCTGAATTTTCCCTTAATGTTATGCAGGATTTTTTTTTTTTTACCAAATTGCACTTTAGGATGAGAAACAGCTGGAAAGAATCTGAACAGCTTCAGCTCAGGTTGGTGGACATATCCAGGCCACTCAGGACAATGAGGGAATGGTTTAAAATTCAAGCTCTGATACTGTTTATCAAACATTTGGAACTAGTGAGGCCATTTCGAGTAACCGGCCGCTTGCAAGTGTGCGAGGCTTGGTGTGAACGTGAACCAAAGCAACATGAGAGACTCTCTCCCTGAAACCCCTCATCTCACTGGTGGTGGGGTGTCAGCTTCATCAGCCTAATCTTTCTCGGTGTGTTTGAAGGCAGCTGCCTGAGTGCTGGAGGCACAGAGGCAGTGTGGTACAAGTTGTGCCTGTAACCTTTGAGGGCCTCTGTGACTGCAGATACACCTTACCGGGTTGAGTTTGTGTCACACCTTGATATGCTGTGGGCAGCAGGAAAGCTTAGTATTTAAAGAGCAGAAAACTAAAATTCTCTTTTTTGTTTTTTTGGGTTTTTTTTGGTTTTTTTTCTGGCCATACTAGTTGCCTGACTTTGTGGAAGGCAGAAATGCAACCAGACCTGGCTTTGCTGTGTTACTGAGCTTATCAGCTGCAGCAAACTGTGGCTAAGCATTGCTTCCAGGCCTGTTTTTTCCCCCAGACTTCCAGAACTGACCTGCATTTCTCGATGTATGGAAGCAATTACACATGCCACACAACTTGGAAAGGTCTTTGCAGTGTAGTTTCAATATTATTTTGATGTTTTAATTTTACACTTCACTGCTTTTCACCCTTAAGGTGCTCCTCAAAGCAACTAACTTTTGCCAGCTCCAGCGAACTCTTTGGTTTGTTTTATTTTTCCGCAAAATGATGACTTTGGGATAACAGAATAAGGCTGGAAAGTAGCTTTTGTTGGCTCTCAAATGATCTTAACAGTGTTGCCACTTAATTTTTGTTTTGTTTTAAGGCTGCCCTTGGTAGTGGAGGGTTAAAAGCAATGTGTGATTCCTGAATAGAAGCATCTTACTTGAGCTTCCTGCTGTGAACAAAATTGACTAGGAATGTGTGGCCCTACTTAATTTCCCTAACAGCGGGAATTACAAGTGAAGTACTTCATCTGCAAGAGCATTTGTGACTCTTCTCCCTTCAGCTGTCAGTGAAAATTTTCAGGCAGAAGTCACTTCATAAAGTTGTTTTACTACTGCTCCTTTCTCAAGTAATCTGCCATGCATGAGCTTGCTTTTATACATTTAATGTGTAGAATCAAGTTTGGTAATTTTTCTGTTAGGCTGAGATCTATCAACGTTGTGGTACACAGTTTTTATTTTGAAAAAAATCAGATACAGTGTTGAAATAAATGGATGATGCTCCATTAATAAAATGATACCATAACATTTCCAGGAATTTCTGCTTTAAATTGTTAATGGCAGGATGAGAGATAGATGGGTAGATGTTGCAGGCTCTTAAATCAGAATTCACTTATAACCTTCTTAGGAAAAAAAATGTTAATTCAAAACTCTTTGACAAGAGATTGATCGATTAAATGACAAAGTTCAGTTACTGCCTCCTACTTCATGACCTTTTTGAAAATGTTAATGACCTCCAAATGGAATGGTCAAAAGTCCCTCTTTTAAAGTTCTCTTTTTGAAGGCTGATTTATGGTGTGTGTTGTCTCATGCTCTGACAGGATGCTCTGGCAGTGCTGGCTGAGGTGGCTTATGTTGACATGCTGGAGGGAGACACCGAATGTCACGTCCGTTTTAAGACTCCTGAGGATGCACAGACTGTCATGAAATCATACAAAGAAATACAGATCAAAAACAACTGGAAATTCGAAGTTCTCACTGGTAAGACTTCTTTTTTTTCATGGAAGTACAGGAGAAGCCTTAATTACTGGGAAAGGGCTCGTTCCTGGTGAATTTATGGATATATTTAGATATCTCAGGAGAAAAAGATTGCATAATGTTTAGTTGGGGTTTTTTTCTGAGAGTCTTCTCATTTTGCAACTACTGTGAAACTGATAAAACTAAAAGGGATTTTATGCCACCATTCAGAGCAAAATGATGATTTTTTGCTTGCTATTACAAACTTATTTCTGTTCTTTTTAGATGGATTTGCTTCACTTTCAGTGGCAAAGGACTACAGAACTTAATTCACATTTCAGCTTTATGAATAGAACACTCTGATAATGCAAAAGAATTTTAAATGAAGACTTTCTTGAAAATACTGAGCATATGTGTGAAATGACTTGGCAAGGAGCTAACAGCATGGATATACTTAAACTGGGTTTAGCACTTACCTACTAATGGATCTCTATTTTTCAGGAAGTTGAATAATTTAGGCCAGAATAAGAAGGGCTCCTTAGGGCTCTAGTTTTCAACTTCATTTTAATGTGTGTTATTTCTTTCTGAATTTACTGCGCTGTTGTAAATTTGTATCTTGTACTAGACTCTATTAGCTTGCCAAGTGTGGAGAAGCCTCTTTGTGGGATTGAGGGATGGAAAAAAGAGGAAATCTGACAAACTTGGTATATTCATAAAACTTTTGTATTTGAGAGATGCACCGAAAATTGTAAATATGCGTGGAAAAAAACACTGGGCAAACAATCAGTATGAGACTGCCTCATCTGTATTTAAATATTTTACCCCAATCCTGCCTAAATCCTCATTTAGGAGCCGGTCTCTCGTGGGTGCAGGGATGTAGAGGCCAGTTAAGGATTGCGGGAGGAGAAGCTTTGATGGAAGCATTAACCTTCACGATCATATCAAAGTTAATTGAAGTTTGAGACTCAGTGAGTGCTGCTAATGTCATTTGGAGATTGATTTGTCTCCTGTGTGCTCTGTGTTCCAGAGATCCAGATATAACCTCAAATTTTGTGTTCAGTGTCTGTCTCTGGTTTTGTATCCTTACATAAGAGTGTAGTAGGAGATTAGGAGTAAGTACTACATTGTAAGAGCATTCCATTCATAGTCTTAAGATTTATTTTTTCTCTAACTGGCTCATTGAAATGAGAATGGAAAAGCTTTCCAGGAATGCACAAGGGACTCACAGTAAGGATTTTTGTTTTTCTTGGTGGCAGAAGGGGAGAGATGAAAAGGAAAGAATCTTTAATGCTCTCTGTAGCAGGGACTAAAGATTTCCCAGTAGTATTTTACTCCTTTCAGGATTTGACTTTAAGTATCTTCAGCTTGGCATCTGGCAAGATGCTAAGCATCTGTGATCATGTTTAGATGTTAACTTTTTCAGAAATCTTTTCTGGGATCCTTCAGAAACTTCCCTGTGGCTGAAGATGAGCCCTGAGACAATGCAAAATGATACCACGGAATTCCCATTGTGATAATTACATCAGAAACCAGAAGGAACGGTGGCAAACTGCTGCTTCCCTGCAAAGCAGCTGCTGAGAAAAGCCGCAGCATTTTTTGCTTTTGTGTTGTTGCCCTCGTTCAAATATTCCTGACAGCTCATGAAGTCCCCAGGCAACGGTTTTGATGAAACAAAATAGTCCCAGTTGTTCTTACAGTAATTACTTTCCCCCCTCCCCTCCTGTTTGGTAGTTGTTTCAATGTGTCAGAGGTTGAGTGCATCAGTAAATCAAAGGGGCCTGGGTGTGCTGTGGTGAAACTTCAGCTAAAACTCAGCTCTTTTTGCTGATGACAGGTAGCCAGCAATTGTAAATGGCTTCTGTGGATAGGAAATGTAAGACTACTGGGGAAGTACTTGTTGGGTTTCCCTTACAGGTGTTTTCATCAGTGTTCACCTTAGAAAAGATTTCATCCACGGGAGCTATGTTTATTGCCATTCCTCAATGTCAATTTTCCCCCAAGGTGACCATGAACAACGTTACTGGCAGAAGATTTTGGTGGACAGACAAGCGAAGCTGAACCAGCCTCGAGAGAAGAAGCGGGGCACTGAGAAGGTAACCTGCCAATCACGGCTTTTTCCTCTACAGCCACGGTTGAAAACATGACCCGTGCTCCACGTGTTTTGATACACCCTGTGTGTTTAGTTCTGTTAAATCACTTCCTAGTGACTTGGCAGCAGGGTTTTACAGCCACAGAGTAGAGAGTGTGGCTGTCCTGTTCCAGCTGACAAGTTCAAGGCTTGTCATTACAGGGACAATTGGAGAAAGTTAAGTCCGTGACTAAAGGCCTGAACTTAATTTGTAAGCTGGATTTCTTTTGAGACCCTGTCTGGATGAGCTCATTAATAAGTTAAGTAGTCTTGATGTGCTCTAGTGAAATCAAGTCTAGTGCTGCACTCTTAAATCTCTAGTATGACATAGAAAATAATTTTCTTGAGAATGAATCTGATTTCCCTCACAATTACCACATTTTCATCAGTGCTGTGGCAAATGCTGCTGTGTTCCCAGAGTCAGGAGCCCGTGCACCAGAGTGACCACTCTGACCCAGCCAAATCTGGGTGCTGCTGCAAGCATCCATGGCTGTACAGCTTCCAGTTCCAAACTGGGAAATTGCAGCCTTCTCCTGTGCTTGTTGGGCTGCAGCTTTGAGGGAGTGTTGCAATGAACTTGCAGGCTGCAGGCTCTACTCCAGCCCCAGCAGATCCTTCCAGGCATGAAGGGTTCCTCGATTAAGCCAGTCAGATCCCTGACTTGACAGAGAGGAGCCAGAGAGTATTTCACAGACGTTTTATTGCCAGGTTTGCTTCACACACACTCCAGATAAGGTTTCTGAGTTGGCTTTAGGCTGATTTTTTTTTTTTTTTTTTTTGCTGTGGCTTGCAAAACTTCAGAATCATCTGACCTTAATTATTTGTTGTTGACTTTGGAGACTCCTTGTTTCCTGGATGCTAGGAAAAAAATATTGTCCCATATAAAACAGAAAATAAAGATTTCATTGACCAAAAGGAACAGCAGTCGTACAGGTCAAAACCTTATCTTGTACAAGGCATATTTTGCATGTCTTTTATCCTGTTTGTGTGAATGTTCTTTCAGAGATCCCGCAGACAAATAAGTTGAGGGTTTTTTTAACAAAGATGTGCATAAAGAATTTGCCCAAAGGTCTAATTTAATTTTCTCAAAAGCCTAGAAACGACATTTATTCGATCCATTATTCTTTAATATAAGCAGAAAGGCAATTTGAAAACCACAGCTTTAGAACGTTTTTCTGATTGTTGCCAGGTTTGGCTTTTTTTAATGTACTTTTACTTTTTTAAACCAAAGGTGGCAGTGAGTCCTTTGACTTTAATTTTGACTGTAGGAGCCCTTGCTCTCAAGTTTCTCTTCTTCATCTTTTGAAGACTGGTATTTGTTGACCAAGCTGGTATAAATTGGGCAGTAATGTACCTCATCTAGGCTTGCAAATACAAACTGTCTCGGTTCTGCCTAACAATGGCAGCACAAGGATGCAAACTCCTGCTCCTTCCCGCTGCCCAGCACCTTGCCACACAGGGAGGTGTGAACTTCAAAGCCAGGGGATTCTATTTAAATGCTAACGCTGGTAAGCAAAACATCAAGACAAGAATGCCTCTGCAGTCAGTAAGTCTTAACCCCTTCTTTACTTTTTGACAAGATGTATTCCTGAAATATAGACTGCCGATAAAAACCCCACGTTTTTCTGTTCATTTAATATTTTCCCATTTGAAAAGTTTTCCTTTGTACTTCCAAGGTGATTTCCTTTGAAGGTCTCAAAGGTAGAAGAAAAGTAATACAATAATTCATAATTAAACATCTTCAGTAAAACGTCCCATTGGTGTGCCTTTCTTGCCAAGGTCTAATGTGTTAGTAACATTTTGAAATCCCTTAAAAGATTTTGAAGTGGGGCTTTTTGCCTGTTAGCTGCTTTATGCTCGGAATTAAGGCATCTTATATTTTCTTTGAATCAGTGTTGAAATGCATGGACTGCATCCCATCACAGACAGCACACAGCGTTTGAGTGTAGGCAGTTTGAGATTCCCCTTTTCCATGTTTTCTAAAAA
Organism: Hirundo rustica; assembly: GCF_015227805.2. Taxonomy (NCBI): domain Eukaryota; kingdom Metazoa; phylum Chordata; class Aves; order Passeriformes; family Hirundinidae; genus Hirundo; species Hirundo rustica. The sequence goes on from NC_053454.1 coordinate 62,382,792, forward strand.
GTCCCGGCCTGCTTGGCTTTCCTCAGGATAAAGGATCACTGCAGCAGATGGCTGCTGCAGTGCCCAAAACCAAAGCAAGTGCTAGAGATTTTACTTGCTCTGGCATCTGTGATAAACCAGATGTCCAAAAGAGATAGGCTATCCCAAGGTTCCTCAGGAAAGGCCTGGCCATCCTTTGGAGAGAAAAAGGTATCCAGGCTCTTTCCCCCAGGCCCGGTGGATTGGCAGCTCTCTGCTCCCCTCCGCTATCCCTGCCCAGTCCGTCTTCCCTTTGTCCCTTCAACGGCCTGGTAAATCCACCTCCCTGATTTACCGATACAGATGGAAAACTTCCAGCCAGAACTGCTTTTTAGGGCAGTGCCGCTTTATTCAGACCTAAAGCAATTCATCGGTCTGTAGCCTTAAACTGCAGACCCGTTGGAGTCTCCCGTTGCCAAAGCCAAGTGCCTGCGAGCTTCCCCCTTGGATCCTCATCTCCTGGGGGGAGGTGCAGCTGAACCTCGTTTGCACCTTGGACCCCCTTCCCCAGGGGGAAGGAGGAAGTTTAAGCGGGTGGGAGGAGTGGTAGAAGTGAAAGGCATTTGGCGAGGGAGTGCGAATTGAGCATTTGTGAAGGGCGGAATAATTTGCAGTGGAAGAGGAGGCCGGTGGGAATGTCTGGGCACAGCCCGCTCTCCTGCTGATGCCTGGGGCTCGGGGGCTGTGTCCTTCCAAGACTGGGCAGCTCCCACTCCAGAACAGCCTTCCCTGGTTCTGTGACCCTGCTGTCTGTGGAATGGCTGGATCCCTGTTTGGATTCGGGAGTAGCAGTGTGCTTACACCTAGATGCCGCTACTAGGTTGATGAGCTAGAGATGGAAATCCTTGAGGCCTCTTGCAAATTCTGGGCCAGTGGAATGGAGACACTCAGCAATATGAACCGGGCAGCTCATACCTTCGAGCTTCCCTTCCCGTGTTTGTCATTCTCCATCCCACATGCTGAAGGAGTAAACCACTGTACTCTGCTTCCTCTTAGGGTTGAACTGTTTTAAACTGTTTTTTTGGGGGGGCACCAGAGAATTAAAGTTAGCCATCTTTAGGTCAGTTTTATTGCTGGAAACTGGTTGGGAAAGCCACAAATCTTGCCTGCCACAGCGAGTGCAGCAGCACAACGTGCACCTCCATGCTGTGTGCACGATTTGGTTGTATGCAGAAGTAATAAATAATTTGATTTGTGTGTGAAATCATTCAGATCTGGTACACTGGACTGGCTGGGGTGCAAGTAAACCTTCCCCATAACACCAGCTAATATGGTTGAGTAGTGCCCTGCAGAGAAGTTGCTGTGGGTTTTTGTTTGGGTTTTTTTTTTGTTGTTGTTTTGGGGTTTTTTGGATTTTGAGGGGGTGATGATTTGGCTTTTTGGGTTGTGGGGAGTTTTTCCCCCCCTTTTTTTTTTCCTGGTGTTTTTATGTGTATTTTTGTGCTATGTGCGTTTTCGTGTTGTTTCTCGTGTTGGTTTGTAGTTCCTGTATGTGTGGTTTTGTGTATGTTGTGATGGGTTTTGTGGGTTCTGTGCATGCCTTTGACTGTTGGTTTTTGTGGGATTTGGGGGTTTTATATGTACTTTTAGTTGTCTTCATGTACTAGGGCTTTGGGGTTGCTTTGAGAGGCTTGCGAGAGTTTTGGTAGGTTTTTTTCATTTGGGTCTTTTTTTGGCAGGTTGGATATTTTCAGGGGTTGCTTTTGGTGGCTTTGGGCTTTTTCTGTTAATTTTAGGGAGGCTGGTGGGTTTGTGGGGGCAGTTCTGGGTTCTGTATGTGCCTCTGAGTGTGTTCACGTGTTGGATTCTGTGGGGGTTTTATGTCCCTTTAGGTGTGGTGGTTTGTGGGGTTTTTGGGGTTTGTGTGTGTGTTTTTGGGTGCATTCTTGTGCTGTTGTGCGGAGTTTGTGGTTTCTTTATGTTCTTGTGTGGGTTTTAGGGGTTTTGTGGTTTCTGTGCGTGTTCTTATGTGAGTTTGTGGTTTCAGTGTGAACGTTTTTGCCTGGGTTTGGGGTTTCTTTGTGGCACGTGGGTTTTGTGAGTGTTTTCCGTGTGTTTGCGTATTTGTTCATGTGTGGGGTTTTATCAGGGTTTTTTATTTTGTGTGTGTTTTTTGTGGTCTCAGTGTGTGGTTTTTCTGTGCTTCTGTGGTTTTTCTTGAAAAATCAGGTTCATGTGGAGTTTCTGCGGTGTGCTTGGGGATATGTGGGGATTTTTCCTATTGGAAATTCCACAATATTCATAAAGCACTTTTTCTTTTTTGTGGTTTAAGCTTGTTTTTCCTACATCAAGAGCAAAAAGAATCTAATAAAAGGATAGAGTTCTTTAACTTCCTGTATGAGGAATGTGTATTTTAGAATTTTGAAATTGCAATTCTGATGTCTTAACCATGTTGGGAGGAAGGAGGGATAGAACATATCCATGACTGTAAGGTCAAATCCTAACAACATGGTTTTCCTCTAAATTTCCACATCATTTTTCCTGCTTGCAGTTGATTGCCAAAGCTGAAAGGATGCGACTCGAGAAGACTCAACAGACAAGCAAACACATTCGATTCACTAATGACAACTGACCAGGGTTGCTGGTGAGCTTGGAAGTGAACTGCAGGTATTCCAAATGAAACAATGAAAACCAGCCCTCACAACCACCACTGCTTACAGCAACTAAACCCCGGCCCTTGGATCCATAACTCTGCAGGCTGCAAGTGTGAAGATTTGGTTCTGAATCCCATTTTTAATAGGCTGAATGTTTACTGCTTCTGAGCCCTTAGGTAAAGCTTTTTGGAACATGTGTATTATGAGATCTTCCTTTAGTTCACTTCCGGTTTGTTGGGATGTTTTTTCCTTTTTTCCTTTGTTTTGTTTTGGTTTTGTATGTTTTATACACTAGGTTATAAAATAAAATGCTTGAGAATTTCAGTTGTGTATCTCTAATTCTTCCATTTGCTTTTTATGAGACTATAAATAATAAAGGTGGTAAATGCTACATAAACCTCTCTAGGCCTCTTTTTAGTCCATCAAGCTGTATCAAAATAGAGGAGAATAATCTGTTATTTTCAAGTGGGTAGGGATGGCAGGAAATCTGCCATTGAGGAGTCTGGAAGGAAATTTACATGTATAAATACACACTAAACTGAATTTAGGCTTTTTTTATTTTTTAGCAGAATCTTCAGAAGAAGAAGTAAGAATATATGTGGTACATCTCGTTGCTTGCAGATAAGTGTTCAAGTTGTGTAGTTCACAAGTCAGGATGGTGATTTTAATGGCTTTAAGGTATTTAATGGGAGACCAGAATCTGAAAAAAAAAGAAAATTAAATGTGAAACTGGAATTCTCCACAAGGTTTCACTTCTATTTGACTAAGTCTTCTGGTGGGGCAGGATTGAATGGAGAGGGAATAGCAGTGATGAGACTGAAGATAGCAAGAGCACAGAGGGGAAAAGTGCAAGATAAGGGACCAACTGTCAGGGCTGGAGGGGAAGAGCTTGCTGATGGTTCTTGGAAATGGTGTATGGAGAATTCCTCCCAGAGGGCTGCAGGGCACTCCTGCAGTATTCCTGTTTAGTAGCAGCACTTTTAATTTATTATTATCAGACCTTTAAACTCCCCTCTTTTCCTAGGTGGATGGGAGATTGGGTGACACAGCAGAGAGGAGTTTTCACAGTTTCAGCTGTGAAAAGAATTGATCAATTAATGTCTTCTAGGCATCCAGCTGGAAAGACAGGAGGGCTTTTTTTTTCTTTTTCCCTTTGTGATGTGAAGGGAAAAAATAAACCCCACAGCCTAACCTGGGTAAAATGTTTGGGATTTTGCTGCTGAAATTCATTTAAGTCAAAAATATATCTGTGTTATAAATAATTCAGTTCATAAATGATTCAGACTTTTTATGTTTGGTGGAGAGTGGAACAGAACTGTAAAAGTGTGAGTTTGGGAGTTTTGCTCGTTTATTAATAATTCCTAACTTGAACACATAGAAGTTGCCCTTCTTTTTCTTTCCATATTTATGCAGGTTAATTCCTTACACTTAAACATCAATTTTCTTTTTCTCCTTTTCCGAACTAGTGCAGCAATTTGCTCCAGCAGGGAAGGCCAGTTGGTGTTCAATATTTCCTGAAAGAGTTAATAACAATTTTTGCCAGTTAATTCAGAAGTCAGGAATGAAGAGGATGGCCTAGATGTTTTTACAAAGGAAGCTTGGATTCTCAAGAGTGCCAGAATGGTTTGTGTATTTTTTTTCTTTAAGTACACACGACAATTATTTGCTGCTGCTGTCTTTCCCCATCTGGCTGTGGCGTTTTACCTGCCCAAGGATTGCATCCCTAAAGCAACTTCTGTTTGACCTCTAGGAGCTTCCCACACTTACTTTCTCCTTTCTTTTTCCCCAGTAAATACATTTTTTTTAGAACTTCAGTATGATACTCCAAAATGGTAGGAATCCTTAACCTTGGAGTGCTCCTTTGTTGTTGCTGATTTCTCTGTCTCCCTGGACTGAGTGTTTTGAAATAACATCATTACGTTACCATCCATCTGCCTGGAGCAGAACCCAGCCATTGATTCTGCTCTTTGTGACCCAGCACGGGGCTGAATCTGAAATTATTTTTAGCACTCATATTTTTACCTCTCTTCCACGAGTTGCAGTCTGTGCATGGCAGCAGCAGGACTGATTTTAGTGGAACACCTGATACTCCAGGATTACTGGACCTGCTGGTTTTCAGTAGCCAGTGGCCCCCACTCAGCACAGTATCCCACTCCCATGGTGCTGCTACCCCACTGTCTCTTCTACCTGTCCCTGCAGTGTGGAAAAGCCTTTTTACACTTGATTTTGCACCTTCGGTTAATGTTTGTTTGACTGTCCTCGTCCTACCATCACTCGGAGCAAACCTGTTCTGCCTGGTTTATTTTACACAGCTAATACTTGTGCTTTGGGAGGATTTTCCCCCTAAGATATTCATTGTACCCTGGTTTTAGTCAGACTTCAAGGCATCCTTGAAAGCCGGCCGGTAAGTAAATTATCTTTTTCTAGAGGGGCTCTAAATCACATTAGAAAATTACCTTCTGATAGATGACAAAGGCACTCGCCTGCCCAGGTCCCTGAAAACATAGGTCAGTGTCATAATTGCTTTCTTAACGGTACCTCTGGTGTGTAATGATCCCAGGCAGGATTAAATCATGGGAATAATGCCGCACAGTGCTGGAAAAATAATTAGATCAGGTATGCTTGGGTGACTTTGAGATTGCCTGAGCGAGGCAGTAATGCAGTTCTCTTACCTACAAGGGGTGGCTCTGCTGTGGATGGTGTAAAGAAGTTGCCAGTTCCCAGGGGGGCTTGGCAGCTCACGAGTTTCCCTTAGTTTACAGCAGAGCCAGGCCAGCTCTTGTATTCATCCCTGCCTTTGCCCGGAGCGGTGCTGACAGCATACTTGGCACTCGTAGCTGTCACCCGAGTCACACCAATGCCGGCAAAACTGGGAGAAAACCAAGCAGGAGAAGCTGGGAAAGCTTTGCTGGCCGTTGCCAAGGGGACTGGTTTTGTGCTGGACAAACACCGCTGTGCTTTTCTCGACTTGTGGCATTTTGAGTGGAACCAAACAGACTCCTGAAGAGGCAAAACAAGTGGGAGAGGAGGGGTGAAGGGAAGGGACAAACCAGGCAATTGGGAGTGAGTGGTCTCTCTCAGAGGAGCTACCTCGGGTCTTTCTCCCTGGGCCCTGTGCACCCCTTAGAGGCAGTTGGCTGCCAGGAATGCTGTTTCCAAATGTTTCCTTGCAGCGTGCAGTCCTGGTGATTTCTGTGAAAGAAAGCACTTGGAATGCAGTGAGGAGTCAGAGTCTGATGGGAAACACCTTCCAGTATGGTGTGATTTGATTAAGGCTGTTTAACTACCTCTTTTACCATTCTGGGCTGGAGCAGGGACTTCAGCTCCATCACATTTAATTTTGGGGCTTTTTTACTCCTTTTCCAGATTTTCCATTTCCTCTGTGGTGTTACTACCCTCACTAAGCTGACAACTCCTCAGGTCCTGCGCTGTATCTAGTCCTTGCTCCGACGGCCTGGGAAGGCTGGGGGCGAGCGTGACAGCCGCAGGAGGTGTCCGTGGGACAGGGAGGAGCCTGCCTGGGCTGGGCTGAGGGCCCTCTCGGGACCAGCAGAGGGCAAAGCTGCTCCAGCTGTCCTGGGCTGGAGGCACAAACAGTGCCGGGGACAGCTGCGCTGTCTCCTAGGTGAAGCTGTGTGCTTTTATTTATCAACAGAAGAACGGTTCATTTCTCCTACCCCCTGAATGATGTATGGGGCACATATGGTTAAATAGCTTTTTACCTCCGTGCCCTATACAATTTTCTTATTTTGTTTATTTTCCCCCACCGTGGCTGGTGCTTCTCTTTCCCTCACTTGTTACATGCTGAAACATTCTGTTAAAAAACCCAGCTTTTTGTTACCTGGTGCTTTGTATAGTATTGGTTTGGTGAGTATTTTGGGAATAGAGCTGCTCTTTCAGGTCTTGCCCATCATATCTGGTGCCTCAATAGGTAAATTCTTGCAAGGTTCAGCCTAGAAAGCCTCTTCCACATATACAAATACAAATTGTACTTGATCTGTTGGTTCAGGTCTGTGTATGCACCAAATTTTTGATGTAAAAGCAGAACTGTGGAAAGAATACAGTCAATCACTTGAAAAAATAGAGCAAGGTAGAATGAATTTCCCTCTTCTCATTGATTTGCAGTCTTCCTTTTCCTTTATTGTCTTCCTTTTATGTCTATTCCTTCTCTCTCTGCCACTGGCTTTCAGAATTAAAGGTGAACCCCTTTCCCTCCAGCTCTCATCACCTCCTTACCCACCGACGTGTCTGAAACTCTCCAGCTCTGATCCGCGTCCTTTTGCTACACTCTGACTCTGATGGAAAAACCAGAACAACGTGATTACAGTCAAGGCAAAATATTGAAAATTGTTTGGGTGTTGAAACACGCAGCTGTGTAGCCTAACTGCAGGTATAGATGTATTTCTACAGCCACCTCTTTCCCTCGGTGCAACTATATATAGGTACAGCTGCAGCGGAGAGCCGGTCATCCGCAGCTTCCAACAGGGAGACACACGCAGAGCCACTTTGCAGCTTTTAAGCCTGAGTTTGGCACCACATCCCTGTTTCAGGTGCCATGATCATCACTCCTGCGCCGTGCTTTATATCCCATTTGTTGTCCGAGTGTTCTACCATGGGCACGTAGCTTATTGCTGGGTTGGAATCTCGCCTTTATGTGTGAGGTGTGTCCCACTCTTTTAAACACCTACTGTCCTGCTTTGTTGGTTGGGAACCTCACATTCATTTTGTCCTAAATTATGTGTATATAATTTTATATATATATATATATAACAGATATATACGTATGTGTAATTTCTTTTGTTGTGCAAAAGCAACAATTTTAAGGGAAATTCAAATGGATTAAAGCAGTTGGTAGCTGAGTGGTGCATGCAGAAGAGAGAGCCCCTCCTTGGGGAGCTTCCTGAGGAGTTTTTATTGGAAAGGGGTGGCTGGAGCTTTCACAATGTGGAGGTATGGCTGTGAGAGCTAATGCTAAGTGTGGTCACGTGGTATTTAGAGAGGATAACTTATCCTTTGGATGTGAGGTGGCACTTTACAGGGGGAAATGGAGCTATTCCTGTGGTGGGTGAGGTGGGGCAAGAGGAGTGTTTCTGCAACTGTTCAGCTGGCATCCTGCGCTGGGATGATACAGCTTGCCCAGAAAAGGTTCTCTCTCCACTCTCCCAGTGGGAAGGCTGCTGGATGACAGACAGTGTGTCCTGCTGTGTGGGCAGATGTTCATCAACCTGTCTCACCATTGGGATTCCGATTTCGGTTTTTCCAAATCTCCATAGCTGCCTCATACAGAGAGCTCCTGACCCACATTCAAAGGGTTAATTTTAAACCCAGTTTTTTCCTCATGTCTCAGCACTGTCTGGCTTTAGCTGTGATGGGGATGAGAAGTGACAAGTTGCCACAGGGGAGCTCATCTCTTGGGGTTTGCATCATGCCTGAAGCCTGACTGGAAACCTCCTGAGAGGAGCTGACCTGCCAGACCCCATCGACAACACCAGCTTGACCAAGCAACTCTGCTTCCCAATGAAATGGGCTTCCCAGTTTTTTGGCCTTCCCCTCTCCTAGCATGTCATGATGTTTCCTGAGAAGGACGTGATGGTGGCTCTGTGCGGAGGCAGGACAGACCCTTCTGCATGGGGCCGCATGTGTGGCCGTGGATCACCGAGAATCTGACTGATATTCTTGGCATCAGCAAGCTGACCCTGTGGTGTGACTGCAGTGAGTGTCTCTTGGGAACATCCCGTGTCTGCTGCGGAAAAGCAAGGAGCAATTACGGCACAGAGAAGAGATGTTATTTTTCAGTGACATGGCTCTGCTGTAGATGCCCGCAGAACAGCTCACAGGGATCTCCCAGACTGCGTGGATATGTCAGATTTGTTGCTGTGACCAAATACAGATAATTCCAATTAATATGGCTATTAAATAATTACGTGAAATAATAGCAATCTGAGAAGCATGCATGATAAAAATCTAGTGAGATCAAATACTTAACGTTTTTTGGTCTGATTTTCAAAGCCCAGCATAATGTGACACTAATCTATGCTATAGCATGGGCAGCTTGAGGCCCATCAGGTCCATCTGATGAGGTTCTGCTACCATCCCATCTGTTTTGTATTCATCTGTCACTGAGACTCAGAGCCACTGGAGAGGAAAAAGAACTGGCAATGTCATGCTCTGGTTTATCAACATCATTACAAGCAGTGTGGGAATTGCTAGGGCTGGTTTTCCCGGTGCTTGTCAGGGGCATACAAATGTTACATGGGGGAAAACTCACTAGATCCATAAATACCGCTCCATCCTAGGAGTAAACACTGTTGTTATCCATCAAGATTTCTAGACCAAAAGCTACAGCTACATCATGTTTCAACTCTTCCTGAACTAGAGGAGATGATGGATGTTGGGCTTGGTGTGTCAGCTTCCCCCTGCTACAGCCTGAATCCTGCTGTACAGTACAAGCACTAGAGGAAAAGTGTAGAGTGGGGACTCCCTTAACTGCAATGTGCTGGTATCACCCCATGCACTTCTCTTAAAGCAAATTAGATGAAGATTTGGCTAGCAGCAGATGTTCAAAGGAAGAACAAGTCAGAGCAGCCATATACCCAGTGGGACTGAGGTTTCCTTGAACTCAGCACACATCTCCAGCAGTTGGCACTAGGAAGATGGGGGGAAAAAAAAAAAAAAAAAAGGGAAAAACAGATGCTGAAAGTTCCCTGAAATAGCCCCTGAGCCTCTGGAGGGCAAAGTATGTCTTTTAACTCCTGCTTATTATCCCTTCTAGTAGGCTCTTTTCCAGTCCTTACTGAAGAGTAAATGCTTTTTCTGTGTATTCCCTGCGGGCTGCCCTACTTTACATGATCACCTTGGAGATGGAAAACACAGTGCTCTGCGGAATCTGCTTGTCACAATTCCTAATTTTCTTGATCGGAGGTGAGGAAGCAAAGCCCAGAGCCCACTGCAATCCCTGGGCAGCCCCAGTTCAGCGCTGCGTGGTGGGGGCTGCGGCTCTGGGAGGTGAACGCACCAGGCACAGGGAAGCATTTCGGACATTCCTCGCAGGTCCTGGCATGGGTCGCCGCTCCGACCCTCTCTGTGGCGCCTTTGTTCTCCGGCAGTTTCCATGGCGCTCCCGCTTTGTGTGCAGACCTGTCTGCAGGCAGCACTCGTCTCCATCACGCCGCACCGGCTGATTTCCCCAGGCGGCGCATCGCACTGCGTGCCCGTGCTGCAGAGCTGCCGGGCATCAGCCACGCAGACATCCTGCAGCCTGGCTCGCTGGCAAACCCTTGGGAAGTATGGATTGATGGTTTTTAACAGAATTGAGTGATGGTGGATGAGAATTCAGCTCAGCTTTTTGCCTATCGCTTTTAGCAAAATCAGAAGAGGGCCTTTACCCAAAGGGGTTGTTGCTGTAAAATGAAAAAGCAGTAGAGGCATGGCAAGAAGGAGCAGCCATGCTGCTTGCGGCAGCATTCAAATTTTATCTTCATCTGGCGCGGGCGCGACGGCTGATGATCTGTAGATGTAACGCACAGCATCGTTCCTCTCACACAGCGACTGGCCAGGGTGAGGTGGAGCTCCTTTATCTGTTATCTCGCTGTTAATTCTCTGCTAATTGTTCAGACACCGGAGCACTGACCTCCCTGAACGGCATCAGCAGGGAGGAACTCCCGGTCCTTACGTCAGGTACAGTCAGGAGGCTGAGTAACCTGGCCCCTGGTATCTATGCCCAGGGATAGTATCCCTCGGGAAACCCCGAGCTTTGAGCCTGCTCACAGGATCACAGTAGAGTGCTTAGTGCCTGATACTAGAAATATTTCAGCGAGAAACCCAGTTCCGTGGATCTCACAGGCTGTTCATCCAAAAGGAACTGGAGTGTAAAATCACTGCCCAAGTGGAAAAGTGGGTGAAAGGGCAAAGCTGTGCCAAAGGGGGATTCTAACTCCAGGCAGGAGTACTTACAGTGGTGGGAACAAGACTGGAGGTCTGTTAGCAGGCTGTGTACAGGAATGGAATTTAACCCAGGACCTGCAGATGTCAATGAGAAATGGAACAACACTAATATCGAAATACGAAACAATCTCCTCAAGGACAAAAGGGTGGCTTGGAAAGAGATGTCCTCATCACAAAAACTCAATTATTGGAGCAGAAAAATGGTTTTCTTTTTTAAGGTGAAGCTTGTACTGTGTGTTGGGATAGAACAGGCTGCTCCCCAAGTATGTACATAGACATGAACTGTTCCTAAGTCTTGCCAGAGGTTTTCAAGGATGCCTAGGAAATTATAATGCCCAATTAAGTAGGAATTGGTCATCCTAGTCCCTTAGGCGGTCCTGAAAATTGCAGCCACTCTGCACTGCAACAAATTTTCAGTCAGATTTTTTCCTTCTGCTTCCCTTTGCCCTCCACTCCCAGCGCCATAGACAGCTCCCGCTGGCACAGAGCCGTGGCTGAAACCAAAGCTAAGGAGCTTGGCTTGGAAAGGTGGCATTCAAGCAGCCTTGGTGGGGATAGGAGATGGGATCATCTGTCCCTGCTGAGGCCATTCAGAACTAGAGCCATTTTTTTTTTTTTTTCCCTATCAGGTATCTCCCTCTCACTTTTGGCCTATTTTTGTCCCTCTGATGCAAGAACATTAAGCCAGTTCAGCAGTAAAAAAGGGGATTTTGTTGGGAATTGTGGGAACCACAGGGAGCTTCTCTCAACTAGATTAACTTCCCCAGGAACCCCTGGGAATTTTATTATGTCCTTGATTTCTTCCCCAGCAGCTCCATTCTTAGAATGAGTTGTACTTGAGTACACAGGTAAGGAAAGCCCTTTACCTGGCAAAAAGATTGGGAGATAAGAAAGGAGCAAAAAAGCCTGATTATTTTGGAAGTAAGTGGTAAAATACATCTGGAAGAAACTATAAGGGAAACCCAGTTCTGACTGTGAGCAGGAATGGTATTCCAAGCTCCAATATTCCATATTCCAAGTATTCCAAGACATCCTCCAATAAAATCTTTTAATACATGGACATGTGATCACATGGACGTGTGGTCATGGCCAGAATATTGCTTTCCTCTCACCAAGGACTTGGTTTTCCACTAACTCCCTCTGCTCCACCCTTCTCAATAACCAAGTCTCCATCCCATCATCTGTTAACAGTTGTTATTGCTTCTCAGCCTTCCTTGTCATCCAGATCCATCCAGTCTGTCTGTGGCCCTGGAGTTCCTGAGCTACCTTGTCAGCATGAAGCACACTGGAGATGTGCTGGTACTCCCCAGGAATAAATCTGTTGGTTGGACACAAGCCATCGTAGCAGGATCTGAGGAGGAGATGTGCCCTTGTGTGACAGAGGTGGCTTGGACACGCATTCCTTCTGAATGTACCATGGAGAGTGGTAACAGAAGTAAGGAAAGCAGGTGAAACCTTTCTTGGGTATGGTTTTGGAAAAATGTCCTCTGCACCTGCAGTGTTCCACAAGTGAGGAATAACAGTGCTTTCCCTTCACGTAGCCAGAGGCTCTTGTTCAGCAAAAGACATGCCAGGTGTTACAAAAGGCTGCCAAGGTGTCAGCAGGGAATGGATGTAGGGACATGAAGCTGGAGGTGGGGCTTAAAGGTATTGGCTAAATCCGGATGCAAACGCAACTAAGTAGTTGTTAAATTAATTAGCAGGTTGGAGTAAATTTAGCATCTCCCTAATGCGCTGGAAATCATGGCGACTTTGGAGCGTGTGTATCCCAGGACTCGTTTTAGCTGATGGCACTGGGATACGGGAAGGAAGGCTGACGTGATGACGAGTTGGGACAGGGCATCCGTACGACTTTTGCAGGGGAATTAATGTTGATTAACAGCTTTCCAACACCTCGTGCTAAAGAACAGACTATTTTTGGAAAGGAACTTGAGTGAAGCAGCAAATTCATCCTCTGCTGAATAAGGGGATCATTTGTTTTAATAGCAGATTGCTCTGTTAAGGAGACAGGGATTTTGGTGAGGATTTGTGACATGGTGCCACATTCAAATGTGAGCGAGTGAAGGTTTCCTTGGGCAGAAAGGTTGGCAGAGGTATAGTGAGCTCCCGCGGTTGAAATTCGGGGATAAATTAGCGTCATTAGTCACTGGAACCACTTGCCTAGGAACGGAATGAATTTATCTTAACTTTGTTATTTTAAATAGCTTTCATGACGTGTATATTGTACACGTGCACCAGCTGTTTGTGGTTTGTTTTCGAGGGAAATTGCATTCCCAGAAATTCTTGTCATACGTGGGAGATCAGGCTCTCTGATTATAGGGTTCCCCCTGGCCTTAAAAGATCTGAATGTAGGCAGCAGGGAAGAATTCTCCCTCATTCATTATCCTCGCAGATAACGTCCAGAAGGAACTCACGGATTTAAAACCCTGTGAGCAGAGGGTGCGATTTGAGGACAATCTTAACTGAGGACATCCGCGTTTCTCTGCGACCCCGAGCCACGGGTTTATCCCTGTGTTTTGACACTTGGAGCAGGAGGGGGAAGGTGCAACCCTACGCTGTCATTTGAAACAAAAGCCCCGCGGGTTCAGCACTCGTGGGGCGCGCGTGGAGCGGCGGCGGGCAGATGTGCGGGCGCTGCGTCTGTGTGCGCGGGGGTGTGATCGCGGGTGGGGTGTACCGGGGGGGTGTGCGTGTGTCGGGGGGGGGGGTGGGGGGACGAGGCGGGTCCTCCGCCCGCGCCGCCCGCCGGCAGCCGCCGATGTGTCCGTGAGCTCATCCATCGGGAGCGCGGCCGCTGCCTCCCGCACCCCCCGCACCCCCACCCACCCACCGGCCCGCGCTGCGGCGGCCGCGGCCGCCCCGCGAAGGTCACCCGCGGGTCCCCGGCATGGTGGCGGCCGCGGGGGGCTGAGAGGAGGCGGGCGGCGGCGGGAAGGAGCCGAAGATGGCTTCGCCCGCGCCCCCCGCGCCGGGAGGCGGCCCCTCGCCCCCCGCCGGCCCGCCTCGCCTTCGCCAGGTGGGTGCTCCCCGGCGCGGGCAGGGGCGGGGGGCGGCCCGCGGCGCCCCCCGAGCGGAGCGGGGACGGGGGGGACGGAGCCCGCGGGATGCGGGGGGGGCGCGGGAGGCAGGGATGAGGGCGGCCCGCAAGCGCGTCGCCAGTTTAGAGGTAGGCAGGTGGACGGTGGAGCGAGGGATGGTTGCCGTTCGGTCCGATGTAAAGCCCGCTTCCGTAACAAAACCGCAAATCCCGTTCGTATGCCGAAAGCGTTGCAGGCGGCACCTGCGCAGGTGTGCCCGCACCGCCGCACGCGGAGGGGAGCGCAGGCAGGCGTGTGTAACTTCGCAGTGGTGCAGCGCGGTGCGTGCCGTGCCGCATCACCGCCGTGGCAGCGCGGGTCCAAAGGCATGAATAAAATCTTAATTAACGTAATGCAGCAGTTTCCGAGACGCTGCTCCCGCTCCTGCTGCACCCAGCGCTTTTCCGCTCGCTTCTCTCCCCGCGCAAGGCGGGAGCTCTGTTCTTACCGGCGGCTGCTGCATTAATTTACATTTGGAATGGGAAGTTGGTCGCAGGAGTTGTTTGACGTTCTCCACCCGGCCGGGTCGGTGAGGCCGAGCAGCATGCTGCTGAGTGTCTGCGGGGTTCGTTCCGTGAGCCCTTGGTGCCTCCTCAGAACGGGAGAGGCAGGAATGGAGGGGCGCGGTGCCCGTGTGTTGGGTTTGCGCGTTCCTGCTAAGGCTGTAATGTTACGGTGGTTGCTAATAAAGAAAATAAGGTTAATAAAGGAAAAGCTGTTGTAAAGGAGGATTCCCAGGGAGTAATCAGATTAGTGTAGTATGTATGTACTCAAACATAAATCCAAATATAAATCCTATCCCACTCTTTTTTTTTTTTTTTTTTAAAAATTTCCCCCCGCCCCCCTTTTCACTGGCGGTAACGCTGGTGAGGAAATCTCAGGAATCTGGAGTTGGGACAGAACAGTTGAGAGTTTGGGGGAATATTTAAACTTGTCAGTCCCCTTACACACCGGAAGTTTGGGCTGTGCGGCTTCAGCAAAAAGGCCTTTGTGTGTGTTCGCCGATGACTCTGGCTGTAAATGGCACGAGAACAGCTGCCTCCTTGACCCAAGTATTTTGGCACTTCCTGTTCTGTTCCCCACTGGAAACCAGAAGAAAAAATGATTTTAGTCCTGAAGTTTGGTTTTCGGAGGGTGAATGACCAGCAAGTATCTCTCCAGTTTGTTGCAACCTGTAGTAGGTGTGATCAGCAGGAGAGGTGGGAAGTGTTGAGGATGGAAAAGAAGTTCCAGGTAGGGGAGGAAAGTGTTGGGGATGAGGGAAAAGCACTGGGGATCTTCACTGAAGCTAGATTCTCTTTGCCTCTAACTTAGACTGCGTGCTTACTGAGACCAGGGAAGCAGTGTCCTTCCAAGCAGAGACCAAGACACCTCCTTTTCTACGAACCTCCTTGTTTCAGACCTTTGGTTTGCTCCTCAGCAGCTGGGAAACACAAGGTTACCAATTATTTATTACTGCGCATCCAGCAGCAAACCCAGACTGCTCGTTCTCAGAAGCGTTCTGAATTGACTTCTCCACGGGGTTATTCATTTTACATGAGAAAGAAATGAGTATCCTGAATTAGTAGGCAGAAAGTACTCATTAAAATTTTGACTACTGTGGTTGTTTTACTGTCTTCCTCTGCATTTTGTCCACTCTATGTTTAGAATTATTTTTAATTGCATTTAGAAAGGAGTGACTCATCAGTCATGTTTCTCTGAACTACGGCTGGGGTAGAGTCTGGTGTTTATTTATTTATTTACTTAAATTTTTGCTGTCCTTCGATGAGACATCATACACACAGCTTATAGGGTGACCTTCATTAGGAGTGGGAAGCTCTGTGAACAAATTCCCAAAGCCGCCTCAGACCAAGGTAAAGCACACAGCACTTGCAGAAGTCAATTTGTTTCCCTATAAATCACTACCAGCCTCCCACATTACCAAGCATTTCTTGCATCCTTAGGAGGGGAGAAGAGTACAGATGAAAGGGAAGTGAGCACGTCTGTCTGCAACTGTTGTACTGACTTTTGTTATCACATTGCACTTGTTGTGATAATGCTGAATGAAAATTGATATTGGCAACATGCTGAATTCCCGTTACGTGGGTCCCTTTGGGAGATCCTTGAGGTTAGTCCTGGCTTGCAGCCTGAGAGCAAGACTCACTGAAGAAGCTGTTCGAAACAAACTGGTATTTGTGGAGTTTTTACTACGTATTTCAGTTCATCTAAGAGATCTCTAATGTGTCCTTTATTTGAAATACATACTGAGGGCACTTGCAGAACCGAGGTTGTTTACATTTGTGAAAGTGTTTGAGCAAGAACTGCATTTTACCTGAAACACCTGTGTTGTTACATTTAAATCAGGCTTAAGGTACTGCAGCCAAGACACGGGTGACATTTGTTATATAAAGCTTGATCAAGAACGTACCAAATAAAAAACCAAACTGTTGTAAATTACACGATGGAAACCCTTGTATTTGAATAGCATGGAGGTTGTTTCTCTTAGCAGTAGTCAAGAGAATGATTTCCACTGTTTTTCCTTTCAGTTGTCAATGCCACACCTGTCAAAAAGAAATTTAAACACATCTCACAACAAAAAATATACTCACTTGAATAAAATTTGCAAACCAAAGAGTGTCTTGCATGGGACCATGGCAACACTCGGGTACCGCTCTCCCACTGCACCTCTGAGCATGCAGGAATAAATCAGTGATCCTAATCCATTATCTGATATGGTATAGAAAGTGCACGGGAGTGTCTTTCACAGTCATTAAACTGATCTCAGGTAAAGTTCCTTATCATCAAGCAATGTGCAGCGCTCACATGGTACTTGTCCTGCTGTCGTGCTTTATTGATTCCCCCTTAAATCCCTTTATTCCATCTAATTTTCTTTTGGTTGTAAAATGATGCCTGGATGTCCTCCTTTTCCTATTCCAGCTTTTTTTTTTTTTTTTTTTTTTTTTTCCCCTCGCCCTGAAATATGGGTGGATGTATTTGTAAATCCAGAACAATGTGGATATTTTGGGGATTCCAGACTTGGGGTTTGGACTAAGAACTAAAACTTGGAGAGAGAACGCCATGGTGTCCAGATGAAGAGTGCTGTTGTCGATGTGGGAAGATGCAGAACAGGGCTCCTGGCATTCTGCTTCTCCGGGGATGTTTGCATGGCAAAAGGGCCATTTCAAATATTACAGTTTTCCAGTCTGTCAGCTTATATGAACTCTTAATAGAAGTGTGTTAGTCAGTCTGAAGCCTGCTCTTAGAGCTTGACAAAAATCTCTTCCTCAATTGGTGTGGGACTGCAGGAACTAGTTTTCTTATTTTTCTTTTCTTTTCTCAAGGATTTTCTCTGTACTCTGCTGAATTTTGCTTCTTTTATACTCTCTTTGATAGTTTTTCTTCCCTGAAACTTGTATCCCACTGCACACTTAGAGGTTGTTCATACCACAATGACTGTTCATATGCTGCTGTTGTGCTTTGCTCCTGCCTTTTCTTATCCACTGCCCAGGTTTTTCCCTACTGTGGGATGTACTTTGTCCCCTACTAACAGTTGGCAAGACTTGAGGATATTTTAAGCTTCTCTTTCATGGGTGATTTAGGCCAATGCCTCTCCCAGCCTGTCTTTGCTTTGGACAGCATGTTGTTCGCCTCCACATCTTTGCTAGTGCTGATTCTAGTTCCATCATTTCAAAAATTTGGTTTGTTTGAAACCCACATTTTCAAGGTTTCTTTGAACATTAATTTGATTTGAGCTTTTTTTTTTTTTAAATTTTTTATTTTACCTTCTGCCACCGTAAAGAATTAGAACTAATTCGTTGGGAACTAGAATGGCTTGAAGAATCAGCCTGGTGAAGCGCTCGCTTAGGTGGCATGGCACGGGGTAAAGCCAACATCCATCAAACTGAACATTTCTATTCCACTGAACTCTGTCTGCCATATCAAAGGGAAAAGGGTGCTAGAAAATGTCTCCCCACTGAACTGAAATGATGAAATATAAAACATAATGAACCTGCTGCATGATAAATGTAGCCTAATGTAGGAAAAAGTAATTACAGTTAGGGCGTAAATGACTACGTCTGTTGAGATAGCGTATAAAAATTACCATGCCACAGTGTTATTTGGGTTGCAAAACCAAGCACTAAGTAGTTATAAACTAATAGAATTAAGGCACATGAAGATTTTTCACTTCCATGAAAACCCCTTTTGTTTTAGCAAACCATTCTAACCTACGGCGGAAGGGAAGAATTAAAAGTTTTTGATTCATAAATTCACATTCCAATTAGGTCTTTTGTAGGTTTCCTGGAAAAATGTAGAAAAGCAAAATAAAAAAAAGTGGTTCCAGGTGGGCATTAAATGGGTTTGCGGACTAAGTTAATTTAGTAAACAGTTTCAGCTGCTCTGATGTTTGTGCAATATCAGAGCAGCCAGCCCAGGTGGGAAGGGAAACAGACACGGCCCTGCAATTCCTGTTACTCACTCCGGAGCTTATAAGAGGAGAAATGGCTGGGTTGGGATGCCTCAAAGGGACCGTGTGAATTACACCAGCTGCTGCTGGTTGGGCTCATTGCACGGATTAGCAACACCTGGGGCTGGAAGGTTCCAGAAGCAAGTGCCGCCTCAGTAGGATTGCAGGGCTGCTCCTGGGACACGCACAGGTAGGGGCTTGCTCTGTTTTTTAATGTTTATTTTTAATGTTTATTTTTATTAGCAATTCTTAGGAAACAGGTTGAAGTGAGGGTTGTAATTCAGTGCTGATTTGTGTGTTGGGTCTACTTTGTTTCTGTTTGAGAGATGCTGTGATGTGGAGTTTGTTTGTAGGCATTCTGTTGTATATGGATTATACCCTGAGGGAAGAGTAGAGGGTTTGATTGTTGTTTTTTTCTTTTTTTCTTTTATTTTTTTCCCCCTTTCTATTATTTTGTGTGTGTTGTTTTCTATTTTTAAATATTTTAAATTTATTTGGGTTTTTTTCTTTACATTTTTTCTTGTTTTTGTTGTTCCTCTATTTTATTTTTCTTGCTTTTTTTTCTCCCTGGTGTTTTTTTCCTCCCCTTACGAGATTTATACTTGATCAAGTTATTGAAGGCTGACTTTCGGCTGTTGATATTGAGATTTTGTACCTTAGAGACCAAAACTTTATGGTTTCTTAGAACAAGTCCGAGTTGGCGATGCCCCTTGCCTCAGGGTTTTCCCGCTATTTTGTGTGGGGTGGGTCCGCCATTTTGTGTGGGGTGGGTCCGCCATTTTGTGTGGGGTGGGTCCGCCATTTTGTGTGGGGTGGGTCCGCCATTTTGTGTGGGGTGGGTCCGCCAGTTTGTGTGGGGTGGGTCCGCCATTTTGTGTGGGGTGGGTCCGCCATTTTGTGTGGGGTGGGTCCGCCATTTTGTGTGGGGTGGGTCCGCCATTTTGTGTGGGGTGGGTCCGCCATTTTGTGTGGGGTGGGTCCGCCATTTTGTGTGGGGTGGGTCCGCCATTTTGTGTGGGGTGGGTCCGCCATTTTGTGTGGGGTGGGTCCGCCATTTTGTGTGGGGTGGGTCCGCCATTTTGTGTGGGGTGGGTCCGCCATTTTGTGTGGGGTGGGTCCGCCATTTTGTGTGGGGTGGGTCCGCCATTTTGTGTGGGGTGGGTCCGCCATTTTGTGTGGGGTGGGTCCGCCATTTTGTGTGGGGTGGGTCCGCCATTTTGTGTGGGGTGGGTCCGCCATTTTGTGTGGGGTGGGGAGGGGTGTCCGCCATTTTGTGTGGGGTGGGGAGGGGTGTCCGCCATTTTGTGTGGGGTGGGGAGGGGTGTCCGCCATTTTGTGGGGGGGGGGGGGGGGGGGTCCGCCATTTTGTGTGGGGTGGGGAGGGGTGTCCGCCATTTTGTGTGGGGTGGGGAGGGGTGTCCGCCATTTTGTGTGGGGTGGGGAGGGGTGTCCGCCATTTTGTGTGTGTGTGGGGGGGGTGTCCACCATTTTTGGTGTGGGGAGAGGGCTTCCTGCTAACATTTGCTGTTGGGAGGGGGCTTCCTGCCATTTTTGGTGTGGGGCTGTCCACCTTGAGGTTGCGGTGGAAAGCGCTGCTTGTCGTGTGGTGTGGGGAGGGGGCTGCCCACTGTGTAGTGGGAGCTGTAGTGAAACTGCAGCCACTTTGGGTGCACTGGGATGGGAGAGGAAACAAATAGCTCAAGCTGCTTTGATAAAAAGCAGTGACTGCCCGCCTCCTGCCCTAGAGGATTTGCTCATTAAGCTGTTAAATGTTGAAGGAGTTGTGCTTTTTCTGAGTAAGCAATAAGCCTGAAAACATACAAAAATGCCCACACTGTCCAAAACCCTCAAAATGCTTTGTGAACTTTCTCATGCTGATCGCTACATATGTCTGCTGGAAACACAGCTTGCTGCTCCTAATGTCTGTAGCTTTGTTGCCTGTTGAGGTGAGACCTTTATGAAGTTACTGGAGGGCTTTTTGCAGTCCTGCTGTACAAGGAACATATACTGTGTTTGTGTGTAAGTCTTATTATGAAGTATTTATTGCAAAGTTGTCTTTGTAGAGGACTTAAGTCTTTATTTTGGGGTGACATGCTGTGTGAGACCACCTCAGAAATTATGAGGGGTGTTCTCTGTCTATAAACACTGACTTGGAAATGGGTTGTACAATCCTCCTGGTTAAGCATTAATAAGGAATTGACTAACGCAGTGGGGAAAACACAATATGTTCTGTTCTGACTGTGCTTTCTTTCCCTTTTATCCTTCTTTCTGAAGTACGTGATTGTCCTTACTGGGGTGGTGAGTCAGCTGGGAACACAGCAACAACTGTGGTATCCAGCAGGATGCAGACCTCAGGATGTAACCGTATTCAAAGAATAAAAGTATTTAGGGAAGGGAGAGGGGATGTGAACTAGGTGCTGTTGTTCATTACCCACTGGAGATTTATGAACTTGGGTGGGAGAAGCGCGTTTTATTCCACATCCATTGTTGATGTACAGATATCTAGAGCTTTGCTAGGGTGCATCTGACTGAAACAGTCTGGTAAAATTTCTGCTTAAGAGCTTCAGAGCCAAAAGCTTCCCCTTGCTCACTGCAAGTGTCAGAAGTAAACCTGGAAAATGGGTCACAGCGATATTATTTGTTGTCTCTGCTTATGCATTTTGATTTTTTACTCTTTGTTTGTTTGGTTTGGTTTGGCCATCTGGTTAGGAAGCATTTTGACAAACTCAACTGATCCCAAAGAGAAGTAGGAGCATAGTATATCATGGGGCAGTTCAAACTTCCTATATTAAAGGAATCTTTGTTTATGCAACAAGGATTTATTCAGCAAGATCCCCCTGCGCAACATGTTGGGTATTTGTCATCTTAACTCTTTGAGTTTAGTTCTGGTGCAAGTGAAGGTACAGCTCCAGGAGATGAAACTGCTGACCTGTCTGTCCCAGGGGATCTCTTTGAATGGTGCTTTGACCACTTAGAGCCAAGAGAAGTTCCCATAACTTATGTGTTGCCTTTAACATTAAAGCTGTGCTTGCTGAAAACTGGTGAGAAACTTTATGAAATGCATTCCTTGCTTTATTTATTAAGATGGTCTGGGTGTTTGAACACGATGTTTCTGGGGTAACAAACAGACTGCCCCATGAGCAGCATGTGGGATGTGTGTGAGGCACAGGTTCAGGTGAGGAAATGGTGTGCAACCTGAAGTCCTGTCAATCTTCCAAAAGTTGCGAGAGGTCTTGGCATGAGTTGCGAGTCCTGCTAGAGAACTTGATTCTCATGGGATGCTTACAGGCATCTGATGGATGGGGATGTATTTCAAGCATTCAGACTGGCTGAATTTGAGCTAGTGACACAGTGCTGTAAATACCTTTGTCGTTTATGTTAGGTCAGAGGGTGAAGTGTTGTTTTATGAGCTTACCCTTGAGAAGGTGGAAGGTGTCCAGACCTCATTCATCTTCTGCAGTGTTTCTAAATGCTGTGATTCTTGTTTTTCTTAAAGGAAGGGGGGAAAAAAAAAAAAGTAATTCTAGATTATTTATGTATCTATATATGTATATTCAGAAAATAGCCAACTGAGGGCAGTTTGCACTTTACAGCTCCTCCGCACCATCACAAATAGCTCGTGCCTAAAATCTTTGGGTTAAAAACAGCACAAACGCCCCCTCTCCCCGAATGCACTCCCACGTATCCGACTCCAAGAGGAAAAAATAAACTTTGCGATTAATTGTGGAGTGCTCGGTATGTGATCTAAGCTAGTAACTGCCTCTTGGATCCCACGAGCAGAACCCTTCTGAAGTGTCCTTTGTAGGCTCTGTGAGTGTATACTCAGAGACGTTTTTGTTTGTAGTTTTATCTTTCTAAAATCTGGCTTTCCCCCCTCCTCTGGGTGTGGGATGGCTGCCAGCTCTTGGTGACCCGTGACCCGCAGCTGCTGCTGCGCTCAGGAATGCGCGCCGGGCTCCAGCGGCGCTGGGCGATGGAGGCTGCCCTTCCCTCTGATGTGCGCCCAGCGTGGGTGGCGGGAGCTGGCAGGGGAAGAGGCAGGGCTCGGGCAGGAGTGGCACTCTCGTGTCGGCGCAGGAGCTTTCTGGGAACTCGAACTTGGTCGGGCTGGATGTGAATAGCCTGGCCTCGGTTCAAGCCGGTTTTAGTTCCCGCCGGGAGCAGCAGCTGGTCGGTGCGCAAGAGCCAAAGCCCGTGGGTTCGCCCAGCGTAGCACTGGCGGCATCACATGCTGCGTGTACAGCTCTTGTAACGCTGTTAACTTTGGGAATTTTTAGATCCGGAGCATGCCACTAATAATTTACTCTTAGATTGCCTATAAATAGCTCCTTGTATCTGAACCTGTCCTTTAACGAGGTTATTTCTGTCGCGGTTGGAGGCTTGCACAGGAAATGCTCTATCTGGGATCCCTGCTTGGTTCTTTGTTGTCTTGGTGTGCGTTCTCTGCTCTCTCCTGGATGGCTGGCTTTGACAAGGAGGATGTTCCAAACAATTTTAAGCTTCTTTGGTATGGCTGCTGTTGGGATATACTCAAAAACCAGAAAGTGGGGCTGACACTCCTGAATCTGGCTTGAATTTTTCAAACTGTGTTTTTTTATCAGGGACCAAGAGCACACGTGATTTGTCAGATGACAATAATTGGTGAAAAGATGCCATTGCAGTCCTATTTTTACCCCCCTTGCCAAGCAAGTGTCAGCACAACCTTCTTCAGGCTTTACTGGGAGCAAGAACAGGCTGTTCCCAAGGGTCACAGAGTGCTGAAAGCAATGGATAATAGACTTTCTACCTGCTGAGTCCAAGCCTTGCGTAAGCAATGTGCAAATTTGAGGCTGAAAGTTTCACAATGGTCTGTTTTGAGTTGACAGATTTCTTTCTTTGTATTTGTTTGCAAACAGTCAGCGTGGCTTAGGAAGGTCTATGGAGCAGGAGCCCAGATTCCTGCTATTTGAGCACTCATCTTGTTCCTAGTACAGGAATAGTAAGTTGTTATGTGTGTCACTTCACCATTAGAGGGGGAATTTCACATTCAGCAAACCTTTGCTTTATATTGATCATCCCTGTGGATGACCTGCTGAAAGAAGCAAAAGCCCCAATCAAGAAACTTGATTTTTTCGTAATGCTTTTATAGGAATGATGCACTTGTAAGGATGCAATTGTAAAGATGAAAATGGAGAAAATTATTTATTAACTCTAAAAAAGAGGGTGAGAAGAACAGGTGATTTTAAGTTTCTGTGACATTAAAATGACAAAGGGGGAAGCCTTATGATTCTCAAAATGACAGGTGGGTAAATCAGAGCAAGTAGGGAAGCAGAAGAGTTGGATATAAATATATGGAAGTAAAATTACCTCTGCAAAACTCCTTTTGGCTCCAGTGGCTGCCAGTTCCCCTTCTGTTTGTTCAGCTCGAAGAAGAGAGTTTATATTTAGTAAAGCAAATGTGTATGGAATCTATATCAAAGCATTTTGTGTGACAGGTTTTGGAGGTGGTGGTGAGATTTGGTACAAGGTGGAGGCATTGCAGAAAATCAATCAGTGCTCTGTTTTTATAATATGAAATCACTTAATCAATTACATACTCAATCAATTACAGCATGGGCTAATGAGTGATAACCTCTTACCCCCCGACTAACACAGCTCCTGGCAGGTAGTTTAGTTGCTTCTGGTCTTGCCACTCACATTTGAACTAAGCTCTGGCCTCTCCCTTGATGAAACTCTTCATCACTTGACAAAACTGGGGTCTTCTCTGCAATGATATTTTTAAAAACACCAGATTGCTGATGAGTCAATGCAGAGGTGAGGGGAAACCTTGGCATCTCCAAGGGGGTGGAAGAAAGCTCTGGCTATCCGTAATGTGACCTGACCCAGCCTTTGCTGCATCTAAACATAGTTTGGTATTCTCTGCACCTGTCAGCCTGCTTCTTGCTGTGCCCATTTTGGAGGGGTGCACACAGACCTAGACCTTTACCTGGAGCTGCCTCCGCACATCTAAAGGGCAGTTGCTCACCTTTATCTGTTCTGCAAAGGGAAAGTTATTTAAACCTCTCAGAGGGTCTGTCCTTTGAGGCAGTTGGAAGCTGAGCAGAGCCACTCTCTGCTACTGCTGCCCCATGGAGCTTTAATTTGAGTAGTGTCTGAGGGAGCTTCAGCACTGAGTTTTAAGGGGTGTATAAGTGCAGTGTGCTCCTCTCTTCCCTGTAACAATTTCCCCTCAAAGTATGGCTGTGTTGCACCTGTGATTTCTCTTTTCCTTTTCATCAAGGTCTTGCAGATTAGGGATTCATTTCAGAGAAAATTGCTGAGCAACCTTTTTTTTTTTTTTTTTTAATGATAATAGAGTGTCATGATGACTGTGATCCTAATTATGATCTATCAGTTTGAAATCCTAGAAATGCCATGTTTTATAAAAACAAGTTCCTAGTGAACCCTCCAGCTTCCTCCAGTACTGTTGCTATGACAAACCAACTCCAGGGCATAAAGCAATTATCTGCCAGTCCTGCTGCTATTCAGCAAAGGTTGGAGGGAGTTGGTCACCTTAGTTTCAGCTGCAGCTTGAAATCCCTTATTTAGTCTGTGCTGCTTCTGCAGAAGTAACAAAATCCATATTCATTTAAGGGCAGCCAACTTCAGGTCTGTGTAAAGAACAGGGTTTTCAATACATTTTACTTAAGTTCTACTTCTGGAATGTACTGCCAGTGATTATTTAGAATAAGTGAGATAATGTTTCAACACACATCTTGTTGTAAACGGAATGTGTGTAAGAGCTTGGAGAGATAATACTGTATCAATACTCATTTTGTCTTGAGTTTTGGTTCAGATGGATTTTGAATGGGATTTCTAAGGCTTGTACATGCAGCCTGAGGAATTAATCTGCACAGTGGCTCATTGCTGCAGAATATGTGCTATCTTTGTTAAACAATTCCCAAGAGAAATTATTTTGTGTTTGACACAGTTGCTCACCTGTAGAACGTCTGGTGTTGTAAAAAAGGCTATTTCAAGTCTTATTCCAAAGAGAACACTGCTTTTTGTTGAAAGATAATTGAAGGTTTACATGATGTCCTCTTGCTGTGCCAATATGTTTTTAAAGATCTGCTAGGCAGCATATCTATCATAGACTTTATAAAGAAATTGCAGTGACCCCTCTAGACTTATTTTTCCAGTGAAATAGCTAGAGTAGCACATTGTGACACACTCATCTAGAAGAAAAAAATAGGAAAATACTAGCTTAAGATACATTCCAAAGAAACATTTTCATATTGTGGGAAGCTGAAAGGATTAGAGCAGGAAAAGTAAGTATTGAGAAATCAAAGACAGTAAAAATTTCTTACTATAAATGGGTGGTTTCTAGAATGTTTGTTAAACTCTTGATATCTGTAATTGGCATATTGACTGTACTTGTCATAAAATAACTCTGACCGAAATGCAGTTACCAATATAAATGTGTTTTCTTTGATATAGGAGTGGAAAATGAAATCTTCTACTTTAGAGATGACACAAATATGTATTTTTGGTCCCTGTTTGTAGGCAGATGGAATTATGTATGGCAGAACACTTACCATGGTAACATAGATTATGACAGCTGAGCCATTGACTTTTTTTATACTTAAGATGCAATGGAAGCCATGGAATAACTATAAAAGGTAACACTTCTCTTGCATTTTTAATTATGTTGATGATTATGTATTTCACTCAGAGTCCATTTAGTGTATAATTTATTTAATTTATGCAATATGAGTATCAATTTCTGCTGAACATAAGCATATAAATATCAGTACACATTTGGAGAACACCTTATCTTCTAACATATATACACTGGACAAGGATTTGCACTTGGCCTTTTGCGTTGTGTGGTTGGAAAACCTTTGCAAATGAAATTTTATCTCTTGGTTGATCTCTGTTAGGATTCTGGCAAAAGTGAAAGCAGCCTTGAATCTAAACGTGTTTCATTAGACTGAAAAGTTATTCTGCTGTGAGGCTGGAAAACTCATGTGAAAATTTTACACTGGTGGTCACTACAGTTGGGAACAAGGTATCAGGAAAGATGGGAATCTTCCGTTCTCTAAGTCTAAATGAAAAGTTGCAGGTAAAGTTACTTGTGCCTTGATTTAAGCAGCTTTTTTTAATTTGGCTGTATCACCCACAATAGGAGATACAACAAAAGTCAAATTTTTAAAGGGCAGATCAGCATCTATGTCAGTTAAAAAAAAAAAGAAAGCAGGGAAAAAAAAAAGTCTGTCTCAGGTTTTTGAGATGAGTTGTCATCAATCATGATTCCCTGCCATGAGCACTCATGTCTCGCCTTCCTGAGGAAGGAACATCCAGTAATCCTGTTTTACCTGACAAGTGCTCTGCTCAGCTGGCATCGAGCTCCTGCTCCAAAGAAAGGAGTGTCAAACCAGCTCTGAAACGTGGTGTGGAGCTGCAGCTACACCATCTGTGACCCCAAATGTAAGCACCACAGAGTTGCCTTATTCTGGTTTACTTGATTTTCAAAGTGCAGGGATTAAAGACCAGTTGGTGTTATTCTGAGTACGGGGAACCCCCCACTCCTACAATCGTTCAAATGAACAAACCAACCGCCAGCCTTGGTGTTGCCATCAGAGCCCGCTATTTGACTGTGTTGTCAGACACAAACCCTGGTGTGTGTTAGTTGACACGACAAATATTTCACTTCTGACTCCAAATTTACATTGTTGGGATTGCTCCTGAGGAATTTGGACACCAGTAGACATGGGAAATGCTTATGTTTACCCAGATGCATGAACTTTAGAAGCAAAGTCATATAACAACCAAATATTTGAACAGCATACGCATTTTGGACATCCTGTGCACAAATGTGTTTGTGTATCATGCTGTCCTCCATGCCTTCCTCAGGTTTTTAAATGCCCTTGCAAAGGAAGGACTGTAGTTAAACATCTGCACTGGGTGAGGAGCCCCCATGGCACACGTGCAGGATTGCCTGGTTTGTGCAGTTGGACAATCTCTGAAGAGATGACCCAGTAGGAAGAAGCCCACCGCGGTCAGCCACTGAGCTGCAGAATTATTACATTTGGCCCTAAGTGCTTTTAAATTCAATTTGGTTTGTATTTCCTAAGCTTTTTTATATGTTGGGTATTGGAAGTCTTTGTTTACTGTAGATTTGCCAGAGCCAGCAAAGCTTGGACCTATTAATAGACCTGTGTGGCAAGAACTCTCGGATAATGAGATACTGAAGTTAGCAATATGTTCTCCATTGTTGGTACTTTTTTTCATCTTGTGAGAAGATGGATTTATACCTATTGGAGACCACATCTTGATTTCACTCATCTCTGCAAAAGCTTGTCAGGCAGCCTGCTGTTTGCTCACACGGAGGAAAGTTGCTAGAGCTGAGGTAAGGATATAGCTTTTGCTTTCAAACATCTGCACCCAGGCATGACAGTTTGTGTCCTCCCCTCTTGGAGCTGCCCTGCTGGATTATCAACCGCTTGCAGGCACAGTTGTGTTGGGAGCGTGGTTATCTTCAAGGTGCCGCTGGTGAGATGGAATGGGGAGATTTAAAAAATGAGCTTTTCATCCTGGTATCATATGTATTAATGCATAAATAACTGAGATACTGGAGTAGCTTCAAGCTAGTAATTTATAGCTTTGTAAGAAAAATAAATACGCAGCTTCCAAAATGTCAGTAGCACCATTTTCATATCAGTTGCCCTGTTGGGGGTATTGCTGATTCTACAGCTTTTGCGTGTTTTCTAGGCGTAACTGTGCTATTTGCTGTATTGCTTGATGATTGCAAAACCTCAGCATTCGAATACTCTTAAAAAGCAAAATTAGGCAGCAAGTCCCAAGCAATATTATTTTGAATGATTGGTCTCCCCCACAGAGGGAGAAATAAACAGGATGCTTGGCTGAAAGGGCCTTAAACCCAGACCTGACTGTGTCAGCTCTTCAGCCTCATGTTTTGAGTGACTGTGGTTGCCTGTTTGTTCTATTTACTACATATGTTGGACCAGTGATAGTGGTTGTTATGTAAATGTGTCCAGAGGGTAAGTTCTATTTGACCAAAGATATTTCCAGTAATAGTGTTGTTTTCTTGGGAGTGCCTGCCTGACTGATTTTTTATAGAATGGTTTACCAGATAAATCAAAGCAGTTTTTGAAAGATGCACTTGAACTGCAGGCCAGGCCTCCATACGTGTGTCCTTTTTTCAGCCAAGATGTCAGCAGAGAGCCTGATCAAAGCATTTTCCTCTGGACATATTTAAAATGGTGAAAGAGGAGACATAAAATTTCTGATAACAAATTATTATCAACTAGCAAGAATTGTTGCGAGAATGGAGCATATCTGTAACTGTTGACCTTGGTCTAATGGGAATCTATGGAAATAAGAACATCTTATTATGGGAAACCCTTTGCTTGGAGCTTTCTCTTTATTAGTCACCCAAGAATTCATTTCAGACAGGCATTTCCCATACACGTTTTCTTAAGATGCGATTCATGTTGCAACTTTAATGTTCTTCAAATAATTCAGGCATCTCCTAGAGCAGTTCTGACGGCTGCAAAGCTGCATTTCTTCCTCTTATTTCCTTCTAATGCTTTAGCAGTGTGGCTTGGAAGGTGTTCTTTTCAGGGCACAGTCTTGAATCATGCCAGGCCAAGATGCTGACAGATTCAGATAGTCTGGTTTGCCAAAGGCTGTTCTTTAAAACTGATACTAAAACAAACCTGGCTTTTGTGAGCATCAGCACTGGAAAGTCAGATAAAGGTTAGGGTTTGAAAAAAATTGTACCTTTGATGTGACAGCTGGTTAACTTGTTCACCAGCATCAGGCAGAAATCAAGGACTTGAAGGGCTCTGAAAACCATTTTGGTGATATTTGTCATGCATCTTCTTTCAAGCCCAAAACCTATAAAATTCTTCTTTAGAAAGTAACTGGTAAACTTTTCTCTAAAATAAATGTTTTCTGGTTGTTTTTTTGAACAAACCTTTTGTCAAGAGATAAATTACAAGCATTGAGGAAGACCATACTCTTCACAGAGGGGGCCCTCTGTAAAAACTGCATTTAACTTAGAGCAAAAGCAAAAGTGGGTAATTCTTGTACAGGGAATTGGGGAAGGCCCCTTTTTAAGGGAATTGAGCGATACATGGGAGAGAGGAGAGGTAAACAAAACTGACAGTGGGAAAGAAGCAAAGGAAAAACAATGGAAGACATCAAAGCAATTGGAAATGAAAGCAGAACGCTTTCCACTGTCTTTGTCAGACTGTCCACAAAGCTTTGTCCGACTGTCCACAAATTACAGCCCCAAATATCTTTCTCATACATGAAAGTGTAAACATTTAAAGCGTGCTCTTCTTTTATTAAATCAGTATGTGAAGGGGGTACTTTCTTAATGCGCAAATATCTGAGAACCAGAGTGGCTGATTTCAGTCACAAAACCCAATTCCTTTAATTATTTTTTTCATTGGTTGAGTGAAAATGAAATTGGGCTTTTGTGGGTGCTGCAAAGTATTTTTTTGAGATTTTGGGATGAGTTGCAGAATGGAAATGTCAGAGAGGAAAAGGAGTCAACTGCAATTGGCTGGCCATCATCTTACTGCTGTGGCTATCTTAGAAGCAGCAGAGCATGGGCTGTTTTGGCTGAGATTGCCAGGTTAGCATGTCTGCAGTGGATCTGATTCCCAGGGAGGTCTTCTGGTATCAAATGACACAGTAGGTAGGAATTCCACTGTGTTGTTTCTTCTCAGGTATTCTTTCAGACTAGATCTACGTAAGATCTCATTTTCTCAGTCTAAAACCTGTACTCTCAATACATACTTGTAGCATTAACCTTGCAAACTTTTTTAGGAAAAAAAGAAGCATAGTTATTGAATTTAGTGGGAAATCATATCCTAAGACTGTCCTACTATACCTCCATAGGCCAAATGGAGATTGTTCATGAGCAAGTGAGATTGGTGAGGAACTCATGGATTGCCAGGCCATGTTTATTTCCTCTGTGTAAATAACACGTGTTTTCAATCTTTGCTGTTGCTTAATATAGGTTCTCTGTCTGGGAATACAGAAGTTAAAAAGTCAGATGTGTGAACTGTTTGCTGATTTTCCCAGGGATATGCAGAGTTGGCTCTGGGTGACTGCTTGCCCTTCCCGCCAGACTCCTCCATCGAGGGGCTTTGACCTCATCCCTGTTTTCAGCCTGTCAGTGCTCTCTCTCGGCGCTGTACTTGGCACGCCCTTAGGAGACGCTTGTGGCATTTGTCCCTACAGCCACACACTGTGTGTGCTTCCACTGCCTCGCTCGGCGCCCTTGAACAATTAGAGCCCAATTCCAAGTGCAGTGGAGAGGGGAAATATTCGAGATTTATTGTGGAGCCTGAGTTTCTGTTTTCCCCAAACAGGAGCTTTCTTCTACTGGTATTCAGCAAGTGGCCTTTCTCACAGGACCTGTGCCAGGAGATGGCATTGCTGTACACAGAGCACTCATCTCCATTGCAACAAGTCATTAGGAGGAGTGGAAAAACTGCAGCCTCCCAGTCCATTAGACTCAGTCAGACTGTCAGGAAACAAATTTGCCTTCATATTGCACGTCAAGGACAGTTCCACTAAAATATATAGTGTGCTAAAGTTGTTTTCGTTTTTGAATGTTGCTGTTTAACAAAAAGCTTTTGTTTAAAAGTCCAGATTCGTCTGTAGGCTGAGGGGGTGTATCTCAATACCCAGGGCTCTTTATTTTCAAGTGGAAGAAGGAGGCACTATAAAAATCCTCCCTGTTCACACTGTCTCCTGCCAGTATCTTACTCTTTGACTCCAGACTCTGCTCATTTTCCTCCACACACTGTCTCCCAGCCATCCCTCAGGTGTAGTGGGAAAAGTATTTTCAATAAATTTGGTTTGAGAATGGCCTATGTGCAAGAGTAAGCAGCTCTTGGCACACTCCAGAGCCTTCTGCACTGGTTTTAATCCCAGAAGATAGTAAGCATCCCTTGGGGGTAGGTGAAAGCCTGAGGAAAAGTTGTACTCATTTAGGAAAAACGTGATTTTTTCCAAGTTTGTGCTTTATAGCGAATTTTGTTATCTCAGTGACTGAACACTGTAGCTCTGATTTCCACAGGCTGTAGGATGAATTGATGTGATAAGACTACATTTTCTCTTGGGGGAAAAAATCAGTATCTAAGTTTTGCTGGACACTGTAGAGTAGATCCTGTCTGTGGATCTGTGCTTGTGTAAGGATTACATGTGGTCATCTCTGGGAATGCTGAAGGAAGCTGCCTGTTGTGGTTCCAGCTCCTCAGGGAATTGTGAGGTTTGTTGGAAAGCTGCTTGTTCCTGTTGTGAGCTTTGGAAAAAGCCTTAGGTTGGCTCATGTTGGTGGCTGAACTGCAGGAGACATCTCCTTCACTTGTGCCTTTAACACTGAACAGAGATGCGCAGAAATTTAATTAGGAAGACATAATGCTGGAGATTAACAAACACCAGAGAGCTTCCTTTTGCCTACTCTGTAAATGAAGTCAAATTCCCTTACCAGAGAGGCTTTGAGGGGAAGGAAAGAGAAAGCAAACAACAGTGAAGAAAAATGGAAGTTGTATAGAACAATTGTTTGAAGTCACCCTTTGAAGCAAAAAAAGACTCCTCAGCATCTTTCATTTGCTAATTTGGCCATGTGAGGTTTCCTGGTGGGTTTCCATTCAAAACTCCTAAGTTTTGGAAGCAGAAGTCAAGGACATAAGCACCCTCCTTTTTCTTTGCTTTTCCCATTCCTTGGTCAAAGTGATTCTGTGGGATTTGTTTTGGGGTTAGCAGTGGATAGCTACGGTGGAGACCCAAATCTGTGGGTAGGTATTTTCTTGCCTTCTCTGCAGGTGGAGCCTCCCTTGGGAGGAATATGGATTTGCTTCTATAGAATTTCTGGTCCATCCCTTCAGGAGCAGCTCCTTTTGGGAGAGATCTCCAGGCTCACAGTTGCCGTTGCCTTCGTGAAGTAACTCTCTTGGAAAATGCAACTTAAAACCCCCAAATTAACCATGTTGCCTTTGAAACACACGAGGTTCTTGTCCCCAGTAGTCCAAAGCTGCTCTGTAGCCCTGGGCTAATTACATTTGGCAATTGCTGCTCTGCAGCTTGCTCTGCCTGGAAGGTGACAATTGTCCTTCCTTTAGTGGTTTAGGAGACAGTGCACGAAGAGCTTTTCTCGCAGCTGTCCTTCGTGAACTCAGCTCTGAAGGGATTGATGCTGATTTTTCTTTAGTAGCCTGTTGCTGCGCAGAGAACTTATTTAATGGTGAAGCCCTCAAAACATTCCCAGCAGGAGGAAACT
This sequence comes from Hirundo rustica, assembly GCF_015227805.2. NCBI lineage: Eukaryota > Metazoa > Chordata > Aves > Passeriformes > Hirundinidae > Hirundo > Hirundo rustica. The sequence continues at coordinate 62,415,150 of NC_053454.1, forward strand.
CCTTGTTCTGCTGGTTGACGATAGGTTGTTTCTGCCACTTCTTTTTGTTAGTTATGTTGTGATGGAAGAAAGAGTTTAACACCATGTTGAACAAGACATTCTGAAGCTCAGTGGGTCTGGATGCATCTTTGGGTCGTAACCTGTCGGTTTAGCTTTTTATTAGTGTATTTTTTATTTGAGCTGAGTCACCAGTGATCAGCCTCTGGCTTGAGCTCAGTGGCGTGTTCCATTCTGCCCGTGGCAAGGCAGCTGGACTGCTCAAATGTCAGAAAATGAAACATGGAAGAGCAGCTTTAATTAGTGAAATGACCTGCTCCCCCTAAGAGCTGCTTTGACACCCAATTCACTAAGCAGCACTGAAATGTTGCTGCTTTCTTCATGCTTCCCAAAGCTCCAATGCATGTATATATATCTGTATTTACTTATTAAAAAAACCCCCTCCATGGCTGTGCTGGGCCTGCTCCAGAGTTTCTTTTGCACTTGGGGTTTGCTCCTGTGTAATTCCGGAAGGGGTTAGGTTTGAAGTGGATGCAGTATTATGCTGAACTCTTGATGCAGTCTGAGCTAAAAGCATTATCGATTGCATTCGCTATGAATGAAGCAACTTAGATGTATCTGGAAAATGAGAGAAGGAGGAATGGGGAAAAACAAATGAATGTTTCATGCCACGTATTTCAATAAAGCAATTTCCTTGCTTTATTCCTGTCTTCCTTTGTGTTGCACTTGGTGTGTGTTTTGTGCTGCAGGATTCAGAATGCCCAGCCTCATGAGGCTGTGCACACAGTGCCACTGCTTGCTTTGGTCTCAGAGTGATGTTGTAGATCACATTAGTCATTTTATGTCAGTGATGTGGAAGCGTAATGTAATTAATTTGAATGGGGGAGGGAATGTACAGAAAGAGATCTGCTGAGATAGTTATGCTGGATTTTACTTTTTAAAACTTCATTTACAGTTTTTTACATTTACAGTTTTAATGGGAGTATTGAGAACTGTTAAATCTTTCTTAGTGTCAGTTCCAGACAGCACTGACAAGAGCTAATGTGTACAGCTTCACAGAATAGCTTCCTTCTATTTTTGCATTTCTATATATTTCCTGTTCCCTATAAACCTAATCTCCTGATTTTTGCATCAAAGACTATCCTGTTTTTCTTCTTGATGTGTGGGTTAATATTTTCTTACTAAAATTATCAAACCTTATGTGGCTGAAACAATTCAGGCTTCAATATCCATGTGTTTGCACTGTAAGATTTTGTACACTTAATTGTTATTGTTGAGGTTTTGTTTTTTTTTTTTTTTTTTTTTTTTTTTTTGGAAAAGTGCAAAGCTATGGAAAATACCTTGTGCCCATCATTATGAGTTCCTTTTATTGCACTGAGGAAGCCCTAATATTGTAAAAGCATCAAACGTTGTCCATTCTATGCCAAAGTGATGATGGAATGGAAGGAGAATGAGATGTTACCTGTCATCTTTGAACCACTGATATTGTTACCTATCATATTTTCTGAGTATTTTTGAGTGCCACTGTGTTCTGTGCTTTGCACAGCCCGTGCAGTTGAGCATGTCAGACCACATGAGTCAGCATGTGGAGCAAAGTGATGTGGAGCTGCTGAAGCAGGGGTCCGAGTTGTGCTTGCATTTCACAGGTGGTGCTGACATGCTGTTTGCTCTCTGCCAGCCCTGTGCCATGACATGCATTTCCTTCTGTCCCTCGTTCTCTCATCCTCTCCTTTTCCAGGGTTTTGCTTTCAGATGTTCCTTGGAGTACTGGCTTAGACTTAATCTCGTACTCCAGCTTTGCACCTCAAACAGGTTGTTCAGCCTGGAGAAGAGAACACTGTGGGGAGACCTTCCAGTATCAAAAGGAGCTCCAAGAGAGCTGGAGAGAGACTTGTGACAAGGGCACTGGGTAGAGTTATATCAGATATTAGGAAGAAATTCTTGGCCATGAGGGTGATGAGGCCCTGGCTGGGGCCAGAGGGAGAACCAGGTTGCCCAGAGAAGCTGTGGCTGCTCCATCTCAGGAAGGGTCCGAGGCCAGGTTGGTCAGGGCTTGGGGAAGCCTGGTCTAGTGGCAGGTGTCCTTGCCCACGGCAAGGGTCTTGGAAGGAGATGATCTATAACATCCCTTCCAACCCAAGCCATTCGGTGATTCCATGATTATTTTAGCATGGCTGTAGTCTCAGAAGTATATGACAATGCAGCAGTAAAGCAAAATTAGATGTCTTTAGACAAAACTAGCACTGTTTGCTGGCCTCATTGTGGCTCAGCAAATCCGTTTGGAAGCAGCTGCTTCGCTTAGTTTCCCCTTTTCCCTGCTCCCGGCACAGCTCCTGTGCTTGGCTTTATCCACACCTCGCCAGCCCCTGTCCCAGATGTCCCCTCTGGCCATTGCAGGGGGAAGAGGGATTGGGGGAGCGAAACCCAGCGGCGTGCGTGCGTAGTCTGTCGGAGGCTGCGGCTCCCCTCTCCGAGCCCGGAGGGTGCCCACGCGGGTTCCTCCCCCGCTGCGGGCGCGGGTTCCAGCGGGGAAGCGGCGGAGGGGCGGCGCGGGACCGGGGCCGCCTCCACGGGTGTCACGGCGGGCCGGGAGCCTCCGCCCCGCCGCTGCCCGCGAGTGGGCGGGTGTCCCGCCTGTCGCCACCGCCCGGCGTGTTCCAGGTCCGGCGTGAGCAAGCTTGGACATACCGGGAGAGGAGGGAGGAGAGAGGGAGGGCTCCCCGCTCGGCGCTGTCACGGGCGGGGGGCGGCTGGCAGCGCCCGCGGCTTGCGGCAGCACCGCCGCTGTGCCGGGCGGCTTGCGGGAACCCGGCGCTGAGGAAGGAATACACCCGTCAGTAAGTTACCCGGGGCTCCTGTCCATCCAAGAGCCCGCGCGAGCGTGTCGTGTTTCGTGGCTCTGGCTTGGGTGGTGGGGTTTTGTGGTTTTTCTTTTTCCCATCGGTATTTGTCTATGGCAACAGCAGAGCTTGTCCTGCGTGTGGAATTATGAAAATGTAAATATCGGGCAGGGATAATCGAAATTTGTTTTTTCCAGCAGAAGCAGGAAGTCTGCCTTCTGCCAAAGCAACACGTCAGGGGATGAGGGGATCGGGTAGGAAGCCCCCGTTCTTCTTGCTGGGTGCAGAGAGAATTTTCTGTGCCATCCCTCAGCCTTGTAGGCACAGGTGCTCTTGCTGCATCTGTGGAAGAGCTGCATGGAAGGGGGTCTTGCCTCAGCTGTGCAAACTCTGCCTTTCTGCAGTCCTCCGGTGAGGAAGATCATCATTCCAAGTGGGAAGAGACAGAGGGAGATTGGTCAGTTTTTTCTGTATCCTCTGTAAAGAGCTGTCCAGAAAAAATTTCCATGTGATGGGAGGGGGTTGCTAGAGGAGATTGTCAGGGTTTCTGATTCTTCTCTTTGAATGAATGAGGGCTCAGGGTAAGTAAAATGTCCTTAGTTCCTGAGGTTTTCTCCCTTCCCTTTCTTTCTCATCAAGAAGCCTGACTATCAGACATGCATGTTAAATCTTTGTTTCCTATTTATTTTTCCCTCATGATAAAATCAAGTAACACTAGTTAACATTTCTGATACTAAACAGCTGAATGTAGAAGCTGTTCATGTCTGCTGCTCCACCAAATGATTTCCAGGCTCCGTTGGCAGCCGTGCACAGATTCTGACTGTGCAGGAGCCAAGGATGGAGCCTTGACTAAGGCCCCTGGGCGTGTCACCTCCTCAAAAGAGAGACAGATCTAACCTTTGCTTTTGCTCCCAGCTCCTTATCTTTTTGTACAGGTGAGGAAAAAAGGAGATACCAGAGATGCTAATTCACCTTGCCTATTTTAGTCTTAGTTTTTTGACTCTATTTTTGTTTTTGTTAGGGTATTGAAGAGGGGAAATCCATTCTAAGAACATGCTTAAGCAGCCATGAGTCACTGTGCAAGGATGGGGTCGTGTCTGTGAAATTTCCCTGTTGCTGTTTGTTTTTCTCATTTTTCTGCAAAATGGGCTTGAGCTTTGTGGAGGTGTTACTGGAGAGTAGGATGTTGTAGCTGTTGGAAAGTGTTCGTGAATCTGTTGCACTTTTCACTCTGAAACCTTCACTTCTTTTTGGTAGCACAAGATGGAAGAGTGGGCTGGTATGGAAGAAGCAAGGAAATGCTTTTAATAAGTTCTTTTGCCATTCTGTTTGACTTTGGTGCATTGTGTATAGATGTTATTTCCTGTATCTGTGCAAAAGGGCAGAGCTGCACGGCGGTTGGCGCTGGATGGTGGTTATTGCTGGAGCTAAAGGCTAAGCCAGTACTAGTCAGGTGAGCACTGGTATTCCCAGGCTTCATCTGGTGGCCACTGTGATTGATAAAAAGGTCTCTGCCATCCTGGACAGATTTTTGGATCGGCTCCCTAGCTGCCCATCTGGATACTTAAGGACTCTGGATTTCAGCAGGCTGTCTAGGTACCCGTTCCCAAACTTGTTTCTAAATGTTTAAAAAAAAAATAAATCAAGTCTTACCTTTCTCTTATTTTGCTAAGATCCAATAAAAAGCCAAGTATGGTTTTATTCTAAGTCTGGTTTAGGGTTTTGCCAAATTATTTTGTTGGCTCACATCAGTCTGCCTACCCTGGCAAACTGTGGATGTCTCAGTGGTCCGGATACAATCCTTGACTTGTCTTTTCATTCTGTGCACTAAGCTTACACTGATCTGGTCAATAAATTATCACTTCCAATGCTGCTTGGGTGTTCTGAGAGTAATTAGACCCCTCCTGGCCCTGCTACATTTGTACCTCTGAGGGAATAAGAAAAGCCTCTTGTTACTGGGTGATGTCCTCTCCCACTGAGTGATTTACTCTGGTACCTATGTGGCCCTGTGGATTCCGTAATGAATGGGTTTAAAGAGCTGAAAGAGCAGAATTTTTGGTGATTTTCCTGTTGTGCTCTCCAACAGCTTAAATCAAGGGTGGCTTCGCTGTAATTTGTAGTCATGTGGATCCAAGGCTGGAGTCATGTTAATCCATTTCGGAAGCTGTGGGAGGGGAGCCGGTTTCCAACGCTTTCTGAATCGCTTTTTGGAGAAGGTTCTGAATGTAATTCGTGACACGTCCATGACTGGAAAAGAAAAATGTGACTGTCAGACCATGATGCTTTGGAGGAATAAATACCGTTTAAAGTTTAGTAAATTTTGTGTTCATGGGTAGCTTTAGTCTTGTACTGCTCTGTGGGTTCTGTATTTGGGTCTCTTCAATTGATATCGCTTGGGCATAGAGCACAACCAGATATCTCGTATAGTAAACAAAGCAGCAGATTTAAGTTAATGCTAATGTGTTTGCAGGCTGAGCCAAAAGCTTTTCAGGGTTATTATAACATGCTGGGCATACAGCCCATCGATCTAAGTGTCTGGAGGAGACAAAAGTTATGGATTGACTCATTGTACAAATCAGCTCATCTGAAAGTCAGATTCTGCTATTTGTTGCCATCAGTAATTTAGTCGTATTAAGTACGGCTGAGGACGGGTGGCAGTGTGGCCAGAATATTGAGATGGGATTTCAGAGATCCCGGGAGAGCCATTCTCTGCTTTGCCACGACAGATTTCCTTTGTGACCTGGGGCAAGTCATTAAATGTTTCGGTAAAGTAGGGTTGGTGGTACCTCCTTCTTTTTCACAGGGTGTGTGAAGATTATTGGGTTATAGATCCATTCGTGAGGGGATCATATAAATCTAAATACAATACCAAACAGCACATCTGAAGAGTGTGTGCCTCATACATAACTAGACAATGCCTGGATTTGTAAGCCTGTCTGTGTATGTGCTTCATACTATAATACGCTTCATGCCTACGTTTTAATTTTGGCTATAAATTCTGACCATTGATGTGGGGCAACTGTGAGAAAAGCCTTTGTTCACTGTCAGTTCCCACCTACTATTCTGAGACTGCTCCGGTTGTTAAATGCAACATTGAAGTTTGTTCTGTGTTAACAATGACAAGATAATGCAGACTCTGATGAGGACTTAAATATGTAATTCCCATGTGCTGGGAATAATGGCATGGAAACCTCTCCTTGGGCAACTGCTGCTGTTGTAATCCAAAATTACTTGTGTATTTAACTTTGGAAGATTTAACTCCTGAAAGTGGTTCAGTCCCGTTCGTTGGGAGTGCTCGGCCAGGTGTAAAGAGTCTGGGTGTCTTGAATTATGCAAACTCTGCTACTTCAAATTAACACATATGTACAAAGTTACATTTTAAGCTTCACAACCTCAGCCCCTCCTTATAATAAACCAACAGGGTAGTGGGGATCTTTGAGACATCTGTTTTCTTGGAAGCCAAATATCTGTGTTCCATAGAACAACTTCATCAAGACTTGTTAATGACACAGAACAGGAAGTTCTTAAACACTGGTGCAGCAACTTTAATTGTGTTAGGCATCCTAAACAGGTGGTGATGTACAGCGCTTGGTCAGGGACTGTTAAAAGTATTTTTTTATGTTATGTAACATCTAGTTATACATTAGGGTTTTACAATCATAAATAATGCATGCTGGTCAGATAAATATGATTGTTGTTTTTTATCCATTGCTTTTCAGCATGCATTCCCACTTAGTCACAAAGCTCAGCGTTGTTGGCTGTGGGCTGCTGCAGAGGGAAACCTCCTGCTTGGAGTGGGCATTTTGAGCAGGAGGTGGGATGGATGTGGATCTCTCTCACTGCCAGGCCCCCAAAAGGGCAATCCCAGCGCAGGAAGTTTGCAGTGTCGAGGTTCCCTCAGTTTCCTCAGCAGCACCGGCTCTTTGGTGCCTTCCCCTTGTTACAGGTGTGAACTATGTCTCCCCTCAGACAAGTCTGCTGTCACCATTGTCCAGAATTAGTTTCTTTTTTGATAGGTCCTATTTGAAAGAGTATCAGAAACGTGTATTTGGTGCTTCATGCTTTTTGCTTAGCCTAGTCATGTTTTCAACAAAACAACACTTCCACCTCCAGACTCATCCCTTTTCTCCTCACACCCCGGCATCTCTTCTGCATTTCCCCTTCAACCTTTGCAGTGAAACTGGATGCTGAACCTTGTCACTTGACCACTCTCCTGTGCTGTTTCATTGGCTTTCATCTGGGCCCACAGGTTAAATTCCAAAGACACTCGTATCATGTGCTTCAATTTAGGCGCAGGAAGTCTTTTCTTATTAAACAATTTGCCTGAAAATGATTTCCAAGTTGTTTCTAAAGCTTAATTTCAACTTATTTTAGAATGTCTTCATCATCCCCCCCTCTTTTGGTTTTTTTCCTGAGAGAGGCTTTCATTTTATATTTTCCCCCAACTTTGTAATGAGGTTTGGAGAGAAGAAGCAAATAAGTTCTAAAAATATCTATTTATATTTAAGAAATTTATGCATACACATGCACATACATAAATAAAATAGAAAATTTGACTCACCACCTCTTAGCTCATTCTAAAAATTCCTTTTGGAAAATAAGGGAGTGAGAACTTTTTAAAACAAACAACATATATAATTTGAAAAAGTTAAATTAATTTAAAATGTTTTCTACAATATTCCAGAGTCTTGAAAACTGTTTATCAAGATGACTATTTTTGAATGTAAAGTCATTTTTCACATGCTAAGCAAAAAATAATGATCCTTCGGGTTTATTTTGACTTACAGTGCACTGATCCACCACTCACTGTTAACAATAGTTGAACTCTATTGGGATTTTTATTTTGTGGCTCAGCACAGGTTTGAGGCTGTAGCAGTCCTGTAGTTGTGGTCCGGTTCCTGAGCTCATTGATGCAGCATGGGTTCTTTACTTGCGTAAAAAACTGGGTATTTTCCCATCTGCTATTTGAAGCTGTGGAGAGAAAGCTTAATGCTGTTTCTTTGTTTTTCTGGGAAAAGATGTAGGGCAATAGTGAGATTTTAACACATGCAGATGACTTAAAATAAATCAATTGTGGCTTTACAATTATAATCTACCTAGAGGGAAATGACAAAATTAGCTGTAAAGGAATTTTACATGTTGTACCTTGTACAGAAAGTGCAATTATTACCATGGTTTTGATGTTAAAGGGCGAATCTATTTATAAGAGCCTCAATTTCTATTTATTTCTTGAAGAGAAAGTTGATGACTACTAGAAATTAGTATTTATCAATTTTTAAGAAGATTAATTAGTTCAGGAGTTTGTTAGCAGAGAAATCAATGTTATGCTTTAGCTGAAGCAAATATGGCATTATGGACTCTTTTTATTTCTCAGTCCTTTTAAATAGTGGCAGTGACTTAAAATCTTAATTGGGTGCAGTTAGAGCTCTGATTGGCAGCTCAGTGCCCTGAGCAGCAGAGCAGCTGGGCTCATTTCATACCACGCTTTACTTCGTGGATCCCCTCTGATGTTCAGAAAGACAAAACCGTACAGCCGGTTCCCCGTGTGGAGCTCAGCGCTCCGCAGGCAGCTGCTGCCTCTTGCCTGCCTCTGTGGAGTTCTCCAGCTGTGCTGGGTGTTCCACGTGCTTCCTCCCTGTCACCTGTGGGAGCGAAGTGCGCGGGGTGAAACTGCTGATGCTGTGCTGCAGGGACGGGGGTAGGATGCACACCCAGAAAGAAAGATGGTGCTCAGGATGCTCCTCAGATTTCCTCAACATGCTGCTTTTATTCAGAGTGACAGCAGGAATCTTTATAAAATACAACAAATGCCGTTAATCCAAATACTCTCGGTGAGACATGTTTTAGCGACTCACTGTCACTGGCTCCCTCCTTGCCTCTTCTTTGCGGAGGGTGCTCACCGCTCCCAGGTGTCACACACTCTTTGGCTTCCTACTGTGGCACGTCAGGCTCTTGACTATATACTGTTTAGGAAGATAAAGCATTTCACCTCTTTTCTTCCATAAAATAGGTTTTGAACTACTGATTGAAAGGCAATAGTTGGAGTGCACACACGGATGAAACAAAATTATTGTGTACCATAGAAGAAATTATTGGTTTAATTTTGAAAAAAGAGAGTTTTTTTCCCTGGGAGATGAGCAGGGTTCCGCTGTCAGTACTCCGTAATAACACTGGCTAATTGTGTACAAGCACTTAAAATGTTTCTATTTCTGATCTTTGAAATGACTCACTAATAATACAGAGCTGCAGGTACTGGAATTCCTATGACACGGCGTATGCCACTGCAGTAGATGGCTCTGTTTGTCCCAAGGGATATGAAAACATCCAGTCTTTTCTACTGTGATTTCTATACAGCCCCGTAACTGTGAGGGAGAGTATGAGTGATCCCCGCTCAAATTACCTGCAAGCCTCCTGCTGTCAGCCCAACCCAAACACGTTGAGTACAGAGGGCTGAGGGGTGTCCAACACAGAAGTCTGTGCAAGCCAGGAATGGCTTTCAGGGTCTTCCTGCAGTTCCTTGCCTCTTTTTCTTATCCCAAGAGAATGGTCATTGAGTAGCAAATAAATATATTTTTGAACACATTGAATTTTACAGATTTTATCTGTTGTTTGTGGGCAGTTTTTGCACTAGCAATGAACACAAGCAATTATATTGGCTGCAAAAATGTTATTGGCGGATACAACAGTGAAGAGGTGATGTGCACTTGTATCCCCCCCTCTCTGATGGAAGAGGAAGATACGCAGAAAAGGCTGCCGAATCTTCCTGTGTCACTTCAGTGACTGCACCAGCAATCTGCTCTAATGGTGGTCAGAGCACTTTCCACTAAATGCAGTTGCTTGATAATCGACCATTTTCAATAGCTGCCTGGATTTAAAAGGAAGTTTTTGAAGTCCAGGATGAAAGATGAGGAAAAATGTCTTAGTCGTGATTCTCTTGACCTCCATCTATTTTATGGAAGCAAAACTTGATTATATCTGTGCACTGTTGCTGTCTAAAGGGTTTTAGTATCTGGCCAGTCCCATGTTTGTTGTGTGGGTGGAAGCCTCTAGTCTTGCTGTCCTACACCTTGAGCCTAGCTGCAGCATCACCAGAAGGAGGGATGGCTGCAACGTTTTTACAGACTGCAGGACATGTATCCATGAGATTAACAGATTGGGTGGTTTTTTTTTTTGGTAATCTTGTAATTAGGTAGTTTGACAGAGTTTGATTTTGCTTTGCCTTTATTTAAAGGCAAAAATACATTTGGACAGTATGATTATTATATCCTATGAAAAAAAAAGGTGTAGAAACACCTTAAAACTGACTTCAAGAATTACTTACTTGTAAAGCAGCTGGATCGTAGGTGACAAGAGTTCTTCGACTACTTGTAGGATGGTCAGCAGAGAGACAGAAGGGATGGCAAATCTGTTCTGTGAGAATTTTCAAGGTTTCAGAATTTGGGTTTATTTTGTTTTAATATCTTGCTGATAACTCATCATTAAGGTGTGTGCTTGGGAGTGTGTTTGCACTTACCTCTTAAGGAGTATCTCTACTTTGTTCTCAAGATGGAGAGATAGATTTAGATATATTTGTGTGCATATGAATATAAACGATAAAATCAATATAAATATATATATATGAAAACAAACCTTATCAAATGATTCTGGAATCGCCTCTCACTCAAACAGAAATGTTCATTCCCACTACTCTCACGTGACCTACTTTTTGGAAATCACAGCTTAATTCTGCATACATTGTGCAGCCTGTGAGATGTAGGCAAACATTAGTTTGTATTGTGCATACAGTGAATATTTTAAAACAAATTCACTTCTGTTAAAAAGTGTAATGGTGTTGTGGTGACCTTCCATTTTGAGGAAATGAAGGAGAGAAAAGCTGAATATAATAGGGAATGATACAGTGGTATCAGTCCATCTTCTGAGATGCTCCCTGGTCTGAGTGACAGGCAGTAATTGATGTGCTCTCGTTGCTTTGTCACCTCAGCTTATCTTCATTCTAATTATTGCCACCTGCCTGCTCTGACTGAGCATTTGGTGTGGGTGTTGGGATGCCTCCTGAATGCCGTGCAGGCTTCATGTCATGAAATACCCTGTCATGGATGAGAAGGATATGCAGAATTTTAAGTTACTGAGGAATATCTGACCTCTGCAGTGTAAGGCAATATAGGGATGTGCTGCAAACTATTTAGGGCATAATTATTGAAAATGTGTTTTTGATCGTAATATTGTGGTCACTTTGGCAGAGAATGCTAAAATGAATCCTTAAGGAGCCTGGAAAATATTACAATTCAAGTCTTCAGAGAAAAGAGCAAAGGTCTAATTGAAAGTAATTTTAAATTGTTTCTGCTAAAAATTAGAATTACTTCTGTAAAACTGACTCTAGTATTCTGATTGAATTGCTGCCTGGATTTGATTGTTGATGTAATTAGTGTCCAACACAAGCAGTACCAAATAGAAGGTGAGTGTGAAATTGTAACATATTTTGTTTCTTTGTTTTTGTTAGTTGATTTTAGCTAAAAACCAAAACACTGTTTACGTGTTATATTAGAGTTTACGTGTGATAAACAGAATTCGCTTTTGTTAGTTGAATTACTAGCAAATAACAGTAATTTTTTGCATTTTCACAGCATCATCTGCTGTTAATTTACATCCTGATATCTCATGTCCATGTTAATTTAATGCTAATGAGCACGTTGGTAACGATGGCTGTGGCACAGCATATTCAAGAGCTTTATTTTAACCACAGTGTTCATTTTCTGAAAAGAATCAGTTTTCTGTTCTTACTTCCACCCCTCTATTTGGGTGCTTGTCATTTGCCTTTTTACCCATTTTATGACTACAAAATGTAAGAATATCCTTAAATACAGGAAAATTTTTAGCCTTTCCTGAGAACAAAGAAAGGCAAGCTATCAGTGTTCTGCATTAGGTAACAGATTTTAGCTCCTGTTTTCATATTTCTTTAGGCAGAATTAGCATAGGAACCACTGAAGTCTGGAATCCCTACCACCTGATGCAAAGGTTTTGCTACTGACTGACAAAGTTTTTTGAAGGGCCAATATATTTGCAAGGCATTTTGCACATTAATACCTTGGTTTCTATATATGCTAATCTGCTGTTACAACTTTGACTTTGTTTTGTTTTGGTCAGGCTGGTTTTTAATCTAACTTTTGTTTTAAAGTGCCTGTTCTCTGGCTCTCTGTACACCTGGCTACTGAAATGATGAATATTTACAATCTTCTGTGGCAAGAGGAAAAGCTGTTTTAAATTAAATATTAGAACAGGCAGATTTTTTCAATATACAGGGCTGTTTGTGCGTAAACAGCCAACACCGAGTGCACTGATTGTTTTTACATCAGGGAAAGCACTTGCACCTGCCCAGCCTTTCGTGTCTCAGCTGTTTATGGCCCCAGCTTCCTTAAGTCTGTCTGACCCACCACAGTGCTCTTACTCTGCTGCATCTCCAGCAGCTTTAAAGGGCCTCTTAAAACACCAAAAAGGCAGAAAAAAATGGTAAGTTGAAAGGGAAGACAGGTATTATGTAGAAATGAGGCAGTTGGTTTTAAATAGGTTGGTGGTCCTATGTTTGTAGAGCTTTTGTGGTCATTTTTAGTTCACAAAAGACTTGTGCTATGAGAATTTTCTCCATTGTACATCACAGGTAATAGGTTTTCAATTAATTACTCCCAACCTACTACTCTTAACTGGGAGAATCTTTCATAGACCAATGAAATATTCCAAATTTCTCAAAAGATTCCGACATGCAGTTACTAGTCATGTGAGTGGGAGCTGTATGGGTTCCCTAATCACTTAAGTAGCTTTGAAGAAAACTCATCCTTGAGGTTTTTATTTCTCTCCAGTAGTGTTTATAGTCTGCTTTGAACAAGATAAAAAAATTTCTTTGCATTGCACTGAGAGCGTAGAATTGCCATTTTGTGTTAACAGAAACATTGTGAAAAAGTTCTCTATTCTTTAAAATCAACATGAAATATTCATCTAAGCTGTCAATAAATATTTAAAGGAGATGTGAAATTTTCATGCATTTTAGAAAGGAATATTAATTAAAACATTGTAAGGACTGAAACACTGTAGTGAATAGGAGACTTGTATTAACATCTGTTAAACTCAGACCAGGTACTTGGTTTAATTTAGTGAGAAAAGTGGGAAAATAGGGAGACTTTTTATTAACCCCTTGATGTGTATAACCTGGGATTGGGGCATTGGTTTAAGATATGGAAGACCCTGAGTTGCTGATCTCCTGGGATAGGCTGGAAACTCTTTTTGGTCATTCTGTCAGGCCTCTCTTCTTGAATTAAGGCTTTCTGTTTTGGTACCTTCTGTCCTTAGAAGGGCACAAAAATACTTGTGTTCTTTGCACACTTTGGATAATATTATTCTGTATGCTGTGTGCTTTTATTGCTTGCTGGAATCAATCAGGTTTTGGGGATCAGAATGAAGGAGATGTTCAGGACTTTAGAATAAGATTTCTGAGTATCAGGAGTTATTAAACAAAGAGAAATTGTTCATTTTAAATTAAAATTGTGTTTAAGAAAACAAGGAATTTAAAGAAGTTTGATAAAGCAGACATACGGTCATTCTTGGGTTTTTTTTTTTTTTTTTTAGATTGGAGAAAGATGAGATTTGATTATTTGGGTGGGTTTTTGTGCCAATACATATCAGAAATTAAATTTCTGCAACACTACGGAAAGCAGCTGTACTTCAAAGTCCTAGTTATTTCCACAGTGCTGAAAAACAATATGTAAAGAGAACTGAAGAATAAATATTGGGAAAATGGGGAATGTATTGTAGGGGAATATCCTCTATTCTCATTTATTTTAAAGCTGCTCTGAAATGTGTTCTTGGTTGTATTTTTGTCTGCAGTGTTATTGTTAGTTTAAGAGAAGATCCTTTTAGATTTATTCTGCATTGGTGCTTGAAAGATTTTGAAAGTGTGAAGTAAATGGTGTATTTTTGGGAGAGGGGGGAGTGGAAAATAAAAATTTTCATGCAAATGAGAGTTTGGAGGTGTGCATACCTCGGTCAGGTTTGTTGGTGCAGCTGGTGAATTAGGTGGGACTGCTCCTGGTTTCTGTTTTTCAAGGGAAATAAAACATTGCAACTTTATCCCTTCTTGGGTTTCTTTGGCACAGTGCCGTTCATACTACCTGGCCTCCTTTGCTCCTTGCTTGCCATCTTTGCTTTCAGCCTCCCCTCACATCACTTTCCTCTGAGATTCCCCAGGGTCTGGCCCTGGGATTTTGGCTTCCATTCAGAAGAGGCTTTTGAAATTCTACAAAACCTGACCTGATTGCAAATATTTATATTAGGGACAGGAGGGAAATAAAATGCTTCCTATACACAAAGGAGAGATGTGGTTGCAGTTGTTATTACCTTACTGAGGATAGTCCTGCTCTCATTGATTCTCCCATCCCATATCTCAGTTCATGTCTTGCCTGGAAGGTGTTTAGAGGGGAGCCTACTGCATTTTTGGGTATTGATGCCAATTTACTGATAACATATGGAGGAAATTCAGCTTTCAGCTTCAGTTTTTCTCTCCACTAGGCTGGCCACTATTGCCTTCTAGAAAAAAGTACTTTCAGAAGCTTAAAAGCCATTAATAATGTATGATCTTTATAAAAGTTTATCGAGTTTAAAGAGGCTTGCAAATGAATATTGCTTAGTACTGTAGCAGAAATGAAGTCTGCTGTTCAAATACCGGTTCAGGAAACCAAGCCATGAAAACTAATCTCAGTTAAAATGGTTTGTATTAATGTTCTGCATTCCTGTAAAAAATTGCAGTGCTAATTTTATTGACCAGTTATTAGTTCTGTGTCTTAATATTCAGATAAAGCAACATTTTAACTTAGAGAACGTCAGTGCAAACCAACAGAGAAACTATGTTTAAATCTTTGTTATACAGTATATTGTTGTTGTTGCAAGGGTAAAAATAAATTCAGTGGGAAATTTGGCTGGTTTTCAGTCTGAAGGCTTTGAAATAAATCAATATTACGGTTATCATACTTTGGTGAGTATCCTAAATGAGTGTCGTGGTTGATACGTTCAGCTCGTTATTGCAGAGTGCTGCTCAGCGCAAACAGTACAGCCAGGAGCAGTGGGGCAGGAGGAGCTGCCTCTGCTGACAGGACAATATTTGCTGAGCAGTGGTGAGAGGTTCCACCTGCTGCGGCAGGAGATATTCCGCTGGGGAGGCTGCAGTGGCAGCAGGATCCCACCCGCAGGCCTGTGCTGCTGCTCTGACCCACCTGCTGCACAGCTGAAATCAGAGGTGTGGCACTGCACAACCTGAAGCACAGCAGGTGTTTTCCTTGGGTGCAGATAAAGCATGCCACGGATGTAGTGTCACATGAAAATACAGGCATCTGTTTTCCACTTTTTTGAATTTAGTTTTAAAAAAATCAACTCTTAAGTGGTTTTTTTGTCTATCCAGGATACAGTAAATGACAAGGCATTTCTGAGGCAATTCTGATATCTCTTAACATTCAGTATCTCCAGTCTGAAATCAAGAATACACACATAAGAGTTGCTGAGCCTGTTGTGTTATAGATGTGAGCGCTGTTTTGGTGGGCCTGGGTTCAGAAGCAGGACGGTCTGCAGGTGCAGTTGGATTGCAGATACCTGAATGCTGTATCAAGGCTTTATAACAGATTTTTAGATGCATGTTTTCTGCAAGCCACTTTTAAAGTGTTGCTTCAGGTATTGTGTTCTGCCTTGAAGGTGCGTCCATAAAAATGTGTGCTAGGCAGGGCAGATATTGACTGAAATGAGTTAGGTCTTTAAAAATCTGTACATTTACCAGCTCCTGTTGCTCCTTTATCTCTGAGATTAAGGGTGAAATAAGTCTAGATGGATATTAGTGTCTGTAGGTTGTAGTGTCTTAGCTAACATTTATAGCTGCTGTCCTGCTTGCAGCCTCGTTTGGGAAGCTGAAGGTTGTCTTCCAAGTGGATCAAAATATCCCTCCCCTCTCCTGACTCAGCAGAACTCGAGGGCCTGTTGCAGGTCTCAAAAGACCCTGTTGTGTCCCAGTGGCTCTCTAATTAGCGGAAAAAAGCAAATGGGAAATTCCTTTAGCACAGTTGGAGTGAATGTTGAAACACTTCATGCAAGGCTGAACTCCAATTCATGAATGTACTGCGGGCAGCTTTCAATACAGCGATGCCAAAACCCGGGCTGTGCCATGCCAGAGAACCCTCCATACCAGCACACTCTATGTGAAATGCAGGCGCCTCTTCTTCTGACCTTTGGCAGCTGCTTAATCAGACCTTGGGCAGATTAAAACTGTCCCTTTAAAATAATGCAAGGGAATATCAAGGCAACATGAGCAGTGTTCACTCTCTTGGTAAATAAGAGTATTTTTTTTCCCTGCTCACTCTCTGGTGCAGATGGAAAGTACCAGCATCCTCTTTGCAAGGCATGACTTCGTGATGAGACCGTACTAGGGTATGTAAATCGGCAAAGCTCCTAAGGTGGAGCTGCTGTTTTTCCACTCACTGTTGGCGTTGGGAATGCTGCAAGCCTCTGAATTGATTTTTGGTTACCTGTGTAAATCTTCTGGAAAGGCTCGATCATCCAAAAGGATACAAAGAGTATAAAATATCTCGGTGGCTATGTAAAATGATGAAAACTTCCTTTCTTTTAATGTCCTTTCTTTTAATGTCGTTTGTAGTTTTTTTTTTTTTAGTGTGGTTTCTGACATTAGTTGGGAGAGGTACGTGCTTTGTTATGGCTTGCAAGGAATTTGAAGTCCTAAGACTATTTTGGAGGATTGTCACTGCAGTTTGGGAATGATCATCCATTGTAAATAATTTTTTGCAGGTGGATTGCTGAATGTGACCGGATTAGGTGATGCTTATTATTCTGGAAATGGAATTATGTAAGGATAGCACAGAAGGTGCCATCCTCTGTATTAGTGAGATTTGAAAGAGGGACGCAGAGATTCACTTTATGCTGTCAAAATTCTTACAACAGTGCTCTTGGCTGGCAGAAGCGTTCTGCTGGTCACTTAAGAACAGTTATTTTTTGGCTTAACTGCACTGAAAATATTCTCTTGGGTTGGTTTTCTTGTCCTCTTGAGATTCCCCCTTGTGCAATCACAAAGATGCACTGCTGCTCCCCGCACAGACTCCCAGAGAGATAAATCCAGCTTTTGTCCTGCGGAATTCTTTCGGCCTGGCACTGACAACGCTAGTGGCCTCATCTGATTAAATCTACTTCACTGCCATGCAACATGACAAATGCTTTTGGTTCAGGTTGAACGGTAAAGCTTTTGCAAACGGGAAAAACAGTTGTCAGCTGTCACTGTTGTGGGACCAAACGCACTTTGTGCTACAACAAGCAGACAAAAAAGCCTCTGAGCCGCACAGCAGATCAAACGGGAAACCCACTCAGGGTACATCCAGTTCTATTAAGACACGAGTGTGTTTTTATCGAGACTTGTTTAACAACACAGGGGAGAACATCTGTTAGCAATTGGTAATACGGAAAAATATTGTCTTTAGCTCTCAAGAAAGCTTAGACATTGCAAAATTACAGGATACGGTATCATTTGCAAGATGGGATATTTTGAAATTTTAATATGTTTTACTTACAAATGTAGTTTTTGACTTAATTTGTCGCAAAAAAACTAAGTACCTTTAGAGGAAAATCTATTTTGAGGAGCTTTGGAGAAAGCTGCTTGGCTGCAGGGTGGTGGGACTGCTTCAGAAATTAAGAGTGAGAGGGAATTGAGGTTTAAAATGACATCTGGGTGTTTAACATGTCCTGGCTATTGAGTTTCTTGTGCACTCTGGGTTTTTATTCTACCACTCCTCCAGCTGCACTGAAGAAAGAAGTACAGAAAGTTTGGGAGAAATTGGGATATTTCTGAGTGTACCTCTTAAAAAAAATTATTCCTTGTTTTCTTTGAATAGATGAAAAAATGAGCATAATATACTGGCTCTTTGTTTTTCTTAAATGACTGTGTAGGAATACATGGTTTTTGAATTGGAGCTTGTTTTGGACTCTTTAATCTGGAATAGAATCAGTTGGCCTCAAAACTATGCCCAATTTGTACTTAATCCCAAACCTATTGGGCATCTTACCCTTCTTGTAGAAAGTACCATGCCTAGTGCAGTGCATGTTGACATTTCCTTTTGGGGCTCTTCTTCTCTTAGTCACTGAATCAGTTTTTAATTAAATACAAGTAGAGTCTGGCTGCTAATATAAGCCTCTCTTTCAAAACCAAGTCAAGCTGAAAACCTTTCTCTGCATGTTTTCCACTGCATTCCCAATTTGAGCATTTCATGTCTGGAAGGTGGAGGGGGACCAGCACTCTTTGAATTGTGGCTGTCAGTGTGAAGTTTGCTAGGCCTGGGGATGCAGTGCTGACCGCTGTGGGCATGTCTGCCTTGCCATTTCCCGGCAGCCCTGCCCACTGCCTCCCCTGCGCAGGCTGGCAGTGAGCCAGCGCTGACCCACAGGCACAATGTGCAAGCTAATGCAATAAGTGCTGCTGAGAGCAAGGGGGAACCTGATGATGCCAGCAGGGCTTGCAGAGCGTGGAGCTCGCTCCTGCCACATGTGTGTCAGAGCCTGGGAGGGAGGCAGGGCGCTGCACCTTGGAATATGACAGCCTGGCTGACGGGGCACGATCTCTGCTTCTTCTGCAAGGCCAAAGCAATAATAATTGTCATTGGTGCTTCTGTGCTGTGGCACTCAGCCTTTACACCTGCCCAGACTGTAAGGGAGCTCTTCTTCATTAGACTTTTCATACTGAACAGGGAAAAGTTCATCTAAAGGTTTTACGTGGGTTAATCCTCAAACTGTTGTGCGGAGCCATCCTCGGGGATATATTTTTATAATGTGCTAATGGCTCAGTGACTGGCGAGAGGAATGAAATGCTTAGGCCTGTCAGCTAAAGGGCACTACAAGTCCTCTTTGGTCCTTAATATAGTAAGGACATCTTAACGGCTGGCATCCCTTCTCAGCTTTGTGACTTTCCATTCAGTTTATTTTGTGTTACAGCTGTTCGGGAATTGTTAGAACCACCAGTTTTGGGGGAATCGTGTAACTGAATTAAAATAGTCGTTTCTGCTATCACCGCTTTTGCTTTGTGAGGTGCCATTCCCTCCCTGCTCCTTCAAAATCTCTGGTCACAGGGCAGGCAAGAACTAGCAAGTCTAGCAAGACTCAGTAATGAAGACAAATTTATTTTCCCAAGCCACAACTTACAATCTGCTTTCCTTTATAAAAATGAGATCAGCATCTTAATTTTAATTAAGTAGAAGACCGTTAGCTAAAGCCTCTTGAACACATAGCATGAAAAATAGGAAGGACGCCAAGGAGTTATGACTGCTGAGATAATTTCATCTTGCAAGTTGGGGCACCAGCCGTGCGTCCTTCAGCTTAGTTTCCAAACCTGCTTTTGACGTCTGAAGCAGCTTGGCACCTGGTGAATGTCACGGTAAGCCGTGCTGTCAGCCTGGGGCTCAGGGTCCCTTGTGATACTGGGAGCACGGTCAGCAGAGGACACCTGTCCTGAGAGAGACAGTAAGAAGTTCTTCTTGGGTCACAGAGCAAGGAAGCTCTGAGGTGTCTCAGAAAATGTGTCAAAATTCTTAAGTGCTGTAAACTACTTTATAAATAACTGGGAATTGAATTAGCAGTCATTCCTGTTAGGAGTTGTCTCAAATACTCTCAGTGGAAGCAGTGGTGTATATTTACAGTTATCTAATTACTGGCCACCAATGAGTATCTGTAGTCTCTAAACCTATTCAGGAAAGTGAGGAATGTCAGATCGATTGATTGTTCCCTCAGTTCTTTATCTTTCCTTTCTCTCTTCGATATCACAGGCCAAATTCTGCGCTCTGTATTATAGGCAAAGAAAAACTGTGTTGCACTACCTGTTGCTGAATCCTCCTTGTGTGGGATTTGTGTTCTGACCTGACAGCTCGGGCGCTGCAGCTGGTCTCACACCAGCTGCTGCTTCCCCCTCAGCCTGGAAGCCGGCACGTGGGATCAGGACTGCAGCAGGGTAGGAAGGCAGATGCAGTTTTTCAGTACTACACTTTTTTACTGCCCCACCTTCCGTGACTGGGTAGCTTTGTGGAGCTTTGGCTGAATTTCCATTACTTATTAGCTATCTCTCTTTCCCTAAAGGATTAAATAGATTACTTTGCTGCTAACGCCTAGATTGACTTCAGAGGTAGCTTGGATCCCGATATTAGTCTTGCACTTTAGTGCTTTTAAGGAGATTGCTGTAATGACAGTAGATGAAGCCAAATACAAAATACTGCATTACAGCATTATGTAGGTAGTGTGTATATGTATAAAAAGGTATGTTGAGTTACCACCCCACCCTCAAGATTTAACTGGAATTTGGCAAGACCATGAATTTGCTGTTAACATAGAACAGCTGCAAGAGCACAGTGGATTTTAAGCTGTTCAAAACCTATTAAAATCCCTTTAGTGGTCCTTAGGCTTAGGAGGAAGAGAGAATAAATTACTGCTTTGACAGAGTTGCTAGTCTTACAAATAGCACTGATGGCTGCAAAGAGTTTGCCGAAGTAGCCTCTGAAATGTTAAAGCTCCAGTTAGACATGAGCAATTTTTGGGAGGATTTTTTAAACTGATAATCTTGAGATGGACTTTGAACTTAGAAAGCCTGTCACAGTAAAAGGCTGTCAGTGCTTTTATGGTTGGGCACACTGTGATTGGCACTGTCCCTGCTGGTGTTGCATCTGTGCCCGAGGTCTCGCTGCCGTCCAGGGACTGTGCACAAAGGCAGCTTTGTTCCCTTCTCCTTGACCCCAGGGAATCAGTGCACGGCCAGACCGGTTGCTGCAGAAGATCAGAAGCTCACTGTGGAGCTCTTGAGGAGGAGGATGCAGGGAAGTTGGTTTGAAAGTGCTTGAGCAGAAAAATAGGTTAATTTTCTTTAACATTTTAGACAATATAGTGGTCTCAGGATACAAATTGAGATTTGTTTTCAATGTTTACTGCTCTATAGGGTTTAATATTTTACTTTTTATATTAGGCGTGGTAGCCAAATATGGATTTGAACCACTGCAAGTGCTCTAAAAACTGAGCTGTGCTCAGTTAAATCTCCCTGGCTGTGGCTTTATTTGGAAATACGAAGCAAAGGTTCTGTCAGCTAATGCACCCCTACTCCTATGCATCTGATGCCTAGAAGAAAAGTTCCCCATACAATTCCACCAAGGACCATCCATTCAGTCTCTAAATAAAATTACTCTATTTTCTTGTAGGCTGTTGTTTTTGCTTTCAGCTTGTTCTGTGTTAATGGCGTTTTGACGTGACTTTTTAAAAGCAAGCCACAGTGTTGGCTTCTTGCATGAGGCGCTCTAAGCAGATGCAAGATCCTGTCATGGAAATCAAAGAACACAGTTATTTGGTGGATGTAGGATGAGCCATAGCACTTTCCAGGCATCAGTGTAAGACAGAAGAACCTTACCAGCCTCTGCTGACTTTTGGAATGAGCGCTGTGAAGGTAAGGCAGGTTCTTCATCTAATTTGAGGGACACAGATCCTGAAGGAAGGAAAATTTGTCAGTTTTTTGCAGAGCAGATGGCTGTATATTGATTTGGATGGAGCTATTTTAATTTCAAGTCCTCTGCAGCAGCAGAAAAAATATGATTTCAGTCTCATAGCTATATTTATGTCTGTAATTGGTAGTTAATACAATTCTGGTCAGAGTTTGCAGAATCATTTCTTTTGTTAGGCAGACAGGAGACAGCTTCATCCATTAGCTTTAATCCTATTTCATGGGAAGCTGGATGTTTAAATGTTAGGCAGATTTGCTCCCTGATTGACAGGAACTATTGTATCTTTGTCACCCTCTAAAACTGGAAGAAGGTGTGGCTTAGGGTCGCATGGATAAAGGTGGTGGTATGGCACCTACTACTGGGTATTTCTGGAAAAAATTGTTTGGGATGCCAGATGAAGTCTGAACAGCTTTTACTTCATTCTTCCTGACTCAGTACAGCCTGGGTTGTGGTGGTGCAAAATGAAGACTTATGTGGAAGAAATGGAATGGGATTCATTATCTGCTGATGAGTCACCTCATTTGAAGTCTGTCTGGTCATTGTTTTCACTGATAAAAGAGAAATGCGCATGTCAGTTGAGTGGAGGGCTGTGATCCCATCTAGACTGGCAAAGGACAGCAGAAGGATGTGCGTTCCTGCTGGTTGATCTTAAGGAACACCAAGGGATGCTTGTCTTCATCGTGGCTTTTGTGGTATAAGTCCTGGGTAAATGGATCAGTGTAACCTTTCCCAAATGATAAGGCACGAAGGTATTTTTCCTCAGAAATAAGCTTTAACTGTAGTACTTGAAGTTTAATATGTAGTTTTTTGGGGGGACCCTCACAACTTCTTGAATTTTAAAGCAGGCACTGAAATAAAGTCAATCAAGTTTTGATTAGAATTTCAGAATTATCATTGGGAATTATGGGTATGAGGTTAATCATTACAAACTGTTGTAAGAAAACTAGCCATGAGAGTGCCTGTGATCAACAATCAAATTGTTTTCCTCTTTAACCTTGAAAATTATGCTTCCTCTTAAAAGGGAAAGGGAGGAAAATGAACCAAACCTGACAACTAGCATGATTCATCAGATAATTTTAGTCAGATAGCAATTATACCTCGAATTGTCATTTTAAGGAAAAAAAAAAATCTATAGTAGTACGTGTTAAACCCAGTTTAGTACCTCCTGTAGTTAAAGCACAATGGTGTTATGTATTCTGAAATGGGCTCAATATCCCAGAGAGGTCTGAACTGTAGCTGGCACTTACACTGCCCTGGAAACAGGTTAAACGTGTGCATGCATGGGGACTGCAGGACCAAGATGTGCTGCTTTGAAAGAGGAAGATGACAAGAGATCTGCCAGGTTAAAAAAAAAAAAAAAAAAAAAAAAAAAAAAAGGGTTCGTTCAGAGGCATCACAGAGTAGGCTGACAGGAGGTGGAAGTAGCAGAACTTGTGCAGGAGATGTCTGAATTTGGCAGGGATTTAAAATTCAGTCTAAAATAAAGTTAGATGTATGCAGGCAGAGTGAATATTGAGCCTGTACACTCTGTTCAGTGTGAGCACATTGTGGGAATAAGTGATATTTCCACCTGAAATTTGTCAGAAAGCTTGGGCAAGCTTAATGCTGGAAAATAAGGGGTTTAAAAAAATTCAGACAAGTTCTTTACTGAATATGAAAGGTATTTAGTTGTTAAGGGTTTCACCTGTGTTTTTTATAATTTTCAATTTGCGTTGGTTAAGATGACATCTCCAAAACAAGCATATGGCAAAAGTGGTGGTATGGATGAAATGTGAAGTGGTTTTCTTCTCTTTTAGGATATAGTTTTGGTGGTTAAGGAACATTTAAGTCTGTCTTACCGTTTATAGGGTGTATTGTAAACTATTAAAATTATCTTGAGTTTAGAAAGGCAATAATGACCAATGCAGTTCAGTCACAGAAGAGTGCTGGATGATGTGTGGGTGGGAGAAACCGGAGCTGAGATTCTCTGGAGACTGGCAGATCCTGACACGTGTGGTTGTAGCCCAGCCTCCTGCATGGGTTATGGGGAAGGGCAGTGCCATCACCTAGATTTGGGTGTGGATGCTCGAGCCTGTGTGGTCCTGCTGGGCACCTGTGGGCTGCTGCCAGGCCAAGCCAGAGATTTTTCCACCTGCTTGGCTCCTAGACAAGAGCTTGGGGGTGAAAAGGAGGGGGCAGAATCTCTAGCGAGTTCTGAACTCACACCTGAGTGTTTTTCAGGTTTGGAAAGATTTTACAGAAAACAGATGCAGTATATAATGGTGTAAACTCCATGTTTCTGTGGAAGAGAGTGCTGAGTGTGTTGTGCACATGCTGCCCTTGCTGTTCCTAACTGGAAGATGCGTTTCCGTTATGATTTTGGGTATTGCACTGTCAATGGTGTGCTGTCCTGTGCTCTACCTGCTCATATGTTTTGCCAGTAGCTGTTAATAAGTCGCACAAGTGTCTGTACTGAAGACCACGTTGGTGTTCTTTTGCTGAATGTTTTCTTTTTCCATTACTGTGACTGCAATTATGACTTTTACCAGAGTAACTACACAGACTATGGAAATCGAGTTATTGAGGGCATCAAGTAGCTTTTATTTAGAAATCGCATCCTATGGAGGAAAAAGCAATAATAAGTAAAAATATCTTAAATTCAATTACTGAATGCTTAGCTGAGGCAAAGTGGGAACATGTCATCTAAACTAATATAATAACCAAAACCCATTGTCCTAATTGTCTTGACTAAATTATAACTACTGAAATCTTGCAGTGGAGAGCAAGGTATGTATCCATGATACATCTGAGAACATGGAAAATTAATGTATTTTTTCCTTTTTTTTTTTTTTTTTTTTTTTAGGTAAGTAACCGAAGGGGACATGAAGAATTGACATTTAAATGGCCAGCATGTTGCAAAAGGTATTTCAATTTATATTCAATAAGAAATGTGCAAATAATTAATTTCAGTACATATTTAATGAGTATTTCCCCCCCTTTTTCTTTATTTGCTCTATTGAGACTGTCTTGTCAGAGAAATTAAAGAACCTGGGTCTAGCTAGTTGACTAAAATTATTTTACTTGCTATATAAGTAGTAGTAATAATAATAATAATATGATGGTGATGATGAATGAAATACTTAAGTGTCGTTCTTGAAATCTCCTTTTGCATTGGCCATCACTGGAAAGTCTGTTTAACATACTGATTATAAAGTGATAGATGCATTGCATCTGGTTTCTAAGACCTGATACCACTAAGTAACTCTGAGGAAGCTAAACCCAGATTTGATACCTAAACAGCTCCTTCCTTGGCAGCCAAATGGATATGGAGGTATGTGAGGCCTTATCTTGCGTTGGGAAATAAAGTCTGTAAATATGCTGTGAACAAAATGCCGCTGGTGACGCCCACACAGAAGCATCAAAGAAAACCCAGCTATATTTCATTTGCAATAGCTCTCCTACCAATTATTTTTTCACATCACTGATAATTGATTATGATTTTGTAGAATGTTTGTTGCCACGTTGCTGTCTGTGAAATCCCATGGGAGAGTGTAGGTTGATGGGAGAGAGGTGGTTACAGAGAGCAGTTCCTGTTAATACCGATTAGGGGTTGGTAATGCAAAGCTGTTTGGAAAAATCCTCTCGAAGTCTGGTTAAAGGAAGATGAATCTGGCTTACAAAACTGTCAGTATTTCCTAATTATTTCCATTAGAGTGAAAGTTATACTTCTTAATCTTTTTGACAAAAGGGTGCAAAGAAGAAGATAGACCTATTGATTAGGAAATGTCTGGGGATAGATGTGAGTTTTGATTTCAGTGAGGCAACTGAGATTTATCCCTGAATTTCCTACTTCTGAAAAGATTATGGAGTCTAATGGATTGCTATCTGTTCCCTTTCTATCAATTTTGAGTTAAAACCCCCAGACTATACTGGACACAAAAATCAAGTATTCTCTGACAAGATTTTCAGCTGAAAAACTCTGGTTTTGTCTTTTAGAGACTTTCCAATATTGGCTGCATGTAACTACTTTGTCTTTCTCTGCTGTTTTTCCTGGTTTTCCTTTGTCTGCGCTGGGATTTTGTTGACAAAGAAATGTCATGGAGAAACAAAGCTTCACCTGAAGCTGATTTAGTGAACTGAATTTGGGAATATTTCGGTTTAAGATCAAATCTGTCCAACTGAAACTTTGGTTGTACTTAATTATTCTGATATTAAGAAGTGTTTTGAAAGATGGGGTATAAATGTGTTGCAGCCAAGCAAGAAAACAAGTCAGTTTGTTTCTTTCCTGAAGCTTGCTGCAGTTTTACTGTCTCACAGGTCTTTGTGAACAGAAGCACAAACATACCAATGTGTACAAGTTCTGCTTTTTATCAGTGAATAAGTGCCTTTGTGGGAACTAAAAGGTCTTTTCTATTCCCCAGAGAATTCCACAACATCATTTTGGCCTTTGAAAAGAGAAAGTTCTTGGCTAGCATTAAAACAAAATGCTGCCGCTTGTGGCCACTCTAGAGTTGTTTTTTTTGTGTGTGTGGTGGTGTTTTTTTTTTTTTTAATTTGAGGAGCTAGACACTTAAAAAACCCCTTTCTGTTATGAAGGGGAGGCAAAACTTGCGGAAATGAAGGAGAAACCTACAGTGCAGTGCAGTCATTGCTTTCTGCATGTGGAGTTCTGAGCACTAATAACCCCTGGTTACTTGAAACTGGTAAAAATCTATATAAAATCAACATTAATTACTTGTGCACTACTTTTATATGGAAAGCAACAATATTAGATCTGCTGCAACGCTTAATGAATGCTGCATATATTTGCTAAGTGTAAAATGAATTCAAGTTGGTCCTGGCTACATTTATGTCCCATGGGCTACACTAGGATACATTGTGGGGAAACAGATATAATGGTATCAAAAGATGAAATTAGAGTGATTTGTTTCAGGCAATTTAGTTTATTACATTTGACATCTTATCAGGTCTCTGAAACATAACTAGAAGCTTTCTCTTGGAAACATGTAGTGTCCTGTCTGTCTTAATGATCATCAGAAGTGGGTTGTTAGGCCTTTGCTGTAATTATGTACCTTCCATCAGAAGCCAGCAGAGACTCTGCTGTTGAGGAATACAAAATTCCTTTTTTTTGGAATAATAATATTATGCCTTGGTAAGTTTTCAGAGGTCATTTCAGTAAACCAGGCATTGCTCTGTGAGCTACATCATCACCACCTTGAGCAATATTGATTCTTGAAGTATAGATTGACTTTTTTATTTCTTTATTTTTAGTTGGTACATTACATTTCTGTCCAGCCATATGTGCGACTCTGAGCTGTCAATAAAAGACTTTACCATTTCAGTGTCATGTTGTCAGTTAATTCAGATAAATGCCAAACAACATGCTAAGGTCAGGGATTCACAAAGGTAGGTCAAAATCCTCTAGGCTTTCAGATTCTCTGGGAATTTTGCCTTGCCTTTTAACATCACCAGTTTCTAGCCTGCATGATCATGGAGGTAGCAGTGGAAACGTGGACTGTGTTCACATGGATTTCTCCAGAGGTAGGTGTTCTCTTTTTTCCAATATACCAAGGACTTGGTAATCAAACCTCTGTTTGTGTATCTGTTTTTATATCCCAGATGAAAATGTATTTATTTGCCTTTGGTTGTGCTATGCAGCAGGGAAATGCTGCTATGTCTATTATTCTTCAAGCTTTTGACGAAAGATACTTAAGCATTTTTGGCACCTGGTCTCCTCAGCTTTCTATGGAGTGGGGCAGCAGACAAACGTCATCCATTCTTTCCTCTTGTGTCTCTGGCTCGGCTGTAAGCAGCTGCATTTTTTCTTGCTGCTGAGCCTGAACTGGGGCAATTGCACAGCATCTGATAAAATGCTGAGAGAAGCAGTAATTTTTCCTTGGAAAATTGAGGTGACTGGTGGGGGGGTTGAATAGCCAGCTTCACAAGAGAACTTGTCAGGAGTCTCTTAACATCATTCCTGTGTTTTTTTAGTACTGGAGAACAACAACAAAAAAAGCCTGCAAATAATAACTGACTGGAAAGATCTGATAGATCTGCTAACTGAGAGATATTTATAATGTCTTATGATTTAGATTGTGTGTTTGCTGTGTCTTTTTGGTTTTTGAAATGTCTGACAAATCCTGTAGCTTGCCAATTTACTGCTCGTATTGATGCCAGTAAGGCATTTAAAAGTGATTTTATTTTTGTAAGGACTGGTATTCATCATCACCAAGTAGTGGTGACATGTAGGTAAAGAAGTTGTCCAAAGAAAGGAAACTTGTTTTTCCAGACCTTGAACAGTTGATCTGCTTACCAAATATTTTTGAGCCTGAGTTGTTGTTTAACCCAAGCTGATTCTGAGTTCTTGGCTGTTTGACTGAGTCCCACACTCTGGTAGTGGCATTTTTGTTTAGATAATTTCATTGTCATAGTAATGAAAGAGGCTGTAAGTGGAGGACCTGTGTGCTTGTATTAAGTTTTTTTTCCAGTGAGCAATGGAAGTTTTAGAACTGTCAGAAGGCTCTTATGTCTGCACCTTTATAATATTTTCCTGCTTTAAAAAAATGGATGCAGCATTTTAGGACTTTTTCATCCTGAAGTACATTAACAGTGAAACTACATCTTTGAGATCGGTGTCAGAAATGCTTGTATGTGCGAACATATCTTTAAATTCTCTCTAGATATATAATCATTTTAAGTTGTGTCCCTTGTCTCCCTGTTTGGATTTTCTAAGGAACAGATACATACATCTGGAAAAAAAAAAACAAAACAAAAACCAAAAAACCAGGATTGAATTTCACATTAAGCGCTGTTTTTGTTGGCAGCCTAACAGGACATGAAAATTTAAATGGGCATAATGAATAAATTACTCTTTGACTTTAGGCTGTTCCTTCAAAACAAGGGTGGAATGGTGTGTGGTATGTTTGCATTGCTTTTTGCCTCTTTGTAAGGGGCTCATTTTCTTCATGATGAGTTTAATCTATCACGATCTCCCCTGTACTCATTTGGTAACCAAAATGAGCATGGAGAAGTCATGGTTATTTTCTTTTTGTCTTCTTGAGGTCTGTGAGTATGAAATGGGAGAAATTCCAGAGTCTCTATGAAGTCTTGAAAGTATTTCAGGTTTGCTATTGATTTTCACATGGAATGCGTTCAGATGCTGGGACAATTAGCAGCTGAGCTAAATGCAACTGAGGACAGGCTCTGCTCCACCAGAAACTGAAGCTAATGGGCCATAAAGGCAGGGAGGATAATTCCAGTGTCCAGCACTAGTCTGTAGCTCGACTGCCATCAGAAGGAGTGGGAGGCGGGATGCGCTGGCCAAGGGCTGAATGCCGCACGCGCGGTGACTCAGAATTTGCCGCTCTAAGAGATTGTGTAGCCATGCTTGAAAACTGCTTCCACTTTAGTGGCTGGGAAGGAAATGAGTGTGGAAAGCAGCTCTTGCTTGAAGCAGTCATGGTTTAAGAAGCAGATTTTATGTGGCCCTTTGGTGGCTTCTTCTTCTGATTTGGATTTTTTCCTTCTCTTTTTCCTTGAGCATAAAAATAGAAGGAAGAAGCAAGTTTGTATAGGCTAAAATCTCCCAAGGTGACTTTGCTTTGTTTAAAAAAGAGCCCAAATACTGGGGAAGTGTTTCACATGGTCCAGAGTTTTTCCACAGCTTATTTTCCAGACAAAAAGTAAAACCTGACATGTGAAGTATTGACTGCAAAGATCAACAGGTTAGCTGCCAAATTTTTTAGTCTATATTAACCTTTCTGCCAAAAATCTTATTTGTTTTATTTTACCACAAGCATGGCAGATGAAAGAACGTTGTTTTTCCAGTGAGGGAATGGGTAGTTTTTATCAGCCTGACTTCTTATATTCTGTTTGTAACCATTTGTTCAGAAAACACTCCATTCTAATGCAGCTTTTGCAGTTTCTTAATTGTGCCAGAAGAGATGAAAACGTAGGCCTGGCCACTTTTGCAGAGCTGCTTTTGAAAATATTCTCCTGGCTTTAATATTTCAGACAATCTCAGATAAGACGAAAATGCAGAATATTGTTGCTTTTTCTTTTCTCCATCTGTGTTCCAGTGCTATTTCTGGCACAGGTAGAAGTTGAAGATGGGCCAAGGTACACATCCTTGCCATGATTTCAAACACCACTGAAGATTTGGGAGTGTCGAATGTCATCCTTTTGAGCTTGTGCCTACTTCTAAATGTGTTTGTGTACAGCAGAATTTTCACTCCTAAGTCTTTAAGTGCCTCTTAAAAATGTACATCTAACCTTGTGTCAGTCTGAGTGTTTCATGCATGCTCTGCTCCCTCTGAATATTAGTTTAATTGGCTCTATTTCAAGAGTCAATGGGAAATCCACTGGAAGTGAGATTTGTGTTCAATACAAGTGTTAATGGTAGAAAGTTTTCCACAGACACCGTTGAGGGCAAACTAGGTCAGTCTCATCACTCTTCTTCCTCTAATGGATAGGCCTGGGTTTTTTCCTTCCTAAAGTATCAGTGCCACATAGTTAATACATCTGTTCTCATAAATAATTTGCTTCCCTAGGCTATTCTACAATGGCATGAAATAGTAATTAAAAAATGATAATACCCCCGATTTTTTCATCTATTAGAAGAGAACTAGCTGAGGTAACAAAATCCTCCCCCTATGTACACGTTAGGTTAGGAATGAGAAGCTTTTAATGAACTTCTAATGTCCAGGTAAGTCATCAGTATAATCCCCCACACAATCTGTTGTCCAGGTTTCTCTGGGAAGGAGGAAAAGAGCTGGCATGTATTGTATATATTTACAAAAACACCGTAAACCTGGTCTCACCGTAAACCATGGTAAACTCATGTCTGTAACATCTCCGGGCAAAGGCTGCATGGCTGCAGAGATGGAAATCCAAAGGCAGAGGAAGTGATTTTGATTTGCTTTCTGTACTCAAGCCTTTCAGCTGAAGAAATGGTGAAAGTTGGGCTGCTTTGCTGCCTGCTCTTATTTTGATCAGACTGTAGCATCACAGCAGTTTGTGTCATGAATTTGTAACCATGAGAACAAATTATGATCTGCTGTAGCGGTAATTATATTAACTGAAATGGTCATAAAATGATAGAGAGGAAGCTGCATGTATCAAAGCTGTGCAGTCAGTATTCTCCTCAAACATTTCTAATGAAAAGAAAATATCAGTGTGTGTGCGTGTATATATGCACGTGAGTGGGTGTAGAGTGTGTAAGTGTACGTTAAATAAAACAAAGTCCATCTTCATAATTTGAGATTAGCAAGTGTTAATGAACTTAAAAATTCTCTGAGGCAAGTCGGCTGATGTAGCTGAACTAAAAACTCAAGGCCCTTGGATAAAACCCTGCCAGGGTAGGCAATAGACACTTTCTGCTACATTTAGCTCTTTTCCTTAGGCGTAACCAGATATTTTGTAGATGGGAATTTGGTACAGACTCTTTAGAGTCTGTTTGCAGTTTGTTGTAGAAGAGATTGTCAAGCAAATGCAAATAGTGGATTGAAATCAAGACTCCTAAACAGGGTCTTTGGAATGCTGTAAAGCTGAGGTTGGTGGTTATGGAGCTGCAGAGGGGCTTCAGCTGCACCTTCTGACTGGAGGAATTGCTTGAGGGTGCATGTGAGGCAACATGCAGTGGAAGGAGCTGCTGGGATCCCATTTAGTAACTGTCCAAGGAAAGCAGTGCATGGTTTCTGCACTGATCCACTATTCTTTCAAAATTTAAAATGGAGTAGTAGCTGGAAAACCTGAATTTTGTTTAAGAATTGGAAAAATACTAAGCAAAAGATTGAAGTAGGATTCTCTATAAATGATATTCAAGGTTGGACATGTGTTCTAAAATGTATCGGAAACAGAATGACACAGACTTCCCAAGGAAGGCCTGTACTGTCCAGCAGAGCAGAGGGGGTGTTTGCAGGGGAGGGGGAAGTAGAAAGGACCCTCCTATTAAGAAAAAGGTTAATAAGGTTTGTTTATATCCCCCTGTTAGGAAGGTTGGCTGGGAGCTGCCACTTGTTCCATATCTTCTCATAACTCTACACCAGTTAGTCTGGCTGAAGATTGGGCTCTATGGTGGCCAAACATTAAAAACCACTTAATTCTAAATCCTTTTTCTACTGTGTTAAATGGTGAAAAATTACTTTGGTGATAGTCTTGAAATCATATATAATGCAATTAATTAATGAACTGTTGCCTGCCTTGTTCCTCAGATGGGCTGAAAACCTGCAGTGAAATAAACTTTGGACATTCAGATCCAAACCACATTTGTCATCCATAAAAGCTGCACTTCAAGATCAAACCTGAGAATCTGTTTCTCAGTGTTTTCTCCTCAACAATATCTGCAGCCTGGTTCTTGGGGAAGAATAGGAACAGGGCAAAGCATATCTGATCCTTCCCCTAAATAATCTCCTGGCCTCCAGCTGTTTTTGGCTCAGAATTTCCTGAGCTGGATATTGACTCTGTGATTTAATAACCCTCAGAGACTTTTTCTTTCATGAAATTGTCCCTCCTTGAGCTGAGGTAACCCCCTTCCCCCAGGGAAATTCCTGCCACCACCTCTGTTCTGGCCACTGGGCTGGGACACACAGAGTCTGCTCTCCTAGAATATGGGATGTGTTCTTAGGTCCAGGAAATATAAGGTTTAAAGAGGAAAGTAATCATATTACAGAATATGAATAGTTATTGCTACAGTTGATATATTATTCTGAATACAGGCATATGGTCAAGAACAAGCCCAAAACACTTTAAAAAGAGAATACCATGTACCAAAGACAGGAATCCTTATCCAAATGACGAGGCATTTGTGTCTTGGCAGCGCTTGACTGTTTGTCTTGTCAGTTCTCTTGCTCTCCTAAGTATGGCTTTATTTATAAAATATTAGCTTTCCAAAGGAAGCCATCAGGAAATGAATAACTGTAGTCACAGCTGGGTTTAAAAAGGGAAGATAAAATAGGAAGCTCCTTCCATTTTGTGTGCTGAGTGATGCAGGAGTTTTGTGAAAAAGCTGCTATTGATTTCATAACACAAGAAATTAATGTACTTGGTTTTCTTATTTTTGGCATTACATGTTGTTCCTGTCTTTCATTTCAAACATTGATAATGTGTTTTTTTCCTACTTTTTGGTACCTTCCTGGTTTTAAAGTAACTTTGTTGCGGTATAGAAACTTAGAAAATTCATCAAAAGTGGGCCTTATTTGGCCTTATTCCATGGAGTCCGTTCCCTTTGGGTAGGTCCCTGCTGAGGCAGCACTGCTCAGCAGTTTATCCCACCTTATTTCCCTCCTCACAGTACACCCTGGAGCACCAGGACACATCTGGGCTTTAAGATGCTCTAACATTCACTGTAAGCTGTGGTTATAGAGGTTTGTGACTTGTTCAGCTTTGGATGAATTCTCTTGGGGATAGCACAAAGCCTGTTTATCCCTGATATGGCAGCCAGATTTTTTAAGGCTGTGCTCCAAAGCATGAATATTCTACAGGTTTTCGGTGAAAGGCTGATGAGAATTTTCTTAAAATAAGCTGTTCTGCACACATAGTTTTTTTATAGGCCTAGACTGTCAGCTTGAGATAGATGCCAAGCACTGGTGGGAGGGTTTTAAATCTGGTATAATAAGAAACAACATGCCTGATACTGTAAATCACTGGTCAGTCTGCAAGTGTTGCTCTCTGCACCGCAGCAGTACCAGCTGTTGGTGTAAGAATTTACTCTGGTTTGTCTAGTCCCTAGTCAGGGTCTTTTAAGAAAATGTTTTGCTGTTCTTGAAACAATTTCTACTTTAATTGCAAGTGGGTGGAATTATGAAAATGCAGAGAGCTGAATTGATGTTTAAATAGTTCGGCACATCATAGCGCTGTTTTTTATTGCTATTAAAATAAATACTGCCAAAAGGCATCTGTATAATACCAGGGATTGAGTTTGAGTCATGAGTGGCAGTACCTTTGCATAGAATACAAGTCCAGATATTTATTTAAACACTATGGTGATGCTTGCATTGCTTACTATTCCTTTAATACTTATAAGCTCTTTGGGATATTCTCTCAAAGCTGAGGTGCTCTCTCCAGACGTATAGATCAGTCATAGTTTTTTGTTACATCATTGGGATAAAATCAGCTTGAAAATACCTCGTTTTTGAGTGTGTGACTGTTTTCATGATCTGTCAGTCATTTATAACTTACTAAGAGGTACGGACACAAAGAATTAAGAAAAAACAATGTTTAGGAGTTATTAAATTTTTTTAAGTGAAGTGTCCTGCATACCTTTCTTGAAACAAAATGAAAAAGTTTAATTAGTTTGTGCTGTTTAATGTACTTTATATTTGCCAACCACCAAAGAACAAGCTGTCTCTTACTCATCATTTCCCTCAACTGAAGTCCCTTATTAATGTAGTTGTAGCGTGTAAGAAGCAGTTAAAGCCCAAAGCACACGCAGATCCCAGTTTCCAGGGGAAGCAAAGTTATTTATAAGGGACTGAAGGGCAGCATTTCTCCGACAAAGGGCAGTGTTCTGAAATGAAGGTTAAATGGGAATGATGATTCCCTGCCAGCCTGCTGGAGAGTGGAGACCATGTAATGTTGTCACTAAACCAGGCGACAAGCCAGGGCAAGAAATAGCATTGAAATAATTTTCCTTATCTGTGAACCAGTCAGGAAGCTGTAGCTGGGACAGCAGTGAAATGTAGTTATTTAAAAACACTGATAATTAAGACATTTTAAGTGTTGGTTGCTCTGTTATGCAGCTTACCCTTTAACATTGTTTTAAAAGAATATCCAATATGTAGTTAACAGTTTGTTACCTGTGTTACACTTGAGTTGCTTGTTTTTGCTCGGTAATAAAAAGTGATTAGTATTTAATCAAAGCAGACTTATTCAGAAAGTGTCAACCAATAATTTTATTAATTGCTGCTGAGGGGGGATCATTGTGCCATGATTTATTATTTTAATCCCCTAATCTCAGTGGAGAAAGGGTGTTGATCAGACAATTTCTATGCTAAAAACCCCTGAAATTACAGCTGCTGAGAGAGATTTCTTTACTATTTTGGCAGAACATGTGACTCCCTTACTATGGCTTTTCTGTATATTCATTTTCCCTCTGCTCCTTGTTCTGTGTGTCTTATCATGGTATTTAAATGGTCAGTTTAATTTTTCTTTAAAGAATGTTAATCTTTCTTTAAAGAATGCTCTCAGGTACATGATGCACTAGAATGTTAAATAGTTTGAAATCCCAATTTTATTCTCTTTGCCACTTGGACAACTTTTTATGACATTTAAGTCTGGAAGGCTTTTTAGGATGTCAGATATCTTGACTATTGCAATTTGCTTCATTTTGTTGGTGTTTTAAACCTTGATCTTTTGCAGTGATAGAGAAAATGATGTGTCTATCAAAGGATTTGCTCCTGGGATCCTTTTAGTGGTGGGTGAACAGCGACCAAATCCGTGGCTGTATTTATAGCTCGGTATTCGCCCGGCTCCCCAGCCAGCAGCGCTGCGTGAGATACGGTCCCAGCCCATTGGGGCTGCAGCCAGGAAAGGTTACTTAGCACGTTTTAATCACTGTACAGGCACTCAGGAAGACTCACGTCTGCCTGCTGCGTATCGGCTTCCAGCTCAGGTGATTGATGGGGCACGGAGACCTGCCAGTCCTGGCCATGGGCGCTGCTCGTGGAGCCAGGGAGACCTGCCCTCGTGTTTTGCTTCTCGGTTCTCCTCTGTTCATTGTTGAGGTGGAAAGTTCAACCTCTGCCCCTTTTTCATCCGGCTGCTGTCACATACCCCACTCTTAAGTGATGCTGGTTGACGTGGAGCACCCGTGGTGTATGTGTGAGGGGGAGTACATGCATGTGTAACTTAAATGTGCACATTCCTGGGGTTTCAGCTCTAGGTACCTGTACCATTAGCTCTTAAATCCAAATAATTGCTAGGCAGCATGGTTCTGTGGGCTTTAATTTTGTGTGATTTATCGGGGCAGATGAGGGCCATTTCAAAACCTGAAGAGCTGGGGTTGGTGTCCAGCTGTGGGCAGCGCCTTGGGCAGGTGCTGCTGGCTGCTGAGCTCCAGCAGGGGAAGGCAGGGCAGGAAAAAAATCTGTTACACTCATGTGTTCATGTTAAGAAATATCTTCATTTCAAGTGATTTGAAACCAGAAAAATCTATGCAGAACTTCAAAATAATAATGATGACATGAAACTTGGGAAGAACTGCTTTCTGTGGTGCATGGAGATTAGTCTTTGCTTGTCATGTTAAATGTGGCAACTCGGGAATATTGCACAGGAGGCACCAATGAAATTTTTTCCTCCTCACTGTTTTTTTTTGTTTATTTGTCTCTGTCAGAAATGCGGGGGAGTAGGGCCAATCCTATTTGCCTTAACATCTCTTGAAAAGGCAGTGTGTGCCTGCTTTGCCTCCCTTTGGCCGAAAGAGGGAGGTCTTTGTCTTCCTCAATCCCTCCTTCATGGTTATAATGGAAATGAGCATTTCAGATAATCCTCGAGTATTTGGGAAGTCTCTACAAACCTGTATGAAATGGCACTTTCTGACCAAAACTTAAAGGCTTAACTACAAACTTCAGATGAGCCAGATTTCTCTGT
The DNA here is from genome assembly GCF_015227805.2 of Hirundo rustica. Taxonomy (NCBI): domain Eukaryota; kingdom Metazoa; phylum Chordata; class Aves; order Passeriformes; family Hirundinidae; genus Hirundo; species Hirundo rustica. The sequence goes on from NC_053454.1 coordinate 62,451,106, forward strand.
ACTTACCTGGTTAACAGTGAAACGTTACACTGAAGTATTCTTAATCTTGGCCAGAGTAAGAGGATGTTTTCCATACACTTTCCACCAGTGCTCAAGAGATTATTTTTTTAGAAATTCATGGGAATATTATTGTATAAAATGTAATGACACTTTTCCACTCTAGCTTTAAGATAAGTGCTCATAATGTAGCTTTTCAGCTGAAGGAGGTACATAAGTTTATAATAACTTTTTATTGACAAATGACACAATCCCCCCGTTTCCTGTAATTTTCCAACAGATGCAGGGAGCACACTGAAGTGCTTATGGTAGTCTTGCAATCATGTCACCTACCTGAGGAGAAAAGTAGACCTTTTACATTTGCTTTTACCCAGGGCTAATGCAGCCATAAGAAATCACACCTGTATCACATTGAGTTTTCAGCGGAGGTACACAATAGACACACAGTGTGTGTGATGCGGTGAGAGTGAGCATCTATTTGGGAATAAAGTGTATTTAGATCTGGTGCTCTATTGCCACCTTCTGCTCATCCATCTTCCCACTGCACTCACGATGCAGTTACGTGTTGCACCTTGCATTAGGGGTGACATTTGATTTTACAGCACGTTAAGGAAGCTGTGCCAAAAGAATGTGTTGGTTCCTCTTCTGGATTCCTCAATACAAAGCCCTGTTTAGATAAGACAATGAAAATACCTTCCGTAGCAAAATGAACAATAGTTATCATCGTTTTGAAAACGAAGATGTAAGCCTTTTCTCTGGCACAGGGCAACTCAGTCTGATATCCATTACCTTAAAAGCTCACAAATCACAAACTGAAGCATCATTATTACTTTATTGCATTGTGATTTGCAAAATCTGAGAGTAATTTTAGCCTTTGGATGCTTTAATAGGGAGTAGAAGCAATTGTAGAAGTAGAATTGATTACTTAAAGTGCATTGATTTGTTCAGAAGGTTTCTACTTGGTGGTCTCTGCAAAGTGTTCCCCTAAATGTTTACCCTTTTGGCATTTATGACTTATTCTATGGTCTAAACAGTGGCTTTACCTCCTGCAGTTCCATTAGGAGCTCAAGAAGAGAGAAATAGAAAATATCAGCTCCCTTGCGATGCCACTAGTAAAACTCTGTTCTTTTTAAAATGATGGAAATAATGTGCTGTTTAAATTATAGCTGAAAGGCATATTCATTCTCTAGTAAAATTCAGGGTAGAGAGGGAACAGGGGAAACTCGATAATGTTCTTAACAGGTAATTTTAGCCAGGAGAATTGGATAGGAAGAGAATCAGCCTTGAAACTTCACAGATTGAGATCCACAGAAGGAAGCAGGTGTATACACTTATTTCTTCTTCCCCTCTTACTTAGAAGCTCCAAGTAGCAGGTTCCTTTTGTTTGCTCAACACCTGCAGTTTGTGAGGGTAAAGAATTCAAAGTTAGAATTGTGGGAGAAGTAAGCCCAACCAGCTATCAGGAAGTATGTGATATAGGGGGGAACGGCAGGTCCCCAAATGCATCATATTTTACCTGTGTTTATAAATAGTGCAAAATAACGGTTGTTTTGCACAAATTATGTGATTACACATCCAGTTATTGGGGTTATCGTATTAGCTTTCAAACTATGACAGTAGCATTCTTTTCAGGAGCTCCTATTTTAGTTTTCATTGCTTTCCTGCTTGGGAAATTTAAGTTTGATCTTTCTTGGATGTCAACTTTTATTGCTTTATTTTAATTTATAGTGCACTAGATAACAACCTCATCAGCATCTGGTCTGTAACTTGCAATGGTCTTCTTAAAGGCTTAAGAATTGCAAATTAGATTGAGGCTAATGTAAAATAACTGGGTGATCACAAAGTGTCATTTTGGTCAATATCTGTATTTTAGTACCATTTAAAAAAATAATTCTGTTGTTTTTAAGTGCAGTATCACTAAATGCATTTAAAAATTTGATCTGGCTTGCAACTATTTTTTAGTGAGTGATTGTTTCAGGGTGTAATGATATCTTGACATTTAGTCAAGCTTTGACATTTTCTGTTAGAGCATGTTAAACCTTCCTTCGTGAAGGTGCATTTCAATAGACCGGATCATGACAGTCAGAGGGTCACCTTTGCTTCTGATGTAACGTCTGACTTTTAGGCAAGAAAATATCAGGATGGAACTTGGTCTCTGTCTGGAGCTACAGGGTGAGTCAAATGCTTCCATGGACTGAAACTCCAAAATGCCGTGTTACTTTCTGGTTTTAGTGTAACACTAAGCTCTAGCGGAGCCAGTGCAATTCAACAGAAACAGAAGTGTTTGTTAATCGTTGTCTGCTCGATGCATTGTGTTGATTTCTGTGGGCACATTCCTGTCAAATTGTTTCATCCAAGTTGTCAGAAAACTCGATTGAGGCTTTCTGCCTGTCTTTGATTGTCTTCTTGGTCACTTCCACAAGGCATTTCTGAGTGATTCTGGAAAACTTCCTTCTGATTATCTAGGCAGAACAAATGGGAATTTCAAGTTACAGAATCTTTTTGCATCATATGAAGAAAGCCAAACCTATAAAAAATGAAATTCTACAAACTATTTTGGGAAGAAGTTTTTGTCTAGGACGTAGAGGAGGTAGGAGAAGTACTGATGAGCTTTTGATGCTCTGTCTTTGGGAACCTGAGTGCCAGCCGATGTATAGAAAATTTGCATACAACTTGTCTCTCTCAATGTGTGGGACGTTGTTTTGTATTGAATTTGGTGTACAGATGCAAAGAATAGGATTCTGCTGTCTTGTTCCCATAAGGAGCTGGTGGGGATTTTTTTCCCTCTTTATCTCATAGAGGCTGGATCCCAGCTGCATTTTTGTGCATAGAAAATCAAAGGTCGGGGGAGGGCATGGTCTGTTTTTGCCAAAGAAGCGTCTGTGACCTGCAGAACAAGATGATTGCCCTTGGACTGGAGTGAGGAGCTGGCTGCCCAGTGTCCTGGTATTTAACCCTGAGGAGTCAGGATCTAAATGAAACAGGCACGTGGTTGGGTGACAGCTGCTGAGCCTCTTCGGGAGGGCAATGAAGGAAAAGGCAGACAAGATTTAGCAAGTTCAGGGGCTGAACTTCCCAGGAATTTTAGACTGAGCATCTTAACCCAGTTGTTCCTCAGATTCCCAGGGTTAAAACCGAAGAAGGATGTTCAAACTGCCTGTTAAGATTAAATTAATCACTGTTGATGTTCAGAGAGGTTTAAACTGCTTGGAAAGTCTGCCTGGAGTGTGTAGCTCTGCCTTCCCTCTGGTTTCCTTCAGGTCACTCTCTACCCCAAGCACTGTGGCAGCAGCAGTCACGCACATTACTTCCTGTGCCGGTTTACACTGGATGATGCTCTTGCACTGTGGCTTGGAAAAGATGGACTTTTTCTTAGTTAAATTCTAGTCTGCCCAACAGAATAGAAATGTCCTCAGGATACCAGTCAGGGATACATCCTGTTAGGTTGAATGAGGTCCTTGTGAAGTGAGGGACAGAGCTCTTGTGTATCAGCCGCAGAATGAAACATCTGCTTGGAGTTTTTGATGAGCTAGTGCTAAAATGGAGCAAATTTTCACCATTTGTCCACGTTTTATTTCAGTGAGCATTGAGGTAACATTTTCCTTCAGTGGAAATTTTGGAATATCTCTTGCTGTTGGTAAGAAACACTGCCAGAAAATCTTAAAGGACTGAGGGTGTCTGATGTAGGAAGTTCTGGCAGCAGATGTGTTTGAACTGCAGCTTGTGTCTTCTCATGTGTGCACTGGATTCCTCATCAGGTCATGGCTGTGTCAGGAGGTAAATGGCCACAACTGCTGAGACCGTATCCTAGAATCTCCTCCTGCGTTTAACTCTTCTGGAGCTATTTGCAAGTGCAGGAAGCAACAGGCTCCTTTTGGTCATCTTTTGGCAAAACAAGCTGTGACAAGTGGATAGATGCATTAGAGCTGTGTTTGATTTAGGAACATGGAACTCGGAATTGAATTAATCAAGGAAAAGACAATAATACCAGAAATAACACCAGAAATGGAGGGAGGGTGTAGGAACGGGGCAAGGAAGAGTGAGGCAAGATAGGAGAAAACAAAGAAAGGAAGATCAGGTAGTGAAAGGTTGACCAAGGTTTGTCCTGCTTACCAGTGCCTTATGGTGGGAGTTGAGGGTCCTTGGGATAACTATGTCCTATATCCTTAATAAAACGCAAAGGGTGTAATTTATACTTTGGGATAATTTAAGATTTCCTGTGGTATCTAGGTATTGGAATCTTTTCCCAAGCTTTATAACATATCCTCAAGTGAGGGTCAGTGCATCCTGATTAAGCATGTCTTTGTTGCAGTGATAAGCAGTACACTTCCAACTTAATTTGTATCTTTGGGAAATGTGCATTATGGATAATGAATGAAAGAAGGTCAGCAGGAAAGTGACCATGGCAACTCAGCTGTCATCAGCTGTTAGAGCACAAACCTATTCCCTAATGTTTTAGTACAAGCACTCTCTTCATTCTGTGTGAGGGAAAGTCAAGGAAATGGCTCCCTAGTTTCATGGATGTGACTCCTGGGTTGATTGGCAGATTGGAAAATCATGTTGCATGCTCTTCTGGGCAGGTAGAGAAGTCCATTAGGAGACCCTGTGTGTAATGGGGCTGTGTACAAGTGCTCATCTCTTTTAGTATCCCAGTGGTCATTCCATGGCTATAGCTGTGAATTTGGCATACTTTCCACGGGTTCAGATACCACAACTAATGGCCAGTATTAACCTCTGTTTGAAATAAGTTGGTGTTTGCTATTGTGTAGATCCCATGTCTCTTCAGCCACAGGGGTGGGATGTTCTAGCGCAGCGTTCCAAACCCTAGATGGATTCCCAGTTGTCAAAAGCACTGATGATGAGTCTGCAGGATCTGCTGAGGGCAGGGGAAGAAAGAAGCTGCATAATTTCATTACCCTTTTTACTCATAGAGAGCACATGCTTTATAACCTCCTCTCCTCATCAATACTAATGCCTGTGGAATCCCTTTGCTGCATTAAACCCCAGCCAGTTGAGGAATGCCCCTCTGAGGCTGCATTAGCTCACTTCAGAGCCTGGCATTAAGCTATACTTAGTTTCTGGGGTCATAATCCCAACATATCTCTGCTTTTCAATTTCTGCTCAGTTCTAGTCTTTAATTGAAAATGAAATGTTTTATCCTTAATTGTACTATTGCTCTTTCTATCCTGTCCAAACTGACTGCTGTTCTTTCTGAGCAGCATCAGCTTTTGGAATTGAAAAATGCTGGACTTTTCATTCCAGTAACTGAATTTTTAGTGATTTTGGAGTTATTCCTTACATGATAACTCCAGTTGTGTAAGCCAGGAGCATTATTTTCTGGGAAGTTGTTGGCTTGCCTTTTTCTCTGCACCATCACTCAAACAGTCAGAAGGAATCTGGTGAGATGATGGCTTTCATTGTCCTGTGGAGCCTTTTCCACAAAAAAAAATGGGGTCTGGTTTAAGTTGGTAGTAAATATGTGATAAGCCAAGAGCCAGTGAAGTTCCCTGCATTTATGTGACCAGTGACACCGTGTTAAACGACTTTGTGGTATGAAGTGATGCCATCCAAGAATGGCATCTTTCCCTTGCTTTTTAAATTATGAATAGGCAGTACTGTTGGATTTGAATGGAAATCTCCGTGAACTTATTTAATTGAAGTTACTGGAGGCTTACAGAAGTGCAGAACATTTTTTATATGCTAATTTGTAATTAATTCATTATTAATGAAATACTTACATTAACAAACCGCGTCTTTATGATTTTTTAATAGGGACTATGTTATTGGAGGCTTATAAATTTCAGGGTAAACCTTGTGATCATGGGCTTGCTTGCTTGCCTTCCTATCTTTATTATAGTAATTTTCCTCTAATAAAGGTTTTTCTTCTCTCCCCCCCTTTGGTAGTGTCTTAAGTCCTTCTGGGTAAACAAAGACCTGCTTGTTTGGGTTATTTGAGGGCGATGTAGACCTAATTTTTCTTCGTTTCTGGTTGTGAGCAGGAGATGGCTGAGTCATTTTTCAAGAGGAGCCTTTTTTTATGTACAAATCCTGACCCTTTATGTTGCTGTCAGCCATTTGATAGCAGGATTAATTTACTCATAATATTTTGCTCTATTAAGGCTCCTGACACATTTTAGAAACATTATCTTGGTGTTATTGAGAGATGCCTGCCAGCCAGTGCAGTTAGCAGGTCTGTATAGAATTAGTGTATTGGGTAAAAATACAAGAACTTTAATGTGTTAGAACTGGTTTCACCACAGCAGTAATCCCAGTCTTTTTCTCTGTATACACACAAATCTCTAAAATTTGAGTATGTATATTTTTTCCCATTTTCTCAATAACATATGGTTTGACATGACTGCAAATTATGGATCAGTGGATCATTTTATTTGCGTTCAGAGGAGTTTCAGTGGTGTTTCACATTTTACATGGGTAAGATTTGCACACAGCAAAGAGCAATGTCCCAAACCCAGATGTTATTTGCTCTCTGGATGCACAGAGTGGACTCTCTGAGGAGTAATATTTTTCAAGGTGTTGGAATTCTTTGGTCTTACTCTTTCATCAGGCTAGACATAGATCTCTGAAAATAATTTGAACGTGAGGCCACAAAAATGATTTTTGAAAGGTATAAGTGTATCTCAAATATATGTGCATGTTTCAGTGATGATCAATATTTGCCAAGAAGAAAGACAGATGCTCTTTCTTCTGTGGCAGCTGAGCTGAAGCCAGTGCTGATGTTCTTGTTTACAGCATGTCATCCTAGAAACAGACTATTCAGAAGATTCCTTGTTTTCTTTCAAGTCATTTGAAGTGTTAATTGTCGTATACTTCAGATTTTCTTGTCTTGAGATAATGGAATCTAATCCTGACATGAGGCAATGGCAAGTACAACCCTAAGATGCTAATGAAGCCACATACTGTCATTACTGCTTGGAAAATTATCTGTTGAGTTGTCACTGACCAGTGGCGTTTGATGTATCTGTTGTTTTGAAGAGGGTTTTTTTTTTGTTATGTTCTTTTTTCTTTTTGCTTTAGATTTGTGTTTTCCAGCCCCTCTCAGTTTGGATGCAAGACGTGCACTGTGGGAGGAGGTAATGAGAGGAGACAATGGCATCTGCGTTCCCTGCTAATTTTAACCTCCAGCTATCTCTCCTCTCAGGATGCTCCATGCACACAGAAAAGCTTGTGGGCAAATAGGGAGAAAATTATTTTCCCCAAGTAAACTAATTATATGCCAGACAGAAGTGATTCTTCCAAAATGACTGATCTCCCTCCAATCATTCCAGGAGATTTTTTTCCAGCTGTCAAGGTGGGGGGAGTAGGAGTCTCATAGGTAGTAGCTGTGTTAGTGGAAGCTCTGGCACAATCCAAATAAGTATGACAGACCTGAGCCTTTAGTGGGTGTGTGCTGTGTAAGCCCTGAAGTTCATTACTTGAGGTTGCATGTTTTGTGGTACTCATTCCACATACAAAGTTCCTAAATGAAATGTACATTTTGGGACAAGCAGGTAAAAGCAGGAATCTATGCTAGGACTCTCATACCTCTGTTTGCAAGTGCCCTGGGTATGTGATTATAGCTGAGGAAGACAATTTCCAGTAACAATTTGCTTGATGAATGAGCCTTCTTTCTTGATTGCAGATTGTCTGCAAACAGATTGGCATTTTAGGAAACTTGTTTGTTATTTATCATAATTTTGTGTATAATAACCCCCCCTTCTCCCATGAAAATTGCTGTTGATAGTGAGATTTACTTAGTGGTCCTGAGAGGATGCTGAGAGCAAACCCTTCCCTTAAAATGTCAAGAGTCCATGAAAAACAGCAACTGTGGCAATGCAGTTGGAGCAGAATCATACAGAAGTCATAGGGATGTCTGCATATAATTTTTCTCATTATTAGTTCAGCTGTAACAGCGAGGGAAAATCGACCCTGCCTAATAGCTGTTCTAATAGGCTGTGTAAAATGAGCCCGACGGGCTCCGGGGAGCTCCGGCAGCCGGATCCCCATCTCTGGGATCGCCTCCCCAGCTGACGTTAATTGACAAGCCCTGCTCGCTGCAGAGACCGAGCAGCGCGCGGCTCTGCAATCTGAGCGGCGTTTTCACGCAGGGTTTGGTTCTTGTCAGAACTCGCTGGGGAAATGCTGCTCAAACAGCACGCCAACTTTATGATACCACTTCTTACTATGCCTGCTGTTATGTTCCTAAGAATGTGCTGTGCTTCATGGATGTTGCTATGGTATCCTTCCTTCTTAGCCATTTCCCTACAGGTGTTGTGATTCTATTCCACTACTTAGCCACTTTCCAGCCAGAATGGAACCGGTGTCTTTTCTGTTCGGTCTGTTTGGTGGGGCTGGGAGAAAATGCCTGTGATTAGAGTGAACTGAAGAGCCTGGAAGGTTTCTGTTTACTGGGACAGCAGAGAGCTCTGGTACGAGCTTCCAGCTTTGACTTGGCAAAGCTGTTACAGAAATGAACAGGCCCTTGAGTTCCTGTCTGGCCTCCCTGCTAGGGCTGCTGACAAGGGCTGTGTTTGTACACGTATTTCTTATGACAGTTCCTTGTCTTGGAGGAATTAGAAAGAGATCACCGGCTTGTCATGGAATAATGACCCTATCCCTGCAGTGCTGAACAAGCTCTGATCCAGCTATCCTTTAGCCAGCTAACAATTTACTGAGCCTTTGTGCCTCTTATTTAAAATTGATAAAAAAATCGTATTCCACATGAGAGCTGATTCTGTCCAAAGGTAGACTAAAAATGCTTTATTTTAGTTCTTTCCTTCACAGTTTGGTTTGCCACAATAGATAACATGAAGTGTAGACTGGAAAGAGGCCAGGAGACCCATCTGTTAAAAAAAGGGATCTTCCTAATTACAATCCAGTCGGCAGAGCCTGGGGATAATGATATACCTTTCCTCCTATGAATATTTTCATGAACTTGCCCATCTGGAGAGATTCCCTCAGTGCCCTGCTAAATTGGGTTGTTTGTGTGGACACGAAGAAAAACAACAGAAGAAAAACTGCAGTAGTACTGTAAACTCTGTATCTTCTCACTCATTAAGTAGTAAAAGGATTCTACTCCAGCTTATGAACAAAACATTGAAACATTGCTGAAGGTCAAGGCATTTTTGTGTTCTATGCAAGTATGTATTTTCATGCTCTGGCAAATTGGATCTGAGACAAAATTTCTTGCATTGGTTGCTGTTTTAAAGTTTTTGGTAACTGACTATAGAATCAAAAAGAGCATTTAAACGTTCCTCCTGTAGTGACTACTGTTGTGTCTATCCACCTTTTATACATTTCCAATGTGCCCGGCTCAGTGTGACACCTTTGCTGGTCTTTAGACCTGATTTTTAGTTTCAAGCAGTTTTGTGGTTGAAACCAAGATGCAGTGAAGCAGTGGGGTCTTCATGTGTGTGCTGGGAAACTAGTGCAAATGGAGATAGTTATTAAAAAAAAAATTAAAATGGCTATTGCAGTGCATATATCCAGGTCACATCCGGACAAATTCACAACAGTGCCATTTTTTTGTTGTTGTTTGGGACAATAAAAATATCTGTGAAGAGGCATGTTGCACACATTCAGTAAAGAACAAACATAAAGAAAAACCCATCTGAGGTAACCTTGCAATCCCATCTTCTATGACCTCTCTTCATCAGTAATTCTGACTGCCCTGATTCCCAGAGCTCATAAATATTCCATTACATCAGCAGCACAAAAGAAATTCCCTTGTAGCATTTCACAGGGAGACCAAGTATCTTATTAATTTTGTAAAAATAATATTTCTCCTGATGCTGAAACTTAAATACAATAACTCCTGAGCATTGCTGTTTGGATTGGCTTTGTTGATTTCCTTAATTTGTAAGTGGACTAAGATGTCTGTTAACTCCAGTGGTTCCTTCATGTATTCCTGTGTTATTAGAGCAATTCTCTTTTTATTGTTTTGCCATTTCACTTGCAGCTGATGACTCAGGGATTGGCTAGAACCTAACCTGATGTTTAAAAATAATAATTTTTTTAAAAAGGAGATGTTATAGAACCACAGCTGTAGCAGAGTGATTTCTAATTTCCTCGTGCTAATGGATCAGATCCTCTTGATACAGAGTCAAAATAGCTAATCAGCTCTGCAGCTTGTGTCCTCTTGACACTTGCTGTGTTTCAGGGCTCTTTTATGTTCATATCTGGTCCTGCAAGATTGCTTATGAACAGGGCTCTGACAGGTCTCTGCTTTTTCACTCACGTGGAGAATAAGTATACCACTAGAGGAGGAATAAAATAAGCAAGTGATTAAAAACCCATTTCAGAGACCTACCCTGAACTTTTTATCACTTTAATGTTAGATAGAAAAATTGAAAGAGTTTCTATTTCAGTTTAGTTTGATTCTGTTTTGATCTCTGTGTGAGACAATGCTGTCACTTTATGACCTTTTAACTACTATTTGCTTTGGTATTTTATGATATGGGTTTCCCCTTATGTTTTTGTTTCATTTCATCATCATGCTGCAAATTACTGTGGGAAAGAAGCTATTCAGTAGGAGGAGTTCTAAACAATTTTTAGCTCATTGGAATTTTGAGGAAGTAGCATTTATTTCAAATTTTTAAGTTGAATAAAAAAACCTGTATTATATTCAGTAGCATGCTTCCACTCAGAGAAATTATTAAAAATGTTTTTTAAACTATATGTAAGTGATGAATGTTGGTAAGGTGTGTAAGTCAGCTAACTGCCTGGGGTAATAAAATTAGCAGAAGGGTTCACCAATGTGAAGCCACTGACCTTAGAGACTTAGGTGGTTTTAGGCAATCATATTCAACAGCTTTTACTCAAACAAGTAATTCTATTGAAACTTTTTTTTTTTTTTACAAACAGTATTCTGTGTTAGTAAGATGTGCTACATCAGACTCCCATGTTACAGGAACTACAACCATTTATAGATTAAAAAGGAACGTAAGGAAATTGGTTATTGTTACATTTGTGCTGCTTGGTTCCTTTGATGTCCTTTTCGCAAAAATTTTTTCTAGACCCTTTCTATTGTCAAAACAGCAGTGGCAAACCCTTTGGAGTATGAAGCAGATCTTTCTTTTAATCCTATAGCAGCAGCTTGCCATCAGGGCTGTTGTAAGGGCATGGAGGAGCTGTTAAAGACAGATTTGAAGACTAGGTTTTGTTTGTGTAGAAAACAAAGGAGTAGAAATAACTTTGAGTGACTGGTACATTGTGTGTCTCCATTTTCCATGCTCTGTTCTGCATCACCAAGAGTTTGGTGAGCAAACATTAACGTGGTGTAGATTTGTCCTGGATTACCAAGGAGTGACCTAAAGCACAACTTAATGGCATTGGATTGAATTCCGTGTTATCACTTTAGCAGAGTTGTGGGTTTTTTTTTAAATAACTGGTGTATCCAGTGAGTGTACATATTGAAATGGAAATACAGACCAAACAATCGTGTATTTGGGAGAGTCTACTTAGAACATTGACTTACCTCTTCTTGCCCACCTTGTAAGCTTTTCAGCTGCTTGAAGAACAAAACATACTTTTAAATGTCAGAGAATAAAAATCTGATATGTGAAGTAGTCTGTTCACCCTGGGAAAAATTCATTTAGCACAGAACACTTAGTTTTGCTCAATTTCATTGGATTTTAATGACACACTTTCCACTCTACACTGAGCTGTACCTTGAGCTGACTGGAGAAAAGCAAATACCAGGTCAGGGAGCTCATAATTTGTTTTACTTTGGAACAGTAACACAGGCCAATATGTGAAAATTGAGCCCAAGTTTGACAGCTGAGAGAAACAGATATGTTAAAAGCAACATGGAATAACTAGACTGAAGGATATCATCTCTGACTACACCACAACATGCTCTGCTGAAAGTTTTTTTGTATTCAAGATGACATAATGTTTTAGTACATGCTGCAATATGAGTGTATAAAACAGATATAAAATTGCTTTTTGGTATTTGATCATTTGCACTTCTGTTAGATAAATGAAGAATTTGAGAAGATAATTTAATAAATGTGCTGTTCTATTAGAGCTCCCAATCTCAGTGTATGATAAAGCATCTTACTGTGGTGCTTGAGTTGGGGTTTTGAAGTTATTTAAGCTCCTGACTGCCATTCATTTCACCTGTCAATACATTTTGTGCACTGGCAGATATCCAGTAGGTAGAGAGACAAGGCATTGAATTACAACCCAGCAGTTTCTAACGATTTTGGAGCTGAGAGCACCTACTCTGAGGGATTTATAACAATACACCACCTAAAGATTGGGTCTGAAAGGTGGAGTAGACCCAGTGTTAAGACTGCCTATGAGTGTACAGGTATCCTTGAATTCCCATTGCAGCACAGTTTGGTTCACGTGATTCAGTATTGCTAGTATTAGTTAAAAATTAAAGAAAAAGCACATTCTGAGGACAGATAGCTGTGCATTAACTTTGCAAGCCTGTGTGTACTGTCTGCCTCAACCCAGCAACGTAAAACATTTATAAAAACAAGGGGGATGAGAAGTAATACAGCCCTAGTTCAGTGTAAGATCATTCGAGTGGGGCTTGAGAAAGCTTAACCTGCTAAGTTTTTTTGTCATAGATTTGGGAGATTTGAATCCAGGCTTCCAACCTTAACCTGGTTGAATAATCATCTTACACACAATACATCTTGTTTCTGCATAGAAGAGCAATGCTTTATAGGTGTTGCTCCTCAGATTTTACCAGTGCTGCAGAGGAGGGGATTGGGTTCATCTCTCTGACTCACCCTAACACATTCAGCCCTGGAGAGCACAGGGGTGCAGCTATCAAGAGGACTTGGATGACTTACCCACTACCCACTATAGCTTTTTCTCTGCCCTAAATTCTTTTCTCTGCTTTGTTTGTGCTCCCACTCAACAGTATTAGATAGTGTGTAGTGGCATTGTATAAAAACGCCTCATTTTTTGCAATTTGAAATGTTGTACTTACATTTTCTTATGCTGTATCTTTTTATTTTGTGTGTTGCTATTTTATGGGTTTATTGTCACTACAAACAAGCCTGCTGCTCTCTTTTTATTATCTCTGCAAAATTAACATGGACTTGCCTGGCTTCTGACAAGCCTTTGAATTTTGGTATCAGCTGTGCATTATTAATATCTCTGAGGCTTTTGTTGTTTTGAATTTTTTTTAGCATGACCTTACTCACTTTATAGTCATGTTCATTGCTTCAATTTTTTTTCCTTGTGGGAGTTCTTAGAGTTGTGAACTTCTTGAAGTAAGGATAGCAGAAGTGTCTCTTCATGCTTACAGAATAGTTACATTATTCTTTTCATATAGATATACTTTATATATAATTCTGAAATTAATACTCATAAATTCGTAAACTTTCAATAATGTAATCACTATAAAAATTGTAAAGATGTGGTTTGTTAATATAAGTATTTAATTCATAATAAATGAATTAATTACAAATTAATATAGAAAATGTTCTGTATCTCTCAGCCAAAGAAACAGCAGAAGGAGATTTGCTGGATTTGAGAAATAAGTGGTTGGAATTTGTGCATATTTACTCCATATTTTAGTGCTGATTTTAGCATGAATAAAAATTAACTTGTACACAGATCTCTCCTTAGGGAGGAAAGAGCCATGGCAAAGCTTGGAGTGTTCTGCAGTGTTGCCACTTTGGACAATGCTTTAATATTTTGAAGTGGAATTAATTTTAGCTGGTTACTCATTTTGGCAGAATTAATGGACTGTTCAAAAGTCTTGTGGATGTGGCACCTGAGAACACGATTTAGCGGTGGCGTTGGCAGTGCTCGGTGAAAGTTTGGTGTTAAAGGTCTCGTCCATCCTCAGTGATCCTAGGATTCTATAATCAGAAGGTAAATCAATAGCTATTGATTATGGCCTGTACTGTTGGTGGATAACCCAAGGATTAGAGGTGCTCTCTCTTTACAGGAGGGATCATTCTGGCAGTGGTTGTCCTCATGATCTCAGCTCATGTTTCCGTTTTCTGAGCATCTTGTCTTTAGACTTGGATGGAGATTCCGAAGTTCGGTTAACTTGAGCTCGCACCAGAATAGAATGGCTAAAATAATGTTTCCTCACAGACGTATTTTAAGTAAAAAGTTTTGCAGGAAGATTGTTTATCAATTTAATAGACTAATTAGAAACAAGTAAATTAGGTCCTTGACCTATTTCTGTGGAGCAATGCAAATTTAAGTTATACACCACAGAATATACTGGCAAACTTTGTTGTTAAAGTTTTAGCTAGAAATTGTTAAAGTACAGCCAGATCAGCCTTTAGGTTATTTATGTATAACTAAAGGAGCCATCCCCTGACAGCTGACATGGCTCAGGATCACTTCAGTCTGCAGTGAGGAGAGTACTGGAGAATTCCTGCTTTTTTTCTCAGGAGTTACTCTGTGTTTCTGTGATAATATAATTTTACCCTGTTTTTAAACAACGTTTCCTTCCCTGAGTTCCCTGCAGCAACCCAGTGGAAAGAATACATCAAAAATAAAAGGAATAACATTAATTTGAATCTCTCATCTTAAAAACACCAGGAGTTCCCCATTAGTATGTACATCTCACTCCAAGGGATTTGAAAATTTACTGAAGAAATCTTTTGACCCTGTCAAATCTCATGTGAACCAAACCTGAATATACTACATCACCCACTCAGCTGTATTTTCAATGAGCCTTTGCAATGTCTTGAGAGAAACTGGAGTGGGAAGAGGAAGCTGGGGGAAGGGAGAACAGGGCCCAATACTCTTGATGAATATCTTTTTTTTTTTTCTGCATGGTTCCTTGAAAGAGCTCCATCTTAGGGCAGGGTGGGAAGGGAGTTTTGCCCTATGTCAGAGATGTGGTCCCATTAATAAAAACTGATATCTACAAATAAAATATTTTCACCTTTATTGACTTACTGCATTGCGTTATTAGGGTTAATGAGCCCTGGAAAATTGACTGGTAAGCAGATGGAGGTTTGGTGAGACTCAGGCTTGCCTGTTTAGTATAGGTCCAGGAGGGAAAGAGGTTGGAAGTTTTGGGACAGGAGGTCCCCGATCTTCCCTCCTTCCTCACTGTTGTGGGGGTGCAGCAGTGGGGTCTTTCCTGACCTGGATTGCTGTGTTGGCTCTGCTGCCTTTGAACTAATCCTGCCACGGGTGCTGGCGTCTCAGCAGGTCATGCCTGCAGGGCATTGAGCTAAATGAGGCATCATCAATGGTAAAATAACACCAGCATTCATTGGCCTGGTGACAGATTTTATTCATTTTCTACTTAAGTTCCAAGCAGAGCAGCAGGCAGTTTCCTAGACACAGTAATATGACGTTTATATGATTCCTGTGACCACATGATTAGCTACATAATTTATTGCCTAATTTTCCTAAACACAGTATTGCCAGTGGTAACCTATTAAAATAATCAGAAACAGTGGCCTGGTATGAGGAAACAACAAATCCATCAAGAGGATTGAGTTGTTGTTAGATTTTAGGCCATCTGAGTTATAGCTTGTTGACGTTAAAAATAGAGCTAGTGAATATTCTCATTACAAACTGTTTTATGGAGTAGCAGTTATGTGGCTTTTGCTTCCCTGTTGGGATTTTCCATATAAAGAAAACTAAAGGCAATCCACTTTTGTTCCCTTTAATGTATTTTCTTAATAGTTGGAAGAATTAAAAAGATTGCAGAAGTGCTGAGTTGTGGTTTGAATGTTTATACGTGGTCTAATAAGGGTATAGCCGGTGTCCTGAGAATTAATTTCATACCTTCTCTCTTCAGGGTTAGCCTTTCAACTGCTTCTTTTGCTTTGTAAACATCTAATTGTCCCACACAATTATTGTTATTGTCTGATTTTCTTTGTCCTTCTAACAAGTGTTCCTATTTCTTACCTCTTTTCTTCCCTCCTCCTCCTGTCATGGCTTTGATGCTGTGGTTACTCCTCGGAACCAGCCTGCTGCATTCCCACTCTTGTGCCATAGCCATGAGCCTCCCCTGTGCCCAGGCCAGCATTACATCTCGATTATCAAGGAGATTTTAGAGTAATTCAGCTAAGTATGTATAAAATCTTAGCCTCTCTCAGCTATGTAGGGCATATCCCAAAAGGGTTTTCATAAAAATCTTCCTTTATTTGTATATTTATTTATTTACTTTGGGTTAGAGCTCAAGGCTTAACAGCTTCTGAAAAACCAACACTTTGAAAATTAAAATGCATAGGAAAAAAAAAACAACATGTAAAGGCCTGGGGATAACCCTATCTTCTCCCTTTAGTTCTCTGAGAAGTATAGTCTGAAAATGTGTTAATCAGGTGCTACAGGGCAGGATTTTTATCTGGTTCCCTTTTTTTAAACTCAAGCACTCTAGACTAACATCACCATCCCAGCTGCCTCCCAAAAATCCAGTAAATAGGTAATTTACCATCTTTTTGCAAACATTGAATGGTCTGGGAATGAATTCTGTCTAGTTTAAAATATTTATTCCAAGTTATAAGTCTATGGAGAAATTCTTATGAGCTCTATATCTCTTATTTTATTACAGCTTAAGGTTTGTGATGGTAGGGGTAAGACTTAACAAACCTCAGTTTCTTTCTTTGCTAACTGATAACAGATGGAGCTACATTTGCAAGTGCGTGTCTTCCAAGGCAAAAGCATGAAGCTGTGCAGGTTTGCAGGGTCATGCTCTGAACATGGTCCTAGAGTTAGGTGCTGATTTTCAGGTGTGAAGTGAGGTGCAGGGGGATGGACTGAGATGATCTTTAAGGTCCCTTCCAGCCCCAAACATTCTGGGATTCTGTGACGTTATGTAGGTGCTCCACTGTGGAGTGTGTGGTGGTCATGTGATGTGTCACCTTCTCACCCCGGCACACAGAGGGCTGCAGGAGCTGGCTGTCTCCTTTCCATTTTTCTTCACCTGCTGGTGACCTTTGCTGCTAGCATATTTCCCACCAGAGTTTTTTTTCTGACGCTGTTTATATTCGTGGTGCACATATTCAATGTTACGTTACAGAAGGAGCTGGGCTTACTGGATTCTTATTCAAAAAATTGACAAATAACCTTTGATAGGAACAGCATTGCCTCACTGTATCACACATGAATTGTCAGAAGTTTGTGAACCTTCCCTTCCTAGTTCTTCTATTTTGCATGACTCAGATATGCTTTAAAAACCCTACAGTGCTGGGTCTGATTTTGCCATCCTTTGATGGGTGGAGTTGGGAGAGGAGAACTGCCCACGAGAGGGATGATGATCTGAGCGTTCTGGGCCACATGGACGGGGTGAGGAGCAATAACAGCTCTGACACTGGACACAAAGACACTTTGTTAGAGAAAAAAAACCCGACAAAAAACAACCGATGAAAAGAAAGAACAGGGCCAAAAATAGAGTGAAGGAATGGTGATTGGATGAGGCATCCCCTAATTACTATTGGATCTTATGGAAAAAAAGACTCTGTTCTATAGTATTGTGATAAACAACCTTGGTATATACAAAAGGGCAGATTCAAACTGTGTAATTCTGGCTTACCTTCTGCAGGAGTTTGTGGAATTGCAGTAATGATGTTCTTTTAGCACCGTTTCTTTCAGTGTGACATGAGCAAATTTGTTTAATGCACCATATGCTACTGGTGGAGAGCTCCTAACATTTTCTCACCTTGAAAAACAGAGCTTTATAAGGAGATTATTGAAAGTAAAGAGGATAAGTTGTATTGGGTCGGTTGTGGTATCATCAGTCTTGTTTTTATTTATTGAAAGCACTTTGGAAAGGTTAAGAAAGGCAAATTTGCTGTCTTCAAGGTAGAATTTTTAAAATATTTCTTTTCACATATTCGGAATGAAAATGTCCAGAATAAATTATGTAAGGGTTCCTCACATGGGGGTCCTGGCTCAACACCATCAAAGTGACATAACTGTGAAAATCTGTCGATTGGCATTTCTTTGGTCTTAAGGAAAAAAAAAAAAAAGGCAAAAAAAAGCTTGTGCATATAAATTGGATACTGCAATATATTCAGCCTTAGCTTTGATTCCAGAATACATTAAGCCAAATGGCTAATATGATATGCTCTGTGGAATCTCTTTGATGGCTGGATTAAATTGCAAATACAATATGTAGGTAACTGTATCGTTTTAGATATTTCTAACATTTCCCTTTTGTTATCTGTGCTTAATTGTGGGACAAAAAACAACACAAGTAGATGTCCAGTGTACGCTCAGAGCACCTGCAACCGCAGGACTCTGCTGCTTGTTCTGTGCTGTGCGAGGAGATCTGCAGCCAGGGCTTGCAGGCGACTGCTGAGAAGAAATCTGTGTCAGCTGTGATTTTCCTTTTCTAGACTAGAAAGCAAAATAATCAGCTATATATAGCACACTTGAAAGAGACCACAAAATCTGTCCAAGTAAATACAACGTTGTCGGGCACTTTGCAATGCTGTATCTTGCATCTTCCTAGGATCCCTCTGAAGAGAAATATGCAGGAAATGGAGAAGTAAAGCATTAACTGATATTTATTGAATTGTCTGTGTGCTACCTAAACATCTGGCAGAAGTCTGCTTATCTTGCACTTGATAAAAGTAGCAAAACTGAAATGTCCAGGTCAATCTCCATTTATTCTGGTATACTAAAGGCAAGCCAGTGTGGTTCTGGAAAATTGTCTTTGATATGGGGTCAAGATCAGGATGTTTGCCAAGCAGCTGTTGTCCTCCTGCGATATTTCTCACAAATTGTAGATTTCATGTGTCAAACTCGGGATGCTTCATTATTACAGCAGGGAACATTCAGAGAATTCTGTTCAGGAAAGGAGCCAAAATTTTATCAGGAGCTTTCTAGTCTAGGAATGCTGAATAACCTCATTTAGTGACAGTCTCCTATTCCACATTTGTGATGTGAATGTGTTTGAGTCCATAATCTTAATTGAGACATGTAATTTACCATAGTGATAGAAAAAAAGGTAATCTGACACTGAGAACACACCTGAAAATTGTCATTCTTTGTTTTTTGGAAATACAGACAAAAAAGACCTTCTAAATGATGTTTCTTTGTGGTGTGGTGCTCTTACTTCAGATTGTGCCATTACATTGCTTGCTGCTTTTAAACCTTCCCTTTGGAGAGACCTCCCTGAAGGTCTGCTTCCATAGAATCACTTAGGTTGGAGAAGACCTTTAAGATCAGAGCCCAAACATTAATACATGCATCGAAACTTGCAAAGTATTTTCTCTTACTTCTTGGGCATGTGGTTAATGTTTTGTAATGGATTATTTGTTTTGAGCGGGTTTTTTATTTTTTGTTACTGATCTTATAAGTGATATGTTTAGTGAGTAGCAGTCCGGAACAGAGCAGTTGGGTCATCAGGTTTTGTGGTGCAGCTGCCAGTCACATCAATTTCCTTGCTCTTGGCACTATTGAGTGCTTCTAGTGGTAGCACATCAGGTTTGGGCCTGCTAGCCAACACCAAGCCCAGAGTTTAATTAGCAGCTGCTCTATCTGTTCCACTTCCTCCTCCACCTCCACTAGAGTAGTATTTACTTCCTTTTTGCATTCCCAGATGAAGCCCATAAAGCTTTACCTGCATGAGGATCCGTAAGCCACTCGATCCTACGTGGAATCAGCGTGAGCACTCAGGCTTTATTTTGGGTTTAGTGGAGGGAAGCCCAGCCATAGGCAGCAGTGGCAGCACACAGCCTCCAACAGGAAGTGAGGGCAGTTGCCAAACACAGTGTGTGTAGCTGGACTAACACAGGTGTTGTGGTTTCCTGATTTATCTTCAGCTGGCTCAGAAGCCTGTTGGAGTACAGTGTGCCTAGTCTTGTGCAATAGAGGCAGTTGTTAATAGTGTAATAATTAACTGCTCCCTTGCTGTGTGGTGTAAAACCTCAGGCGATGTCTTATATGCATCTTCTGGTGGTTTCAAGCACGCAACTTCAGAGTGACTTTATCAAAAACTATTTAACCCAAAGGAATGATAGTGAACTAGGTATGTGTATGAAATTAAGGTAGATTTTTGTGGTCTTGGAACATCACAGGCCCTCACTGCTCCCCTGTTTGTGTCCCCGGGATCTGAAGGCATTAGCAGAATAGGTCCAGCATGACTCTCTCCCCTGCTCAGTGTCCCGAGGCCAAGTGTGCGTTTCATGTCCTCTCATTGGCAAAGCATGTTGTACTGGTGGATCAGGTACACATCCGGTGTGCCTGTGGAGAAGGGACTCCAATTTGTGAGCTCATGCTGCTCTAGTGATTCTGCTGCTGGTCAGTGGGGTTTTGGAAATGAGGTTATACGCAGCTCAGCCTTGGAGGAAAGCGGGGAGTGCTGGGGATGGAGAGTTAGGAGCGGTTGCTAAGAATATCGGATCAGCCCGGATCACTATGGCAACGGTGTTGCCAGGATGAAAAACTTCCCCTGCAATCCATCTGAATTCATAAGTACCAGTGTCTACCTGTGACGCACTGGGAAGTCAACCTCAATTTTTTATTCAAAGGATATCTTTTATTAAATCCTTAAGGATCCATATTCTTTATGTGCTAAGCAGTCTGGTATAGGGGGGAAAGAAAGCATCTATGTGAAGTCAAGGAGTGCTTGAGGGGCCGGGTCAGAGACGCATTTGCAGAGACAAGCATATGAATAATCAGGTTGTATTTGTATTACTCCTTGGCTGGGTGTTCAAGTTTTTCATTCCAGGTGATAAGATGAAGTGAGTCCCTCTTGGTTTTGGGCCAAGGCTTATTTCCAGCAGCATATTCCTTTGGGTCTGTTTTGTGTTTGGTTTTCTTTACTAGTTTAACACTGAGAGATTTGGATTGTGAGCACTGGTGGGGCATGACAATAAGCACACAAACTCTAAGAAATCTTGTTGCTTTACTGTTCACCTCAGATAGCTGTTCTTACTGCAATTTAATTTCACAGACAAAATGCATGGAGAATGTCTAAGTCTGTGTCTGTGCAAGTTGACTTGCCTTTTTTTTTTTTTTTTTGGTATATCTGACTGTAGGCTAGAGTGAATTGTAGCTGAAATTAGCTGTATTAGTGAGTGTCCTGTAGGTTAAACTATTACCTAACTGGTAAAGTATTTCACACCTTGTGATCGATGCACTCTGCTGTGTTATGCCAGTGACATTCTCTCATTGTGTACTGGTACAGTCTCAAAACAGAGGATATACAGATGCATCTCTGACTTATCCTTTTCAGACACAGCTTTTCTTTCTTGTGGCTCTTTTTGCCTGTTGGGGATGGCCACCTTTCCAAGACGCATCTGTCTGATCTGTCAAGACCTGGTCAGCCAAGTCTGTGTGGTGCTGGAGTTCTGAGCTGAACAGCAGAGACCTATGAATAACCTGGTGCCTTGTGGTGCTATCCCTGTGACAGGCCCTTCCTGTTCCAGCTCTCTGGCTTTGCTCTGAGCCAGGCTGTTGTGTCACCCAAAAGAACTGACGCATGTTTAGTCTAAAGAAGTGGCCCAGGATTTATGGTGGGTCCTATTGAAAGCTCTCTAGCAAATTACAGTTGAGTGCGTTGCAACCTTTGGTCCGGAATGGCTTGCAGGTGGTTTTGATGAATGCACGGGTCAAGACAAAGACTGACTGTAAGTGAACAGCTCATGGTAGCAGAGCCTTTCATGAAGTTAGTTTATTTACAGGTGACAGATGGAAACTGCTGCCCAGGCTTGGGGAGAGTTTGCTGTAATTCCCTCTCGGGTTTCAGGATAACCATAACTAAAAGCACGGCATCAAGCCTGAAATTTAAAACTGTTCTCTAAAGGCCCTGTGTTGTTTGAGGTATAAAAAATAGCTTTCAGCCCAAGCGGATTTTCTTTGCCTGGTGACAGGGAAAGTAGGTGATGTAATGATTTGCCTTGACTTGGTGCTGTTGGGTTCACTTAGCTCTTTCAAGCAGCCTGTGCTGTAGAAATAGTAAATCAGAGGTGGAAGGGCTCCTGGGAGGAATCACATTTAGAGCCTTCTGTTGAAAATCACTAGCACAACTTATTTGTTCCTAATAAAGCACAAATTTTCCTCAATTTGGAGCTTCCCTTGGTCTTCAGTACAGGATTTCCCTGCTGAAGATTAAATGTGTGCTCATGTTCTTGAAGCTGTATTACTTTGGGTTGTCTGGGTTCTCAAAAAGGAGTGAATCACAGGCTCATGTATGGAAACATCTTTGGGAAAAAGAAGGGTTTTCTTTTAATTTAAATGCGAGGCGAAAAACCATACAGGGCTGGTACAACTGCCTTTTCCCTTATTAATTTTATTCTTATTCACAAATAATTTCTGTCGTCACACTCAAGGCTGTTAGACACAACATTGATGATGAAATTTTCTTCTTGTGTGTGTGATGAAAGGCCAATGTTAAAATATTTTCTCTGCAATATGTAAAGCTTGTGGCATTTTTTCCCCTTGGAAGCCTTGGGGCTAATTGGGGGATTAAAAAAAAAAAAAAAAGTAGAAGACTGCTTTGGTGGAGAGATGCCCAGGTTCATTGTAACTAATACTGTAGGAGCAGGGAGGGTTTCTGTGGTGGTTTTGTTTCTACATTAGATGAGTCATTATTAGAAGGTACCCTAATGATAAATTAATAGAGAGTGTAGATTAAACACTCCCAGGAATTCTTAGTTAACAGTCATTTGACCAGCCCTGCAGAAAGCTTGTTTTCACTAAAATCCTGAAATTGAAGAAGCGATGATGTAAGCCCTTCAAAGACCAGAGAATAAAAGGGAATTTTTTTCCACCCTTTAATGAAAAGAGGCTTTTGTTAGGGAAGGCAGAGCTCAGAGTGTCCGGGAGCGGGAACATGCCATTCCTTCTTGTTACTGCTGCCCCTCCACCAGGACTGGATTTCTTCAGTATGTCATTCTCTTGTGGAAAGGGATTGATTTTCCTTAAAAAGTGCATGTGAAATTGGTGTGGATGTTAACAGGAATCGTGCATTTTGTCTAGGAAAAGGGGGTACGTCAAGGGCTCTGCTGGGAGCTGTGGATGATGCTCTGTGCAGAGAGAGTGAGCAGGACCTGTTTTGGCCACTGTTGTGCTCCTCTTGGAGTTTCCATGTCAAACACAAAGCTTTGCTGTGTCATACATGCTCTTTGTGCTGTAGTTTTTCTCTTAAGGGTTTGTTAGACAAGTAAAGGCACACAAAGCAAGCATCCAGCATTCTAGAAGTGAGGAAACCAAAAGCACTGGTGCAGTTATTATAATAATTAAGAATGGGGCTGTATGTACTAGGCACTGTATGGATTTAGAACAACAAGCAGTCCTTTTCCTGAAGAATTTGCTGCCTAAATGGATGATTCATACACAGGGCAACAGAAGGCCTAGAACAAACAAACTGCAGGAGGGTTGGTAAACACTCAGAGTGTGTCATTATTAATAAACATACACACACATTTATATGTACACCCACACATATATACGTGTATATATTTGGGTGCAGTTTACCTAAAGGAGGAACTGTGAACAGAAAACACAAGAGAGGAGAAGGAGGGAAAGAAGGGAAGAATTTGTAGGGGAAAAATAGGACAGAAAAAAAATTATATGTAGGACAGGAGGAGCTGAATAAAAGTTAAAACACTTGAAATTACAAACCGAGGGAGGAAGTACAACAGACAACTATACAACTGTATGGAATCAGGATACTATATGGTGGCAAGAAAATATCAAGGCAGTTATCCATCTTCTTGAGAGAATTAAACTTTCTCTTGTGTCCCTGCAGAAGCTCCTAGACATGCCTCTATGGCCCCTTCTCTGAAAGAATTTGTTTGGCTTGAGCTTCCCACACTTTTCTGGAGTCCATGTTTTCAAAATGTATGGTACTCATGGAAATGTGCTGGAGAACACCACCAGTTCTAGACTGGCTCTCCTGAGTCTCTGCATGTCAGTGTGAGCCATGGCTGTCTGGACCCTCAGCACACCTTGGGCTTTCTCTTCTGCCTTCAGTGGAGAGGCCTACTGCAAGTGGATTTTCTTTCTGGAATTCCTCCTTTTCCCAAATGTCAAAATCCCCAGATCCATTCTTCCCTAAAACACTGATCTTGTGATCAGGTTGACCTTTGCAGCTGTGGGCAGGGAGACAGATCTGGTTTATGTTCTGAAGAACTATTGATTAGAGAGATCAACAACCGAAAGCAGCTTTGGAGGGAAGAGATCCTGCTAGAACATAGCGCTGGATATGGGAGAACTGACCTGGCAGTGTTTTCTGTGTGAATTCATTCCAGACCTCTAATAATAGCAGTTATATCTCAGTCTTTGATGTGGTTAAGCTCTGTGTATTATCAGGAGATAAAAATATGTAATGGTAATACTTCTATCTCTATTTAGGATCCTGCTCCTTAATGAAAGGACTTGAAGTTTAATTTTCCTCTTTTGTTGAACACTGGTCCCTGACTTCACTTTAAATAAGTCATATAACTTATGAAACCATAGACAACAATATAAAAATGCAGAGTTTGCCTTCATCTATGATTGATACAACAGACTACACTAAGCTGTAGGAATTGCTGAAAAAGAGAGAAAGAAACCCCTTCACCAAGATTTTGTTTAGTTTTGTTGAACTTTTTATACACTTTGTAAATTGAGCACTTTGACTTCTGTGTTAGAAGCCCTATGTAAAATTATTGGGTTTTGCTTGTTAATGATAATGTGCAGCTGGAGTAATACAGCCGGTTTTATGTTTTAAAAGTAAAATAAGCCAAATTCTATACTGAGAAATGGTGTTTCCCAGTTGCTTTTCACCATTTTTCACCATAGCCTGCATTCCATTCAGACATGCTACCCAGGTTTTATGCCAATGTCAGCAGTGCAAATATTTCCATTAAAACTGAAAACAAGAAAGAGTTACAAAATTGTCTTCTTGTGTTTCTCAAATGTTATCAAAACACATAGTGTTTTTCTAACATTACAAATACTGCAGGGAAGGAACAAAAACTCATCATCAAGTGAGAAATTAATGAAAGTTTTTCTGCTGGAATAAAGTCTGCATATTTGACATTAAATTTTTTCATATTTCAGATATGATTCTCTAGCTCTGTCTTTAGAATCTGAAAACAGTTCTGGGCATACACATCCGAATAATGTTTGTCTTCTCTGGTAGGAAGCAAATCTGTCTTTTGACAACCAATGAGGTTTGTTTACTGTGTACTTGTTTTGGTGGAACTGAATGTCCTTTTCTTGTACCAGATTTTGATTCTCATCCTGCGCAGTAAAAATCAAGAATGTGTTTGTGGAAACAAAGAGTGAAAAAACTGTGTGAGATAAGATGTACATCTGCCACTGGAAGAAATTCATCTGGCAGATGAATAAACTGGTTCTGACTCTGCTAGGATCAAGAAACCAGTCAGTAAAAAGCTGCCTGGAGTGAGCGCCGTGACTGTGGGCCAAGCCTGGTGCTCCCTGGTGGTTTTTATGCTCCCACATGACTAGGGATCCTTTTCATCCCTTGCGCCGTGGTTTCCGGGTTGTTTTGACTATTGTGCTTTCAAGTCTGCTTTAGGCCCTTCAAACATGAACTTATGAAATTCATAGTAGGTTTCAAAGTATGGAAGGAAAAAATACTGCTGAATTTTCCCTCTGTGAAAGGTTTATCACAAAGGAAATGAAAACCTACGGTTACCACTCTGTGCGTTGATTTCCGAAATGACTGAAAACCAGGCTGGTTCTCCTGTAGCTAACTGTTCCCAGCTGTTGTTTCACATTCCAAATTTTATTAGTATTTTTGCTAGCAATAGGAAATATTTTCAAGTCTTTGCAGGATAAGGTATCCATTTATTTTACATAAAATGTTTTGTTTACCTTTTCTGATTATTCTGCATGTGGAAATCTTGCCTGTGTTTCCAGAATGGGAATTCACAATTGCATTTACAGAGAGTTAAAAATAACCAGTTTCCCAAATGCTCTATTAGCTCTGATGTTTTAAATAAGATTGGGTTTCAAAATTGTCTGTGCTATTGTAACTGGTTTTCTGGGAGAGAAGTTGTAAAGCCACTCTGTACTCTGTCTGTGCTCATTAAGAATCCTGACTTTAGTGCAGAAGGGGAAGAAGCCATTATTAATATATCTCTGTTACAAAAATGCAGCAAAACATATACTAAATGTATATTGCCTATTTCAGTGAGAGCTGCTCTGTAATTTTATAATCCAAATTTATTTGCCACCTGTTGTGTCCTCCTTTTGTTGGACTCAAACATTTCAGGCTTTTTCCCAGATAATTACATATGTTAATTGCTGGTTTGCAAAGAGTGTGTTTATAACCCACGGTTTATAGATAAAAGATCTTGCTTCGGAGTTTTCTGGATTTGCTCTGAAGTTGGGTTCTGCTCATTTAATTCACCAGCTTCACGGTGTCTTATCAATTATGGATGAGGGCAGAACTGTCTTTGTGTTTATTTGCTTTCCTCTCTATTTTGTTTGTTTCTTTGCACCAGTAGAATAATTCTTGTTGTGCTTGGACTGACCCCAGAGTCTTCCACTCTCGTGTCTCAAGATCAAGTGGTTCTTGTGGCTGCAGTAGAACTGTCCCTGTGCCACAAAGCTCTTCAGATGGCCTTGTTCCTTCCCAGATTTTATTTCTAGGGACTTTCCAAGTTGGACTTTTCAATCTGCTGTAATACCTCCAGAAATGAGGCAAGATAGTTACTATCCCAAAGTGGTGCTTAAAGAAAAGTTGACAATACCTCACAAGATATAGATGTTTTAGAGTTTTTTTTTTTAATTGACAAAGACATGGACCATTTACCAAAGTATTTGGTAGTAAATAGTGTGTTACCCAAAAATGTGGATTTTTTTGTTCTTCTTCATTTGAAGGCTATTTAAAATGCAATAAGTTTAGCAAATGGTTTGGAAGAAAAGAAAAAATTTGGACTATGATGAACAAAAATAGTAGAGGGGAGGTCACTCTTCCTTCTCTTAAACTAATGTAGCTGTCAGCAGAAAAATGTTTTTGTGAGAAAATGAGCTCTTTTTGGATGAAGGGTGGGCTCAGCAAACCAAAGGTGTGTTTGGAAGAAACTTGGATAGCATTATTTTCCCCAAGTCTGTTTTGTTGCTGCCACTGTGGAGTGAAAGGGTTTTCCTCACAGAAGCAATAACTTCTGGAAAACTTTTCAATCCTACTGTCTGAGAACCAACTCAGATTTGTACTTCGTTACTCCATTTCCCCGAGCAGGTGTCTCAAACTATGGCAACTGTGAACTTTTTCTTTATGGGCAGATTTATCCTACATCATGTACACATCTTCTAGATGACCTTCATCTTCCAGAGCTTTGCAGATGAACATTTCTCCAGCACAGTATTTGTATTCTTTTTAAAATTATAATTATTTTCTTAACTGAAGGGAGCTTCTGGTATGCAGCAGAGGTGTCTCTTCCCTCTAATCCCTCTTCCTGTTTTACACAAATAGGAGAAGATTTCTCCCAGGAGCTGAAATTATCAGATAGTGTAAGCTGGGTCATCTCAAGTACCTATGTGGGCAGCAATGACGCCAACACAGCTCTTGGGGAGAGCATTTATTGAGGAGGATGATGTGAGAATCATCTCTGGTTGCTGTGAGTGGTGGCTCCAGACACCGCAGTCTCCCAAATCCAGGGGGGTCCCCCACCATCCCCAGGCTTGGCACTGGAATTAACAGTGGTTCAGAGACTGTCCTTGCTCTTCACTGTCAGTCTCCTATTTTGACAGGGAGTTAAAAATAAAGGTATTCATTGCTTTATATGCTTTGGCTTAGGGTACTATAAAAGCGCAAAGTGATTCTAAAATCACTTTGTGATTGGGCTGTTGGCATTATGGTGTGTGAAGGAACAACCTGTTTGAAAGCAGTAGAGTAGACTGTGCAGCCATTTCCCTTGAAAAATTTGGGGGGTTTTGCTTTTGTTAGAATGATTCATCCTGTTCCTCACCGTGGGTGTGTTAATTGCTACCTGGTAAGAGCAGTGTCACCTTCTTAAGGTGAATCTGAGAGAGTCAGGCTGATACATGCAGTAATTTTTGTTGGAGGAAGTGTAAGCTATAAAAGATGGTCTCTTCCAGTGTGTTTGCAAAATGGAGCTTGCTGTTGGCCAGCATGATCCAATGTTAAACTGATGTTTTTATTTAGGACTCATCTTTGGTTTGATGATTAAATATAATTTACTTGTAAATTGTTATATATCTTGAGCAAGTTCTGCTCAAGTGCAACTTTGAAAGCAGGAACAGCATTTGTTTCATGCTGTTTAAGAATTCTGACTTAAAAACATTTATGGTTTAAAGATTATTCAATCAAGGTAAAAAACTACAGAGAATTTATGTGCCATTGTTTTGCACTGTAATTTGCAGGACGGATAATCTTAAAGGCTGCTGTGGAAGGTTATTTTATAATTACTCCCTCCAGCATGCATTTTAAGATCATCATGATACAGAAAAGCACTTAAATGTGATTAAATGCTTCACTGAATTAAAAGATCGCCGAATGTGGTACTTGGCTGAGGACAGAGCAAAAGGGTCATCTGAAACTCAATTTCTCCTGTGTTATTTGCTGGAGTAGCTCAGGGCAGCCTCAGGACTGGGAGGGATCTCTTGTTGGCCTTGGATGACCAAAGCACATCCACAGAAAATCCCTGCACAGCCTGGGCCTGAGCTTGTCTTCAGTCCAGCACTGAGGATCTAAACAGCTCTGTGCCCTGAGTGTCTTATATGAACACAAAGAGAACATCTTATGACTCCTATTTTTTTCCTAATATTGTGAAAGATGATATTTTAAAAATATTTTTTTACAGACTACAATACCTGTGGGTGAAAATAAAAAGGAAGCGCTTCCTACTTTTTAAATGTGTATTTCATTAAGTACATATTGGTACAGTTCCAAAGAGAATATTTTCTAACAAGATGGGTTTTCAGTAGAAGAATGTCAGCTTGACAAGCTGAAGTCTTCTTTTACAGTAAGGGAAGAACAAATTCTTTGTTAAACATTACTCCAGTTTTTGTTGCTAAATATATAGACATGCAATTTTTCTCTGGAAGTTGAAGGAAGTGTTTTTTCACTCAAGGCAAGAAACTGACCCAGATATTTGACTATGTCACTTCAAAATGGAACATTGTGACAGGAAAATTGGGGTGCAGGGAGATGCCAGTGTAGTGAGGCATTGAATTTGAAGCTTTTTAGGGGGCAGCTATCGTTCAAGGTCGCAGTACTTTGTGATTCCTCCTTGGGCCTGGAGAAACAGGACTGTGAAACAGCTTGAAGGAATTTGTCATGTAACAGTCATAATAATAATTGAAAATAAAACCTTGTGAAGAGCAGTAAAATCTTCTAGAGATTGTGACTTAGCAGAAGGTTCCCACCGCTGCGCTGTTGGACACGACAGAGCCACTCCTGGAGTGTCAGGGATTGGCTCTGGTGATGCTTGCCAAAGGAGCTGGTGTCAGTGCCGGTTTAAGTTAGAAGAGCTTGTGTTTTGCCTTGCCTGTGGAATATATATTTTCAGTTAATCAACCTTTTCTTTTGCTTCTGAAGTAATTCTTGCAAGCCCTTTCCTGTTTTGAACAACATTCTAATGATAGATTTGACATTTGGTACCTAAGAGTTGAGATCACTGAAATGACAGGGGCTGTCAAATCAGGAAATCTCACTCTCTGATCCAATCTCATACTTGAGTCCTTACTGATATACATAAACACGCTTCAAAACAATGCTGGAAGTAGTTAATGGAGAGTGCAGAGTTAAGAGAGGCTTTTGCAACCTCTGTTTGACCCAGTCATGTCTCAACATCACTCTACAAGCTTCAATTACACATGCCCCTAATACTTTTTCCACCAGCTCCTGCTGCATTTGATGAACAAACTAATGATACACGTTTAATGAACAGCTATTCCACAGCTTGTTTCCCACTCGTTGCTCGATTTTGTGGCCCCAGGCCTTATTTAGAACATGTTGTTTAAACATCCCTTTGAAGACAGAATTATTAGTCCCTCAGGGTTCATCTATCATGCTCGTCAAAGTCCTATCCAGTGTGTGGAAAATAATGAATTAATTTTCATTATGTTTCTGTTAAGTGACGAGATACAATTATTCCTGTTCAGTGGATGGAATGCTGAAAGACAGGGAGATAAATGAGACTCAAAAGTTTTGAGTCTTTGGACCCTTAGCTGAGGAAAACAGGCTTTTTATTTTCCAAGTTGGTGTATTTTATCTCACTGATCCCAGGTTGAAACTGTCCTTTTGACTGTGATTATACCTGAGAGTTTTTAACCCTTGGTGGAAAAGATCACAAGGTGGATGACGAGCGTCCAGAAAATTATGTGAACAGCTTTTTTTTTAAGCACCTGTCTTGTATGAAGCATGAGGGGGGGACAGATGGAGCAGCATGGGGTGCTGTTATCTGCTGTGCTGATGGGTTGTTCTGGCTGTTAAGACAATGTCTTGTTCCTTGTTCTACACTATGTATTCCAATTTCTCTGAATTTATCTGCAAATCAGACACCAGATGCCCTTGCTCTGAATCACCTGTGGATCCCTAGGTGTGGCCGTCTTGGCCCTGGTGAAGTAACAGATCCAAAATTATGTTATGAGGGTATATAGAGCATCAATAGAGGTAGAACTAAAGGTACATGGGTACTTTTGCTAGTTAGTTTTCCTTACTTCTGGAACAGCAGACAGCCATCTGATCCTCTTGACCTTTTCCTCCCTGCTTTTGGAAAATATTAGTTTTAGGAAGCACTGAGTCTTCTGTCTATTTCCCCTTTTTCAACCTCCAGGGTAATTTCTCTGCCCATCCTGTGCCATCAGTACTATTCCCAGATTCAGTCCTGGTGGTTCTTCTTGCCAACATTGTTGGCAATCCTGTTACCCTTTTTTTTTTTTTTTTTTTTTTTAAAATCCAAAACATGTGGGTGTAAAACTTCTAGTAGCTAAGCTCTTTCAGATGAACATTTCAAATTCCTCTTGAGGCAGTATCAAAAACCTTAAATTCAAGAGATGGAAATTTGATCAGAATATTTTACAGGAAAAGGAAAACAGTACCTAATGAGAGAAGGTTCTATGTAGCAATCATATCTAACAGCCATGCCCATAGTAATGGCAGCATTAGAGGCTCATTTGAGCACTTGGAAAAAAACCCCTAATTTTGTTACATTCTACTGAAAATGTAACACATTTCTCTTGTAATTTGTGTATGCTAAATAATACAAATACTGTATTTTATCAACCCATGACACAAAGCTGTGTTCTAATTTTCCTTTCTGTTAAAACAAATTTCAGATTTAACTTCTTGTAGTCTTTTCTTTGCCAGATGAACACAAGAAAAAATTTAGATTATTTTACTCCAAAATAAAACATAAATTAACAGTTATCAGTAGAAAAATAATTGAAGGCATAAGAGAAGAATGCTTTGAGCTAGAAAGTCTCTATGGCAAGTGTCTGGTTACTATAGCAATCGCCATGGAGCATGTGACCAGCATGATAATTGCAGGGGACTTAAGAGCCTTTTCTCTTGCTGAAGTTTGATGTCTTCTCAACAGAGGTGTTACATGAGGTCACATCCCCGCGCTCCTGACTCCCAGATGGATGGATAATGCAAACGATCAATTCGCAGCTCCCACTGGGCAGAAAATGCTGCGTTCAGTTCATGGGTTTTAATTTGTTTGATCTACAGCACACCACAACTGAGGACAGGAATCTCTTCTCCCCGGTCCAGCATGTTTTAAATCTACATTTTGACTATTGGTTTGTGTACTGATTGCTGTGTACGTGTTTTGTGGAGCACTTTGAGCCCGGCAGACTACCCTATCTCTGCAGAACTTGATGGATAATTTTGATGAAGAAGTACAGTAGAATCCCAGCAACCCAAAGGTGTTAATATTGAGGGACAAAGTAGCTTTTTGTTACATTAAAATAACCCGTTGTTTTAAAGTTATTTTTTTCTTTTCACATTTCACATTTACTCCCTGTGTCTAGTGAGCATAGTGGCTTGGCTTCAATAATGAGGAAAACATTGTAGAATTGTCTTTGTAGAAAGAAAAGAATGTCAAATTTGCATTCTGCATTACTTAATTTTTATTTGGTATTTGGATAGGTAGCCTCTGATTCCTTGCAGCATATGGCACTGCTCACTTGACTTTCATCAGTGTTTAAAGGCTGTTGAGAATCCCAATAGAACATGTTAAATATTGATAGTTCCTTGCCACTTTCATGGAATGATGCTTTTCTAGAGGACAGGAGCAATAAGGAATAGAGCCAAGTGATTAAATATATATTTAAAACACATATTCAAATTGTTAACAGTACCAAACTCAGATGTTAAATTTTCATGATTTGGAAATATTTACATTGGAAAGAAGACCCTTTTCTGTAATCCACACTTTCAGTATGACTGCACATTGTCAACCATGTCATATGTGACTGATGATGACAGGGTACTATGACCTATTGTTCTTCACACAAGGATGCAGGGACATCCTTTTTGTTTTGAGGTTGCTACCAGCAACAGATACTCCTCCGAGGAAATGAGTCACCCAAGTGTATTTGCCACAGAAATATTTGCTCTCTTTGTGCTGTGTGGAATTCAGTGATGTGAGATGTTTGTGCTGTGCAGGTGTCAAGGGTCCATTCCCAGAGGCTCTCTCCAGCCTGGCACAGGGGCTGTCCAAGGCAAAGGTGCTGAACTGAAGAGTTCTGAGGAACTATTTTCCTCATAAATGGAGCTGGGAATCCTCATTAATTGTATTCTTACTGGTATTCCTTTTCAAACATGATTTGTTAAAAGAGTGGAAGGACATATCAGATGTATTTCCTGGAAGTTGGCTGCCTATTTTTTGGCTATCCTGCTGTCCTGAGATGATTAAATACCAAGTCAATCATGACCGTGTAACAGAAATCCAGACTTAAGAAAGATCACTTTGTTTTTTGTTTTAGATTTAAACTCTGTAGCATTCCAGTACTTCTTAAACACTTTTTCTACAAGGACAAGGATAAGGGGGAATGGCTTCAAACTGGCAGAGTGCAGGGTTATATTGGGTATTAGTAAGAAATTGTTCCCTCTGAGGGTGATGAGACTGAGGCTCTGGCTCAGGAGGTTGCCCAGAGAAGCTGTGGTTGCCCCGTCCCTGGAAATGTCCAAGGCCAGATTGGATGGGACTTGGAGCAACCTGATCTAGTGGAAGGTGTTTCTGCTCCAGACAGGGGAATTGGAACACGACGGTCTGTAAGAATTCTGTGATTTTTAATGGAAAGCTACGATGTGGTTGGAGGAATCTGCTTATTAGTAATTTATGTTTGTCCTTTATATATTGAGGAGGAAATAAATAGAGAGTTTTACATAACAGTGTGTAAGAATGCTTATTTGGATGATAAGTGTTATTTTACTTAATCATCAGAAAAATAATTTTTCAGATTTTTAAATATAATTAAATAGATGCATAGTTTATCTCTTTGCTATTACAGCTCAGTTTAATGACTCAGTAGTAAACCATAGGCAGCTTTTTCATGCTCCTGTGCTTTCCTCTGTTGTTGCTCTCTTATCAGAGTGGGCCAGATGGAAGCTGAGGTTCAGTTCAAGGTAACCAGCAGAAACCCCTGTAGCGGTGGGTCGATAAAATCTCGCATGTTAATCTGTGGTGCACTGCTGAGTAGACACAGAGCACTTATCACACATGGTATTTAGAGGAGGTTTTATTATAAGCATTGAAGGAACTGAGAGAATATAAGTGTCACCGTTTTAACAATGACAGTATTTGCAATTACTCAGCTGGAAGAGCTGAGTATTTTAATGCTTTTAACAACTACTGTTATGTGACAAATGCAGAGGGTTTGCTTTTAGGACAGGCCAAGTGGAGATGGGTCTCTGGAGATCACAGTCCAATCCTTGTCTTGGGTCAGGGTCAACCAGGGCATATTGCTCAGGACCATGCCTTGTAAAGTGTTGAGTATCTCTAAGGATTGAGAATTCATAGTCTAGCTAGGTGATACGTTTCTTTACTTTAAAGCGTTTCTTTACTTGCATTTCGATTTGTGCCTGTTGCTGGGTACCACAAGTGCCTGTCTTGATCTTTACTCTCTCCCATTTGTATTTGACATACTTATAAGATACCCCTGGTCTTCAGTTTCCAAAATGTGAATGTGAGAGTGTTCTGACTTACTGACAAAATGTATTTTTTTTATATATAGGTAGTACAGGTTCAGAATATGAAGTAAAGTCAGGATGTAGGAAGAAGATGTGGTTCAACTAGAATATAAAGTTCTAATTTTCGTTGAGTAAATTCTGACTATTACAACAAACAACTTAATGGTTCTGCCGCTGTTAAATTCAATGGGAATGGAGCTGGTCTTGTAGGATTAAATTTTTAATCGCGGAAGCCACCTAGAATGCTGATATAAGGAATGACTCTTGGAAATCCTGTGTCAGGCTGACAGCGTAGACATGCCTGAGGTAGTGACAAACCTGCTATCTTGCACAGCAGCAGTGACCCAGCTGCACCATCGCGGTGCTTGGTGCAGGTTGGAGCCATCTGCCAGCAGCTGTAACAAGGACCTTCTCCTTTGCCTTGGGCTTGTATGACAATTAGGAATGAATTTGGGAGCAAGGGTCCTGGGTCTGGAAAGCACCCAAACAAACCTTGGCAAGAAAGCCCCTCTGACTGACCACACTTAGAAAGTTAAAGGTATTCCTGTAATACTGCGGTCCTGAATGCTGATGTACTGCAGGAAGCCTCTGGCTGTGCTTCAGAGAGAATGACCAGCACGCTGCTGAAGGACTTTCAGGGAGCTGCTTCACAGTTTCACATCATTTCTTTTCAGCTTCATAAAGTAAATTTAAGCTGGGGTGAAATCCCCTTGATCAACGCTCTCTGAGGGGAGGTAATTGTATGTTAATCACCTGAGAGTGTGTTACATGAGGCTGGGGTTCAGATGTGGGGTGGATTAAGGTAAGCTAAGCAGCTGGACTTAGGTGTAATAAATACAGCCTGGAAACAACATAACTGATGGGGTATATCTGTGGGAAGTCTCCACGCAGTAATCCACCTGCTCACCTAAACCCTCATTCCTGGGAACTGTCCCATCATTAATCACTAGCCATTGCTCATGGTTTTGTGGGTTCATAGATGCGGTCTGGAGATTTGATATTCCCTGTATTAACTGCTGAGGGCTGATCAGGTATGTGACTACAGCCTTGTTTCAAGTGAGTTAAAAATTACTTTCTGTGTAATTCTCTGTGTTGGACGTTTATGTCTACATATTTTTTCCAGCTAATAAATTTTGTGAAGGAAATGGAATACACATACTATAATATTTTTTTTTCCCTAACTGCTTTAAATGAGTATGAAAGCCTTCAGCATCTCTGATATTTAGGACTTCCTTGGCTGTTTGGGCATTTCTGAGGCAGCTTGTGTGGTTCTTAGGGCTGATTTCATGCTGATATTAGACCTGTTGTCAGTTGACACCTGCTGTGATTCCCTGGCTGGTTAGGTTAGCTTGATTTAGTTTTGTGCTGGATTTCTGGGATCGTGGGGAATGAAGAGTACTGGTGTGTTGCTACTGAGCAAGAGTATTTGTTTCCTTTGGCTACATCTCAAGCTGTACTGCCAAAGGTGAATGCCCAGGATTTGGAGAGAGGAGTTAGGAGCAGTTCAGGTTAATGAGGTTGTCATCCTTCAGCAAACTCATGCCTGTGAATTTGGGGTGGTTTTGTAGCTGGAATACTTGTCACAGCAGGCTTTTCCAGTATTTTGTTTGTGGGCACAGTCACACTGTACCCTTGATTTGCCAGAGTTGTTTTTCTATCAGTGCAACTCCCATGCACTGATAGAAAAAAGGGAAAGGTCAAGTGAGAAATGTGGATGGAAATTGGAAATCCTCAAATGGTCTCTTTCTGTCTCACTCCTCCCTCACACCTTCCAGCCTGCAGTTAGTACTGGCTGCCTCCCCGGAGTGCTGCCCTTTAGCTACTCACAGTGACTCCCAGAGAATTCTTCCTTTCACCAGGCATCAAGCCTTCCATCATTCAAGTCTCTTGGGAAAATCTGCTCATTTCCTGGCCATCATGGAAGTCTCCGGCAATCCTGTTTCCTTGATTTTTTTTTTTTTCAGCTTGAAAACTAAAAGTAAATATAGAATTAAAAATCTAATAAAAAGGCCCATCTCCAGGGACAGAGAAACAAGTGATGGACTTGGCAGAGTGGGATAGTTTATTTTTTTATCCCCTTTACAACATTGCAATATCATGCGATTTCTGGGTTTTCAGAGCCATCACGCACGGTTGTTAGTTACAAGAACCATCATGTGTGGTTGAAGTTTGCTTCATCTTTACACTCAGAAATATCCGTGATTTCATTTTTTTAATAGCGCGGGAAACATTGTAAGAAGAAAACACGCAATACGTAATCCCCACATACCTCAACAATATGCTTAATCCAAGAATCACTTATTGGGAATAAACAAATGTCAGACAAAGACTGTAAGTGACTTAGTTTGGTATGAGAAAGGGCTGGGCAGGGAGATGAATTTGTGCAAAATTTGACTAAAATGAGAATTGGGAGATGACCTCTCTCTTTAAAACCGGCATCTGTGTTTGTAAATTAGAAGAATAGCTGCATCTCCACAGGTTCCCCGAGCGAATTCCGTGGATGTCTGATGCTGATAACAAATGACTGTTGTATGTCTTCCCCAAAATCCTTGCTGTGAGTGTGATTGCAGCTCTAATTATGGCATAACAGATGCAGTGTTGTATAGCACCCGCCTTCTTGAAGATCTGTAGCTCGCCTTACTTCTGCATGAGTTTTCTCATTTTAGTCTAGAATTTACTACTGCTCACAGTAACAAAGAAGTCACTCTTGAAGTAAGGAAAAGAAGAAAAGATTTTGAGATTGTTACACTGCTCACATTGTTGTTGTGCTGCAGATGTTCGTTGTGTTTGCAGACAGCGCGATTGTGGGAGAGTGAATTCATGCCTCACTGGGTCCTTTCCACTTTCTCCAGCCTCTCCTCTGCTGAGTAAGCAGCTAAAGGGAGTTTTTTCTTTTGTTCCTCAGCCTTTGCTACTGTTTGAGAGGGAGGGAGAGTTACTTGGCTGTTTTTTTCAGTTGGAAGTGGAACAGTGTAATTTTTTTTTTTTTCTTTTTAAAGTGTTCCTCAGAAGAAATAGAAGAATACATTTACATGAGAATGTTGTTGTGTTGTTCTTCCAGCCCAAGAAGGAGGTGATTTTTTTATAGTAGTACAAACCAACGCCTTGTGCTGTGCCAATCACGCTGTCATTTTCTGCTTTGGTAGTGACGGTGAATCATCTCTTGGATGTTACAGTTGTGGCCAAATACCTCGCTCAGGTGAATGGATTTGGGGACAAGGAAGGTGTGTGAGCAGCATCTCTTGCGCGTCCAGGGTGCCCCGTCCCTGGGAGTGTCCGAGGCCAGGCTGGACGGGGCAGATTGCTTGGAGCAATCTAATCTAGCGGAGGGCATCCCTGCCCGTGGCGGGGGGCTGGAACTAGGACATGAGCTTTGAGAGTCTCTTCCAACCCCAACCGCTCTGTGATTCCCGCAGCATTTCTCCCCCGGAGCATCGCCCCCTGCCCGGGTGCGCCGTCCCCGCCCGTCCCCGCCCCGCCATCGCCACCACGGCAACGCCGCCGCTGTCGCTGTGCCCGCCCCCGGCCCTGCCCTGGCGGTGCCACCCTCGGCTGGGGCCGGGCGCGGAGCCTGCATGGCACGGCACGGCGCCGGCAGTGCCGCTCGCTAGGATGAACGAGGAGGCGGCCCAGAAGAGCGACGGCGGCGAGAAGTGCAACGGCGGCAGCCAGCGGAGGAAGAGACCCAAGAAGGTGGGAGCGGGAGCGGCGGCGGAGCGGGGCGGGGAGCGGTGCCTGCGGTCGCGGAGCCCGGGGGGACGCTCCTGCCCTGCCTCCGCGCTCAAGGGGTCTCTCCCCATCTGTTTCTATGCGGAATCGATAGCGTTGCGATAACCGAGCCGGATGGCTGAGCCGAGGCGGTTTTCTGTATTTTTTTGTTCTGTTGAAGTTGGTGTCATTTGGCAGTGGATGCTGCTCAACGCAGGTTTCCCTCGGCTGCCCTTAAGAGAGCGGGTGGTTTGTTTTGACAGAAGGTGGTATTGGCTCGTGTGCTGCCACACATCCCTTTTCCTTCAAGCTACAGAGATGGAGCTTTATAGACCTTTGGTTTGTTTTTTTCTGGAGATGTTTCTTAAGGTCATATTGTAAACGGTGACAGAGAGATCCATCGCTGGCTATGGTACCATCCACGGCAATTCAGTGATGCTAATGACAAATAACTGGGTAAAAACGTGAATTTGTCCAGCCACACCCAGTTCCCAGGGCACTTTCTCTCTGTGTCCAGTCTCTCTGTCACAAATGGTTGATTTTCAAGGTATCGCCTGCCGTGCCCGCTGCTTCAACCCCCCGCTTGAGGTAATCTCTTTTTAATGGCTTTATGGCTTTAATTGCAGGCAGCTATTTATTTCTGTTAGGGCTTTCTCTCCCCTTTAGGAGGAGAGATGCCTGTGGTGCTGCATAATTATGACATAAATGGGTTTACACTTATTCTCCCCTCCCCTTCTTTTATGTCAATTGCTATAACCTGAGTTACCCCACTGAAACATGGGGGGCTGCTTACAGGATGAAGAATTATTTAATCCATACACAGCATACACTGATTAATTCTCCAGTCCCTCATTTTGCATAGAATTTGCATTTTAACCAACATTGTACATGAGCAAGACAAATTGTTGCAGATCGTAATAACACGCAGACGTGTTCAGGGATTTCTGTATGGGCTTGGACATGGTGAGGAAAAGCTCTTCTGCAATAAATAGGTGACACTGTTAGGCCCCTTTTAATCACAGAGGAAAGATTCTATACCTATAACGCAAGGGAGGGAGAGAATCCAGTCTAAACGAGAATTTGAACAAAAACACCCTCACCCCACCCCATTGTGCTTGGAATATTGCCTGGATCTCCACACAGTGGGGGATTTTATATAGCATCTTGGCCTTTTATTTAAGCAGAACCTAGTAAGAAGGAAGATATCTGCTTCATCTCACCTCTGAATTTGAAAGGTTTATTTGGGGGATATGGAAATCCATATAAGGAAGCAAAAATCAAATGTTTAAGTGCATAGCCAACGTTTTAATTGGACTGTTAAGCTATCTGGAAAAAGTATTATACTAGGAGAGAGGTTTTGAAGGTCTGAGGAGTCAAAGTGGGTGTTTAGATTGCTTCTTTTTTAATCTCTGTATTTGTGCTTCCTTTTTTTTTTTTTTTTTTTCCCCCATTGTTTTCCAAGTAAAGTAGCCTACAGCCTTTCAAGGTTGCAACAGCTGCCAAATGAATGCTTGGAAAGCATCTCTTACATTGGGTTCCCATATTCAGGGTCTTCCAACAGCTGATTCATCTTCATTTTTCAAAACCATAATAAATGCTTGGGTATCTTATTTTACAACTCTCAGTCTTTTACAACTAGAAAACATTAATGGGGCATTTTCAGTTGGCAAATATTAAGCGAAATTATTGTTAATCCCTGAGTTTGGATGCATTAGATGTTGGTGGCTCAGGTCTGGGTTTAGATAAACTCGTAACGATCTTCACCCTTAGTGACTTCATGAGGAAATACAACTCCTGCCTTTGATATTTCTTTTAAAAGTCTACAAATTATTTTCTGAAAAGCTCAAAATTGGTAACTTTCTTGATGAGGGAGATAGACCCTGGAATAGCTAAGAGTACAAGAATTCCAGGTTGAATTCCTCTGTGTTTTGACTAGGTAGGCACAATTTATTTTGGGAAGAGAGACAAAATTGCCATGTGCAAGAGCTCCAAAATCCCAAGTAATGTAGCCTCTTTTCTGGTCCTGAACTACTTTTGCTGAACAAAGCTGCATTGCACCAGCCAATGTGCCCTCTATCTGTTCTGCGGAAGTTGATCCCTTTTGTGTGGATAATGAAATATTAATTGAGCTTGATGAGTTTGATCTATGTATTGGGGGAGACAGAGAGCAGCTCTACTCGGATACAGCATTCAGCTACATCTTCTGTATTCCAGGAGGGTGTCCTAGCCAGGAAGCCAAGTAGGACTTTCTCTAATTTTCAGCAACACCCTTTTTTTCAAATGTGTGTGCACTTTAAAATAAGGCGGCTTCAGTTTTGTCCTAAGACAGGATGGGAAAAATAGGAATTTTCATAGACTGGGGAAATTTTTTACCTATGGAAAGCCAAATTTAATCCTCATGGTGATGATGGTTGTGGCTTCATGTGTTCTTGTGAGTTCTTAATAGGTTTGTTAATCCAATTGTGTTGTGTCCAATTTTCCTGTGGTATTTTATTCCTGTGATAACTGGGATATGATCAAATTTGTGTTCCTGGGAAGAAAGTCTGTATTCACTCGGTTCTAGTATTGGAGAGCACAGGATGCTGTCATGGACAGAACTCATTCTGCTGTTGGTGTAACTTCATGGAGATTGGTGCTGAAGGGGTAATGCAGTGAGTGATCTGGAATTTGTAATATCTTAGTGTTTTTCTTCTGTCTTTTGCCAAATCTATTGCAAAGGGCTCAAGTACTAAATTCCTAGAATTTCTTTCAAGGAAGTTTTTTTCATTCTAGAGTGTTTCAGATGAAAGCTGACTACTGTTGGTCATCACGTGGATAATGAAATGTGTTCCTATATCTGTATCTGCACTGATGGCAGAGGGACTTGTAGGAGCCACAAGCTCCTCCTAAACTTACAGGTTCTTAATAGACTGCACTGTTGATGGATCAATGCAGGAATAATCCATTTTGGATTATTGCATAATTCCACTCTTGGTACTTGTATTGCTCATTCTTTAAGAAAAATTAAAATCTTGGAATCAGACTCATAGTGGAAGACTTGGAGGAAGTTGTAATGTTGATTTAAAGGAATAGAAATGAGACTTCCTTTTCTAGCCAAAGCATAATGTCCTGTTTTAAATAAAATTGGCTACATAATGTGAAGTACTTCCAGTGGAAGCTGTATGCTTGCTAATGGAATCGTTACAGTGTACAAGATAATCCTTTTATTAATTTCAATCACTTAAGACTTTTAATTCCATGCATGAGTAATTGAGACCCACTTTGGAATACAAGTGTCATGTTGGACACTTATGTTCAAGAACAAGAATCCCAATGTACACAAAACATGCAGAGAGGGGTTGCCAGACAAGTGAGCCTGTCCTAGGCAGAATCCAGAGGAGCTTGGCTTTAGTGTGTTCAAGCAAAGGCAACCTGGGGGGGAAAGGAAATGAGGCTCCTCTGCAGCCTTCTAATAGGTTTAATCAGATAAAAAGCCAAGAGAAACTTAATTATGTATGAGATATGATTTCTCTAACATATCACTGGACTGGGTTCAACTCCTTCGAGGAGGTCCCTCTTGCTCCCATGTTTCTGTGATTTTCTCTGCATCATTTACAATGTCATAATAATACTACACAGCACTTTAATTGGTGCTAAGTGTGGCTATTTAAATATTTTAAAATGCCTGTTTACCTGGTTATTTCACTCTCGCAACTACCAAATTTAGTGGAAAATAGAATGCCATCAAAAGAAGGGTTTGAACCAGTGACCATCTCTCCTGAAACTGGTATGGGGACTGGTAGGACAGCATTTCAAGTCCTCTGTGTGGTGTTTCCCTGAACTGCCCTCATTCCACTCTTGCAAAGTCCCACCGTGCCTTCTCTAGTTGCTGCTCTTTGCCCGCTCTACCATTATTACGGGTGACAGACAAATAGCTGCGGCCACAGTGCTCTTGGCTGTGCTGTTTGGTGACCCAACCAGAATGAAACTAGTGTGCCACCTGAGAGAGATCACGTTCCCTAGCTTTAGAGGAAAGAAGATTTTCCTTCAGTCAATAAGCAGTAAATTGAACAGGCAGAAAAGAGCTAAAGAGAAAAACCACAGGGTTTCTTTCTTTCAGTAGTAGCTAAAAGACTTTATCACAATGGAAAAGTGGTAGTTTCACGTTAACCCAACTCACTGGTGTTCAATATTGTTAATTTTATTGGTAACACAGCTGCTGTAAGGTTGTACGGTCTTATTCTTCTTTCAGCTGAACCAGTGGGAGAGAACTGGAACTGCTTTGCTTTCAGAACAGCTATAATCCAATTTACATGAAAGTAAATGGGCATCTGTATGGTTCTAGATTATGCTCTGTAAAAAGAGGATACACAGAGAAAAAATAAACTTGTTTTTCAGTCATGGACATGTAACCTTTTTACAGATTATGCTCTGTAAAAAGAGGATACACAGAGAAAAAATAAACTTGTTTTTCAGTCATGGACAAGTTTGTTAAGAGTGTTCAGGGTCAAACCAGTTGGATTCCCAAATGTCTGCTCTGTGCTTTAACATGGTTTGCACTATCATTATTCTGATGCAACTCCAGTGCTACTCTTGCGTTATTGAAATCAGGATTTGCTTGTTCCTTTGCCTTTTATTCCTATCACGAGTCTTGCAGCACATTTTGTGCCAGGTGTAAGACTAACATTTTAGCTTCAAATGCTTTGCTGTATTTAGCTTTGGTTGCTATGCATGGTGGTATCAACCCAAAAATGATGTGTATTTCTCCCACTATGAGATAGAACGTCTCACCTCTGTGTCCCCGGTTGCATCAGCACTCTGTGCTTCCATCGCGACAGCTCCATGGTGAGTGACACTCTGGGGAAATAATTTCCATTTACTTAGAGCGACAAGACAGGGAAAATAATGATGTGTGCTAGAGCTGAACATCTGAACTAGAGCCTTTTGTGGTTTTGTGGTTGTTTTTTTAGCATCATAATGTGTGTAAGACAGAGAGTGCACATGGTCTGGGCCCCATGGCTGAGCCTGGCTTTTCTAGCTCCCTATGTTTCACTGTAACAGGGTCAGTTCAGCCATTACTCTGCTGTATTGTATTGATGCAGTGAGCAAGTCTTAGGTCTAACAGGACTACCTGGGAGGTTAAATTTGTTAATTGTGGCCTTTAAAGGTAATATATATATTGGTTTAAAAATGTAACGTTTTTGTAACGGAGTAATAGAAATCTGCAAAGGGATGGAGGTATAGTGTATTAGCAGAATTCTGCCAGTGCTGCATTTCACAGATTAAATACTGTGAAGATAAGGGGGAAATGATCTGGATCAGTGGTGATTGTTACAGGGGGTGGCGTGGCTGGTTGAGCCTGCATCTGCCCGCCACGCATCCCAGGCTCCCGATTTATCATTCACAGTTCCTGCTCATTTTCACCAGTGTTTGGCAAACATCGACTGAGTCAGAGAAACCAAGTCCCTTCTTCCCCAGCCAGCTTCCCTTTCTCCCTGCAGGGTGCCTGGGGCCATCAAGTATCGAACGTATTGTACCGCACTCGTGCATCTCACAGCCTTGTCACACGTTCCCGTTGTGACAGAGGCTGAGCTGGGCTTAAAGCTGGTGTCCTGCCTGTCTGGGCACACTGGGGCCATGCTGGAGGCAGCCTCGTGCTCCCTCTGCCTCGCAGGCCTCATGGCATCCACCTCTCTTACCTGCCTGTCCCGCTCAGGGCTGCTGTGTTTTTGTGGCGCTGTGTCCCTGTCCGCACTGGGCATGCTGTGTTGATGCTTTTGATGACATCTCTGGCTAGGGTCATTTTTTCACTCTGCAAATTGAGGCTGACATATGCAGCGCGTAGATATTTAGGTTAGACACTGGGAACCCTGGAGCTCTGAAATGCAAGGAACAGAGGGAGGCCAAAAAAGTATTAAGATGGCCAGAGGCTTTTCTGTTCTCATTTATTTTCAGGAATTAATTATTTCAAAATCTTTCCTAGCTGATTAAGTAGGCTTCTTTTGTCTTGGTGACAGAAATTGCTGAGCTGAAAGTTTGAACTTCCTGTCATTATGCCTCCACTCTGTAGGAATAATCCAGTTTTTCTGTTTCCAGTAGAAATTTGCAGTACTGTTATGCATTCAGTGGCATCCTAGTAGCTTTTCATTTTCTCATTTGTTTCCACTTCATTTCATTGTTCTCTGGCACCAAATAGAGGAGGGGAAAATTTAAAAGGTAGATGAGGATGGGCTAATGTTTAAGGCTCCCTCAAAGCAGTTCCTAAAATTGCATGAGAGACAGTGAATTACTTCAGGTCAATATTGAGAAAAAAATCATCATTGAAAGGACATGTAAC
Source organism: Hirundo rustica (assembly GCF_015227805.2). Classification (NCBI taxonomy): domain Eukaryota; kingdom Metazoa; phylum Chordata; class Aves; order Passeriformes; family Hirundinidae; genus Hirundo; species Hirundo rustica. The sequence continues at coordinate 62,495,142 of NC_053454.1, forward strand.
TGATTGTCAAATTCATAGTTCTCTATTTTAAATATGAATTTGGAGGATGGAAAATGTAATATTACATCGTTGCCTTTTACACAAAAAAACAGTGTATCCTTTGGGGCACCGCAAGTCAGTTTGGGAATTGATTTGTCTTCTCCAAGCCTTCTTGAAATAAAAATGTTCCTTGGGCATGCAGCAGTTTAGGGAGAGCAAAAGCAGACACTAACCCACGTTATCTCACCTCTTCTGCGGTTCTTTCCAGCTGGCTGCACTTGGGTTACAAGCAGGTACACAATTTGTAACCTACTTCTGTTCTCTCTGGGTTTAGCTCACACCCCGCAATTTAACCCATGAATGAAGTGCTTTCTGGGGAATGGGATCAGCTCCGAAGGAAAGGATAGAGTAAAGCAGTAATTGCAGTTGGAAATTATTTTCTAGGTTAAACAGCATATAGGTTTCTGCCACAAGCTGAGTGGTTCAGAAGGGGTTGGTTGCTTTTATTTGTTTCATTTAGGCTTGGCTGCTGTGCATTTATTTTGTGCTATAGTACTGGATCTCAACAAGTAGAGCATATGGATTTCAGCTGGCACCAGGAATGCACAGATTCCTGCAACAGTACACTTTCATGATCAATTAAATCTGCTAATTGCTCCACTCCTAGGGCTCCGTTATAAGGAGGGTTTGAGGCACGTGTCAGCATAGTGGAGGCAGTAAAGAACAATGGCGATAGTTTCGAAGTACACAAACAAAAGTGGGAACTGGTGTTTATAAACCCTTTACACCCTTCTATAGGATAATGATTCTAAACCTTGTTTGTCTTTTCCTGTATTAAAAATTGTGCTACTTTCCTGTGATCAAAAGACTCTGCTAGTCCTCCTTTTTAAAACATTTTAAACGTCTAATACATCTGGCAGCTTTCAGTATCAGAGAGCAGATGTCAATGTATAAATGTCAAGAAACAGTGGCAGTTATTCATGGCATGAGCCATTAGAGACCTCGTCTGACTGTGCTGGTGGGGACACTGGTATGATCTAATCAGAAAGTGAATGAATGGGCGTAAACACCGGGGGAAGGAGGCCCTGGGATGTGTGTGTGGTGTGGTGCTATGTCCCGGCCTGTTTGTGTTTTTTTCCAGAGCATGGCAACGGAGCACAGTGGGCTCCAGTCTGTGCTGGATGTCAGCGTGGATTTGGTACAGCCAGCAGCGGGGCCCTGCCAGCTGCCATCAGCCGAGGAGCTGGGCTCTTGTTGCTGTGCACCTCTGACAGAGCAGAGCAGGGTGAATATCAGAAACAGAAGCTCTGGAATGGGCACAGATTTTCCAATCAATCTGTGATTCATGCTCATTAGCTTTGAAATGCTGAAGAAAGGCGCTTTATGAGCTGGCATTTCCATTTGTGCTTTAACTGCTTTACCCAGGCCAAAGACAGAACGACGACTGCAGCACTCGTGAAAACAAGAGGAAGAGAAAGATGGGAACGTGTTTTGTGTCTTGTATGAAGGTCACTGCCCTGGTTAGAGATCACAGCCTCCCACTTAGCCCTTGGCTCTGATGTTAGCTTCTTATTTGGTGTGAAATACAAGTTAAAAGGGGTCGAGTGTAGAGTAGAGTAATTTTCTTTGGTAACTGTTGCCTTCAGAGCTGGGGAGGAAAGGTGTTAATATTCCTTCCTGTACCTTGTGTTCCCCACCTGAAAGACAAGCCGGGCTTTTGTTGTTGCATTGATCTTTAATTAATCTCTTGTAATAGTGCAGGAGGTGTTTCTCAAGGAAACCACGGCCCTTGCAGAGCTTGCAGTTGCTGCAGTTGTGTTTGGAGGTGTAAGTGTGTGAGGGCTTGTGGTTAATTATATGTGATGCTGTGGATTCGTACACGCCTCTCTCCCCCTTGCTCGTCAGCAGAACTGCTTTTTTCACAGCCACGTCCCCAACAGAAGCAGCAGGCGATGGCTTTCAGTTGGAAAACAGCTGCCAGGAACTCATTATGCACTAATGTACACTTTAAGACTCAAGATTGCTCCTTTGCAGAAGGAGCTTATGAGTGTGGCCCATTCAAAATGTGGCTGACAGCAATTAGGATGGTGATGTACAGCATGCCTTTCCTAGAAATCATTGTAAAAACCAGGTATTACCTCTGAACAGAAATAATACAGTCTGGATTCCACTTTTCTGTATGATATCCCAATTTCTTTCACTGATTGAGGAAAGAAGTCCAGCTGGAAATCTCTTCTGCACATTGTAGTTTCGTCTAAATGGAAACCAGATGCATTTGAAAAAACGCAAACCAAACGATTACTGAATGCAAGTGTTAAATGCAGTTAAAAAGACATTCACCTTTTGGATATAATCAAAGTGATGAAGACATGGTTACAAACCAGTTAAGTATGAGTGGGAGTAAGAGAAGCTTCATGCGTTGGATGTTGATGCTGGAGCCTGCAGTCAAGGGATGAGTCACATGGGAAGGCACGTTTGAACTGGGGCCTTTGTTTCTTTTCTCCCACCCGTCCTCTTGGGAGAATGAATGTGATGATGAATTTTATTTTATTTTTCCCAAAGGAGGGAGCAAACAGTTAAGCTTTTACTGAAACTTTCTGAGCAAATGGATGTAGTTGATCTCCCCAAAAGAGAAGCCCTAGACAATAGAGAAGGAAGCCAAATGCCTCAGATTCCCCTCTGAAAAGCCTCTGAAGTCTTATGGTCTCCAAAGGCCATAATGCAGTTGTGACATTTGTAATTGTGTTTAGAAATTGATTGGGTGAAATCCAAAAATCTGAAAGTGAACGTCAAATCACTGAAAGTGATTGGGTTATGAGTTTGGGTCTCTGTTTCCAAGCCTGAGGCCACAGTTGGACAGGTGGTGTGAGATGATGCTGCCACCAGTTGAATGTTCTTCCTGGGAAGCAGAGTAAGAAATTCATCTGGGTTTGAGCTCCCTTCTTCTGCCCTGTACAGGATACAGGGTGGGAAGGGATGGAAATGAGCAGCTGTGAGCGTAGATGAGGTGAGGCTGATTTTTTTTGCGAGGGTTTCAGTGCTTGACTAGATCATCAGGGAGATGTTTTTCACTATTATGTACTTACAAAACCCCTTTATTGGTACAGCTTGAAAAGCAGGTAATTATTTAGATCATTTTTTCTGTCTAAAATGTGATTTGCAGGAACATGAAAGGAGAGTGTGATTTACATTGCTGTAATGCTTGGTTCAACCAACCGAGATTGGGCTGCCGTTCTGATGGTGGTGATATCAGTACGAACTCATTTTCTCAAGCAGCGTTTTTCATTATTGCAGCTACCATGCTTTACGGGAGAAAATTGGTATCACTGCAGGCAGTTGCTTTGCAGTGGTTTGCCTGGGGCAGCTTTGAGTGCAAGTGCCAAAACAGGGCTGAGGGTCCAGTGATCCTCAGCTCTTCTACATCCCTCCTACTCTGCTGGGGGCCATCTCCAGGGGCCTTTATTCCAAATACCTCTTCTTTTTAAAATCCTGCCTCTTCTCTGGGCTCTCCCTGCCCTTTACTTTTCACCCAAAGACCTTCTGAGCCCGAAGTCTTTTCTCAGAGGTTACTCAAAGTTACTCATTTCAGTTTGGATGTGCCATGGAAAGCAGACCCTTAACTTAGCTGTCTTCAGATAAAACCCACAGCTCATTTTTAGAGCCTGAACTTCCTGGAAGGATTCTATTAACTTCAGTAATTTTGACTGCTTTTAATGGCCTTGAAATTCATACCATCAAGAACAAGTTGAATATTTTCTTGTTTACCCTTGATGTTTATGGCTACATGAATAGCTGAATTAGGGCTGGTTTTCAATATACTTAGAACTTAGATAGATAAATTCTGAGGCTAGGTGTTTAATCCTTCTCTGGAAATTTTTGCTTGTTACCTAATAAAATTACTGTCTGGTTTTATTGCCGTAGTAATGACAACCATTAGTCTACATTGGTGTTTGTGGAAAACCTGTAGTACTATCAGTCCTTGTCTCAGCATGTGCCATAAAATCTGTCAGATACCAGTGGAAATATGCAGTTACTTCTCTTCCTGAAGCATTTCAATTCACCTTTAAATTCTAAAGGCTGTTTTCAGCTCTAACCTACTGTATCTCAGCCATAAGGACTGGGTAAGTCTATCACATCCTTGAGGTGGTGAACTTTATAGGTGGATTATTCCAGGTGGCATTACAACAGTTTCTTCTGGAAAGAGTTATTTTCACGGATTTTTTTTTTTTTTAAATTATTTTTTTCCCAACCTTCAGAGTTCTGTTTCTCCAGTTTCCTACAAGCTTCCCTGTACCGGAAATCAGGATGAGTTTTTGGCAAATCAGTTGGTGTTGCTGTTTTCAAAATATAAATGAGGTTCCTCTTTACTGTGCTTGAATCTGAACACTCTGCCAGGGCCCTGTTACATCAGACAAACCCCCAGGCTGTGGCAGGATTGGTGTGGCTGGTTGGAGGGTGACTTCCCCCAGGCTGTTGCCCAGCTCTGCGGCGCTGGAAGCCTATCTCAGAGTTTTGGTGTACAGGCAGTACAGCCTTGAGGATGATCTCAGACGTGGCACATCGTGTCAAATGCGCTCCAAGGACGGCAGGGAAGGTACATAAATAGTGAGAGCATTGGGAACAGCGGCACTTGTGACGGTTTTCTGTCGGTGCTGGAGTAATGTCAAGAGGTTAGGATGATGCCATTGGATGCATGTGCTAACAGAGAATATATTCAAGTTTTGCTTACTGTGACGTGGTTTTGGTGCCCAGAATTTCAATCTCCTGTTGTATGTGGTTGAGAGCATTGGGGAAGGCAATGCAGGCAGTTATTAGCGTGAAATGAGTGCGGAGAAGATGAGCTCCAGAGTTGCACATGCACAGTGAGCTGCTGATACTGAACTACAAACAAAATTCCAGGTGTGGAATACCCTTACAAATAGCAGTAGGGATTTATTAGTGGTTTATTCTGTTTTGATTACTTTTTGTCTTAAAAAATATTTCAGGAGAGAGGTGAAAGAAACATGCTTTCTTTACATTGATCTCATTCAACCTCTGTTGAAATTGATCTGAATCTTTAGGTTTGGCTTTAAAGGTTCAAATGGTTGCTGAAAATCCTTTGTCCATTCCAGCCACTGTCACTTCATGCAGTGCTTGGTGGATTTTTTTCTTAGGTCGTTAAATGCCTGCCATGTATCTGTCTGCTCAAATAAAGAACCATTTCTACTAAATCAAGAAATGTTTCTGTAGCCTCTGGGAACTTATTAACTGCAGGGGTTTCACAACTGGATTGCTGGCACATAATATAGTTGCAGTGGAATAAAATGGAGACTCTCGGAAAATTATGGAGAGGTTTTAGGGAATGCCAAAAAGGAATAACTTTTGAAAAAAGAATTGTGTTTTGATTCTAAAAAATACAGGGGTTTTATGAACATCCCTCTATTCTAGAGACATAATTTTGAAAATACAGTTTATTACCCCTTTCCTTCATTTCTTCTCTTGATATTTTTACAGAATATGCCTAAAACCTCTGTCTCACTGGCCTTGGCTGCCAGCCAGGCATTTTGTTCAAAGTTTATTCAAGCTCTTGTCCTTATGCCACTGGCATTGTCACCCCTATGCAGGTGCTGGGCTCCCTGAGAGGGGGTATGACAGCAGGCAGTGGCAGCCTGGGCACGGCCAAGATTAATGAGAGCAGCTTCCTCACCACCTTCCCAGACTTTAGCAGAAGAGGTGCAGTCCCATTCTTGTCTTTTTGAAAAAAGATCTCATTTTGGTTTAGAATGCAAAGAAATGAACCCTCAATAATTTGTATAGTACATTTTCAGAAAACTTTCAATCTGGGAGCTCCAGACTGTTGTTTCCTCCTGGCACTGGTGACAGGAGTTTCAGCTCCTCCACAATGAGTGGTGTATTTTCAATTGTGCTTAATGAAGCCAGGTGGTGTTTTATTTGAGGATGTGCCAAAGAGGGCAAATAGAATTGGAATTAATTTAGACTGTTGCTTTTAAAATATGGAAGGCTATCGAGCAGCACAGTATTTTAGTTCTTTTGGTATTTAATGAGTAGATAGTTTGAAATGTATCTAATTCTCTCTCGAGTTCCCAGGTTTTTTTGTATTTCTGTATTGGAGCTCTCAAGGTGTTATTGTTCAGAGTAACTTGGGTATGTCACTTGATCTTCATGTCATCTACTCTGTATTTGCATTTGTGTATTAATTTGAAAACCTATACATATTTATTTCTTATCATTTACATTTTAAAAGAGTAATTAATATTTAAAAACCTGCAAGAGTGTTTTCAGAAGGGTTTGTATCAGTTTGGCTGCATTTATTTAAACATTCCTGGGTCAGTATGGGTTTGTGTGTGTGTCACCTCAGAAATGGATAGTTGAAGGTGCTGAGGATGTTCAGGGTAACCTGCTAATCACAGCCAGTTTAAAAGGCTATGATGTCGCTGAGGCTTTCTTAAACCCCAGGCTGCAAGTTTATAATTCCCTTTGGTAAAAAACGTTTCAGTGCTTTTACTGTGCCACTTTAGCATGAGTAGTGCTGCTTTTAAAGTGAATCCTGGAGATAAACTCTGTTCTTTAATGACTTTCAGAGTGAAGAATTAAGGTGGTTATTTGCAGACAAGAAGTGGAGGTGTTGACTTTAGATAGCTGTAATGGAAGTTACAAATAAGGAAGGCTGAGAAATGTTGAGACATAATCAACAGCTCCTCTAAAAAAAGGTATTTAGTGGGGATGGTGTGTGTGTGCCTTTTTCCTGTAGGTGCACATGTGCATCTCACACCGGGGCATTTCAGCTTTAAATCAGCATTTCTCTCTGTGCAGTTCTTTAATGAACATTAAGATTATCAGCTTCATGGTTTTCTGAGATAAATTTTAGTAGTTTTAATAACATGCCCAGAATTAATGGGAAATAATTTTATGTAATTTAATCCAAGCATTATTTTACCCTCATGTTTCAGACTAGGAAGACCTACTTTCTCATTAGGATTATTAAAGCATAACTGGTTGCAAATTAATGAACCTCTGCTGCTGACTTTGATCTTTAAGGCCCCTTCCAACCAAAACCATTGTATGATTCTGTGACTTTGTTACACCCTTTGTATTAACAAAGGAGTTTGGGAGTATGTTAACAAATGGATGGTCAATTTTTATGCTGGATGACAAAGACCACTTCAGATGGTACCAAAATTCACCTGATAAATTTGTAGTTGGTGTATGAATGACACCAGTCCCCATTTTTACTGAAATAAAGTAGGAAAAAAAAAAAAAAAAGACAGAAATGTTAAAATTAATTTCATCCTTTGTCTTATCCATGATAGTCTCTGGTTTGTGTGTTAATTTTCTTGAAACAAGTGTCCAAATCAAAGGCAAAACTTCATAACTAAGTTGAAGATTGGAATTAGTGTTATCTGCAGCAGGCTTGGAAGTTTTTCCTCTGATTATTTTCCTCTGAAGGCTTTTTTTGCACAACCAGGCAATGCTTTTGAGGAGACAAATGGAGTAAGGAGATATTGGTTCTGTATTTGTGCTGGAAATAACAAATAATGCAATTAGTAGATGACTGCATGAGCACTGGCAATTAGACCTGAAGAATGTATGGAATGTGTGAGTGTAGAGCTGTGTTTCTGTATCATCTGTACTGCCAGAAAACCAGAAAATCTTCACTCAGATGGGCAGAATTTTTGACTGATATGTTTTAAACTTTTTTTGTCTAATATTTCCCAGTTCTGATTCTTGAAATTTAAACAAGGTTTTGGGCAGTGTGATGAGTAGGGAAAATCTGACTCCATCCCCTCCTCTTGTCATCGAAGGTGCTCCCCAGGTGTGTTTATTTTCCAAGCTGCTGGAATTTCTACAAATCCAGTATCTCATCTCCAGCACTCACAGTTCAGAGATACATAGCAAAGAATAGGAAACAGCCTCTTTTTTGGTAATTTTATCTCCATCTATTCCATACCAGTTTGCTTATGCAGGTCCATTTGAAAGACCTTACTAAAATAAAACCACTCCAGAAACTGTAATTTATTTGACATGATTAGGTTCGTAACAAATTGACTTTGTCTGCTCCTTCTGATCATTATTCCCTTTATGTCAGGGCTGCTTCATTGTTGTGGAAGTCCTCTGTGTAGTTTTGTGAAGGTTATCCAATTTTCCCTGCAATCCAGTCAGCAGGGAGCCATTTCCAGTCCCGTTCTGCTGAGCCACGCAGGTGTCACCGGGGCAGCTTTGCAGCTGCCGGGGGCTCAGTGGACACACAGCCAGAGCAGGGCCAGCGGGAGCACGACAGTCACCGTGTACCTGGGAGCTCAAAGGGCAGGAATGTTCCTAGGTAAGGCAGCAGGGCCTTGCTCAAAATCCTCACCATTTGACTGCTTTAATAGATTTTTTTCTTTCAGTGTTTTTCTGGGTATCAAAATTTTTGTGGATCAGCCAGGAGCTCTTCTTTCTCTGCTGTCTTCTGCATAGAATCATGGGATCATTTAGGGTGGAAAAGCCTCTAATATAATTGAGTCCAACTGTTCCCCCAGCACTGTCAAGCCTACCACTAAGCTATATTCCCAAGTGTCACGTCTGTACATCTTTTAAATCTCTCCGAGAATGGTGACTCCACCACTGCCTTGGGCAGTCTGTTCCAGAGCTTGACTTTTCCTTCCCTCCCCCACCCCCGCCACCCCATTTCCTTTGTTCCAGAACTTTGGTAGAAATCACAAAATGCAACCTTTGCTGTATTTTGTTGCTTTTGAATTGTAACTGTTTTCCACAGCTTGGTCAGCAACCTATTTGACTGCTACTGTTAATTATACCTTCTAAATATAAGGAAAACAAAGGAAATCAATATTAGTTACAGCTGCTGGTACTGAGCACAGTCAGTTTTTCAATACAGAATCTTTGTCCCTAAGCCTATTGTCACTCTATCATCACCAGTTCCAGTCTCTTGAGATTTTGCCACCTCGGTAACACTGCAAGGGATTATAGTAATTAGCCCAGTCTTTCAGAGAATGCTATTCCATCAGTGGTGTTACCACCCTGGGGTGAAGAAAAATTGCTAAGGTGCTGTATGGTAAGTGATCCAGTGGGTCTGAGAGAGGATTGAAATGATATGGAAAGAAACTGTCCTAATTACCACATTGCTTCTACTGCAGGACCATTTCCAAGGACAGGTCCTCACCAAGCTCTAATCAGCATGATTCCTTTGGCCTGTCCACCAGCTACACATCAGGTGATAACAGAGCGCTGACCTTTGGTGCACTGTGATTTTAAAATAAAGCAAAAATACGTCATAACAGTGATAGCTGCTCGGGTTGTAACATTTACAATAACTTCCTACTCTGTAGCTACCTAAAGATGTAGCTTCACCTTGGAATTTAATTTGGAATGTTATGTAGGTGTGTGTAAATCTTATATATATATTTGTAAATATGTTAATTGTGTGATAAATACAAAAAATAGTTGTATTTTGCACCTTACATCTCATGATGTCTCAGTATGTTTACTGTAGACAGAGACATCATTGTCAGTGATGCCAGTTTCTGGCATGGTAGTTCAGTGGAAAAGTGTGGGAACAGCTTTTAGTCTTTTTTAATAGAGATGTCCTGAGGCAAATCAAGGTAAAAAATCAAAAACAGTTGCACTAGAGCAGGTTAATCAACCTGCAGGTAGACTGCTTCCCAGGTTGTGTGGCTGTTTACACCCCCATGCAGACTGCTCTTCTGAGTGCTGCATGGTCCTTAGCATCCAAAAATAGTTTTAGCTTGGGGTTTTTTTTTCCCTCATCCCTAGGTTCCTCATTAATTTTGAGTCCTGAGTGACAGTGATTGTTGTTGTTTAAAATGAGAGTTTCCTCTGCAGAAATGTTTCAGCAGGGTGGAATTTATTTCTTGTACTTTTCTCCTTTTTCCTTTTCTCTCCATCTATAATAAGCAAAGGCAACTTTTACATTGGAAACTAGATATTTTTATGATCTGCAAAGATGCCTCATTAAGAATGTTGTGCTGACATGCCATTATTCACCTGAAAAAGTTTCACTTAGAAATTTTTTGTAACCACAGACTGTTGTTTTCACTGCAAGTTATTAAAAACGCTCCAGAGCTTCTATGGGAAGTTATTTGATCTGAATCCACACAGGGCGCAAATCCCCATCCTAAGCACCCACAATCTTCTTCTCCTCAGGCACCAAAAGCCTCACACTCAGATTGCTGTTCTGGCTTAGCTGGAAGTGTCAGACTGGGGGCAGGGGTAGGAAGCCAATTACTTTGGGTTCTGTTCTGTGAAGTGCTTGTTTCTGTCTGTGTTTGGAAGGGTTGTCAGTTTATTGTGCTGCTGGAGCCTTGGACAGGCAGCAAGAGGTTGGTTACTGTAATGAAAGACTCGCTATTTTTACAAATATTTAGCCTTGGTATTGGGGAATGTTTAATTTTTGCTAGATGGAATAAATGATTTGAGCACAATTCTAAAAACAGACAAGGTCTTAAGGTATCTGACTTTCTATTAAATTATGTTCATTGCAGGGGAATTGCACCCTTCCAACCCAAACTGTTTCATGATTCTGCGATTTTTGAAGGCGTTTCTGGAGCTGTTGAATCCCAAGGGGAAGAACCCAGGACCCAGCAGTGAACTGTGTCCCTAGATAGGGACATGTATTTTTTGCATCACATGGTCTCTTCTCCACCTCCATGGGATTGATAGCTCAGTATATTGATGCTGGTTGCTACAAAATACTCCTGTAAATTAGAGAGCTTTATTCATTAACCAGATAAATTAACCAAAGTGATTCCACACCTGTTGCTAGAGATAGAATACAAAATCAATGTGGGATACTATTATTTAAAGAGAGTAAAAGAGATGTCTTGTGTTTTGAAAGTACGTCTGGGTCATTCCTTCAAAAAGTGTGTGAAGAGCCAGAAGATGCATGCATTTAGTTTTTAATGTTACTGTTCAATATCATATGTGTGTTTCTGAGAATTTAAAAAAAAAAAAAAAATTTGCTTCAAAACAAAACTGACTTGTGTCCAGTCGCAACACAGAAATGCACAGGAATCCTGCAGAGACTGAGCACTGACACTGTTGGTAGAGCCTGGTCAGCTGTCCCACTGCTGGGCCATGCAGTCTATCACAGTTAGAAAAAAATGTTATCATGGTAAAAACAATTAATTTAATTTCATTTGCGAAATGTAAGCCTCGCTCTTTCTGTCCTGGAGAACTAAGCCATGATACCCTAACGCTGAGGTCACTGCGGTGCGTGTGGGTGTCCTGCCATTAATGGTTAAGGTAAGTAGGCTTAGGTAATGTGTGTGTTAGGAAACATTTTCCTTAAGCCAACTATTCTGGGCAGATTGTTTATTCCAGGTGAGTGATATGGTTGTGCACAGCCAGTGCTTGACCTGGCTCTTCGGGATTGGCTTTAATTGAGCTCTCTGTGCTCCCATGTCACTAATTACTGTGAAATAGAGTTTTCTCCTCACTTTTTGCTGTGAGATAAAACCATCTTTCCTCCACATGCTCTCCCAGTTTACAAAATGGACTCACCAGGATTTCCCCACACTTTGTGTTTCACTTGGCAAAATATTAGCTTCTTATTTTTCCTTTACAAACACAATTCCTGCTGCCATCAGTGAAAATTATAGGGAGATTCTCCAAAGCCTTCTAGGTCAACGGAAGCCTTTCTTTGACTTAGTTGGATTTTAATTTGTAATCATGTAAAAGAGATAAGAAATCCCTAATTATAATTTACTAATGCGTTTTAAGACTCTTGTTACCAGAGGCTTCTGTAGAAATAGAGTTTAATAGAGCTGGTAAGGCTGCAAGAACTCATTTTCTTCTGCACTGAGCCCTGGGTCAATTAGAAATAAGCCTACTTATCTATTGTTCTTTACAACAGCCCTGTACCCCAACTGTCTTGTTCTTTAGTCTTTCAAGATGTCACTCTTTGATGGATCTTCATCCATCCCAGCATTTGCAGAATTGGGTATTTGTGTCTTGAGGTGGGTCCATGACAGGACAAGCAAGCTCCCTGTTAAGAACAGGGGAGGCCATATCCTTCAGGAAGAGGATATTGCACCTCTCCACTGCTTTTTAAACTTTGATCAGTGATTAATTTAGCACAGGCTCCAATCAATGCAAATACAGATGCCTATGTGTGTATAGACAGACAGAAAGTGGCCTCTACAAGTAAAGAAACAAAACAATTTACCCAATATTTAAGACAAGAGAATCCAGACTACAGCCAGAGTCTAAATCAGTATCTAATATCCAGGAGGGTTTCCAGGAATTGCATGCCTTTTGTTGGGATGGTGAGGGGGAAGAAGTTGTGTTGTTAGTCAGTATCAATATCGCAGTTTGTTTTATGGTGTTTCAGTAGTGTAGTTACACGGTAGCTCAGGCTGGTGGTGAGAAAGCAGGCAAAGCCAAGGGAGAGAAGAGACGTAGCCGGTTTGTTATACTGTGTAGATGTTACAACAGGTAGTGTAATGCCTTGGAATGTGTGGATGGAGGGAAAACCCACTTTCTTCCCCCACTTAGGAGATCAGGAGAAAAAAAGGGTGGTGGGAAGTGGAGGTTTCTGCTAAAAAAGGTAATATGCATGATGGTAGGTATGTGGAACTTCAGTTTTCTATTTTTATCTGTGTGCATTAATACAGTAATGTATCTGCTGTCAGAGGTTTCCTACTTTTGTAGACATATTTATCTGCTGAAGTTATCAGTGCTTGGCAAAACCACAGAGAATGTAGCAATCTACACGTTTTTTATAGAATTTCGATGTTTTGCCTGAAGAAAAATAGGAAATCAGCAGATGAGCCAGAAATACCCTGCAAGTGTCTGCTCCCTCTCCAGCTTCTGGACCACAGTCCCTCCCTGCCGTGTTTATTCCTTTTGCTACACCGCTGTTTGCTGCGAGAGGAAGGTGTGCAAAATTTGTAGGAGCGTGGCGCACCTATGCGGGAAAGCATTTGTCGTGCGGGTCCTTGGAATTTGGGAGTCCTTCGAACCCCGTTGGCACATCCCGTGTCCATCCCTGCTTTCTGCCCGGCTGGTGCGGGATGGCAGGCTCTGTTGCTATGGGGACCGGGGCTCTCGGCGGTAACGATGCCGTGCGGTCGCGGGCAGGGAACGCGCACGGAGCGGGCGCCGCCGCTGATCCCTGCTGGCCGGCCCTGCCCTGCCCAGCCTCCCGGCCTCCTGCCCAGCCTCCCGGCCTCCTGCCCAGCCTCCCGGCCTCCTGCCCAGCCTCCCGGCCTCCTGCCCAGCCTCCCGGCCTCCTGCCTTCCCTCCCGGCCTCCTGCCTTCCCTCCCGGCCTCCTGCCTTCCCTCCCGGCCTCCTGCCTTCCCTCCCGGCCTCCTGCCTTCCCTCCCGGCCTCCTGCCCTCCCTCCCGGCCTCCTGCCCTCCCTCCCGGCCTCCTGCCCTCCCTCCAGGCCTCCTGCCCTCCCTCCCGGCCTCCTGCCCTCCCTCCCGGCCTCCTGCCTTCCCTCCCGGCCTCCTGCCCTCCCTCCCGGCCTCCTGCCCTCCCTCCCGGCCTCCTGCCCTCCCTCCCGGCCTCCTGCCCTCCCTCCCGGCCTCCTGCCCTCCCTCCCGGCCTCCTGCCTTCCCTCCCGGCCTCCTGCCTTCCCTCCCGGCCTCCTGCCCTCCCTCCCGGCCTCCTGCCTTTTGTCGGGGCCTTTGCTTTGTGGCAGCTGCGCTGCGGGTCCCCAGCTGCCCCCGCCGGACCCGCCCTCCTTGTGCTGCTGCCGGGAAGGGGGAAGGCGCTAGAATTCAGGAGGGATGAGCTTAAGCAGGCTTGCAGCCGAGCGTTCTGATAGTCTGCAAAACCGAGCGCTGCCTGGAGACTTCTGTCAAAAACCCGGTGGGGAGGGTGGAGCAGGGACGCCCTAGGTGCAATAGGGCTGGGAGAAGGGCTATGGGGAAATACCGCTGTGTGGCAAGGGCGAAGTGATTAGGAAGAGGGACGATGAGACTGCTGCCAAAGGGCATGAGGAGATGTCGATAGGTGACCCTTGAGTCCAGGAGCTGATTTGGAAGGCGGATGCCAAGCTGGCATTATGTACAGTTCTTGCTGATGGGAGGTTATTCCCTTTCTCTGTGTTTTTAAAACTGTTTTATCTGAGGCATGTTCTGTATCTCACCAGTTCCTGGGTGCAGCCTGGTGCAGGTACAAGTGGTGACACTGCTGATGCTGGCTGGTGACACGATAGACTGACACTCGGTGTGTCAGTGCAATGGCATTTCTGAGCATCCAGACATTGCCAGGAGGAAGTCTGAGGACAGTTATGCATAAAGATGAAGAAGTGCTAGAAATAAGGGATGTTTTTCTCTGATGCAAACCTCTGGTGGTGACGCTGTGCTCTAGTTTTCCATGGTAAATGTGACTTTTACAGGGCACAGCTAGACCTGAGTTACACGTGAGTTTAATAATCGGGGGAGGGCAACATTCTTGTTGGGCTGTTTTGGAGATGGGATGTCTAAGATGTGGGATCATGAAGCACAGAGCAGAACTGGACATTTAGGCAATGAGCACTACCCCGGAGTTGTGGATTCTGACTTTGTTCTCCTCGGAGGTCCTGTGTGGTGCTGTTCACATGGGAAAACTTGGCTTTTCAAGGGCAGCCAGTGATTATGTGTTCCTTCCAATCACGGCTTGGCTTGTGGTTCATGGTTTACCTGTACAAATTCTGAGCACCCATTATGGCAAATGAAGCCCATAGAAATGTCACTTTTGCAGTACAAATGCTACATGTCGTGAATATATCCTGAAAAATAAGGTTCAAAGTATTTCTGGATGGTGCAGACAAAATTAGAGGGTACATTTTGCTTTGTAAATTGAAGATTAAGTGCCTTTCATGTCCCAGAGCTGGTCTTGAAAATAAATGCATTAGTAGTTATTACATACATACGTACATATACATATATATATATGTATGTATGTAATGGGCAGAAGTACAGAAAGACCTATAAGGGAATTAATAATTTAATCTTCAGGAATCAGGTTTATTGTGCAGAATGAAAGCCATTCTGCCACCCCTTGAGCATCAAAGAAAAAATAAGTGCTCAAAGCTGTTTTTAAAGTGTGTGCTGCCTGGGCCTGCTCGCTGCAGGGGGCAGAGGTCTCAGGAATATATAGTGAGTGATCCTTATTGCAGACTATCTCACAGGATGTGTGTGTAATGGGGCTGAATAAAGATTATGGCCTTAGGAAATTTTTAGGTTTTAAGGGTTTGTCTTTGCAACCTAAATGTTCTTACACTGTGCGCTGTTTCAAGCACGTTGCATGATGTGATGCTAAAATTGTGAGTTTTCTCTTAGTACCTGTATTAGTCCATAAGAAATTGTTATTAATAGCAAACTGTTCTGTCAATGCCCTTTACAGTGAAGAGGTGCATGTGGACTTTGGATCTGATATTCACCAGGATTTTTTGTGGTGCAGTTGACCCCCTGCACTTGCTGAAAGGCTCCCAAGAAAGAATAGCGAAGAGCAGCTTGAGGGGTCTCATCAAGGAGCCTCATGGCCCTTCATGGCATCATTTGTGCAGTGAGCACTCCGTGTTAGGCTTCCAGATCACAGGGGTTAATTTCCTGTTTGAGCCTGTACTTAGGAGGAGATCAGAGAAGAGAAATGGCTGTAGGTATGCCTCTTTATGCTCCTCAAAAGGACAAGGATTTCATGTTGTTTCCCACTTTCTTGCACATCCCCCTCGCTCTTCTCCTAGGCTACCAGCTGCATCTTCCCCCACATCTCACCTTGAGTGCATTTCTATGAGGTGCAAGGTTAAGTACATATCCCTCCGTTTAAGAGGTAGGAAGTGAGACCACACATAGAACCCTGCCAACCATATTTTTGTTGCAGAATTTCCTTTTCCCAGCATAGGAACAGGTTAAAACAGCGACAGTAAATGAATCTGGGAGAAGAAATGAAAGGACAAAAGAGCAATAATCAGGTTTCTTGTACCCTCCTGTACAGATGGGCAGCTGAAGTGAATATTCCTGCACACACATGCAGTTCAATGCGTGATTAATTCAGAAATAGTCCCCTTACACATGACTGCACAGCAGCATCTAATCTGAGATCATACAGAGCAAAAGCCAGCAGGAGACTTTGCAAAGGTTACTTCTCTGTCATCGCTGGGTACAGTTTTCTGTCTCTGGGGGATGATGAGGATGTGGAAAACACTGTTCTCCAAGGCACCTGTGTTTATGGCAAAAAAGAACTTGTTTTTCATTTGAAAGTGAAAGATTTGTCCCTCCTGTGTGTTGAAAAGTATTGCTAAATCCCAAAGGAGTTTCTGCTGATGGTCAGTGAGAAATCCTGTGATGTTCTCTCCCATGTGGAAAATGTAGAGTTACACCATAGATTGCATGATGTAAACTTCTTGATGCATTAAACTATGGCAGAGCAGCAAATCTGGAGAAATGAGAAAGGTATCATGGTGCAAAAAGCAGGAGGCAGCGTGCTCTGTCCTGGGTAGTGCAGAGAGCAGTGGAAGCAGTGTGGTTCATCTTAAATGCAATGTAAAATCACATGCATCAGGGTCACATGGTCTGTTCATGTCTGTGAGCACAAGTTACACTACAATTTACACTGAAGGGTCTATGTAAGGGATGGCTGTGCCCAGCAGTGTGAAGTGTTTAGAAAGGAAAAGCACCTGGGGAGCCCTGGGTGTCTGCTGGCAGACAGTGAGAGCTCCAGGCAGTAGGTGGGAAGAACAGCACTACCTCACTGCCAGGGGGTCAGAGCACTGCCTGCAGATTTTCCTGAAAATTAGCGTGTTAGAATACCCTGGGTGACATTTTAGAATCATGGAACAGTTTTGGTTTGGAAGGGACTTTTAAAGGCCTTTTAGTTCAAACCCCCTGACACGAGCAGGGACATTGTCAATGACATCAGGTTCATCATCAAGTCGTCTTAGTTTTACAGCAGGCTTTCTGTAAGGAGGAACTCAGGTTGGTTTGCTGTTTCGTTTTCCTTTCCCCTCTTTCCTCCAAAGTGGGAGAACATAAACTGACACCACCTGTCTGCCGTGGTTATGGTAAGAGGAGAATGGAATCAGTGGTTGTAGCGGTGCTTCGGGACAGCAGAATTGCCATTTCACTGCTCTGGAACAGACAATTAATTCTCTTTCCCAAGAGAATTGGTGGGAAAGTAGTTTATTTTTTATTTTAAGCAGTAAGAACCACTGGACAGCTTTTTATTCCTCTCAACGGCACGAAAGCATTAAACAGTATTAGCTGTCAAAGCCTGAGAACACAGTTCAAGGCAGGGTGAGGTGTTGGCTCCCGGAGATCAGGCGCCAGCTTTTCCTGGGACCAGGCAGAGCCGAGGCGGCTGGGGACAGGCAGGGCTGGCGTGCCACCTTGTGGTGCTCAGCAGCAGCGTGGCCAATCCGCTCGGGGAAAGCATTTATTATTAGTGGGGAAAAAAAGCCAAAAAACCCACCCAAGAATTGAGCAAACCTTTCTTTCCCCTCCCCAGGCTCGGCTTTGTGCCTGCACTCCTGGCTCCTCTGCACTCCTGCAGCAGTGCAGGGGGTGCTGTGCTGTTTCAGTATGTAGTGGTTCCTCTCTGCCACGCCTTCCCTCTCTTCAGATCTTGGGTTAAACACTGATTCCTGTTAAGAAAGCCCTCTGCTGTGTTCCTTGTGTCCTCAAGGAAGAGAGAGGATGCCTAAAGGAGGGGAAGGGACTTGTAAATCCTGTCTGCTGGCTGGTTGCTGTTACAGAGAGGGGAATCCTAAGGATGGTGTTTTTCTATTTAGGATTTTGAAAATTTGCCTGTGTTTCCCTTCAGTATGGAAAAGATGATGTCTCAGGATATCTCTGCATTGTGGAAGGGTGGACAATGCAGTGACCTTCAAGCCAGCATGGACAAAGACCAGATAAGCATGAAAGAGCACAAGGCTACAAATCAACCCAGCTGAAAGATGGGGCACAAAGTGCTGAGGTGCCTTTCCTGTTTTTACCCCGACCAGCGCGCTCTGCCATGTGGATGTGTTGGCTGACTCTGTACTCTGACAGCCCGCTTCATCATATGGTGTCAAATCTCTGTCAAAGGCTGCTGGTTGTGGCTTTACTTGGATATTTTGGATTCAGAGAGGTTTCTGAAGTCTCAAATGAATATATTAGTGCCTGACTAGTCTGTTACTTCTTTTTTTGGGAGCTGTTCTACTTTACATAAATAAGTGTTTTAATTGGGCCATTAATTCATTGAGGTGATGGGACACCTTGGATTTTAAATCTAGGTTTCTCACATCCCTGGTGATGTGAGAAATGTTAGCTAGTGTTTGTCTTCATCATCTCTCACTGAAAGTCCAGCTTTTGCCTCTTCCATGCAGGCCATTTGATTCCTACGGTGAAACTCATCATGTGTAGTTTTGCCATCAGCTTTCCGTGAGAGGAAGTCTCAGTCTGGCAGCTCTGTGAGCCAGGAGGGAGGATTACCTCTGTTTCACACTGCTCACAGGTGCTCCAGGAGCATGAAGAGGGCAGAGTGGAATTAAAATGCTGCTGTAATCCAGTGCTGCCTGTTGTGGAGGGAGAAGCTTGTTTTGCTCTTTGCCAGAGCTTGAGGATGATAAACTGAGGGAAAGCCTGGGATGAGGTATGTCTTTGGTCCAGACCGAGACATTTACAGTTCTTTTTGCCCTTCTTTGTAACGTTAAGTCTCTACTTGCTGCCTTTATCCTTTTCCAGTGCAGAGCTCAGCACTTAACCCTTGTGATTGAATCATCTGTTCTTTTGCCACATATGTACAAATGATATGTCCAGCTCAGATTTGAGCCTCTGGCCCTCTGGCAGTTGAGGGGCAGCTTTGCTTAGATTTGTGCAGAAATATTTCCAGACCATGCCCACCTCAGTTCACAATCAATTTAACCCTGATCAGCCAGATGTCTGATTACCAAGTGAGAGCATCCCTTTTGTGACTTTCAGAGTAAGGACAAGGGAATGGGTAAATTGCCATAGTCTCTCTTCATCATTTTTAATGCTGTTGTCTTGGTGAAGCATTAATCACCAAGTGTTGCAGGGATAGTGAAGTGATGAACAGAGCTGAGTTCCAGCAAGGCTCCCAGTTACATCAGACCTGTCGGATTACAGTGTGCTTTTGCAAGGAGGTGTTTTCGATAATGTGTTTCCATGTCTCAGTAACAGTAAGAGGTTGTTTGGGAAGGTGGTTCAGACAGCTCCTTTTTTTGTGAGGTCTTTATTCCCAAAGCGCCCAAGAAGTAACAAAATGTTTTTCAGAAGGTATTCTTGTTAGAAAGATACTACTTTTCGAAGTGAGGGTGATTAATCTCGACAGAGCACTGCCTCTGTTCTGTGAATTGGGAGCCATTCCTGTTAGTTGTTTGAAAAGACCAATTCTTCGTCCTCATCTTCCACAGGAATTAATGGAAGTTGAAGGTGCTTCGGGAACAGATTCATGATAATACGTACTTTGTGCCAGAGGTATGTCCTGATTCTGGGGAATGCTTTGTTTCACATAACTGAAGGCATACTCATATGGACAAGCTCTTTTACCTGATGAGTTCACAATGAAAGAAAATGCTGTGCATCAAATATGTTTTTGTGTGCGTCTTTGAGGAGTTTATCAGTATGTGATCCCATAAACACAGGCCTGGGAGCCAAAACATAAAAATTATACTACAGTATTTCTTTTAGGAAGGACGAGGAAAAAACCTGATATTTGAAAGTGAGATTTGCGTTAAGTTTTTCAGTCATAGAAGAACAAGAAGATACATCCTTCACAATTTCTGAGGAATGTATTTAGCTGACTCAAAAATGACTTTTAAAATTGATAGTACTTAGAAAAGTTCTTTGTAGTAGGTTATGAAATGCTTTTAAAAGGTCCCCAGGCAGGTACTTACTGAAGAGTGTAAATGATCCAAGACCAACAGAAGCTCAGGAGAGAGGCAGGGCCCTTCAACAGTGCCCTGTACCCTGGTCAGAGGCCCATGGCCTCTTGCTGGATTTGGTGTTGAGGTCTGGCTTTCTGGCTTTTATCTGTCATGTAAAAAGAAAAAAAAAAGTCTTCATTACTGCTGCCTTGGGTGTTTGGATCTTCTCAGGTGCTTCCTCTAAAAATTCTGCTGTATCTTTGGACTTCGCAAAGATACCAAGGATTTCACAGTGTTTGGGCTGCAGGGAGCATCTTGTTCTTACCCTAAACCAGGGCTGTGCTTCAGCCATCCCAGAGCTTTGTGCTTGGGCTGCTTTCATACTGAAATATCTGTCACAGGCTGGAGTTTCCAGCCCTGAGGGGCCTGGCACAGGAGAGACATGGACCTGCTGGAGCAGGCCCATGAAGATGCTCAGTGATGGAGCAGCATTGAACTCTGGAGCTGGGCTGGGAGAGTTGGGGGTGTTCAGCCCAAAGGGGCTACAGGAGAGCTGGAGAGGGGCACGTAGCGCTAGAATAACTGAGAAAAGGGTCCTTTTGGACTACATATCCAGGAGAAATCCTTCCTTGTGAGCGGGTGAGGCCCTGGCAGAGGTTGGCCAGAGAAGCTGTGACCGCCCCATTCCTGGAAGTGTCCAAGACCAGGTTGGACCAGGCTAGTGGAAGGGGCTGGGGTAGTGGAAGGTGTCCCTGCCCATGGCAGGCGGTGGGACTGGATGAACTTCGCCGTGCCTCCAGCACAAATCTGTCTGAGCCTGTATGAAATGTGAATCCAAGGCTGCTTTAGCGTTGCCTGACCAGGAGAGGGGGATCGTTTGCCATCCATCCCCAGGCACTCCTGCTGGGGAGCGCAGTACAGACTGTGCTTCGCTTGCCTCCATGTTTCCAGCAGAATCAAGCCTGAGACACAGGAAGCACGTCTGCCTTCCTTAGATTTTGAAACTTTTCAGTGGCTGCAGAGGGGAATCAGGACGTGTCCCTAGCGGCTCCCGAGCCCTCGGCTTTGAGTTCCTGGTGTTTCCCTCCTCGCCTGGGTGCATCCCCGCCCCTGGCGCTCTCCAGGGTGCTGGGCGCTCTCCAGGGTGCTGAGCCAAAGGCACCGGGACACCTCTGCCGAGGGTGCCCAAAGCGAGCACAAAGCTCTTGGCCTTGGGATTCACTCTGTAGCAAATTCTGTGCGTTCTTTTACTGTCTTTTCCAAAGAAATGTCTGCTCTAGGCACTGCTTGGCTGTGCATATGGAATTCAGTATTCCATAGGCAATAATGCTGTGTCTCTATTGGTTTGGTCACACATTCAGACCACTGAAGTTTGGCGGGGGAAAAGACTCCAAGAGTAAAGGAATCTCACCCCCTTTCCTTGGTGAGGCAAAGGTGAAAAAGTTTTAGCTTAAAAAAAAAAAAAAAAAGTTTTATATGTTACTGTGTTTACTATGGTTGTTAATTTGGGGTGTATTTCAAATAATGTCTGAGAACTTTTGAGACTCCTTAGTGCAAAAAGTTATCCTCTTCTTTTATAAACAAGTAGCAGAGAGGTCTTCTCTTGTTAGAAACAGCGGGAAAGTTCACATGTGTACATGTTAAATAATAATTGTGTAAGTAAGAATCAGTCAAGCCTTTGATTTGGTCGCTGTGGGCAGGTGCCCTTTGAATTAGAGGTTGATAAAGCCCATTGAAACATGAACCCGTGTCACCTGGTCCAACGCTGAAGTGTAGGCACGCTTCTACACATTACAGGAAGGTTGCTTAAGCAGAGCTGATTATGTGCAGCAGCAAGGTTGCATCTGAAAGGATTTAAAGTGGAAGAGATGTGGGTTACACTGGCTTAGAGCTTCCAGTGGCAAACAAGTCAGTTTTCCTGTTATAAGCTCTTGCTGCCCTGGCATAATCGTATTTCATATAATTGTAATTGATATTTTTTTTTTTTTTTTTTTTTTAAATTTACGTCACCCTCTTGGCTTTGAGAGAAAACACAATTCTGTTTCCAGATCAACAGATGTTTTTGTTAACCTGTTTATACTACATACAGCACTATATTTCAGCCACGTTATTGTAATGGGATAATTTCTGAATGGACTAAACTACTACATCAGGTAGGGCAGTGGGGTTAGAATGGAGAGCCCTCCTTTTCACTTCTCAGGCTGGTCATTGGCAATATTCCCCTTGTTTTTGGGAAAACAAGAACTAGAACTTTTAAATTCCAAGTGGTAGGATTGATCTGTCAGGAGGACGAGTGAAATATATGCAGATATCTTTCAGCGATTAACTAGCTTTTATGACTTTTCCCCAGATAATTACCACTAAGCTTGCAATGTGTCCTGTATCAGGATACAGGGCTAGAGAAGGAGCACTCCCTCAGGCTGTTGGAGCACTTGTCTGTGGCATCAGGTAGTAGTGGGGGAGCAGCAGGTTGGAAGCAAACCGCAGCAAGCTCCCCTGCTCTTGGCTGTGGGTGACCTTCCAGGTGTGAGTGGGGCAGGCACCAGGCTGAGAAGCTGCACCTGCAGCAGGTGCAGCCCTGCCCCTTTGCAGCAGATCCAGCAGTGCAACTGCAGGGATGAGGGAATGTGAGAAGTGAACCTGGAGAACACAGTATGCGCTTTGGCAATCAGAGCTGGCAGGTCTGAAGCACCTTCATGACCGTGCCTCGGATCCTTTGTGTTAACAGCAGCTTCTGCCCTCACAAGACCAGGACCAAACACAGTAACCAAAGGTGAAAGCAGGTAGGGCAGGAGGGAAGATGAGAAGGCACACTGCAGTGTTGAGTTAAATTTGCAAGGTCCTGTTCCCAAACCCATTGAAATCAATAAAATGTCTGCTGCTGCCCTTTGTGAGCTATTGCAAGAGGCCCTGTTTTACTTAGTTAAAATAGAATGTGACATCAATATTTTCAATCAATATGAAAACAAATACAAGTGGAGCAATATTTGGAGTTAATGCAACTCAGAGATCATTGGAAAACTACAGGATGGGCAGGCTCTAGATATACCTATCTAGTTTATTTAGTGTTCTGATGAAACAAATATGCTTCTTGAAATGCCAGCTTGGATGCAACTGGGATACCTCTATCTCATAATTTGGGTATTTCTTTAAACCAGAGGCATCAGTCTCTGTAGGGCCTCTCTACATCCTGTTCTTGGTATTTGGGAAGTTGGTGTGTGCAAAACCTTTCTTTGCCATGGCAGAGCTTGGGCAGCAGCAAAGGCTGACTGCAAGGATTTTCATGGTTCTATAATGGCAATTATCTTATCTCTATTCCTTGCTGGTCTGTAAATGCTCACCTGGGACAGTGCTACTTTGGATACGTAGTTGAGCTGCAGAACTTGGCCGTCATGTGTTGTGGATGCTGGCAATTCAGAAAGGTTCAGAGAGAAGCTGCACAAGTTTGTAGAAAACAGCCGGTGATGATGGCTGTGGAAACGCCTGGCACAGATGCCCAGCAGTCTGAAACAACCAGAGGCTGCTGGAGTACTCAAAATTATCATCCAAGTTTGTCCTTTTCCACCCTTCGTTAGATACCGGTTTTTGATCACTGTTGGAGCCAGAAGACTTTGGTCTCATCCCACAGTGACTGGTCTTATTTTACTAGGAATATATTTTCTCATTTTCTTTGTCCATAATATAGGAAAAAATAATTTTATAAGAGCAGGTTACTATTTTCAGTAACTCTCTCAAGATGAAGGTAGCTAAACAGTATCTCTTTTTTTTCCCTCTGGGGTGATTATTAATTGCATTTAATGTTTGTCAGTGTTGAGCTGAACATCTCCAAGACAGAAACCTGCTGTGTGTGGGGGGGGATGGTGTTTGAAATATTGCTGTATCATCTGTGACATGTTCTTGGTGATGAACACTAAAGGTGGCAGTGCTGTGATCTGTACTCTGGTGGTCTAACAGAAAAGAAGGAAAAGATGTTAAAACTGGTTTGATTTAGGTCCATTTCTACCTCAACTTGCCTCTTTCCATTTCTTTGGTATTGCTTGCTTTTCAGTTAATAAAATAGATATACCCAAGGTACAGAAAAAGGCAGGACATAGTTTTATATAACATCTTCTCAGTTCCTGTTCAGTGACACTAATTTCCAGCACAGAACTTTGAGGAACACATTGTCTTTGTATATTCAGTAAAATAAGAATGAGAGAATATAGAGCTCTTTTTTCTCAACCTTAATATACTCTCCCTCAGGAAATATAAAATGAAACCTATACAGCATGGATTTGTGATTGCTAACTTACTTCCAGAGTTATTGCCCATTTAGAATGACGTACCTATACAATAACTGGTATGTGATTGGTAACTAAGGGTGTGGGTTAAACGATGAGTGATACAGGAGGCAATTTAC
This sequence comes from Hirundo rustica, assembly GCF_015227805.2. Taxonomy (NCBI): domain Eukaryota; kingdom Metazoa; phylum Chordata; class Aves; order Passeriformes; family Hirundinidae; genus Hirundo; species Hirundo rustica. Next base: position 62,519,330 of record NC_053454.1, read on the forward strand.
ACCTGTAGCCTGTGCTTCCATAGTTGGCTTTGTGCTTTTACTTTCTGCAAAATTGCTTTGCTGCTTTTCTAGGAATACATAGCCCTGTAGGCCTTGAAATGGCTGGATATGCTAATACAGGCAGTCCCTCTGAATACTCTTAAATAGTTGAATTAAGTACATTGTTACTCTGCTCTGGCACTTCCAAGTATTTTTGTGCCTATTAAACAATTCCATCATCTCCATCCACGCCCCTCAAGAGGAGGTGTTGACTGAAGAGCTTCCTGAGCAGAGTGAGAAGGCTGCCCACTTTTGCCATTTAGCCTGGCTGGAATAGCAGCAGAGGAGAGGTCTTCATCCGTGCCCGTGGGTGGAGGCGAGCTAATTCAGTGAGCCAGGCCTCTCTGGTTTCCAGGCCACTCGTGGCTGTGCGCACGCCTCCAAGCCTGGCCTAACCTGTCCTGCCTCTCAGGAAGGAGCAGAAGTTTAAATCAGTGCGCAATTTGTAGGGATTTTTGCAGATTTTACAAAACACTTCGTGGATGCACCTGTGCATTATTGTGTACAAGTTAGGCAGGGCATCGCTTTGGAAGGAGCCTAATTCCCCTACAGAATTGTGATCTGCCTTGTCCAGAAGGGTTTTCCATGACAGTAGACAAAATATTGAGTTGTCCAGTTTTCATCCTGGCCAGCTATTTCCTAGGATAGCCCTTTCCAGTTTTTAAGCTCTTTGAAACTGGTTTTGATTTCCAGGCAGTTTCCTGAATGTACTAGAGCTTAGAACTGGAAAAAATAGTCTATATTCTGGCTATAAAGTATGAAAGGTTTCTCCCATTCCATCAGTCTCCCTTTTTTTCTGTATCTTTGGGAACAAATTTGAGTCACTCTTCCTCGGCATGGTTTCTAGGCTTGGTTTTAACTTTGTTTTTGCACTTCCCACATGATTTATATGGAGAGAAGCTCATTTTTGTGACTTGGACCCCTGATAGTGGATATGCTTCAGGAAAGATGACCACTTGTTTACATACTCTCTTTTTGTACTTAATTACTGTTGGGTTTCACCCACTAGGTTTTTATAGGCTGCAAATGCTGATTTGCTCAGCAAATCAAGTCTGTCTGCCAGGAAGCTGGCAGGTAAATCCTGGTGCTGGTCATAGCTGTGGCCATTGCAGCACTGCAGGCACTGAGTGCCTCAGCTGGTGGGTCAGGTCAGAGAACATAACCTGGAGACTGAAATCAGCAGATCAGGTCGGGAGGCTGATGCTTAATGCCAGTTTGTGAACAGGCAAACAGGACCTGGAACTCCAGTTAAGCATCCTCATCTTGGTATCTCATGGTGAGGTTCATCACTCAAGAGTCTGCTGACAGATCACAAAGAGCTCTGTACAGGTTGAGGCCTTATAAGCTTTATTATCCCAAATGGGAATTTGTTGAATCTCACAAGTTCTGTATTTCTACATTCTAGGCTGAGGATGACACATGCATTTCAGAGAAAACCCACCTTTTTTCTGGAACTATGTTCTTCTGTTATTGTGCATCTGCCCACTTTCCCACTGCCCACCCACACACCGTTTGTGACAGTGTCGCTGTATATTCTGCTTTTCTGATGTAGCACCTCCACAATACGTTTTCTATGTTTAGGGGGAAATTTCTCAGTCTCCATTTTTACTTGAAAATGTAATCTTCAGACTGATGTCTGCAGAAGGCTTTGTTTTTGTTAGGATCTGTATATGCAATGAGATGAAAAGCCGGTTTCTATTTTTTTTGGGGGGGAAATCTATCTTAGAACATTTATTTCCTACAGGTACATAAGCTATGGCAAATACTGATCCATACTTTATATTCTTCTCCCCAGACAAGAGACGTTTTTTCCAAAAACAAAAGTCACCACTCATCCCCCCCCGCCCCAAATAATAAAAAAAGTATTTTTGAGGGTAGAGAGAAAATGTTTGCAGAACATAGTAGTGAATTCATAGAGCTGGCCTGAAGTTCTTCCTTACCAGTAATCCTATAAAGAATATTTGCTATTTCATTTGATTTTACTTTGCATCAGTTGTTTGGCTCCAGGATCTAATGTTTTTCTCTCATGTAGCCTGGGTTAGAAAGTACATCAAGTCCTTGGTTAACTTTTAAGTGAGTTTTCTGAAAGAATAATTATTTGATACTTAGGTAATGAGCCTGTATGTATCAATCATCAAAAGACGGCAAATTGTTTAATAATAATGACTGCCATAAACCCTACTGTGTGCACCATGTTTCAGGATTTAAGCATTTAGTGGCCTAGACACCTTGAACCATGATCTAGGGAAATCCAAAGACTGGGATTTTTAAGTGGGGTAGCTTGTGATTTGGTCTTATTTTCAAACTTCTTATTTAAGATCCCATGAAAAGGTGTCAGGAAAGTTCAGTTCTAGACTACCAGCCATTAATTTCTGGTTTACAAAGTGATGGTTCATACAATGTGAAGAAGACAAGGCGTGCCAGAGTCCTAACAGAGATTCCAATTTCCCCCTTTATTTTATTCCCATGGCTGCCTCCACCTGTCTCACTGTTCTGGTGGCTGTTGCTGCAGCCACTTGTGTTTTAGCCATTAGCTTTGTGTAGCCTAGTTTTCCACAAACGGGAGCAACTGGGAGAAAGTCAACCTGTACAAAGAGAGGAGCCAGAAAAAGCTTGGCTGGCACTCCCTGCCCTGCTGCTTCCCATGCCTCCTTCCACTAGGGAAATGTGTTTGTTTTTGATTGAATGCACAGATCACTGGCTCAAATACAAAATAGATCCCTGTTCTAGAGATGCTTTTATAGTGTATTGTAGCTTTCATATATAATCCATGGTAAAAATCTGGCCCGTGTTATTCTCAAAGTGAGACCTTATAGTAACAACGCAAGTCATCAATGAGGACGAATTCCGTGGTGACAGTAAATGTTCCTGCTTCACATGATCTGGAGACTACCAAGTTCTGTGGGTGCCACAGTAATGTGATGGGAAAATTCAGGCTGGTCTATGAGCTGCTGTCACATGAAGAGCTCTCAGGACATCTGTCACTCATGTGATAGGGCTATGTTACAGAGAAATTCATGGTGCTTGGCTCTAGGGACGGTTCAGTACAGTTCCCTGAAGTCAGGGCATATATTGCAGGAGGAAACTTGGCTCAGGGAATTGTTTCTTTGATTTGGTGGGATTTAATGCTGGTGTCCGTGAGCTGCCACGTCCCTGTGACTCTGGGGTGGTGACTGAGCCAGGGATGCAGATGGCTCTGCTGCACTGGGGAGTCACATCCTGCCTCTCCCTCAGCACCTGCCTGAAGAGGCTGGAGCAGTGGTGTTGGAGGGAGCTGAAAAGGGATCAGTTGTCTGCTAGCAACTAATGAAGAATCTCTTCATTATCTACCCATATCCTGTTTTGATAAATAAAATTTGATGCTAATAGTGATAGGAGTTGTCTAGGGAGGCAGGAGTAGAACTTTGATGTGCTGGCTTAACAGGGGGATAAGCAATGAGGAAATGACAGACCCATCTGTCTCAGGTATTAACGCCAGTAATTAGTGTTCCAAACCCAAATGATATTTGGGGAGTGGAGGTGACGAAGTAGCAAAATACGGTCACTGTCTCTTTTGGTCGCTGTTGGTCCACAGGTACAAGCGCTGTCCATCTTCCAGGCAGGTCTTCAGAAGTTGTTTTAGGAAGTGCCCGAGAGCAGCTTTTGGGGTCGAAAAATAACAAGCAGCACCCCTGGTGGTATTATTTTTACATTGGTGGGGTTGAGCTGAGCGGGGCAGGCTGAGCCCAGATTACGCTGCGCGCTCTGTGCTGTTCCTCCTTCGCTGCTGAATGCAGCTCTCCTGATGCAGCCTCACGTGGCTGCAGAGGCACAATGAGGACTTGAGCATTGCCAGCCCTTTCCAGGCGTCTCTCCTGCTGCCTGCAGGTGAGCAGGCTGAGCCTGGGCTCTCCCAGCCCCGCACATATTCCTCCCGGCTTCCCACGGACCGCCTCGGCAGTGAGGGGAGATCGTGCGGAGGAGAGGAGCAGGAAGGCGTGTGCCGGGCTCCGGCACAGCCGGTCGCAGCAGCAGCAAGTCACTAAGTCAGACTGCACCATTTTCTTCTCACCCTGTGCAAAGGCGATGTAAGAAGCTGACGGGAGCTGCCCCCTCCCCCTCGCGCTGGGGATGCTGAAGTGGAGCCCTCCTCCCAGCCAGAAGACGCAGCCTCCCTGGAGGAATCCCAGAAGAGCTTCCCAATTTGGTGATGTGTGTTTAAAGACCGATTTTTCTTTTCTATTTTTTTTTCCCCCCTCTCTGCTATTTTTTTTTTTTTTTTTTCTCCTCCTTCCCAGCTGAGTCTGAAGCCCGCCTTCTCTTGCAGCCACAGCCAAGCTGAAGGGCTTCCAGCCTGCTGGGCGGTGTTTTCCGCCCGCTCCCTGCTCGCGTGTGTGTGGCTGCGGGCTCTTTGGCACACTGCGTGTGTGGACACGGCTCTCCTGCTCCCGAGCTATGGGTGCTGCAGGGGCTGGGGCAGAGCCGTGACCTTTCCTGGGGTGCCGGAGGAGGAAGAGTGGATTACGCCGTGAACTTCTGGCTCTCAGCCAGTGCCCTTGCGGAAAAAATAAATCACCTGGATATCCGCGTGTGGTGGGAGCAGCTTCCTTGGAGCTGGTGTTTTCCTCGCCAAAATGGCTCACGCAGCCGCTTCCATTAAAAAAGTTCGAGAGTCTGAAATCGAAGAGAGGGAGAGAAACCTTGAGAAGGAAAGGAAAAGGCAGCGGAAAATCTCTAGGGCTGATCGGAAACGCAAGGTATGAGGGGGAAAGCAGCCCCCTTCTCCCTTTCCCCCCACCCTCCCTCTGTCTGTGCGGCCCTTCACAGGTGTTCGCTGCCATGTGCAATGCTTCCCCCTTCATTTTCCAAATCTTTCCCATCGCGTTTTGCTTTTGCATCCCTTCCCATCCCCTCTGAGCCCCGCTGTGGACTTAGCCCATCTGCAGTGAGATTAAAGTCCTGCCAGCCATGGCAGCCCACAGCCACACAGGGATCACGCACGTAAAGATGGCACGCCGGTATCGCCACTTGCCCTTCATCCCAGAAGGCCTGGAGCTCCCTGCCATCATTCCCAGGCAGGTGTTCCAAGCCTCTGGCTGATCTGGAGAAGTTGTCAAGGGAGGGAGGTGGCTGTGCTTGTGCTTTGCAGCATGAAGGTGCATTTCTCTACTTCACAACAGCATTTCTCTCCCATTCCCCATTTTTAGTTCCGCTTCCCACCCCCCCAGCAGTGCTCAGTGCTGTGTGTAGGACCTGCCTTGGGGTGCTGGGAACATCAGCTGAGCTGTATTGCAGTTTTTGGGTGTCATAAAAAGGATTTTGGGCTTGCCACTGTGATTTGGTGTATTTACACTGCACACTGCAGGTGTATTTGTCTAGGCAGGGCCTGGCACACAAGTCTGCAATCTGTCGGGTTTGCCTCTGTTACTGATGGCAATTTCTAGTTCTCCTAAGGTATAGCTCTTTAGATGTTTTTTGGGGCGGTTTCTCATAATTTATAACGAACTGTTGTTTTCCTTCTGCGTTAGAAGAATGACAACTCTCATTGTTTTGGGATAAAAAAATAGAGAAGAATAAAAAAAAATCAATAAAGGTGATTTGTTTGCCAGATCACTGTATAGTTTCCAAGGACACAAAAAGTACAATAGTGGAGAAAATACTGAAATGAAGGTTCTCTTAATCTTAGCTTTAGGATTGTGATACATTGGGAGTGCCTGTGTTAATGCCTTCTCATTGCCCTTCCTTTCCTCCCATGTCGGGATTCTCTAGCTTGTGACAGGCATTAACTCATTCCATGTCACACTGTGTTTTCATCCATTCTTTATAAATTTCTCTGGAAGGGAAAATATAAAGAGGCAATTCCCTCCCTCACCTCCTTTCTGCTACACTGCATGTAAACACAGATCTCTGTAAAAAGAAAAGCCTAGAATTCAGCCATGTAATGTTTGAATTTACAGATCCTTTTGGCAGATCTCTAGAATTCAGAAGCCATCTGCTCCCTTGGCATACCTGGGCAGTTTTGAATTTGTTTTGCATTCAGTCTTAGGGCATTTTATATTCTGAACTGCATTGCTTAAATAAAATGACAGAGGCCATTTGATGCCTTTGGGACCTCTGGGTGTGATCTCCATGACTTTTCAAACGCTCACTTTGCAGAGTTCATTAAGTCACATCCAAATTATCTTTATCAAAAACAGGAATGTCATTTCTAATGTACGCAGTGCCTGGATGCTGGGCAGCGCTGCTTGGGGCAGATTGTGATTATTCTCCTAATCCCTTAAATGGGACACTGCAGCATAAGGTAGTGTTTGTGATTATATTTTTGATTGTGGAATCCTCTGCAAAACAGCCTGTTAAAAAATGTACTTAACGTGTGGATGTCCTTGCTGGATGGGCTTTTTTTTGTGTTTGCCCAGCACCCATCTCAGTTACTTCATTACAGCCTGCGTTGTTTTTCCTGATTTTCACAAATCCTATTTCCTCAACATGTTTGATTCAAATGCCTGTTGGACTACTTTAATTAAAGCTGGATAGAATTAATACTGCCCCTTCTGCTATCTCTTTTCCCAGAGTGTTGCACATCCCTGCCTGCAAGCAGGCAGGCTCAGGCCGCATTTTAGTAATCATGCGTGGTGATGCAGGCTCCTAATCAGATTTTTGTATCTGGGGATCACCAGTGGGCTTTGCTTAGAAAATATGGAGAACACTTCAGTGTTGCGTGCGTTTCCTCCTTTTTAATATTCAGCCCCTGCTCCTGGCTCCCTTCTACTGCGGCTGTACCTTGCTGTTACATAAACAAGTGCCTGGCTGCACCCTAAACTTGCCTTCAGTCAGATGGCTGGGGGTGAGTCAGGCTGGGCTTTTCCATCCTGCTCCTGCTGCAGGAGACACACAGCAGCACAGGGATGAGTTGTTTATGTCTGTACCTATACATGTTCGTGCTGTGCAGAACGCAGGGTGTAGAGCAGAGCAGATATGTGGGCATGTATGCACACCCATCATATACACAGAACAGCCCAAACAGAGACTATATGGTGCATATAGTATTTTTGTTTAGTCATGGATCCAAGTGCGATACGTATCTGTGAGGTATTTATGTATCTGTCACTTTAATTCCTGAAGAGCAATAAGTGGTTTTACTGTGAAATGGGATTATCTCCTAGTAGGGGCCCTCCCAGTTTTTGTTGACTTTCTTGGAAAATGGAGGCTAGGAACAAATTAGGAGCGTGGGTCCATGAGAGGCGAAATGCAAATGAATGTGTTTTTGATTGCTCTCAGCGCTTGAAGGGTTTCTGCATAGGGGGAATCTGCTCTAGCTTTATGATTTGTTTGAAAGGCCTTACACTGCAGTGAGTGGATTTTCCCTGCAACAGAGGTCCATTTTGTTTGTGGAAGGATCACTGGAGTGGGGAATATGTTAGGTGTCGTGGGCTGTCTTTCCCAACCCTCATTTGGATACGTGCCGCACACCAGTACGTGCCGAGTGCACGAAGAGCTCATTTGGCCTCGTGATAGAAACTTTTCCTGTGTCCCCGGAACATCCTGATTATGCTAAAGAGGATAAATGAAGGGCCATGGCCTTAGCTCTTCCACCCTGGCAGGATGCTGGGCATCAGTTAGTACCATTCCACCCTTCTCCAAGCTCCCAGGGATGCCGCAGGATGTGGGCTCTTGGTGCCTCTGCCTCTTGAATGTTTTGCCGTGCGACCATCACCTGTGTGGGCATCAGCACCACAAACTGTGGCTGCAGCCTCTGTGCTGCTGGGGTAGGACCAGAATGTTCTGAGATGTCGTCATGGCTGCTGCCTGACTTAGCCCCGGGCCCGAACAGACCCCTGGGCAGCAGCAGAGCTGTGAGCAGGCCTGGCAGCAAGCTGCTCACATCATCTCTTGGCCACCCTTAGTGGTTCTTTAAAGATGAACAGAATTATTCCACGCTCAAAAACTGGGAAAAGCAGTTTGTATGCTGAAGACCTTCTCCCGCATTCTTTTTGAGATTGACTCAGCTGTTTTATAAACCAGTTGACTAGAGGGCATGTCTGCTTATCTTGCATCCAAGTTGAAAATTTTCCCTTTTATGCAGGTGTAACCTTTTCCTGCAAGGTGGAAAAAAGGGTACTGCTGCAAACACATGTATGTAAACAGCCCCCCAACCTTCTGAATAGTTGTGTGGATACCCAAATATATCAAGAGCATTAAAAACCAGGTACTAACACAGGAGGTGAGCAGCTTCAAATATATAGATTTTATTGCAATTTAGGCATGACTAAATTCCATTTCACCTAGATTCAGGATAAGTAAGGCCCAGCTCCGCCTGCCTCTTGGTGTCTTTGGTGAGAGCTGCCTGTGGCTCACCCTTTGCAGAGTGAGGCGAGGGAACCAGGGTGATTCTGTGACGGTCACTCACTGAGTCAGCAGCAAGCTGGAATTACAGCCTGGGAATCCAGCTGCCTAGCCCCTGGCTCTATGTAACACACACTTACTTCTCCTTGGCTAAAGTACTTCTCAAAGCAGATGCAGCTTCCCGTCTCTGCATGTGACAAGTGTTGAAAAGATTTTCGAAAACCCGCATAAAATCCTGAAGAAAAAAACATGTTATAAAAATGGATTCTGCTGCCGTGCGAAACTGGTTTTTGAATGTTACAGATGTGGTAAGCTGATCGCTGTTGCCGTTTTGCCATCAGTCATGAGGACAGAGTTTGACACCTGGTCTCTACTAGACATAGTTGGGTCTTTATTTAGTATTTTAAAAAGGTTTTAAAATATTTTATGCCTTTTTGAAGGCCAGATTCATGAGTCCAGCATCCTTAGCATGAAATGTTCCACAGCATCTGGAATACTCATCACTGTTTGCTAGAAGAGATTGAGAACCAATAGCATCAGGTGAATTTTGTCCTTCCCTCGAGACCCTAAGCACTGCTGAAGCTCACACAGAGCTACTGCTGAACAGCATCTGTGGAAAGACAAGGACGGAGGGATTCTGCTGTCAGCAGAATTCCAGCCTGTGTGGGGAAGAGTCAACATGCTATAAGTGGTTTCCATTATGGAGCTGCAAGAGACAGGGAATGAGTTTGCTTTGTTTCACCTCAACAGCAGAACTTGTTTCACATTACCATCCTCTTTTTCACAAAATAAGAAAATGAAAGACTTCTCATGTTGTAGAAAATGTTGTCAGATTTGTTAGATTCAGGCCCATTTGAACTTCAAGCACATCTTTGGGAGGGAGGGCGGATGTTTGTCGTTGGGTACATTGGCCCTGCACCGAGGCTGGCAGCCCTAAAGTTCATCTCTTTGGAAAGAGTCAGAGTTTGGTGAGGAAGGAGGATTGAGGAGTGCTTGGTGTGCTGGAAAAAGGCATCCCAAGGAGGAGGAAGTCATGCAGAGATCCAGTCCTTTGTTCTTGGTCATTCCTGTGTTGGTTCATGGATGCCAACAACTATCTCACCTGGTGTGAACCTGCTGCAGGATCCCTGTGGAGTTTGTATCAGGGTAAGGAAGGGAAAGAGTCTCTCACTGCTTGACCTCTGTATACCGAAGCTTTCAAGGTTCATTGCAGCCTTAACCTGCTGTTCTTTCCCGAGCGCTGAATATGTCTTCTCTGCTCAGTGTTGTGTTTGTTGCCTTGGCAAACGTCTCTGTGATTCATTAGAATTTCTAGATGTTTCAAATGCCTCTCCAGCCATGAAAAGACCCTTTTTGGTGTTTTGTAATGGAGTGTTTTCATAGGAGGTACCTATTCCTGATGACCTTTGAGCATTTCCCTCCTGTATCTCAAGTTTATGTTTTCCTTATGGAGCTATTTATGGGCATGAAAATAATACCTCACTAGTTTGCTTTCTTGTGAAATGGAGCTTCTTTAGGTGATGTAGCACTTCAGAATAGATTGGGACTTGCTGCTTCATTTTCTCCATGTCCTATTTGAGGGGTGTGATGTGCATGGGCACAAATACACAGTGTTCTGAAATGAAGATTGATGATCTCCAATTCCCTTGCTTCTGATGGGAAAGGAGCAATTGTCAAATTTGAATTTGCTCACTCTTATATTGTTGTTTAATCATTCCTTTATTTATATGTGGTATTTCAGTTAATTTCCTTGGATATTTTCAAAACACAAGATTTATTGATCTTAATAAATCATACATAGACAGTATTTCAAAACACAGATAATTTATCTCAATGTGGTTTTGGTGTTGTAGGAGACTGTGTCCCTTCACAAGTTTAAGTTGAATTAATCCATATCTGGAATATTGGAGAAAAGATTAACAGGGTCTGTCGGCTCTATTTGGTGAGACACTGGACACAGGAGGGGGAAAATACCTTCCTGGAATGCTAAATCCCTTTGCATTGTAAAGTTTGCCGGGTGCAACCCAATGTCAGGGCAGACACTTTGGATTTTATGGCTGCATTAACTCATTATGTGATTGTTTCCATGAAGTTTAAAAGTGTTCAAAATGCCCAACTTTCCATCTCTCACTTTTTCATAATCAGTAAGAAGAACTTGTGCTGAGCTTTTAAAAGAGCAGCATAGAGAGGGAGAGGAGAAATGTCAGCACCTGCCTACAGTGACTGTCCACCTATCCTGGTTCTGCAAATTTAACCTAGCAGGAATGATTTAAAAAAAAGTTGAGAGAGCATTTGCACATTGTGGGAAATCATCCCTGATAAACTTTTCTGGCTTTGGGGATGTTTTTTTTACCTCCTTGTAAAATATTTTGTGCCCTTTAAATTCATTATTTTTCCTGCACCACTGGAAGAATTATTATGTGGTGTTTGGGCAGCTTTGTGTTAAGCAATTAAAAAAATGTTTAATGAGGATGTCAAATGTTAAACTGTGAAGTGTCAAGCTTTTTGAAATCTGGCTTCTGTAATTTAGTCCCTCAGGCTTTTCCACTGAACTCCTGGGGAAAGTTTGGCACCTGAAGTGAGAGTGGCATATGAGCTCGGAGTTGACAGTCTAATGGTGAAAGCTGGAGCCGTGCCCTGGTGGATGTATTTGCCAATCTATAGTGCATCCAGAGGGTGGGAACAGGGAGGATGGCCCTGAGCAGGGTAACAGGAGTGCTGCCATTCCCTGAGATGGTGCAACATAGTACAGCTGGCAGTCAGATGGATTGTCATACTTTATTGACTTGACTGCTCACAGAACATCTTCTGGGTTACTTTTTGAGAATACAGGCGCCACTTCAGGCTTTGTAAAAAAGAATTCCCATTTTCTGCATCGTTCTCAAGCAGTTCCTTTTGTGCACTCGTGGTGCTGGTAGTATTGTTCGAATGTCTGACGAGACCTTCCATACTTAGCTGCATCTTGATGAATGTGCCTGTTAGCAACCTGTCCTTTTAGCCCTAGACAGCTAAAATAATTTTTTTTTTCCCCTGTTCAGTCCATAGGGTTGTTCAGGTAGGATTAGATATTCCCCACTGTTGCACATTTATATATAGTATTGGAGCATATAATATGAATTACTGAAATCTGACAAATGCAATTAAGTGAATTTCAGGTGGTTCACAGAGTTGGTATTTAAGGGTATTCTCTTGGTAATTATTTGTAGAAGTTCCATATATTGTAAATAAATTTAGCGTGTTACTTATAGTTTTTCAGAGTTTTCTTCAAAACCATGTTAACAGTCATTCCTATGCTAAGATCTTCCACATATGGATCAATATGGATTAATTGCTAGCTGCCCTTTTACAAGTGACTGAAAACAAAGGCTGCAATTAAAAAAATGTCTGTAATTACATGCTATTTGTTGATGCTAATGAAGGATTTAGCATGTTAACCTTCCCAAAGTCTAACAGGTTCATTAGCTCCTTAGGGCTTTGGAAAAGAGACTTTTAAGGGAAGTGAGCCAAAGTAGGTTTCAGAGTACGTGTTTCTGTTTAAGGTCAGCTTTTTGTCCTGCAGCAGAATCCTTTTCTGATGAAGACAGGATGAGAAAGAACAGAAGGAGAAAGGGGAGGGAAGTAACACAAGACTTAAAAACTTACCCTGTTTGCCTGTGCTCTGCAACAGCCCAGTGAGACTCATTGTCTGGGTCAGGAAAAATGCACCGTGTTTCATATTTAGCAGATATTAATGTGATGCTGTTCTTGTATGTGACCTGAGGAGGGGTGTGGATTTCTTTTGGCCTGATAATTTAGATCTGCCTTCTCTTTGTTCCTGTATGCAAAATAAGGCAGCATTGACAAGTGGTGTTCACCTGAAATGAGCGTAGCTCTTGTTTCCCAGGCTAGTAGAAAATGAGTTCAGCCGATAGAACCATAATTACAAGCCTTTCTAAGCTGTTTTAGGTTGAATAATTTAAGCTTATTTTTAATTATTTACTCCTTCTGGCCTGTGCTGTGCCAGGATGTCTAACAGAGACGTGTCACTGCTCTAAACCAGTGAGGCTGACAGTGCAACAGGAGACTCGAGCAGACAAGAGCCACTTTGTGCCTCACTGCTCAGGCCATGATTTACTGGGGACTGCCTGGGCCCACTTGGGCCTTCTTGTTCCCCCGCTTCATTTCTTTTTAAAGGCACCAGTGCAGTAGGGAGGAAAGAAATCACGTGCCTTGTGTTGGTTATAGTCTCACTGCTGGAGCAAGAGGAGGCAGTCACTAAGATTTCCCAAAAGGCTCCCATATGCCAGTGGAGAATAGTTAAGCTCAAGAAATCTTGTCTGGTTTTGCTGATGAACATGGTGCTGGACGTGAGAGCTGCCTGAAGGAAAGGAATCATTGCTGCCATTCACATTTCTAGGCCAGGAAGACTCAGTTCCACTTAGCTAAGTCAGGTAACAGTGCAAGTTATCCCTATGTTAGCCTTTCCACACCATGTCCAAACATTTAATATTAACTCTATTTAGTTACTGTTGGGAATCATGGAATCACAGAATGGTTTGGGTTGGAAGAGTCCTTAAAGCCCATCTCATTCCACTCCCTGCCATGAACAGGGACACCTTCCACTGAACCAGGGTGCTCAGGGCTCCATCCAACCTGGCCTTGGACACTTCCAGGGATGGGGCAGCCACAGCTTCTCTGGGCACCCTGTGCCAGGGCCTCTCCACCCTCACAGGAAAGAATTTTTCCCAGATATTCTATCTGGCCCTGCCCTCATTCAGTGTGAAGCTCTGACCCCTTGTTATTAAAATAACACTCCTGCATAATATACATTAAAACCTCAAAACTTTATGTAACAGCAAAAGAAAAAAACAGTAATTTTCCAAATGATGCCTATTTATCTTTATCTTTTTCATGGAAAAGCTTATGAATAGACACCTTTTGAAGGTATTTTGGTACAGTGATATGACTTAGCAGGATGAATTGAGTAAAATCTAAAATGCTGATGTGAGCCTTAAACTGCCATGGCAAGCTACTGTGTGCAGAGCGGGGTGGCTTTCATGAGCACGGATTCATTTTGCAAAACTTGACATTTGCTGGAGACAGAAAGTGATACAGATTAAAAAACCAAAAAAATGATTTTGACTGGTCAGTGCAACTGCTGTATCGCAGTAAAATTTTCCCGAGGAAATGCACGGAGACTCCATAGCAACTAGATGAGATCTGTGCTATATTCTCCATGCTGTTGCTGTGTTTTCTTGGGAGAATCCAGCCATCCCCCACTGCCCCCACAGCCACGGCGTCTGTGCCGTGCAAGCTAACTGTGCTTGGCAAATGGCAGCTGCAGCCACTGGCCACTGACTGCATCAGGGGTATTTTTAGGATCAGGAAAAAAATCCCCCAAGTTGTATTTTTTTTCACATTTTATTTTCTTGACAAGGACAGCACAAAGCCTGCAGTGTTGTCTGAAGGGTAGCTAAACCACTCAGCCACTCCTTTGGTAATAATTTATTTACAGCCTCTCCTTTCCTGGGATGCAGGTGTTAGCACTAGATACTTTAACAGAGCCGTGTGCACCCTCAAGTGGTGCAGGGTATTAGCCCGGTGAATGATGAGGCCCTGGAAAAGGTTTCTCAAAGAAGTGAAATCAGAAATAATTAATAGCTGTGCCCAGAGCCAGCTCTGCATTGCAGCACGAGTTCTCCCAAGCTTAAGGAAGTACGTGCTTGGCTGTCTTCCCCGGATTTCTAAGGAAGCCTAGCACTTAACCTGTGTGGTTTAGGATTTGGCGATGCTCCCCCGAGCCTGCGGGGTGGCTCCGGGGATGGCAATGCAGTGCCGGGAGTGCAGCTGGGTACCAGCACGGGGCTCCTGTGTCCCTCCCAGTTCCGCAGAGGATTTGTGCCCGCAGCTACGGAACAGAGTTCTGACACCAGCCTTGGTGTGTTTGCTCCACACCGTGCTTGGAAATTCATTAAAACAGGGGAGCGAAGGAGATTGGCTGAAGGCAGCTTAGGAGGAACCAAAGTCCTGCCACAGCTGATGAATATGCAGGTGGTTGAAAAGGTTAATTAACACCAGTTTTCTCTTTATTGCAGTTTAGCCATTTTGTACATCATCTGGCTGGATTTAGCAGCACACATTCCATTATTTTGGGCAATAAACCATCATTATGTTGTAGTCTCTGCACAGTTGTAGTAATGATCCTTGGCCCAGAAGCGTGAAACACAGGAAGGAGTATTTTATCCTTTTTAAACCTACTTCAATAGGCAAACTTAATGATACAAAAGCAGAAGGCTTGAGAGGAAGCTTTCTGGAAGAGGTGTTTGAGATGGACAAGGATAATTTACAGAGAGGGAGCTGTAATTAAATATTATAAATGAACACTTGGTTTTATATCACTATATATTATAATCTTAACTCTTAATATAATACCTTAACTCTGAACGGTTTGCCAATGATTTCAAGAGATTTATACTTTTTTCAGCTGATTTCAATCAGGAGATAATTCACTTCCTATTACGTAACCATCTTAGTGATTTTTATTTTCCAATGTAATTTTTAAACGTGTGTGCACTTTCTGTGATATAGCTCTGTGATTGAAGGACATATTATTTATGGTGGAAAATAATGTCACACAAACCTAACTTGAGGTCCAGAATGTTCTTTACTTAATTCCTATGTTCTGTGACCCCTCCTGCTCAAATCACCCTGTTGTTGGCACGAGGAGAACCTTGCTGTTCTGACGCTATTTATAAATTTAATACCCATCTAAAAATAATGATTAAAATAAATAGAGAAGCAGAAAGCGCTGGAAAATCACCAATGGAATTTGAGAGAAACTTGCAGAGGCAGATGGATAAAATTAAAGTGGTTTTTCCCAACACCTGGAACTCCTAGAGATGCCCGTGTGCCCTTTGCAGAACAAGATTCTTCCTTGCAAAGCACCTAGTGCACTTCTAGCCCATCTGAACACAAGTTCTAAATATTCTTCTCTGGTTTTACTTTTGACAGTGATTTGCAGCAGTTGAGATTCTTCCAATCAACGATCCTTTCAGTTCAGGAAAGACTATCTGCAATATATTTTGCTGCCTATTTTTATCCTATATTCTCCCATTACTTCTTAATATATGGAACTAAGAGTAATGCTTTGAGGTTATTAATACAGAAGCTTGGTGGAACTTTAATCTCCTCAGACTTTGTGGAGGTGGGAGACCCCCGTTGTCAGTAAAAACAGGGTCAGAGAATGAAAAAAATCTTCCAAGTGCTGCTTTGGGGCATGTGTCTTTATCTTGGATATTTGTGAAAGTGTTAAAAAATTAAAAATACATGCTTTTCTGCTGTGCAAAGACAGTGCAGCATCAGGTGGTCATTGCTGATTGGGCAAGAAAGAGTCAAAGTTTTGCCATGGAGGAGTTGTCAGACATTGGAACAGACTGCCCAGGGCACTGGTGGAGTCACCATCCCTAGAGGGATTTGAAAGATGTGTGGAGTGGCACTTGGGAACGTGGGTTAGCGGTGGCTTGGCAGTGCTGGGGGGACACTTGGATCTTGCCCATCCTAATGCCATAATTCTGTGGCTGATCAGTGGGGCTGTGGGCTGTAGAGAATCTGGCTGACAGAACTGCTACGGGATTTATTTTCTTTGATTTTCATCCTTGACAGTCCTTTAGTGCTGGAGGGAGTTGGAGCAGTGAGCGAGAGAGGACCTCCTGGCCCAGGAACAACTGATCCAACTGTGATCCAAAGGCAAAGATCAGGCTCACTTCAGTGGGTGCTAGAGCAGGCTCATGGAGAATGGATAAGAACAGACAAATATTCATTTCATCAGACAGATGCTTCCCCTGTGGTGTTGATGTCTCCCCACAAATGAGTCATCTCTGCAGTAATAATTTCATTTGTCACTGTGAATGCAGCAGGACTTTTGGGACTCTCACACGGGACCTGAGGTCTTTTAATATTCAATTGTCCTGGGAAATGGTAGCCTCTTCGAGTATTTTATTTTACAAAATACCTGTATTTTAGAGCATCATTGCTTAATAGATGTGCTTGTACTTATCTTGGGGGTTTGGCTATTGTTTAACTTACAAATTCCCTTTTTCTTTTTCATCCCTATTATTTTTACTCACACTGAGTGTAAATTGCAAATTCACATGGGAATTGTAGCCAGTGTGATGAAGTCCTGAGATGTGGGGTTTTGTCTGTGGCTGTCTTCACGACCTCAGGCTGGAATATTTACATGTACTCTTTCACTTCATCACGTGTTGAATTGCATTATCATATGACTGCTTTATAGGCATTTATACCTCAAATACAAAACATACTTTGCTGTTGTTCTGAAAGATCATCTGGATCATTCTGAAGCTTCAAGTCTTATAGGAAAGAATAAGATTAGTGCTACATTCCACAAAATAGGGAGTGGCTTCCAATGAGATGGGAATCTTGGTTCCTCTTCCCTGTTTTTTAAAGTAATATATTTCCTGTAGTACTGACTAAGGAGCAGTTTGGCAACTTTTTTTCTGTTAATGAGCACTTAAATAAAGAAGTCCATGAGACTTCCCAGCTCAGGCTGGTTGTAGGAGGAAATACTACTCTTGGAAAGGAAGAGTAACAGAAGGCAGGTCCAGATAAATTGAGATCTATTTGTGACCTTGCCTATTACCTAATAGGAGATATATGAATTTTACATTCCATGTAGTTGAGATTTTATATATTTCTGTCCCAGTTGGTGTTGGGAAGATGCTGTCAGAGAGGAAAGATGAAAATCCAGTATTGAGAGAAGGTGTTGGAGAAGGGAGTGGTTTGTGGAAGTTGTGACCGATTTTCCATCTTGTCACTGCCTTGGGGTCAAATTTTTGTGTTGGGCCATGAAGGCCAAATAAATGAGCTTTTAACAGTGACAGAGCGGGGCTGGCAAGTAGTAATGCAGATGGGAAAAGGTGCTCCCAGCTGGAAGAGGGCTGGATGTCATGAGGGATGTCATTCTCTGTAGCTTGTTTGAATTCTGCCGCCTGCCTGGGCTCTGTCCATGCTGGAGTTTGGGACTTTGTTAAGGGTGGGTAGGGGAGTGGTCATGGCCAAGGATTCTCTCAATTCTTGGGATGCTGTAGGGTATATAGGAGAATTCATTAACGTAATGTTTTTGGTAATAATCAAATGTTACATTTATAATGTAGCATAAAATTTCAAATAAATGCTATAGCCCTTTTCTTGCCATAAAAAAATTTTGAAAGAAAACAGCAGGCTTTATGCAAGGTTATTTAGTAAATTTTTCTGTTTCTTGCTGGCAGTCAATCTGTGGGTTTATGTATGTTTGGGATTTTTGATGGTTTGTATGTTTTAGCTGAGGTCCTTTAATGGACCTTGTTAGCACCTAATTTTGGTTCTTATGTAATGATGCTTTTCTTAAAATTGCATTATTGGGTTTTGAGAGAAACCAGGTTTTTGTGTGGATCTGTTCATGCTGCATATTCCTTTCCATAGCCTATGGCTTCCAGGCAAGCCAGATGTGTATTGTTCCTTAGTTATCAGTGTCTGCAGAGAGACCAGACAGAGAAGGGGACAAGTCCTGTTTGCAGTACATTGAAATTTGGGCTTGTGTTGCTCCCTGAGTGCAGTTTTTGGGTAAATCCCATCTGCTGGGTGCTACTGAGAACTGCAGAGGGCCTGTGAAGCTCCTCCTCTTTGAGTTCAGAAGTCTGTAGGGCTTTTTTTGTGAAAGGTGTTGTCCTGTTCCACACTTCCCTGCGTTTTCTAATGTTTTATCTTCAAAACTAATGTTTATTTTATTATCTCTTTCCTATGTGTTTGTTTCACATAAGAATGTGAAGTTCTTCAAACCTTGGTTCTTTTGCCTCCTGTTGAACAGCCACAGGATGTGCACCATTAATGGGCATCTCACAACATCATGAACTAGGAACGGCAGCTGAAGGAAGTTTTACAGCATTCTTAGGATTTCTCTGGAAATAAACTGCTCAGTTTTGTCATTGTGCCTTCCTCAGCTCTCTTTAATTTATAGGTGCTGCTGGTTTCAACAATCCTGACTGACTGTGGTGCCCAAGCACTTGTTTTGTCAGCTGGTCATAATCTCCCAGTTTCTAATTTATACATTATTCATAATTACAGTAGGACTGGGTGCAGACTTGGTTACAGATGATGTGCTCTTCTCGATGACCGTTGGTGTTTCTATTACCTTTATGGAAGTGATCTGTTTTTTTATTTTCCCAGGGTGGCAGGCCTTGAGTAGCTGATGAATGATGTGAAGGTGTGTTTTCAATCACAGGAACTCAAATTGGCTATTTAGAACTGCGTCTGTGGCTGCGATAATGAAGTTTAGTCACTTACTCAGCAGACTTATTTGTTTTTCATGCTATTCTGGCCCTCATCTGGATGATTTATGTAACTATAAGGCACAAATTGCTTGCTTACAGAAACAAAAATTCTTGACTGTACTCTGTTAGAACCCTTTTGATCATAGGCAATTGCTTTTGGAAGATTGTCATCTTTTCTTTATTGTCTACTGCAACTTTGTCAGTGCGGAGAAAGGCAAAATATTAAACCGGAGTGATACAAACCCAAGCTTTCAAGTACTGTTTGTTGACATGTGATGAATAGAGCGCATAATTTTTCCTTTCATGACTCACTCTTGCTTTAAAAATTGGGAAGATAAACCCTTTGGAGCTTGCTCTGAAGTGGATGTGTGTTCATCTGCACCAGAGCCTTGTTAAAGGCAGAGACTTGGAGTCAGTAATGCTGGATTCTGTCTTGTTTGTCCAAGTAGCTGTCAGTGTGATGAGCTGAGCACATAAAACTTGGCTATAATATTGAAGAATAGAAAAATTGCAGTAGTTCAGCTAAATGTGGGTGCACTTGGCACGGGCAGGTTGTTTTAAGCATTGATATAGATATATTCAGTGTGTGTGCACCTGTACCTAGATTGGTGTGCATTAACTCATATTGGTGTGGAAACTGGGCATTAGGTTTAGTTTCTTTTCAGTGGCACTAGTATTCTCTTTATGTTTCTTGTTTAACCATCAAGACCAAATCATTAAAGTTAATAACTTAATATTTGAGATATAAGGATTTTCTAATGCAGATTAATGGTAACTCTTGTTTCCAACAGATGTGTTTAATGGGCCCCAAGATAACAGACAGGCACATGGTGCAAAATAAAATAGAAACCCAGTAAGTGAACTCTGGGTTTTCACTTCAGAACCTGTGATGGACCCCTTTGTATTAATTTCCATCAACGATGCACCGTTACAGCAGCCATTAGTACAATGGGAGAGGAAAAGCTAAAATCAGGGGCACAATGCTAAACACAAGTATGCAATTATTTCAGGATTCCTGAGAATATGATATTTAGCAAAAGCAACTGATAAATGTTAATATAATTCCTCATTGAATTAACTGATTATGTTAAATTACAGTAAAGCAAAAGATGCAACACATGGCAAATTTTATACATTGTATTCCTGTGTATATGAGGCCAACTGTTATATGCTCTATGTGAAATATATAGTCCCCTCACAAACTGATTTTGTATCAAAATAGTCAATACAGGGTCTTGAAAATTCTGGCAATTTCGTTAAGAAATCCAACAGAAGTGAGAATTTCAGAAGCCTCTGCATTTCAGCAACAAGAGCTTGGGAGACTTGGGGTTTTCGGAATCAGCAGTGAGATGCTGCTCTAATGTATTCAGAAGGGAAAATGGGTTGATTTTCTTAGAGAAGAGAATTGTGGCCATACTTGATACTCCTAATTCAGAATGTGATAGCTTCACAATATTCTACAAGATGGTTTAAAGCAGAATTAATATCCAGTCTGTGTTAAGGAAGAAAAATCAGAGCTAATAAAGAGCTAGAGATTTGGTTTAGATTTAGACTGATACAAATAGGCACCAATTAGAGCTTAGTGCCGCAGGAGGATATAAAACCCATGAAGTTCTCAAAAAATGCCTTAGTTCTGTTGAAATGGGGGCAAAAAAACCCAGCTATTTTGGGCATGAGAAGTGATGATTTACTTCATGACTCTGTTGGCATGGGTGGGCCAGAACTGCATCTTAACCCTTTACCCTCAGGGTATTATCGAATATATGTCCTTTTGTGATTAGTCAACAAACTCTGTAATATTTCCCTTGTGTTACTCAGTGCTTCATGTTAACACATGCTTTTCATTTCCCATGAGGTGGAACCAAGGCTGAGAGAGAAAAGACATATCAACTGCAATTTTTATGAGAAAAATAGGTGGTACATAAACTGCTGTGCCCATGAGGGCATCTCTGTGAAATCTGGGGTTGTCTTTACCTGCTTGTGCCACACTTGTCATCCAAAAGCTCCCGTATCTGCTAAGTAAGGATGTATTTTACCTGTGGAATGCTGGAGGCTCAGGTGCATTTTTGTGTACATTTTATACTTTCCTATCCACAAAAGAACTTTTTCAGGATTTGTAGGAACCAGTGCTAGCAGGATCTGTAGCTGCAGTGATTAAACCTCAGGTTGTCTCTTTCCTTTTTTTCATGGAGGCTAAAATATACATGGTGCCACTTGGATTAAGAGCTGTCCGGAGAGGATCATTAGGCTTAATGTGTCAAATGATTCACCATCAAAAGCAAAGCAAGTCCTCTTTAAAATGGCTCAGAATAGGTTTTTGCAATTGATTGGACTCAAAATATTTAGGCTGAAAAGGACTTTTTAGCTTGGTTGTCTGGAGCAGACAATGGCCCCTTTGTGAATGCTGCTTAGGCTTTGGGAATTGCTTATTGTGGTCTCTGTGACCAGAGGAAGAAAAGGCTGAATTTTTGGGAAATAGTGATCTCATCAGTGTCATTATTGTAAAGCATAAAGGGGGACGTAAATGATATAAAGTCATGACTCATCAGAGTTTATAGTCTACATGAGCTCAAGATCTGACCCAAAATAATTGCTTGAAACAGGTGAGCTGAGTTCTACCTGACCTTCCCATAGAAAAATCCTCAGGAGTGAAAGACTTTGCATTTAGGAATAATTTCAAAGTTGGGGGGAATCTCCTAGCAGTATATAGCTGGTCCCAGTGCAATCTCTTTGCTCTCTCTGTGTTTTTGGTTGGTTTTTTTTTTTTTTTGTTTTTTATTACTATATTTAACCATAAAAGTGTCATGAGAAATGGCTCTCTGGGGAGAGATTTAACAATAATAAAAGTGGGGATTTATGTTGCTAACAATTGTTATTTGTCTTGATACTTGGAACTCATTCTGGCCTTGTTTCTCCCTTTTTTTTTTTCTTTTTCTTTTTTTCCTTCCCCCCTCCCCCCCAGTACTAAATGCTATTGAAGTGCGTCCTGAATTGTCATTTTGGTTATGCAAATTGAAACATCTACTGACAAACCAAGCTTTAATAGTAATGGCAAAAAAGGATAAAGAAATGTTTTCCCTGGCAGCAGAGCAGTTTTGCTTCTCTTGCTGCCTACCTGGGTGTGTGTGACTGTCCTCAGCCCTGTTTCATCTTAGAATACTCAAGCTTTGCCATTCTTGGACTGTGGAATGCTATCCCATCAAGAGAAGTTTCTCTCTGGAGCTGAGCTGAGAGCTTGGATTTCACTGCTTCTTGCTTGTTAGTCTTTGAGGTCTTCATTGGGATTTTGCAAGCCAGTGCAAGCCAGTGGGTTTGTACCCCACCTCTTCCTTTGATGGCCAGTAGTAGCAAACTGGGAGTATCTAGCCATTGCAACATTTACTATGAGAATCTTTGGGAAAGTTACAATTCCCAAAAGTTTGCTGAGGGCTTTATAGGTTTGTGTTGCTTTAAGGGTGACAATCATAAGTGCTGCAGGCTTAGAAACACTCAGGGAAGAAACCAGAATATTTTCCCCTTTTGAGGGTAAAGAGGGACCCTGCCTTAGTATCAGTTCTTTAATACATGGGATACTCTCCTTCTCAGAAGCACTTTAAATTTAGTTTCTGAGGTTTTCCTGGGTAAGGAAGTAATTGAGGTTTGGAGTTAATGATGTGATAAGGTCTGTAGGGCTGCTGAAGAGGACTGAGGTGCTTTGGCGTGAGCTCTGTGCTGGCAAACTGTGCCTCTGGGTTTGGTTCCTTCACTGCTGCGGGCTGGGGTGGATTTGCAGCCCTAAGACAGCAAAGAGCATGGGAATGCAGAGATACAGCAACGTGTTCCCGCACAAAGGCTTTGAACCCTCCAACATGTACTCTGTTAGGATACGATGCTGAGTCTGGCAGAGCATGCATGCGTTTGCTTTCTGAGTAATTTGTCCTAAAGTCTTGGGGCACTTGGACAAACAACGGCAATATTGTTGAAAGGCTCTGGCAGAAGGCTTCTCCATCGCTCTCCCTCTGATGGCTCAGATCGGTGCTTTCCACAAGCAGCATTTCCCAGGAATGCCTGGTACTCAAGTTTGGCCACCCTTTCCCCGAGTGGTGCCTTCTGTTTTCCAGTAAGCTATTTGCATATTAAATAGCTTGCTCTGTCCAGGGATTTGTAGTTCCAGTTTATGTTGGAACCTTGGTTTGATGAACTTTGGTCGAGGCAAGCATTTGGTGGGATTCCTTCTCGCATCCTTTTATTTTGATAACTAAACTAAGAAGTTCCAGTGGTGTCTCTAAGCCTTACTACTGTCACAGGGTGATGCTTCGGAAGAGCTGAAGGAAATTGTCATCAACTCATTATGGGAGAGTGATCCTTGCACAAACATTCTGAAAGTTGCCAAGTGCTGGCAAAAAAAAAAAATCTCAAAAAGGCAAAAGCAACAATTTAATTATTCTATGCATGTGTCTATCCAGCATTATCCATCACAGCACCTGAGGTGATCCATCCTCGAGCGTTCATCCACAAGGAAAAATTACAGAGCCCCTTAAAATCTCCTCAGGGTAATTAACAAAAAAGAGAACCTTGTGCCCATCAGTAACCCTTAATGAGGGGCTGGGGAGAGCTCAGTCTGTTGGATCATAACTGGAGCTGCTGTGAGGGGGAATGGGGTGGGAATTGGCTCCATGGAGGGCTGCTGTACAGGCAATGGATTGAAGCCCCAAAGGGAAAACAGTTGGCTGGTTGTTGCAGTTCTTTGAGGATATCTCTGTTCCTAAGGAATCTGGAGCTTAAATTTTCACATACATGCCCCACTCGCTGGGTTTGGATGTGCATGGTGGTATATATTCTACAGGACTTTGACATCTACAAACACTTTGTCCCTGCTGCCTCTGTTACCTCCAGCTGCCAATTGAAAAATTGAAAACTGCCAATTAATTCTCAACTACCTTTTGTTTTTGGTTTTGTTTGGGTTTTGGTGGAGTGGTTCGGTTTGGTGTCAGTGTTTTTTAATTCTGCACCGAGTCTCTTCTGGATAATGGGTAGATTCTAACATGCAATCCTGTACATTGTTTTTATCCTAATGAGTGCAATCATGATAAGTAACTCCAGCGTAGAGTGCATGTTCTTATTCTCAGTTTTGGTGGGATTGTTCTTATTTTCCTTTTTTCCTTGTTTGTCTGTTTGTTTTTGGTGGTTGTTTTGTTTGTTTGTTTTTGTTTTGGGCTCAGTTTTTAATCAACTATTCTAGTTAAAATATTTACACCAACCCTAAACCAAATTGACAATAAAAATCCCAAACGAGACCAAACATGACATAGAGAAGAGCAAAAGTGGTCTAGCATCAGATATTGTCTTTTTTGGATACATTCAATCTCATCTGAGATCGTACCCGGGGGACATATCAATCCAAAGCAAGCTCATCACAGTTATTGGCTACATAAACATGAAATGCCGTGTGAATTGCTGAAATTAAATGGTCATGAAATCTGCACTCACCCACTTTGTCTTGGTTTGTATATATCAAGTAGATGTTGAATAACAGATTTGAATGAATCATATTTTTGAGTTAGAAACTTAGAAGACATTAGCAACGTTCTGAAACTCAGTGCTTTATGTAAGTGCAGTGGGACCGACCAGAGCAGGGAAAAAATCAAACCATCGAAAGGCACGCAGCTGGGTAACTCAATAACCCGTGTGTGTAGGGCATTCCACCCAGTGGGGCTCTGGCTCGGCGAGCTGTGCCGGCCGGCTCCGCGCTGCAGAGCCGTCCCCCGGCCCACCCCACGCCATTGACATGCATAGCTGGCCTGGTAGGTGTAAAAATAGCCGGGCAGCGCCTGAATTGGAAATGGTCACCGACCGCTGCCCGCAGCTGCTGGGGTTTCGGGTTCTCCGGGACTCAGGACGGCTCGGGGAAGGGAGCCCGGGAGCAGTGGCCTGGGAGCGGAGCGCAGCCGGGACCCTCCTCCCGGCCGGTGTCCTGTCCTTCGGCGGCGCTGGGCACCCGCTGCGGTGCAAGGGCCGTCCCCCTGCTCGGAGGGAGCAGAAGAACTGATATGGGCAATGCACCAATCTGCCAGGCTTGTCATTCAGAGAAGGGCTTAAGGACACAAGGGAACATACAGGATTTGGATAAAACTCCTGATTATTATGGATACAACAGTGAAGAAAGTAAAGAGCCTGAAGCCCTGGTAAGTTTTGGCTGAAGAAAACAGGAATCACAGGGAAAAAAATCAGATGAGGGTTGTGCATGTTGTATTTGCAAAGGATCTCTTTGCTCAGAACCTTACTGGATAGCTCGCAGCACTGAGGGATCTGCTAAACACATCCCTGCTGAAGCTTTGCTTTGCTGCCCTGACTGTGATTAAAAAGCAGCGGTCACTGAGCTGTGCAGTGGCTTCAAAGCACTGCCAGCTACCAGAAGGTTGAAGTATGTGAAGAGAGAACCCTGTGGGTGCTACAAGCCCTGCAATGAATGGAGGTTATCCAGTTATCCTGGTTTGCACAACTGCTAGGAATCATCCTGTATTGATCATCCTCCTAACTTGAACTCAGTAGTTTACTTTTGAGCTGCTGCCGGCCCAATACATGATGTTGTTTTCTATGTGCACTCGAGACAGAGCCACACAGGTCCTAATGCAGATGAGGGTTACAGTGAGTGGGACCAGGCACAGACAAGGGGGTCATGCTTATGGCAGTAATGTCAGCATTTGTGCAGCAAACCAGAACAAAATCATTAAGATGTGCATACTTGTTTAGTGTCTGTGGCAAATGAAGTGTCTCTTCTCTTTTTCTTTTATGTCTCATTTTGTTCGAGAAATTCATGTTTATTTCATTTAAAATTGGCAATGGAAATACATTGTGTCAAAACTTTGTCAGAACAGGAAGATCAGTAAACCACCCGTGTCAGTATATCCAAATCTTATGTTCTCTACAATGGATGTGTACTAGAATTGGTCTCAGTTTGACCTGATGCTTTGCACATGCCTCAGTTACTGCAGTGTAGCATAGAAGAATAGGTGAACTGAGCTCCAGTGTTTGTAGGGGAAGAGGAGACCCAAGGCACTCCCAGCAGCAGCTCACAAGGAGTTCTGCATTGTCCTAGAAAACACTCTTGATGCTGTCTTGGCTTTCTGGTAGCACATTTTTATGGCTGGATTTTCTGACTGGTTTTGTGTTTTATTTCACTGACAACACAGCTGGACCCGTTCTTCACAGGATCATAAAATGGTTTGGGTTGGAAGGGACCTTAAAGATCATTTAGCTCCAAATCCTCTGAAATAAAACTTTCTTTGAGCTAAAACATGAAAGTAACCTACTTCTTTGACTAAGCAGAAGGGTTTTTTTTCTCCTACCAAGGAGTTTTTGGTTGAATTAACAAATAATTTCCAGTGTTTGTGATGGGAAACACGCTGCCAGGGGGAGGAAGAGTGGGACTCCTTGGGCTGTGGAGGAGGATGGGCCTGCTTCCTTTGCTGAGGGTGGTTTCACTGGGCATTAGAGGATCTCCCTGAAGCTGTAAGCAAAGGTATGGAAGCCCCTGTGACACAAATAAGCAAACTGAAACAGTTCTCCTGGCATGTCCAGTCTCTGAGCTGCCCTTCGGCATAAGGTCATCCCTCAGAGGAGGCAGGAGTGAGCAGCATGTGATCTTTGAGGCTTCTTTTGCTTTTTATTTTTTTCTGGATACTTTTCATTCAGCCTACACAGCTTTTTCATAGCAGGCAGAGATCAGGCACTTTGATAATGTCTTTGATGTGTTCAATCATAAGATCTTGGCTTTGTGTGACCCTGGTAGGGACTGGCCAAGTTTCTTTAGAATGTCTGTCTTGATTCAGGTTTACAGTGCTTGGGAGATTACAAAGGAAAAGTCCTGTATTCCCCAAGGAAGGTTTGCAGTCTCTCATCTTCCTTATGATTCCACACAAAAGTTAAAAGAAGTGTCTCTAAGTTAGAAATGTCAGTAAAGCTTTGTTTGGCAGAGAGAAATTGTATATCTACTTTTCCCCCAAACAAGAATATGGTATCCAGCGCAGTACCCTGTTAGCTATTATAGATTTCCTCTGCCTTTATATAACTGTAACCATGCTCCCTGTCCCAGCTCATTAAAAAGAGTTGCCGCATCAAGCTGAATATGATGACTCCAGGAGCCTTGTAGCAGATAGGAGGTTCAGAACAGTTCAGCTGATATTCAGCCAACTCAGATAGCAAAATTGCTTTGCTAATCTAATCTTTTCTAAACTAAGAATCAAATGCAGTCTGCTGCTTCAGGACCAGGTATTTCAGACTGCCTAGAACAGACCGCTCTGAGTTTCAACACAGGATTGTCCCAGACTCCTACTGCAGCATTCATAGGAGTTTTTCCTCCCTGCTCAAGGCAGTGGATTTGGCAAGGTGGACTTTTACATCACTGTTGCTTTTCTGCAGGTGAAATTAGGTGAAACTGGTTCCTGTCTCTGCTGGCTAGAGCTGAATTTTTTAAGGTCTAGGCCCAGCATTACAAGACTCTTTCTTTACTACTTGAGTGTTCCTTTTACCTCTCTGTACAAGTAAGATCTCTGTGATGATTCTTGCTGAATTAGAAACTGTGGTAGCACCATTTGTTTACATCTATTTTTGTCCATGGCAAAGCAACATGAAATATTTTTTTCTGTTTTATGGAACCAGTATGTTTGAATCAATGGGCAATCGGTTAATGGTGTTTGGGTGGGTAAAGCAGTTTGACTCTTTGGCATGGATGGTATTAGCACATTTCTTTTATTAGGAAATGTCACTTTGGCCATAGGGGATGAAAAATTGAGAGTGATAGAATTATCTGTCGACAGTCTGTCATAAACTTCACTAACAGCCAGGATTTTTGTTAAGCCTGGTTATTATCCCGCTAGATAACATTTGGAATGGCATCCTAATTCTTTCTAGAGGTGTTCTAGCATTATTACCTCTATTTAGGAACATCATCAGTAATGGGAACTTGCCATGGGAACCATTAGATGCCTGCCAAGTTCTACAGTTGTTACCAGCACCTTAACACATATTATGGTATCTAGAGGATCCTAAATATTTTTCCTTCCTTTAATATTATTCAGTTCCCCTAGAGGAAATCTTGGTTCCATGTCAGTATTTAAGAGATGTCAGTAAATGTGGGTGTCAGCTAGGAGAACCAAGACTAATCATGTGGCTCCTTCTGAACGTATCCCAAATCCTTACTGTTTCAGGAAATGACTAAACGATTCTTTTTTCTCAAATTTCAGCACAAGAAATGTTCCCATTAAACAACAGGATTTTGCACTTCTACTTTTTAGAGTAATGAAGATATTTCTAGGTTTTAGATTAATCAGACTATAAAATCTTTCATTCTTGAAAGTTTGAGGTTTGGTTTGTTGGTTTTCAGGATGGTTTGAGGTTTTATTCCTCTTTATTCTTTTTTAAATACAAAGATTATATTTCCCAGGTAGATTTGAGAGTCTGTTTTTCAGACTTGTGCCAATGGTAATTCAGACACCCACGCATTGTTTCCAAGCTGGGGTTTATACCAAAAAGTTTGTTTTGGAGAAGATGAATAGCCCAGGGGAAGGACAGGGATTACACATGCCTGAAGTTCAGCTAGTACTGATGTGCTGTCCCATATTAGAACCCTGATAACTGATGTTGCTTTATATTGTAAAATCAGTATGGATTAAAATAACTTCTATCATTTCAAGTACTGCCTTTGGAAGGGACTTGCAGCTGGGGAAAGGACTTTTATTCTATTCTTTTATATAGAAAACTATGCAGTTTTGCCTCAGGATTCTCACAAATCCTTCATTGACACAGTACAATCAGAGGCCAGGCCAGTATGGCAAGTTAATGAACGGAGTGGGAGGACTCCTACAGATGTCTGAGGCAACTAAGGATCATAAAAGGTTTATAGAAGGCATTTGCTTCTTGGCCATGGAAGGGATAGTTTTACATTAGATTTCTCTTCCTTTTCTGCTGCTACAGTATTTGCCAATATTGGCCCAAATTCAGGAACAAGGTTAAGTGTGGGTTTAACTCCCCCCCGCCCCTCCCTTTAACAAATAACTTAAATCTGTTTAGTTTGACATCAATTAGACTTAAAGATATGGTAAAAATTAAGCATAGTTTAAAGTGGTTTGCCAAAATATTCTTTTACTATTTTCCTGGTTAAAAACAAAGCCAAACTAATCAGGCATTT
The DNA here is from genome assembly GCF_015227805.2 of Hirundo rustica. NCBI lineage: Eukaryota > Metazoa > Chordata > Aves > Passeriformes > Hirundinidae > Hirundo > Hirundo rustica. Next base: position 62,548,166 of record NC_053454.1, read on the forward strand.
GTGCATTCCAGCGGAGAGAAAAGAGTGGCTGGATGGTATCCTGCAAGCTCTGGAATTTCACAGAGTTGGCAAAAGAGTCAAAGGTGTCAATATATAACAATAAGCCTAAAATTAAAGCCATTCCTTGTGAATAATTGAGAATTTTCCTATCAATAATAAGAGATGGAACAGCTGAAACCTGGCTTTACCACTTGTGAAAATTAGAAATGCCCATCAGTATTACTAATTGTTCAGTTGTGTCTGTTTGAAGTGATCTTAGAGCAGGAACTGGCCAGGTGATTCTCTTACCTGGGCAGTTTTCTACTCCTTATGTTGCTCAAAAATATGTTTGTTGGGATAATGTAGCGGCAATAAAAATCTTAGTAAATTTCAAATGCAGCTTTCTGAGAACAGTCTCATAAAAAGATATTAAATGACCAAGAACTGCAAATGCATATACAAATATTGAAATCACCAGAAGCTAATAAAAATATGCTGGACTTGTAATACATTTTTTATTTATAATGTGCATAAATCATAAATCACTTAACCTAGTTTATTTTCTGAGCTTCTTTTTTTGTCATAGTTCTTTCCATCTCCAGTCATACCAATAAAATGAATTTCTTGAGGACACTCTAAATCTTGAATCTTGCTGCACACTGTATCTCCTTTGGGTTGCAGCCTCTTTGTCTGACACAAGAAAGCTTTTACCAGTATATATAATAAATGCAAACAACATTACCCTTCCCACCTGCTCTGGCAATGCATGATTTGGGCTTCTACACATCCCTTAGCAGAGCTAATGAGAGAATATTCATTCTGAGGAATGCAGCATGTACTGAAAAGAATCTGGTCTCCCAGGTTTCTGGGTCAGGGAATAATTTTCTGTGTTTAGAAATGTTTTGATTAGAAATCAAGGATTGTTTGAATCCTGGGTCATATGCAGTGTGTAGCACAAAAGCTTTCTCTCTTCTTGTACCTATTTCACCATCTTGTTATCAGAAAATGTTTTTTGCTGAAAATATTAGCAGTCTTCATGGCAAAGTGTGAGGCCATATCCATGACGTCTGCAACAGCGTGGTAGGGGCAATTCCAGCTGCAGCTCCAGCTCAGTGCCAGAAAAGTGGTGCCAGCTTTTCCATATCCTTCATGATGTTCTACAATTGTTTGGCCTAAGTACTCAAAGCACCTTAAATTATTCAGGTTCATAATATATACTTTAAAGAATATTTTTATTTTTCTGATTTATAACCATCAATATCAACCTAGAGAGAGAGAGAGCTTTGACAGTTAAAAATAATTAATTACTAAATGCTATTACCTTCATCTTGGCAGAGGACATTTAACTTGCTAGTGATTTCTTACCCCTGAAATCTTATCTTCATCTTCACATTTCACAAATCTTGGGATTCTTCTTCTCTTAACAAATATTAGTTTATTATAAGGTCCATTGTGTCTTGTTGCTGGATAAGAACTTGCTCTAGATTATGAGAACATGATGTTTGTTTAGTGAAAGCTGCTATTTTAGAATTGTGGGCTTTTCGGTTCAACTATTCTGAACATATTCCATACAACCGAAGGTGCACAACAGGATGAATCTGATCTGAAATGCCTGTACATGGTTGAATGGGAAAAGCTGAGTGATAAAAACTCTTGTTTTGATATTGAAATAAGAAAATTTGTCCCATTGTTCATGTAGGAATTTAGACACTGAGATTTCTTTAGGAGCCGTGATTTATCTGTCTTTCTTCATCGCCCTCAGTAAATGAATGAGATGAAAACATACATTTTTGGGGCAAAGGAAGTGGTTTTGAAAGCAAAGCGCTGCAGTATTTCTTTTCTTTCAAAAGATGAATGTTATTTCGTTAGGGGCTGGGAAAATATGTTCCATTATAGCTGTTATTATCTCATTTAAGTCATTTATCTGTATTAGATTACTGAGCCTGTGCCCCTCCAAGTGGATATATAGCTGTCATTATGGCATATATATCAGAACTACAGGTTCAGACTCTCCTCTGGGGGTTTAATTAAAAGCAAAAAGTGTAAAAAACTTTTGCCTCTTTGCAGTCACTGCTCCATCTTCTAGAGTGATGCCCTTTGGAGATCAGCAGCACTTTCAGGTCAATAAAAAATTACAGTGTACAGTAGATAAAATGTGAGCCACTGATAAACTTGCTGGCAAGTTTTACAGAAAGTATTCCATGAGGAAAAGCATTATATTTGAATTCCTGTCTTTTACATCTGAATGCTGGTATGGAAGAAGGTTCCTTAATGGGCAGAAATCTGTATGTGATGAGTGAGTTGGGTAATGGTAACACCTGGTAAGTGCTGCTTTTAGAGTTGCACCCAATTAAATGGTGGCTGGTTGGAACAGATGGTTCCAGAAATCAGAGAATAACCAAGCCAACTGGGACAAAATTTAGTGGTTGTCTCAAGGGTAGGAACTTAAACTGTCACTTTAGAAAGTAGGGAATAATAATAATAATAAAAAAGTTATGTGTTTGCATACCTGTAATTTTTTCCTTTTGCATCTTTAAGTATTGAATAACGTCAAGAAACCATGAAAATTTGAGTTTAGAAGGCGCAACTTCCCTTCTGTCATGAGTTGAATTCTCAACTCCAGGCATTCCCTGAATATATTAGCATGATGAGCTACCGGTCAATTAGGAGTTTCTTAATGAGGAGGAGTTCATGAGCTATCAGCATTTTGCTAATTATAGAAACAGCTGTTGGACAAACATGCCTCACAACTCTGGAGTTTTAAATGGCATTAGCAGTGCCACCTACCCCTGCCATATTGACTAATTGTGGCTTAATGCTGGCTTCACCTGCAGCGATAACACGGGATTCACTTTAACACCAAAGGTTTTTTAGCCGATAACAATTTGAGTTTTTTGATTTATGTAAAGCAGGTTTTTCTCACGTCTGATCAGGGACAATATCTTCAAAAGTTATAGCTCAGTAAATTTTTCTCCACAAAATCAAAGCAGTGTATTCCTGAGTCCATGCTTGAAAAGTCTGACCAGGGTTATTACCACTCAGATACACATTGCAGTACACAAACCAAACAGGTTAAATTAAAGTGTGAGCATACTATTGGGATATTAGGCTTGAGTTTTGAATTTGTTTTTTATCAGCACTCCATTAACAAACTGTATTTAGTAGATGAGAAATGTTCAGGGGCCCATAGTGCTGGACTGGGTTCTCTCACAGAGATATTTCTGAGTTGGGATAGGCTGGGATTGTACAACTTACTTGCAGGGGAAAAAACTCAAATCCAACCTGCAGGAATAGTTTTTCTACAGACAGAATTGAAAACAAATATTTGGATGGCTTGGATAACGTCATGATGAAGGCTATCCTTTGAAAACTGAAACCTTGTACTCCCCTAGACTTTCCTTCTTATGCATCAAGCTGGTTTTCACTAGCAAATTTGAATATTTGGAGAAATTTTTATGGGTTCGGCAGAGCATATGACTTCAAGATTTATTTTAGCACTTCTCTCTAAGTGCCTTAGTGAAACAGACATATGCTGTGCGCAGTAAGTGATGTGGTATATAATTGAATAGGAAGGGCAGCTAGAGTGGGGACAGAGGAACCAGAAGGGAATGTCTGAATATTTGATTAAAGTACAAATTTCCATATATGATTTATGTTTCAAATTCAGGTTAAACTGCAGCAATGTAATTAGCAAGAAAGAGTGAGATCCAGTCATATATCCATATAGTCACTTGATAATTTCTTGTATTTCCCTATGCAATATCTGACAGCTAGGCAGTTACAAAGTAATGCTTTTATTCGTGCTCTAAGTGTACTTAAGCTTATACTGATGTTTTTCACATTGTAGATTATTTGTTCCTAGTGGTCTGAAAAGTCTTATTAATAGCTGGAATTACCTATCCCGGTCAGAAGTTCATAAGAAATTTAAAAGATAGGAGATCTTGGTGATCTTTACAAGGTACAATAACAGCAAATATTGAACACAATATTCCTCAAAAGTCATAGGTCTAGGAATGAACCTTCAATGCCATCCAGTTCCACCCCCTGCCACGGGCAGGGACACCTTCAGTAGACCAGGTTGCTCCAAGCCCTGTCCAACCTTTGCATATTTCCAGGGATGGGGCAGCCACAGCTTCTCTGGGCAGCCTGTGCCAGGGCCTCACCAACCTCACCGAGAACATATTATAAATTTACCTTTCTGTCTATATAAAGTACTAGAATTGCGTTGCAAGCATTAAAAAAGAAAAAAAAAAGTAGTCAGTGAGGACTTGCAGTGCTCTCTCACTGTATATGTATCAAGAGCAGTGCATTAGAAAACGTTGGTTAAATCCATAGATGGTGAATTCATCCCATACTACAGAACACAGTACTTTCTAACCCCTCATACCATATTTTTATATCATGTTTATAACGTATTGATTTGGCCTGACCTTAGTGCCTGCACGTACACAACGTGAGCCTTAATTCTGCCTGACTGGGCTGAGGGTGGGCAGAGCTGCCAGCTGAGGCTTTGCCATTAACATGTCAGCTTTGGGCCTTCCCAAACTGCAGTGCTCTCATGTTCTTGTGCCCATGTAGTGAGCTATTCTCCTGTAAATCTTTCCTTTCCTCACTGGTAGAGCGTTTACCATGATCTTCTTACATTGTGTAAAACTCCTAATAAAGCCCCTCACGGGTGTGTGCTTAGGAAGAGGAGATGTGATAAATACCGTATGGCGCACGGGACTCTGGATCTGGGTTTTTGTCTTCTTCCTTGTAAAGGAAGTGCCTTCAAATGACTGGTTCTTGACAGTTTTTCTTCACCAGTCCCAAAACTATAAAGACCGATAAGGTGGTTTCTCGCACTGAGAAACGCTATGAGGGAGCCGTGAGGGCTCTGGGGGACCCTGAGAACCATGAGGGGTTGTGAGGGGCTTTTGAGGGACTCTGAGGGGATCAAAAGGCCTCTCTGAGGGCTGTGAGGGACTCTGAAGGGATCTGAGGGACTGTGAGAAGCTCTGAGGACCATGAGGAGCGTTTGAGGGACTGTGAGGGGCTTTTGAAGGACTCTGAGAACCATGAGGGGCTCTGAGGGGTTGTGAGAGGTTTTTGAGGGACTCTGAGGGGATCAAAAGGCCTCTCTGAGGGCCGTGAGGGGTTGTGAGGGGCTGTGAGGGACTCTGAGGACTATGAGGGGCTTGTGAGGGGCTGTGAGGGGCTCTGGGGGACTCTGAGAACCATGAGGGGCTCAGAGGGGTTGTGAGGGACTTTTGAGGGACTCTAAAGGCCCCTCTGAGGGCTGTGAGTGGATCTGAGGGGCTTTTGAGGGACTGTGAGGGGCTCTGAAGACCCCTCTGAGGGCTGTGAGGAGCTCTGAAGACTGTGGAGGGCTGCATAACAAAATATTTCAAGAGATTACAGAATCCATTGGAAAAGCTGGCATCCAAATTCGTTGTCTTCTGATACGGTAAGACTACAGGAAACTGCTGCTGTTGTTTTACTGAGGGGAATTTGTCAAAATGCATTTGAATTTGAAGTGTGCTAAAGTGAATAAATGTCTGAGACAGTAGTGCTGACAAAAATGCCTTTAAAAACATTAAAAGATTGGGGCAAATGACAAACTAGTGACAACCTACTGAAAAATTAGATTTGGGCAGCTGGGAAAGAAAACAGATCTGAGTACTTCCAACTTCTGAGTCTTCTAAACCTTGTAACATGGTGCTGAATCTTTTATGTATTTTGTGGAACCAGTCTCTAGTATTTATATATGAAACCTAGGGATTGCTGAATTACTCTTTATGTAGACGAGAAATTATTATTCTGTATTATGATCAATATTCTGGTGTATGGAAAGTGTTTTGAAGGGATTTGAAGTGATGTACACTGCAGTAATTTGATTATGAGGTAATAAAATTACGAGTCAAGGAAATGAGAATCTACTTGGAAAGCACTGCTTGTGTCTTCTTAGCCAGAAAAAAATGGCATATAGATGTGTGGGGCTTAGCTACAATCTGAGCTTCCAGCAATAATGGCGATGTCAGCATTTTTAGCTTTTTATGTTATTCTATGTGAAACAAAAACAAGCAATGATTTTTTTCATTCCTAAGAACCCAGAGTTGTAGGTGGTAATTTGTTGCATTATTCTTTCTTAACCTTTTAAAAGTATAAAGCTGATGATTGTAGTTTTGCAACGGTAAATTATTGTTGAAGTAGTAAAACGTGAAAAAAATGGGGGAATGAAGGTAAAATGTGTGTATTATTGAGGGCAAAGATGTTTTTCCCAACCAGAGTGTCCAGGTTTACCCCTCATGCACTCAGTCATTTGTTCTTGGTTAATGTTTTTACCAAGATACTTGATTTTTTCAAGGATATTTAAATATTAAAACATAATTTGGTGTGTTTACGAGCACATCCTCATCCCAGGAAAGGGTGTCAACAGCTATCCTTTAGTCTTTAAAGGGAACTTTCAGATTCCTGTCAAAACCTGCACTGGCATCAAACCTTGTCCAAATGCTCCCCTGACTGAGGCCTGCAGCTATCCAAAAGTTCTGTCGCTGTAAATTCCTGCCTTACCTTCCCTTTCCCCCTGCTGCGTGTTTAGAAAGATGGTCTGTTTCCCTAACAGTAAAAAATGTGGAAAATGTGCTGAAGTTTTCTGAAAGGAATTTAAAAGAGAATATTTTTGTCTTGGCATGTGGCACAGTTGCAAGGAGGCCCATTTTGATGACATCCATCTGTTGCAGATTAAAATAGGTTGGAATCGGGGATTGTGAAGTGAGTTAGTGCAGTGTGATAAGCAGGGGGACCAAAATAAATGCATTGGAACGGATTGGGCAACTGAAATAAGTGGCTGGAAGTGGGAGGCTTTCAGGATATTCTCACGATGTGAAGGAGCAGCTCTCCCCGGCGTTTGTGACAGGGAGGTGGGATTAGCTGAGAACACGCTCAGCTGGAGACGTTCCAGCGGAACGGCGAGTCCCGGTCCGACAGCGTGCAGGCAGTCCTCCACCTCTGGGCTCACACCCCCACAAACAGGCTCTCGTGCTTCTTGACCTGCTCCTTGCACTCGCTCCCACCCGCCTTACTGAACTGGGACGTTGTTGCTGTCTCTGTACGTGCTCCCCAACGCTTGTTGTATAGCACGGCTTTGGTTTGTCTCCTGGTCTCGGGTGTCCGAGGAGCCAATTTGCCTGTGTGGGGGAACATCCAAATCTGGGCTGGTTTCAAGCAGCCAATGCAGTTTTGTGTCACGGACAAAGGCAAGCAGGCTGAGGTGTTCCACGCTCCGTTGCTTAACAGTACATCCCACAACCTGGCTGAAAAATGAACACATATTTTTATAGGATTTTTAAACCTCTTTTTCACCTATGAGCGCAGGCAGTTTAGGGATTGGGAAGTTTACAACATGATCCTGGATTTAGATACTCAGCCTTGAGTACTTCATCTGCTTTGTTCCAAGGTTAGCTACATGTGCAGTGCTGTCTGCTTTGAGCATATATATCTAAAAATAGTAGATCTAAATCTGTAGATAACATCTATACAAATCTATAAACAACATACATAAATACATGAATAATACCTAAAATTATATATATGAAGAGATCACATATTTATATATAATTTCCCAGAAAACTACAGTTAGCAAGTTGATGCACTTACTTTTCTCTTGTTGACAATATCAGTTACTATGATTTATGGTTGGGGTTTTTTTGGTTTCTTTTTTATTTATTTTTATTTTTTTAGTTCTTGCAAAATCTTGAATGTCAGCTATTATTGCTCTATTTTGCTCACTCTGACAGGTCTGCAGTTCTTTTGTGCCATTATTGCCTTATTTAAATATGCTAATTAATGCAGATATAATTCAGACTCGGTTGTTTCATGGTTTTATTCTCCTGCAGCATAAAATGTGGAAACCTTTCACCACTGATGAAGTTCTGCTCTGGTTTAAGCAGGGGCTAATTGGAGAAATTTTTTTCTTGTCTTTTTACAGTCTGACAGCAATGCAAGCTTTCTCCGAGCTGCCAGAGCTGGCAATTTGGACAAAGTTGTGGAATACCTGAAAAGTGGAATAGACATTAACACCTGTAATCAGGTAAGATATTTGATGGACACAAGTTTGCAAGGGTGAATTGCAAGAAACCTGGGCACTGTAGAAATGTGATGTCTTTGTCCTGGTGAACGTGGTGTGCTCAGCCCATGGATTTTCCTTAGCCGTCTCACATGAAGCACCTGATCCCCTGAGAGCTCAGGTGTGGGAGCCTGAGAGTTCTCTTGTTGTTTTTGTGAGATCTCAGAGGTTAGGTAAGCACTTGAGTGGGTGTAGCTGTCACTGCCCAAATAACTCGTGTCCAAGCAGATTAAAATCTTGGCACTCACCTGCTCTGGCGGTGCAGTTCTGGTTACTCTCAGATGGCTAAAGGGTAGCCATGGGCTTTCACCTTGTTTCACAAAGCTAAGTGTTTTTATCTCTGGTCGACAGTATCTACAACATACCATAAAAGGTACCTAAATGTTGAGTTTAATATACTGCCTCTCCTTTCAGGAAAGTTATTACTGCTGTAAAAACAGACTATTAAAATTTCCCCATTGATGTGACTGTAATGTGGTACAATGTTTTGGCTTGGCTCTTTTATAGGTCTGTCATATAAGTTCAATTACTTTGGCTCCATAGCTTAGGGACCTACATTTGCAAGGTTTATTTAAGTGGCTAGAACCATCAAGTTTAATAAGACTCTAGCTGTGACTTAAAATAAATATGCAAATAAGTGTCTACATCAGTTCTGGGAAGTGTCTTGCCTTTCTAGTGAAATCACTGCAGTTTCTTTGATGGGGAATTTGACAGCTCCGGTTTTATGGTGCCCAGCTTTCGCCTAGCTCTTCGCCATAGCTGGTCAGAGTGACCACTAACTGGACAATGGCTATGCCATTTGGAAGTAAAATCCCAGAATTGTGACCACTGTTTCTTTTTGGGTATTAAAAAAAAAAAAAAAAAAGAAAAAAAAAGAAAAAAAAAAAAGCGTAAATGGGAGAATAAGGGATGAAATCACCTAAAATCTTTGCACCTTCCCTGGAGGAAAGCTGCAAATGATTAAAGCAGGCATGTGTCAGATGGAAGCTGGGGCACAGGAATGAGAGCAGATCTGTTTGCCGTGCCAAGGAGTTTAATGATGAGGAGGATAGGAGCTGGGGCTTTTCATGTTCTGCTTATTGTAAACATACAGAAATGTTCTTGTCTTACTGTCTAGGAGAAGGTTTCCTTTAAAAGACTTACTGCCAAGGAAAAACTTCTGAAGTTATATGGGACATGACCTGGCAAACTTCAAGTTACCCAGTTAGGAGAGAGTAAAGCTAGACTCAAGTTGTTGTTCAAATAGGTCCAGCAAGTTTTCAGTTTTTATTATAAGCACCAATATTAACAAAGAGATTCACCGCCAGGACAGAGCACAGTTAATATGTAATTACTTTGGAACATTGCAAGGTTTTTTTCCCAGTTTTCATGTTCTCTTGCTGGTTATGGGAGGAATATGACAAAGGTTGCTGCAGATTTATCTTCTGTGGAAAGTGCTTCCAACTGAAGCTGGTGACAAAGCTCCTCTTGTACTTTGATTAAGTACTAATTTCCATATATGATTTATTTACTGAGATTCCCTGAAATATATGTTTCAAATTCAGGTTAAATTGCAGCAATGTAATTAGCAAGAAGGAGGGAGAATCCACAGTCATATATTCATATAGTCACTTGATAATTTCTTGTGTTTATCTATGCAATATCTGACACTTGTGTTGGTGAGATCAGAGCTTTCACCATCCACTGAGCACAACCAGGCACTTCAGCTTCTGGCAGACTCCAATCCTGGTGCTGTATAAAATTGCTTACAGAGATTTTTGGTAACTTAAGACCCTCGCTGCTTCCACTGATCACTGCCATCACTGGTGTATTGTAAATTTGGTTGGGGGTGGGAGCAGACTCCCTCTGCTAGAGGTCAGGGAATATTGAGTAAGCTGTGGCAGCTGCTACTGCAGCCTTCAAGTTATTCCTCCTCCTCTGTGTCCTCCTCAGGGTTTGACAGGGCTGTCCATGTCGTGGTGTTCCAGCTGTCTGAGGGGAGAAGCAGACACAGTCTGTGCACAATGCAGGGGTGTATTTTATTTTTAAGAGTGAGATATCTCAATGCTTTTTAAAAAATGAAACTTTGTATGTGCAGCGTATTTTTGCCCAGTAAAATGCTCTTTTTAGATTAGATCTCATACATAATGTTAAATATAATCTTTCCTGAATGGAGAGAACACCAGGAGATTCTTTCTTCAGTTTCAATGGTTTTTATCTTGGATCCTGGATTTTCAGAGTGATATGTCTCTATAGATAATCAAAGTATTTTCCCAATGCAACTGTTGCCAAAATACGATGGAGCCTAATGCTTTTGGATATACTGATCACAGAGAGTAGTTAAGGAAACAATTATATAGTTAATAATTAGATATTACTTAAATATGCTTTGTTGAATGCTACCATCATAGCAAGTTCACTTATTATGGAATAATAATTTATTCAAGCACTGTCATCTATTCTGAAAATCATTAATCATTTCTGTTTATTTCTGGAGAGAATTAGATATGTCAGGGCACAAAATTCCCCACTTTCATGAAGAGTCCCTTAAAAAAACCCTGGTATTTTATAGGGTGGATAACCAATAGGCATTGGAAATACCTGTTTCCTTTAAAGCTGTTTTTCTGTGCTACAAATGTAGGGTTTTTTAGGATGTAGTTACTGTTTCTAGTTAATGTAGCAAGAGAAAACAACTTGCTCCTGCATCATGTTCAAAATTATGTTGCTTAGCAAAACCAGTGTTACACCGTGCCTTTGTGCAGCCCAGGGTTCCAGCAGGAGTTAGACCCCAAAGTCTGACTATTCTGAGAGTTCATCAGCTGCCTGCTGAGTTTTAAAACTGAATTGGGGATCCAAAGGCAACATAAAGTAGCATTTCTCTGTCTTGTCTTTGGAGACCTGTCAGTTTTTGGGGTGATGTCTTGGAAGAAAAATGCAATGGGCTTTGGCATTTGCTTTGGAAAAGTCTTCTGTGTTCCTCTGTGAAGTCTAATGCTTTGAACAGATCAGGTTCAAGTATTAGGTAGTTTGGGGGCCCCCAGCTCCAAGGGTTTTTGAATTTCTGTCAGTTTGGCTTTTGCTCTCATTTTATTGGCTTGCATTTAATTCGATTGGTCTCTGTTCCTTTGGTGACAGTGAGATGGAGACCGCTCTTCCTCCCTCCCTCCCTCCAAGTGGAAAGGCACTGCCTCTCCCAGCAGTGCCAGCTACAGTCTGAAGGAGCACTGTAGCATAATGAGGTCGGCAGCACCACGTTTGATGTCACTTTATAGGTTAATTCAGTTTCTTGACTTCCTAGACTATAAAGCAACATAAAGGGAGAATTTTTGTAACTGATAATGTTTTTCATTTTTTCTTCCCCACCATCCACTTAATTTCTTTGTGGTATTTTTAGGAAAAATTTCCACAAATATTTGGACTTCAGAAAGCCATGTCCAGCTCTCTAATGTGCCCTTTCCCAAATCTCTCTTGAAAAAAAGGTTGCCACATGTGCATTTTACTTCCCCAAGAGATTTATTCAGAGGACAGTTTGCAGAGCTATCTGTTAAAGAGAGAAAAGTATTTGAGTTTAACAAAGACTGTGGCACTGATCTCTAGTTTCTGCCTCTGCTGGCAAAAGGAGTTAGTGCCACCATACGGAGTTAGTCACAAAAGCTTTTTAATTTTCATTGTGTTTTGAAGTTATGCTTTGCTATTGGGCTGTTCTCATAGAACCCTTTCCCCACTGCCTTCAAACACTTTCTTTTCCCCATTTCTATGCTTTAAGTTCTTTATCATCTAAGTCTCACCAGCAGAAGGTGAGTCGAGCTTTCTAGGACTGCCAAGAAATTGTCTATACCTGTCACTTAGAGGTGAGCTTAGAGGGAAGGGCGTAAAAACACACAGAGCACTGACTTGGCTGATTTAAAATGTTCTTTGAACTCCAGGCTGATCTGATGCTCTGCCAAGCCATTGCTTTTCCACGGTGTCAATTTGCCTTGGCACAATAGCGTTAGGCAGGAATGGGAGAAGCCATTGGATCTGGGTGATGTCCCAGAAGGAGTAAATGGCACACTTGGATTGATGCTGAACCAGGCAGCGATGAAGGAGCTTCCATTGCTCCGTGACTCCACAACTCAATACAAAGGCAGACGTAGCAGGGAATATTTTTGGGTGATTTCCAGACAAGAGCAGTATCAGTACCTGTCTCATGGGGAATAAGTGACTGACTTTGGACTGGCTTAAAATAGGCTGGTGATTTTTAGGATGTCCAAGAAATCCCTGGACTTTTCCAGGGTGGTGAAAATACCTAGGGCGGCACCACAGGAAGTGCTGTGAGCAGACAGTGGTACGTGCATGTTTGTAGCGCTCCATGGGATACAAAGCATTGACATCTCTACCTCAGTGGTAGAGGAGAAAGAGAATTGAGGGAAGCAGGCACTGCAGGGAAACATTTGGAAACAGGAGCCAGCTCTGAAGGCTTTGTATGATGTTATTTTATGAGAGTTAAAATTACCAGGGACTCTCCAAAAGAATGGCAGTTATGGCATACGCAGGCTTTGTCCTTATGCACACTTTTGCTTAGCAGACAACTAATTTCACCCTCCCCAACTTTTTGGTGGGCAGGGGAGAGAAAAAGGGACGTGTCAGAAACCTTTGTTGTTCTGAACTACAAAGATCTAGTTGACAGGAACGGAGGAGTTGCATTGATTAAATCTGAGATTCCATCATCAGAAGTAGCAGGGATCAGCCACGTGGGCTGGGAAATAATTGCAGCGTTGGTTCTGATTAGGGAGAAAGAGAACAAAAGTTGCTTTAAGGCTTCAGTTGTGCTGGGCCTCAGCATTTAAAGTGCAGGGCTTGCTACTGCTTACTCCAGCTTGCTTTATTTAAGGAATTATGGAATTTGAATGTCTATAGTCCTATTTTTAAGCTAGAGTTTTTTCCTGTAAGCTTTTTATTAGACCTTGCCTAGAAATTTTATTCATGTTGTAATTAATTAAAAAGGAGTTCTGTGTTGCAAAAAACCCTTAATTTATGCAGCTATATTAACTTTCAGGTGCATAATGTAGCACCAACAAATATGCGGTTCAAAGTAGGAATACAAGCATTTTTAGAGATTAAGCACTGGGACAAGCCTTGCTCTCTCCCTATTTTGGCACGTGGTAAACTATGACAGAGGCTTGTGCTCATGCTTTTGCATTCAGAGACATTTATGGGCCATGAGTTTTGCAGTTTCTCTGCTGTTTGTTCCCAAAGAGTGAGGAAGGTAAATAGCATGTCACAGCGATACATCAGCTGTGTACACGGTGAGGAGGACAAGCTGCCCTTCAGATTCCTGTGCAAAGTGTTGATGACAGAATCTATGAGATCAGATACAAGGACAGGTCTTTGTTCTTAAACACTGTGTGTTTCCCCACAAAATACTAATTCAAAGCTCTCAGCCACTGTAGGTTGTACTTATGGTTAGTTGATACTCAGCTGAGATAAAAAATCCAAGAAAGATCAGAGACATGTTCAGTCTGCAAAATATTCCCTGACTTGTGCAGTATTCTTCATCCTGGTGATTTTGGTCAACCTCAGCACATATTTTTGGCCAAGGATTTATCCTTGACCAGGGCATGGCACTACTGCTACCCCTGGCTGTGCTCTTCAGCTCTGTAGCAGGAGTGTTTCCCCTGGCATAAGGATTTTCTGGTTGTTGTAGCTTTTCCCACATTATGGAGTTTGAAACCACATTTCTCATTAACATTTCCTAACGACCAGGCTGCAGAAGGGTGTTTCTCTGCTTTTGGCAGCCTGTGATTGTGGCTTTCCTTTAGTTACTTTGCTTTTCTCATAGTTCCGCTTCTGAATTTCACCACAAAATCTGCCTGTGCTGCTTACATGGATGTGGAATCAAATGGAGTTAGTGTAGAAATGCATTTGGAGTGCTGTGTCTGAAGCCATTGGACCCACTCCCATCAAATATCTCCTGTGAAGTGCTAAGTGCTTTAAAATCCCACTGGGAATTACAGGCTCCAACTGCTTCTGTGAATGAACAAATAAAAGCCAGGAAGTTGCCTGTTTATTTCACAATTGAAATGACTCTGAACTACTCGGAGACAAGCAAAGTGATAAAAATTACACAGTGCTGAATTTGCTGCTGGTTGCTCAAACACCTGAGTATTGCTCTTGATACCTGCAATATGGAAACCAGGAGATTGCTGGAGGGAATGGCAGTATTTGTTGCTGTCACCTGCCTGATGTAGCATGAAAAATACCTTAGGATTGTGAAAAACAGGTTGGCAATTCAGCTGCAATAGACTGCGGTTTAATTTTTTTCCTTGGGTGGAAGGGGGATACTAGGAAGAAGGAGATCAAGTTTTCATGGCAGGAATTTTCACGGCAGGAATTTATATGAGGTAAAGTATCCCATTCCTGTTTAATGTGGAGAAGATTTAAATGCTGACTTTCTTAGGTTACCTTTTCAAAAATTCTAGCTTTTATTTAACTAATTTTTTTTTTCCTTTCTGACTGAGATGGCAAAACCTCAAAGTTTAGTGAAGAACGTGCTCATCAGACACCAGCAGAAGTGCCAGATCAAGGATCAGTTTGCACATCAAAAGCGATCAACAACCATTTTGGCCTATTTGTGCTTTTGGGTTTCCATTTGATACCAGTTATCCCAGAGGAGAGACCAGGGTTGAGGGTGGCTACATCAGCATGGAATAACCCTGACTGAGCAGACACATCATGTGTAAATTTGGCTAAGTCCTGTGATTTCTCAGTATTGATAGAACCTCGGCAGGGCTGTGTAAGGTTACAGTAAAGCAAGGCAGAAATACACTCAAGTTTTGAAATACTGGGCTCCATGGAGACGCCCAAGGTAGTAGTCTGTGGTAATGGGAAGTTATTGGAAAATAAGGAATCTGTTCTGGAGACTCACAAAATACAGTTTGTTCTGATTAATTTGTTGCTATGAGAAAAATGTTACCAGAGAAGTTTGTCCCACAGAACCTCAGCTTAAACAGCTATGTCCAAAGTATCTGACTTATGCAGACAGTCAGCTAAGAGATGTAATAGTATTCCAGCTCCTAATCTTCTCCTTATCCCAGGGGGAGGTAGGAATGTGTATCTGATATTTGTAATGGATCTTGGCCCTTGTGCTTACAGAATGGGCTCAATGCTCTGCACCTGGCAGCCAAAGAAGGCCACGTGGGACTGGTGCAGGAATTGCTGGAAAGAGGCTCAGCTGTGGATTCTGCCACTAAGGTAATTAATGCATGTCTTTAAGCTTATTCAATACATATGAGAAATACATATGAGAAATACAGACGAAACCCCCAAAAGTACAAAAATAAAAGAATAATATAATTACCTCACTGATATTTAAACTGTTATTTTTGTTATGGCCTAGGAGTTGTCTTTGCTGAAGCTCATTGGTAGTAAATGAAGAGGAAAATACAGTTTTTAGTATATTATGGGTGAAGCATTAGAAGTCTTTAGCAATACCAGATTTTCCTTATTTCCAGTGACAGGTCCTCCTTATTTTAAGGAGAATTAGTATAGCTTCAAGTAGTAGATTTTTTCAAATCTATGAAAATCAGTAATTGACTTTAACATATCCAGAGAGTTTTCACCCATGGACACAATGGAAAAACACCTGTGGGATAAATTGTTTTCCTTTTAGCCTTTCCACAGGCAGGCACGGGCACATGAATGCTACAAAAAACCCGCTGATTGAAATGATTCCTGAAGAAGGGTAATAATAACTTGCACTTTTCCCCTCCCTCTAACAGAAAGGGAATACAGCCCTGCACATTGCATCCTTAGCAGGACAAGCTGAAGTTGTCAAAGTTCTGGTGAAGGAAGGAGCCAATATTAATGCACAATCTCAGGTATGATGCTCTTTTCCCTTCTCACTTCTAAAAGTTATTTGGTTGTGCTCTTGTAAGATCTATTAGACACTGCTTATAAACATCCAGGCCTGACAAATCAAGCAAATTGGGGCATTCTCTTATAAGCAGAATAAAAGTAAATACTGATTTGAAGTCATTATATGCTCGTTGTGTGATGCAGGAACTCCTATTGTTGGTGATAGAAAAATTTCTGAAACAATTTATAGAAGCATGGTAGGAATTCCTAAAAGGTTCCAAAGTGTATAAACATGGTATTTGAATGGAATTTGGTGATGTAAATGAAAAAGATAATTTCTCAGGGCTTGATTTGTACAATTGCTTTTTATGGTTATTTTTTGGCTGAAAGTTTGCAGATAACTTAGTCTAGGCTTCCAAACTCCTTCCTTATGTGGTCAGAAAGAATTTCAATCAAAAGTTTGCGATGGACATTTGAACTGGGGAAAATCACCTTGTCCTGGCAGGAAAACCAACTGTAAAAACTGCCCTCTTTTTTCCACTCACATGAAACTTGTCTGGTCTTCCAAAACACACCAGAGGACAGGGTGGTGTCCATTACCTGTTATTTCCTTTGATTAGGATTAAGAACCATTTATCAAATAAATAATTCGATTAATGTTTGTAAATGCTTCAAATGCTGAAACTAGTGAAATAGCAGTTGTCTATAGCTATAAGGGGCTGAACAGATGGTATAGATGACAGAGAAACTGCATCATTCTGAAGTGCTTTGCTAGTGACATCCTCCAAAAAAACCCAAAACATTTTTCCTAGCACTAGCTCCACACCTTGCTTACCCAGACCTGGGAAACTGGGACCTGGAGGGATTCCTGCTGTTTGATTTTACACATTCACTATGGACAGGGTAAGGTAAGTAGAGAGCAGGAGATGAGTAAACAGCTTCACAAAATGAATGTTTTTCTGTTCCTTTAGCACATTTTAAGACAAGAGAAAGAAACTGAAAAAACCTTAAAGTTTCATGACTCCAAGATTCTAAAAATATATTCTTTATTATGCTTTTTGCCCCAAAATGATGGAACAGCTCTCTCAGGACAGCAGATGGTCTGTTCCCATTAAAGATAAGAAACGTAGTTCCTTTGTTCGAATATTTAGCAAACTCTTTTCATAAGGAACAAGCTGGATGATTTCTTCATACATTTATCAGTGTTTTCATAGGTATTAGAAGACAAAAAAAAGTCTTTAATGTTTTGGGCAATGTAAGAGAAATAATTGTTAAAAAATAATACTTTCATGAAACATTATCCCTCAAAAAATCTTCCTAAATGCTTTTCCTTATGCGGAAAAAGAAAATGAGTTTTTCTAAATTAAGAAAAGAAAATCCAATTAGGATTGGAAAATGTGTTCACAGGTATTACTTTTTAGAGTATTCTAGTTTTAAATACATTTATTGTTAGCACTAGATGCTTTGTGTACTGTACACAGAGCTGTTAACAGGCATTTCCTACTTGACTTAATTGAGTTAATCTGATGGAGGGCATTTTCCCCATTACTGCTCACTGGCTGCCTGCAGGCTGGATGGATTGGAACTGCTGGGATACAGATGTCCTGCCTTTGTGCCTTGTTGTCTTAATTAAACAAGTCCTCATGACTTGACCGGGAGTGGGAGTCCTTAATGTGGTGTCATCCAGCTTTGGGGCCTTGGGTTGTGTCTTTCTGGCCTGCTCTGCTTTTCCAGAAGAGATGGATTAGATGGGTAATAGCTGCTTCAGGCAGGAGATGTTCAGATGCTCTTCCTGCCACTGTCAAAGGAGACATTCCAGTGGAAGGTGTCCCTTAATTATAAAGTAACTTTTTTATGCTCCATGAATGGAAAGAAGCCGATGAATGCTGCCTTTCTGCTCAAGGTTGCATTGATGTGTCAGGAATTGCATCATAGAAAATAAATGTTACAGAGAAAAAAAACGGAAACACCAAAATTAATAAAGAATAGACATGTGGTTTATGATAGCAGATGAAGTAAGGTTCAAGCATATCTAACTACAGAAGAATATGAAGCTAGCTAGGAAAAAAGGAAGAAGAAACACTGAACAGAATGTGCTTGAGTTCTCAAAATCTCAGGTTTTTTTGTCTAGAAACATGTCACTAATGAAAAAAAGGAGAAAAATAGGAAAGGGCTTAATTGAGAAAGTGAGAAATGAACAAAAATACAAATTAAAGGTAAAATGAAATACAAAAGTGAGAAATTATAACTGAAATGATCAACTTCTCATATTTATATTTTCCCTCAATTCCATTTTTAAAAATAGGGGCTGCATTGTTACCCTTAAGTCTTTTAGCAGCAGTTGTTGCTGCTGAGGGTGTTCTGCATCTTCTCCTTGATATCTCTGTTATTTCACACTTTATTTTTTTTAGGCCCCTGTGAAATGCCATTTGCTGGTAGTGATTTAGTGCCAGGAGAGTTACTCTGGTTGCTGCATCACTTCCCCTTTAAAGAATTCAGTATCTGTCAAGGCCATTCACGCTTTCAGCGATGACAATTTCCCATAGTGACAAAATTTCTTCTCTGAGGTGAACTGGTAGATAAAGCAGTAGTTGCAACTTGAGCTTGTTCAGTTTATTGTTTTTCCTTTAATTTTCTCCATTAAATTGCATAAAAACACTGGCCTTTATCAAAACTTACAAGCAATGACATCTGAAATACCACACTCATTTTCCAGTTCCTTGCAACAGCAAAATAACAGAATTATCTCAGGAAATGCTATTAAACCCACTGGGTTTACAAACCCCATCTGTGCTATCTGAGGCTGTTAAGCATTCTGGGCTCTGATTTTATACATTTTGGTTTCTATTAGATTACTTTGCTTTGCCCTTCAGTTTTTTGTTGGCCTTCAGAGCTGTTATTTTGTTAATCTTCTTTTAAAAGCTCTGTTTCTTTTGAGCTAGCATGTCATCACTGCTATTTTTAGAGAAGTAATTTCTATTTTGATATGAAGCCTAATTGCACAGTGATTACTAATTGAGTGACTCCACTTCCAGTTGCATGCATGCCGTTTGAGAGCTCACATCTTCCTGGAGCGTGTTTCAGGCAAAGGCTGGGATGAGGGCACACCTAGAGTGGCCAAAGTTCTACTAGATGCTCCTCTTTGCTGGCATACTTACACCTAGAACTGGACAAGTGTGGAATTTTTTGGCTCAGTTAGAAGCGCCTTCTGCTAAAAATTTTAAATAGTAAATATATGTATATAATGAGTATCTGTAAACCCTTTGCTTGGCTGACTCCACGCATAGTTCAGTGAGCTGATCTCAACACGTTATCATCAGGTGAAAACTTGATTTCTGCAATTTCTCTTCTTGATTTGTCCATGACTTTGGTCCTGTGCTGATCAGGCCAGGCTGCACTCGTTGGTAATACAGGGATGGTGTGAACGAGAATGCACAGTAGGTAAGGGATCCACTGGGGTGCTCCAGGCTGTTCCTTTGAGCTTTGTGTTTCCTTGAAGAACAGAACAAGGTCCACCCATGGATTGATGATTGATGCCATACATGCTGAATTATGTATTCACTTGGGTGGGTGATCCTCTACGTACTTCTGAATTTCAGTGGGAAATTCCAGCAGTCTTCAGGGAGCATTGGAATGTTTCATCAGGCAGACTCATGGAAGTGCAATTGGCTACTCACTTCTGTCACATCTACCCACACCCATGTCCCCATCACACATCCACTGAGCCCAGTGTTTCCCTTCTTCCACAGCTGCATCATCTCTTTACCCCAAACTTAGTCTTAGTTGTTGCTTGTGAGTTAGAAAAGTATTTTTTGTGCTCTTCCTCTCAATGAGATCTACATTTTCCACATATTAGGAATTCCTATGTCAGTTCTTGGATTTTCTCAAGGTGGAAGAAATATCACCAGATTTGTCAGTCCAACCCTTTCCTTTGATAAATTACTCTGTGTCCCTGTTGCTTTAAGTCATCCTGCACCATCTGGCTCATGTACAGGCATCAGAGATGTCCGATCACTGGAAATCAATGTGAAATCACTTCCAAATGTGCTGATAGCCTGATTGCAGCAATCCTCGTAACTGAGTGTACCTGTACACTGTCCCTGCAGCAATGATGCTGTGCTATCCTGACCATGCCTTCTTTAGGGAGTGGGTTCATCCTGACATTCTTCCAGTCCACACAAGGTCAAGAAAAGCCTTCTGTGGAGCTGCACCTCCTAGGGATGAGGTGCTTTGACAAATGCCAAGTAATTGGGGTACAAAGCTGAAAAGTAGAAGGCAAAATGAGGAAATACAATCTGCTCCTGTTTGGCAGCTGTAAGGGAACTGTTGTATCCTGGAGTTGCCTGAGAAACAAGTAATTCCCTTCAATTTTAGAATTCCCCGCCACTGAGTTTACAACGGAACGTGTTCCCCATTACTGCAGGTTATATTTTGACCACTGCTTTGTATAGGGGCTCTCATGAAAGGAGGAGCTACCTTTTAATCATCAGATTATTTAAAGTGACCCAGATAGAGAGAGCAAGGATTAAATAAATCAGTCCTCCCCCAAGCTGATTTTGTTATTTAAAAGCCCTCCGGTTTCCTTTCCTAGGCATCCTGCTCTAAGCGCATTGAGAACACATTAGCCAAGCAATATTTTTGCTTTAAGTTTGCCCCTGTTGTGATCACCACTTCCTGGGTCAACACAGAGGAGAGGTTATTGTGACTGCTGGAGCACTCTTATCCAGACCTCTCATTGGATGGAAGCAATCCTTAGAGCAGCACATTTCCAGCCCTGACACGTGCTCCCAAAAGGAGCGATAAAAGCTCCGTGAATGTCCATGTTCTGTGTTACCACAAAAGCAAAGGGAGGATTTAGGTGATTCTCAGAGAAGTGATCAGCTTGTCTCTGTCAGGATGAACTAGGATTTGCTTAACAGAGATTACTCTCCCCACGGGTTGTAAGGATAATCTAACCTTTGGAATGGAGCACATTTTGCAGAGTATTTGCTACTGCATTATGACAAAAGGTTTTAATTCCACCAACAGGGCTTTCTGATTTTATATCAATATATCTAAAGAGGCAGATTTTTAGCTGCTGTGTATCAAGAAGAGTTATTTAGCCACAGCTGGTCATTGTTAATGTAATCATTTTTTCACTGGAGGGGAAAAAAATAGGAAGAAATGCCTTCTGGAGGATTCTATGGATTTTGAGAGATGTAAACAAAGGCTATACATTAAGAAGAATGAAAAAACCCCAAATATTTCAGCAAAGACTGAAAACAAACTGAAAATATTTCCAGTGTATGTCTTAGTCAATTTACTGCTATGAAAGGATGAATGGTCCATGTGGAAAGATTCTGATTGAAACAAGAAGTGTTTTTTCAGTCAATAATACCTGTTCTTAGAACATATTAGCTTTAGGAGGCTGAAGGAACTCAACAGGCCAATTGGAAGGGTAAGGGCTCAGCAAACCAGCACACCATGTTTCTCCCCTGCTGGGATGGCGCAGTGGTGGCTGTGAGAATCAGGCAGTGCAAATATTGGCCGTGTATATTTATGAGCATGGGGATGACTGAGCCACAACCAAATACATAGAAACATCGTTTTGTTTTGTTTTGTTTTGTTTTGTTTTGTTTTGTTTTTAGCGCAGTATTGTCTTCCTTCCAGCCCTCAGCCACACAAAATAAGTGTATGCTTTCAGGACTGCTTTTCCCTTACCATGTTTCAGAAGGCAAACCCCAAATGCAGTTTTGGATGAGTGCCCAGATTCAAATCTGAGAGTCTTCCCTGACTAAACCTTTGGGCCCTTACCTATGCTGAGTATTGAGGTGGTGTTTTCTTGTGCATGACCAATCTGTTCTCGTCCCATTATTCTCCATCAGCTCCATTTCTATTACAGGCTCCCTTGGTATGAAAATATCATTTCCAGAGCATGGAACATCTTGATTTCTGCCTGGCTGTGTTTCAGGCACTGTTATTACTTTGCTGTTCTTGAGGAAAAGAAAATGTGATATTTGAAGCTGCTGAAATAGAATATTTGTACTCTTTAAATTCAGCATCTGGGCTCGAAAGTGACTTTGACTCACACTTGCCCAGAGAGGGGCCTTGCAGTGGGGAGGCAGCAGGTGTCGTATACGTAGTGCTGCTCTTGGAGTCCTGGGTGATCCCTCATGAATGAATTTGCCAAGTTTATCACAGCCCAGGCAGCATCATTTATCCATAGGCTTTATCATTATTGCCATGGTGTAAGTATATAGTGGCATACACTATTTATATTACTAGAGAATTAGTGGGACAGCTGTAGGGGTGGTGCTGTTTTCAGTGTAGGCTTCTGTGTCACCACATGTAAAAAAGAAATATTTATTATTAGTTAGTTTATAATCTGTTGTCTCAAACAAGTAAATAATATTTAAATTTTGGTTTGTTTTATTTTGTTTTATTCGTTGTTGGGTGGTTTGGTTTTTTTTGTTTTTGTTTAGCTGTTTCTACCAGTTTAGGGACCAGCCTCCCTAAATCCAGTAGTCCTTATCTTGTTCCTGACTACTTTTCTTGTCTTGAATCTGTGGGACTCTGTGGGGCTCAGCATCTGCCATGTGTGATGGATGCAAGAATTGTCATCTAAATGATTGTCTGACACTTGCTGGGGGATTTTATGGCAGGTCAGAGTACAGTAGCTTGCTTGCCCCCTTAGGGATGTGCCACTCTACATCCTGCATTTCTATGTGCACAGATAATTACATTTAATCTCTGTGTCATCCTTACCAGCACTTTCCAGCTTTGTTATAAAGGAAATGATAGCCCAAGCAAGTGAATACGTGATGTACTGCTCACTTGGAAGCATGGAGGAAAGATTCTGCTCTGAAAACATGTGGTGCTTTCATCAGAAGTCCACAGCATTTCATTTAGTTGTGGATGTATCTAAAAGGTGTTTTTACTGATACCCTCTCATAACGTGGATATAGGAGCTCTTGATTTGAATATGCCCAATCTTTCTTCAGAGTAGCCCTCTTTTTGTTGACTGTACGATAAAACGATATTCCTTAGGCACCTTAAAATTAAATTATATTAATTTCCCTTTATCTTATCCCTTTATCTCATACCCTTATCTTCACAAATTTTATGGTTGCTCTTAGATTGAATGTAAATATAGATGTCATAGTTCAATTATTTGAGATTTTTTTCATGAAAAAGAGTATGGATTGTCTGTTTCATGGAAAATATATTTTAATGGAAAAGAAATATGAAGGTGAATAATTGTTAAAGTTACTGCTATGTTGAAATCCTGAATTTTGATGTAAGCTAAGAGCAACAAAAAAACAGACTTCAAAAAATTAACAGGCGTACCTTGATCTATCCTTAATTCACCCTTTTATACAGAGAATCTCTCCTGCTCGGATATAATCCTCTTATGAAGAGTTTATTTATAGATTGGCTGAAAATAATGCTCTGAGCGTAATGCACAGAGCAAAATTCCCAGAATTGTGATATTGATGGTTCTATCAAAACAAGGTACTTTGAATTTAGCTTGTAGATTGCATTTATTTGTCACCCTCACATTTCATTGATTACAATTAGTTTATTGCTCGGATTGTTGGAGGATTTTTCACTGAGTCACAGAAGGGCTGAGGATGGAAGACACCTCTGGTTCTCATCTTGTCCCCTCCTCTGCTTGAACAAGGTCACCTGCAGCCAGCTGCCCAGGAATATGTCCTGGCTTTTGAGTATTTCCAAGGATGGAGACTCCAAAGCCTCTCGGGGTAACCTGTGCCAGTGCTTGGTCCCCCTCATAGTAAAAAAGTGATGCTCAGTTTGTGCCCGCTGCTTCTGTTCTTTTCCTTCCCTGCATAACATTCTCCTGTTTGAGATTGAATAACCTTGGCTGGAGGTATTTCCTCTCCTGCAGGGATTCCTGGCTACTGGGATAAGGGAAGCAGTGCCTGCAGGTAGATCTGTTAAGGTGAGGCATAGGTGTCACTGATTTAGACTGGTACCGGTAGAAAATGGGGAAAACAGAAAGATGAATTGTCTGTTGCTGAATAAAAATTTAGATCAGGAACTTACTCTTCTTGCTGAAGGGGAGCAATATTCTGAAGAACAGAAAAAACCCTGAAACAGGTCTTGACCTTGAAAGCCCCCAAATGTTCATGATCTTGCTGCATGAAACAGTATCTTAGCACAGGACCATGAGTCACACAGATTTTCTAATGTGGTTAATAATCTAAGCTTGTCTCACCCTTGTCTCATCCTTCATGTCAATATCTGTTTTTATTGAGTAAAACTAAGGAGAAATTAACATCTGTATGTAAACTATTGCATGAGGTGTCAGTTTTCTTCTCTTTCCTGGTAATCTCTGCCATCCAATATGATCTTAAACAGTTCCTGGGAGCCTATAAAATAAAATAGTTATGTTCAGGTGAGTTTATGGTAAGTATTTAGTCAAAGGATACATTGCTAACTCTCAGGAAGCCCCTTCAAACAGGCAAAATGTAGAGATCATATACCTCTATTTTATCTCTTTTTCTTATCAGTACGAATATATATATATTCCTATATATATGTGGACATAAGATATATGTATATTATCGTATATGGACTCTAAAGCCCACAGCTAACAGTTCGGTACTGCATGCAAAGAGAAACCTTGGTTCCTTGAAAGCCTGCCATGAAATAAACCTCCACTAAGCTACAGAACTGCATGATTTTCTCAATACTCTAATAATCCCTCTGCTTCTTCAGCCTGAGTTCTTCATTAGGGCTTGGGGACAATTTAATGATACAAATTCTGAGTCATATACAGACTTGCCAATTTACATTAATAGCTTGAAGAATCATTTGAGAGCTACTCATTTTCTCCAATTAGCCAGTAAATCAGCGAATGTAGTAGAAAGACTGGAGTATGGAATATAATCTGTTAAGTGATAATTTCTCATTCTGACTTTATATTATAGCAGTAAACATCTTGCAGTACACATTCGTGGGTTTAATGAAATTGGAATAGTCTGTCCTTACCAGGAATACTCTGATTAAACCATTCTCGGGAAATGAATGTTATATATCATTACACAATTAATTTCGATTTTTCTGATGATGCACCAAATCGAAACATACAGACAAAACATGATAGCACAGCTGGGCTTTACAAGAAAGAAAAATGTAGTGCAGTTCTCCTTTTCCAGGTCACAGTAAGTATTCTTCCTTTAATTTTGGGTGTTATGGAACCATAAACTAAAGGGAAATTTATTGAAATAAAAAGTACCCTTCACTGACCCAATAAACTTGCTGAGTCCCATTTCACATGTGAAGGGGAGAGGGCAGTCTCCCTTGCAGTATGGCCATGGAGAATCATTTCCCAGTATGTCATGGATTCAGCAGGAGACACTTTGGGATAGTGAAACAAAAGTCAAGGGAAAATGTTTTCTTTAGTTTGGGGAGCTATGGGATTTTGAGCTTTGACATACCTCTAGAGGCAGAATGGAGGGCTGAAGTATCGGTGTACAGATCTTAGCAACTAAAAGATGAGAAACTGGGAAGGAGATTTTAGGTTGACAAAAGGAAAGGAAATTAAGGGAAGGGTCTGGGTTTTGTGGGCATTTCCGTTCAGGAGGTGCAGACTGAGAGAGAGAAACTCGCTGTGGAGGAGGAGACAGACAGGCACCTCCCAGAAACCATATGGGTGGGAGGAGGATGGAACACCAGGGGTCCAGTGGCCAGGGGAGAAGGAACAGCTCCAGCAGGGCCAGCATGTAATCCCACTGGGCACAGCTCTGCCAAGGAGAGCAGGCATATTGGGAATCCTAAAATAGGAGCTTCCTGGCCAAGGGCCAGGACTGTCGCAGTTGGGGACACTGCAATTAGAAGCTCTGAAACCAGAGCTTCACTGAAAGCAGACTTCTCCCTGCCAGCAGACAAAGTCAGGCTTGACCTTGCCAGGGGGAGAAATTCAGGGGAATCTTTTCCAGCATGTCTGGTAAAGGCAGTTTTGCACGTTGCATGTTGTAATTCCCAAAATGAGCCAGATTTCAACAAAAGAGATAGAGTAGTTTTAGACTATAAATAAAACCTGAAGGAAAACAAAGATTCTATCACTTTATGCAGGAATTCTCTCTCTCCTAATTGCTCTAGTTTCAGGTGTGGCCATAGAACAGGTATGATAGAATGGGCACTCTTTTGGATCTCTGTATAGAGAAACATTTAGTATTTCTTGGTATTAAAAGGTCAGGAAGTCAGGTATGCATTGTTTATAGTCTCCTAATCCAGGATTTATTGTCCTAGTTCTGTTCCAGAACTAGGGACTTGAGTTGATTAAAAAAATAAGATTCTACAAAGCTTTTAAGCAAATTGATTTACTGTGGCTTGAACATTGTCATATTCACCCAATTCACTGGGTGTGACCCTAGTGATATTCTGAGCTAGAAGGATTTTACGAACTGCACGTATTACATTTGAAAGATTAGACTTTACCACTAAAATGCTGATGAGGAGAGTGGAAAATTACTGGGAGTTATCCCTCGTAGTTTGCCACGTTGGTTTTTTCCGGAGTGGGAAGGAGAGCTGGAACAGTGAGCCAGCGTGGTTACCTGCAGGTTTCTTTGTGCTGTTCCCTACAACTGCACTGGAAAAGAACTCAATCTGTTCCTAACTCCCTCTGCCAGCTCATGCCTCTGCTTGGCAATCCCCTGCACCTTCCCAGTTACTCGGTGAACAGCCTTCCTTCGTTCTATGTTATGGTGGGATCTCTTATCTCCCTCTCCCTGTTAAGAGCTGTCTGAGGAGAGCTGGGAGACCAGAGGTCCCTGATTCCCCGGCTCCTGCCCCAGAGGAGACATGGGAGAGGCTGGCTCTGTGTGCTTCCAGTTTGCTGCCTGGTTTTAGCAGTGATTTGGGAGGAGGAAAGCTGCCTGTCAGCCTGACCTTGTTGTTAAGAGGCTTTTCTTGATGTCTAACCTGAATTTTCCCTCCAGCAGCCTTGTAAACTCTGCTTTTTTTGTTTTAGTCATCATGATCATGCAGAACAGACCTTCCCTCTTCCCTTTTAAGACTGTTTTCGTTCACTTTGCCATTTCCAGCTGGAACACCACCCTTTATTATCCTTTTCTCAAAGAAAGGTAGCTTCCCTAAGGAGATACATTTCTATGCCAGTGCAAGGATTTTCTTTATTACAGCAGAATGAGCTCCTTGACCAGTGACCAGTCTCTGGAAGACTGCTGTGACCTTCAGGGCCTTTTCTGTAGAATTATTCTTTAACTTGTCATTCCCTGTGTGCGTAGTTCATATTTTCCAGCAGAAATACAGAAATTTGTGTTTGTCCCTACTAAATTACCTTTCCAGGTCTTTTGACCACAGTTTCAAATGATGATCCTGTGGTGGGATGCATTTGCAGACTATGTTGGTCATACTATCTGTGACTATAACAAGAGTCCATCATTTGAATAATTTCTGAGAATATTGGATAATAACTGACTCCTGTGCAAAGCCACTCAAAATACATCCCTCCCTGTTTTTGGCATTGAACTGCTCTTAACTATTCTCTGGGTGCCACTTTTTAATTCTCTGTCCCAAGATTGTTGATGGAAATGCCAGAATATTAGGCAAAGCAGCATTAAAATTTTGCTGCAACTTTTATGATGGATATCATATAACATCGATGGCATAAATAATGTTTATTGCCTGAACAGTCCTCTGCATTTGTAAACACAGAAGAGGGTTATAAAGACATCAGTTCTACAATCTCTGTATTATCTGGTGACTGAAAAATGAGTTTTCATTTCATTAAGAAATTATTGGAATGTTTCCACAGCAGGTTTCCTAGAAACAGTAATATTGGCTTCTCTGAAACAAGGTTTTTGGTTGTCATCACATATTTGTATTAATTTTGATTGCTTGTGTGAATGCACAACCCTCTCATTCGGTGTGAAAGCACACAAGATACTAAACAATCAAATAAGTTGCATGTTTGAAAGTCTGGTTTATGGTTTATTTTCTAGTTAAAAGTGACATTTCAAGCCAGAAGTATCCGTGATTATGTCCTCTTGTTACATAGTAATCTTCAGAATACTGAAGAATTTTCTAAGGTCTTCTTAGAAATCCTAAAGACTCTTAGAAATAAATTACTGGTCAGGCAGACAGCTCACTTCCATGCCTTTCTTTCATCAGTATTTTGCAGGTAATTAATTACAATTGTTTGCATTAAAATACTTTATTGTGAAGGAAGAACTCACTTTTCTACTGTAGGTTGAATGACTTAGAATTTTTTTTTTAAATTACATTTTATCCAGAGCAAATTCTTTTAATAAATTTAGGTCATTTTAATGTGTGTTTTAAATCAAATGATAACTGTACCTGCTGTATGGTCAGAAATGCAGTTGTTCCTTTGCAAGGCTGAGTTCCTTTATGCTGGATGCTTTGCAATGTTTTATGTATTATAAAATTTTATGTAGTATGTTAAGGCTTTGCCATCTCTACTAAGCTTGTCAGAAGGTATGGACTTCATGGTCTCCAGGGGAGGACGTCTTTGGTTAAGTAAATGGAATAAATGGAGGAATCTCTTGCTTTCCTGTCAGCTTTCATAAAACTTTATTGCCAGTTTTACATCCCTGAGCGTTACCAGCAAGGAATAGCTGTATTAATAATTAGTGTGTCCATTGCTTCCTTAAAATATGTCAGAAGAAAATGAGTGTGGAAGCATGGAGAGTTCTGCGGGTTTAAATGGCATTGAACGTGACTGTATTAAGGGAAAAATACAAGGTTGTTCTTTTTACATTCAGTTACAAGAACACAAATGCCTTTTTTAGCTGTGTATCCATTTGTGGTTCATTATTGTTGGTACATGTCATTTCCAAGTGACATTATTTTCTCCTGTGTCCTTCCTAGAATGGCTTTACTCCTCTGTACATGGCAGCTCAAGAGAACCACATTGAGGTGGTGAAATATCTCCTGGAGAATGGAGCCAACCAAAGCACAGCTACCGAGGTGAGGGGGTTTTCTCATATTTTTCTTTGCCCGTGTGTTCAAATCTTTTGAAGTTAAAACTGTGTGGGCTGTGTCCAGAGGGCTTGCCTGTGTCAATTGGCATCAACAGGTAGTTGTTAGCAAGTTTCCTTTCAGAATCAGAGTTGTTTAGGTTGGAAAAGACCTCTCAGATCAAGTCCAACCATTAACCCAGCACTGGTTCTTTGGGATTTTAGTTTAATTCAGAAGTGGTGAGGCACTCTGTCGTGGTGGGTTCCATTTGGGAGGTCACCTACTCCAGTCTCTTGCTGCTGTTCTCCGAAGTTACACTGATTCTGAGGGTCTCCTGTGACTTGGTATAACTTGAGAGTATTCATTATTGGCTGTGACTGGTGTAAATTGGAAACCGAATGGCTAACAAGGATTGCATCGAAGAGCTTGGCAGGCTGTTTTCTCCATGGATACTTTATTTCTACTGCTGGACCGTGTGTGTAAATAGGCAGAAGGATGGTATTAACTGGAGATCTGGATTGTAAACTGGCAACGTGCAAGCAGGAGAAACACCTAAGTTGGAGAGTTCAGTTCCATCTCAAGAGGAACTGAAACCCACAATCTTCCTTCTGTATATGAGGGACACGTTAGGGGCAATGGAGAAAATTTCTTGGTCGTTAGGACTATGGTCATTCTGTTTCCTCTTTCTGCCAAATGCTCTTTATTCCAGCCAAGGGAGTGAGTGAACAGGCTGTGCTGCAAAGTGTCATCTTCTTGTTTGTTCTGTGGATGTGCCATGAGAAGTAGCTATAGCAAAATTCCTCTCTGGCCAGAGCTATTGCTCATGTTTATTTTTTCTCTCTAGGCTGTCCAGGATTCCCTTTCAGGATTGCCTTCATGAGTGGATGAATTTGAAATGCTGGTGCCTTTATGTTCTCTCTCCTTCCCTCCAAACCTGTCAGTGTTAACAGCTGTCTTACTGTCCCTTCTCTCAGTGGATGTAGTAGTAATTGATGACAGCTCATGAAATAATCCCCTCATAGACATGGTGATCACATTACATGTCAGCTTTCTGAAATACAAAATCCCATCTGATTGCCAGGCAACGTGGCAGAAACACACTCCTGTGAAGGAGCCAGGTGGAACTGGGGCTCTTCATGAGCCCAGCCCTGCTGCAGCCCACTGTCACCTGCTGGCAGCCAACTCCCAGTAATTCTGCTGACTGGGAATTCATTCATTTTACAGGAATTGTGAGGGTGAGATGGTTATAATTTGTGTGGCCTCTGTTGGAATGCTGACATCCACAGAACTCACACTGTAGTCTGATTTTATAAAAAAAAGGCAGAGAGGAGAAAAAATAAAATATATTCCTACTCTGACCCTGATTCCAAATTTGTCTCATCAGAAAGATCAGTTTTCACTCTGTAGCTTGTAAAGTCAAGGCTGTTGACCTCTCTACTGCTTAAGTAGGTCAGTTTTAGGTTCAGGCCTTGCTGAGGTGATGCTTTCCATGATTTGTGTGAGTGTTCCTGAAGAAAGGCCTGAGCCACCATTGCTTTCATATGTGCCCAGAGTTCATCTCATTAATAGGATGGAGAAATGGTACATTCAGTAAGGTGGGATGGCAGCCCAAACTGTGGATGCTGCTGACATACAGGGAGAAGGTCCTTCTGTTTAGCATCAAAGATTGGTCCTCCTCATGGGAGGTGAGGAAATGAAAAGCTGTCTCCAAGCTTCGGTCAGCCATGCTTTCCATAGCCCATAGCAGGGGAATGCAGGAAGAGTTGTGAACTTTTAGAGAAGGATGAAATGGTGCAAATCAAATGGATGAACTTGTCTTTGAAGCCTTGAAACTTGCACTGGCTTTGGATGCATTTCATTTCCTCTCACACTTATATATGTGCAGATAAAAAAGGAGAGTAAGGATGAGCTCAGTTTCAGAGTCGCTAATCCAGGATTTGTTCTCATGTTCCCAGAGGCAAAAGGCAAATGCATTAAGCCATTTCAACACCTTATGTAGCCCCAATCTCAGAATAATCTTTACAGTTCAGCTGTTTTGTCAGCTGTTCCCCCCTTTTTAATTCACTGTACAGAATTTAATCTCTATTACAGGCAGAACCCACAGCAGTATCGCTGTTACAACGCACCTACCCGCAGCTCAACGCAAAAGGGAGAGAAAGTTATTAGATTACCGAGGGAAAAAATTGCCTTGGCAATTCTTCAGATGTTTCTTTCAACATATGTTAGCTCTCATTCCTTCCTAACTTGGCCTTTATTCTTTTCACATCTTTCCATAATCCTGTTCCAAAGCAATGTTGTCCCATCTCTCATGTGGTTCCAGCACACCCATGCTTGGGGAGGATGCATGACCAGAGCGAGGGTTCCGTTTGAAATCAGAATGAAATATCCAGAAGCTTGTCCCTCTTCAGCCAGGAGAGCAAGCTGCTATGTTATCATGGATTTTAAAGCACTGGCCATCCCAGGCATAGGGAGGAAGAACTAATTTAGAGACAAAGTTAAAACTATGAATAACAAGCAGAGGTTTTTTTTCCCCCCAAAAATATAAATAATGTGATGTTTTCCTCCTTCAAATCATGCTCCTAAACATGATCTGGATTTCTTGACTCAGGGTTCGTGTGTACTTGGAATGGGAACAGCAGCAAACACATCTGAAACACTTCCTTTTTGCCAAGATGCGAGATATTCTCTCTATATTTTTCACATTGACGCTGTTCAGTGCTCTGTAAATTTACCAAAAGTGTGCTAAAAATATGCTTTGTGGCCCATTTCAAGAAGAGAAATAATTAAGAGAGATGCTGTAGAATGATCCTTTGCTCACTACTTTGAAGTGTAAAAGATCTTTCAAAGCATTTTGAAGGTATTTGAAAGAGTTAAAATGTTGTGCCTCCAATCTCATGTCCCTGGAGATGGAGTGCAGAGGTGGAAAACAGCTGGGAATGCGCTTCCCGAGTTGGTGTGTACGAAGGGCGCGGTGCAGCTCCCCGAGGGTGTCCGGCTGTGCTGAGCAGCCCTTGTTTCCCACCCTCCAGGACGGTTTCACCCCTCTGGCTGTGGCACTGCAGCAGGGACACAACCAGGCAGTGGCCATCCTGCTGGAGAACGACACCAAGGGCAAGGTGCGGCTGCCGGCGCTGCACATCGCCGCCAGGAAGGACGACACCAAGTCGGCGGCGCTGCTGCTGCAGAACGACCACAACGCCGATGTGCAGTCCAAGGTAACGGGGCGGGCTCCGGGCCCAGGGACAGCACCTTGAATCCCTACATCCTAATGGGGAAACGGAACTGCTCCGGCGGGAAAGGACAACTTGCTTCGCCAGTATCACCAGTAATACCTTTAAGTTTGCAGTGTTAAGTTACGCAGTATTTACAAAGCGCTCATTTTTTCACTTTTTAGTTATGCCTCCCATTTCTTTGGTGACCAGCTTTTTCTCATTATTTGCAAACCAGAAGCCACTGGAACGGAAGCAGAATCACTGCTTCCCTGTTAAATAGGATACTGGTTTACTGCCCTCGGGAACATAGGTTGTGTTTAAAGTTAATGCATGCTTGAATGGCTTTTCCCATAATTAACAGCATAACTCATTTCAGAAAAAGCAACATAGTTCTTCGTTTTGCGGCCAGTCTTTAATATTGTTCCTCTTTTTCCCAAACCATGCTGCATCAGATGATGGTGAATAGGACGACTGAGGTACCGAGAACAACAATTTTTAATTATTCTTTCTGTTACTTATTATTTTCTCTGCTCTTTGTCAATATTTCTTTATTATTTAGCAATAAAAGTGAAAATATGACTTTTTTTTTTTTTAATACATGGAAATTTGTGGCTCAAACCCCCTATTTCTATTCATCCTTTGTCTTAGAATTTCTATTTTTGTCAGTATTGAAGGACATTTTTGAGAATTCACATCAGTCCAAAGGAGTCTGAAGCGAGTAACGGAGCTAAGAGGATAAAGATGCTTTTTTAGTTCAATTTCATTATTTATGAAAATGCGCTCACTTGGCATAACTAAATCAGAGTGTCTGGCTCAGCCAGAATAACGGTAAAATTAGTTTTCCATCTTTTACAATAATAAACATAATCAAATTCCCCAAGGTAAAAACTTGTTCAGGGCATCTGCTTATTTTTACCATTCTTCTTATTACCATTTTTCCATAAAGTTTTGCAAAGCCCTCAGGGCCATTATATACTCAGAATTTACCTCCAGTAAATAACATATTTCTCATATGGATTTTACTTCCACTAAAAATCATGGGGTTGATTGGCTCGGACTGGGATTTTCCCAAAAGATCATCTCCACTTTTAGGAGAAAGAACAATTTCCAAGAATGTGATTGTTGTTTCAATACCTGCTTTTTGAATAATGGAGTTTCTCTGCTGGAGGAGGGAATGAATTATGGATGCATGTGCCCATGGGAAGGTGCTTCCCTCTTGGTGTGTGCCTACATGAGCAGGCTGCCAGGAGGCAGCAGTGATGTGAACTGAAGGGTGACAGCTTTCCTGGGCACGTGCTCCATGGACGTGTTCTTCCCTGAGGGAAACGATAAGGGGTGCCGCAGTGCCTGCTAAAGGAGGGCAGCACGTGCCCCCATTCCTTTGTTCCAGGAGTAGCTTAAAATGGTGGTTTGGATGCTGAGAGGAACGAAATCTAGCTGAGAGCACCCTGTAGTTGAGAAGCCAGAAGTACTCCTCCCTTTCTGTAACAATCAGCAAGATCCAATCAAATCAGTGTAAAGCTCTTCAGGGAAACCTCAAAAGCAAGACCCTTTCTACCTGAATTGCTTACGAGAATAAAAGCTTGCTCTCTGTCCTAGTTTCTGAAAATTTAATCTTTTTTCATGTTGCTGTCAAGCGATTCTACATTTCATAGCTGGAGCAGGTTTCACCTTCTAGTATTCAAAACATAATAAATAAAATGTGGGCTTTTTGATTTATAGATTGTGAAGTTTTTTCAGACCCTTTGCAGTCCAATTTGTACATAAATATATAAATTATTACAATTCTTCTATTATGCGACTAAGTAGTTTCTCATGTAAACCAAACTCTTTAATTACATTTTGAATAACTACTGCTTTCAAAACAAAAAATGAAACCAAAAAACCCCATAGGAAGTGTGTTGTCCATATTTCTATTTCTAAGAGAAGTAAAGTAAGTCCAACAACTTTTGTGGTTATTTTTCCAACCCCAATAAATAGATGCAGCCTAAAAGACCCATGTTGCTTCTAAATGGTAATAAGGAACTTGCTTTATTTTCTTTAAGAATGGCTAATATATTAATATTTTCTGTGATGAAAACTGCTCTTATTGGCCACTGATGCAGGGGAGTCAGTTGGGGAATGAAAGAATGAAGCACTTTTGATAATCTCCCACCTGAAAACTGGTCCCTGTCTGCCTGAAAGGCTGTGTTCTATTATAGGTGGACATGGTCTGGATATAATTTGCACGATGCATTAGTTGTGCAGCATTTTAAACTCAAGTTCTAGTGCACTTGGTGATCTCGTAGGAGAAGATTCCTGTAACGAGGGCTGTTTCCTTTTGTAGAGCGGCTTTACCCCTTTGCACATCGCCGCGCACTACGGCAATGTCAACGTGGCCACGCTGCTGCTGAACCGCGGAGCTGCCGTCGACTTCACAGCCAGGGTACGGGCTCACCCTTCATCCTGCTTCTAGTGGCCTACAGAAATGGGAGGGTTTCTCTGGATAACTCTTAAGCAAGAGCTGAGTGAAGGAAGGAACAAAGTAATGCTAAAGTTCTCTTGGGGCCAAAGATGTCTTTTTTGCAGTAATTCTGAAAAGTTGTCTCTGCGTAATGGCCAGTATTCCCAGCTGGAGGAAGCAGGATCCTTAGGCCAGCTCCAGAAAGCCGATGCTCTTATAATGCATCAACTCCCTTCGACATATCTTTTTGTTAGATGTACTCTGGAAATAGATGTAGGATTGATTGGCTCCCTGGTATTCGATATTTGCTATACCACTGTAATTTGATGTTTTCACGTGTAACTGTATTTCAGAACCAGAAAGTAAAGTATATTGCTGTTACACAAATTCAACAATAAAAGAACTAATTAATCACGGCTAGTCTTTTATGGTAAACAACCGCAGAGGTACATAGTACGGTCTCTTTGCTGTTGCATGTTGCGTAGTTGGAAGTGAAAGCCTCTGGTAATCTCAACCCAGCTCCCAGGTCACAAGTTTGCTGTTTAATTTTGCCAGATGCACTTTGAATTACTTTAGGGTTCTGCCTTCCAGACTGACTCCCTCCTGTTTCCAGTCTGGAGTAGTTGCTAGTATTACCTCTTGCCTCACCCAAAGGTGTTTTCAAGGTCTTTCAGCCTACACAGTCTACACAGCCTACCACTCCTTTATGGTCTTGGCACTACACGAGAAGGTTCCTTTGTGTAGGAGTGACGCATTTGTGTCCTCTGTGTACGTTGCAGTGATTGAAATGCATCAGTGTTTTGTGACTATTGGCTCATTGGGACTCTGATACGTGTTTGTGTATGTGTCTGGCCCTTGGGGCTGCGATGTTTGCTGCTTGGGCAGATATGCTGCTTCCTTTATTCGAGGACCCCAGAACAATGGAGAAGGTATCTTGCTTAGGAAGGAGTTACTAACTCTAGCTTATATGGTGTGTGCCTAGCTCTGAAGCTCTAGTACATTCTCGTTTCTCTCCAATGTGGTGGTCTCATTTTTTGTGATCCGAACCCAAATTCACCCCCATTGCACACCTTCAGATCCATCCAGCTCATTGTTTGTTCTTTTCATGGTGTAGAATGGAATCACCCCACTGCATGTGGCTTCCAAAAGGGGAAACACAAACATGGTGAAGCTCTTGTTGGATCGTGGAGGGCAGATCGATGCCAAAACCAGGGTGAGTCTTTCTATTCCCTGAATATGATATTGTCCCTTCTGGGGAATGGACTGGGATTTTTTCCTTGCTTGCTTTTGGGGATTTTTTGTATGTTTATTTTATGTAGACTGTTTTCTATGGTGTGACTAAAGAATAGCTGGTATTTGCGACAGTAGGAGACAGAAATACTATTTCCTTTAGTCTCCTGTATAACCTGCCTACATCGTACAAGAAAAAGCTGATGAAACTGGTGGTTTTCAGGGAATAAGCCTGGTCCAACTTTACGTGACACAAGATGATGCACAGCAGAAGGAAATGGAAGATCTGGACTCAGCTAAGCATTTCAGTCCCCTGACCCCTGAATGTCTGTGCCAGTCACAGTATGCCCTATGGAAACTCTAGTGAGCTCAGTGCATTTTTATTGGAGAGCTGATACAGGGACAAGTAACCTCCTCAGTGCCAGCAGCCACGTGTCTCTAAACCAGACAAAGCACGGGGTATTAATTAGGTGACTCTCACTGGCTTCTTCCTCCCAGTTGTCCTATTGAAATATCTCATCATCTCTCTGCCCTTTCATTATGGGAGATTTCAGAGTCATTCAGGACAAAAAAACCCCCATAATTTTATATGGGCAGGGTTAATGTTTTCAAATGGTATTTTGGAATCACCTGGGAAAACATTATCATTTATTCAGACTGAGCTGCACAGGGCTCATTCTTAGGAGCTGCTGGTTTCTAGGCAGCTGGTCTGCAAAATTACATGTCCAAGTGATCAAGAGTGTTTTAGAAGACAAAATTTAGAGCTGGACATGGTTTTTGTTTAACCTGATAGGAAGGCAGAAGAAATTGCAGTCAGCTAACCTTGGGGTTGATTCAACCTCTGCAGTTACTTGGATATTAATTACATCAACCATTTGTTGCTTCATATGCTCTGAAGACAGTCATGAGTATTGTGAACTCTTTATGCAGTTGTGATTTGGTTTCTGATTACGAAATGATACCTCACTTTTTTTTTTTAAAATTTTTATAAAACTACTGCTGATGGAAAATCTGCCTCTCAAGCAGGTGTGCAGCAAATCACCCCTGTTCACATTTTCCACAATAAACACCTAAAATATGGAAAAGAGGCACGAAATGCTAATAATATACTTCAGTCAGGATATTCCACATGCCCCTAAGCATGTCATACAGAAATAGTTCATCTGACCTTTGGAATGGCAGTATTGAATTCACCTATTTCCTGTTCAGTAGTCAGATATTGTTCTAGACAAGTTGACACAGATGATTGTGAGGGATGTTTTGGATTTTCAGAGGTCGAAGCGTTTTCCCATCCCTGCTCACCCACTAAGGTTGAGCGTGGTTGTGAACGTATCTGAGAGAACAGGATTTGCCCGACGTAGGTGGGAGGCACCAATTTTACATTCTTCTCATCATCTCAGCTCCCTGCCCTGTGTCAGCTGCTACATGGGTTCAAAATGTCAGTACAAAGATATCCCTGAAAACCCATACAGGTATCCTAAGGCACATGTATCCCAGCTTGCACAGGCTCCCCAGCTTCCTGTCACCTTCACCTTCCACCTTTTCCCTGCTCCAAGGCTCACGGCGGCAGATGTCGGCGTGCGCCTCATGGTGGGGAAGATTCCAGAACTTTGGTCGTGCTGTCCCCGTGTTTGTGTCAGCTGTTTACGTTATCTCGGCGTGTCCCTCTTCTCCCTGTGCTCTGTGCGCTCACCTCGCGTGCCTGGCTCTGGCTGTGAGTGCGTAGCTGTGGAGGAGGCAGGGATGTGGTGCATGCGCTCTGTCCCCGCCTGCCCCGCTGCCGTACTAACACACCTTGCCTTCCCTGCTGCCTTCCCAGGAACACCCGACTACTTCCAGCACGTCACAGTCACCGCAAAACAGCGGAATTAAAATACTAGGATGTTTCACTGCCAAGTTCTTGTGCTCCACAAGAGCTCTTCAGTTTAAACAATCCTCGCTGTTTTCCTTCCGTTTATTTTTAGCTTGCTTTGTTGTATGACATGTGATGCTGCATAAATTAAGGTGCAAAAACTTATTTTAGCAGATTGCAGATGAGCTTCAGCACTTCAGTTCTGCAAAGTTAATCTGTGAAAGCTTTCTCTGTTTGAAAGTGTTCCATTGGAATGATTCTTTAGGGGTCCCTGTGTTGTCTAAAAATATAAATTAAAATGCCTGTTCCTCAAAGGGAGTAAATGATTCATGTGACCTGCTGTTCCACAGTTAATGCAGCATGTCAAAGGAAAGCTCTGCTTTTTGCTGGAATTTTTTTTTTATTTTCTATATATTTCAGCATGCGTTTGTTGAAATTTTACAGCATTTCTCACAGAGCCATAAAAGTGTAGAAATGCTGGTAAATCTCTTGACACAATTACATATTTTAAAATAATATTTTACCCTTTTTTTGGCAAGTTCTACCATTTCTTTTTCCTCAACCAAGTCTCAAATAAGTTTTTGAAGTGTGAAATTCGATTTCGCTTTATATTGTACGCAAAGCAGAAATGGAAGCTCCGTTCTCAAGTACAATAATAGAATACTTTTATTAGTACTCTCCATTAAAGAGAGCATTATAATATTATATAATAACAAAATGTCACCTTTAACAGTAGATAATTATTATATCATAATAAAATATTAAAATATTATTTTAACATGTATTATTATGTAATATCTGGGATACGTTTGTATTTGTTTTCCATTTACATACAAGCCTTCCCTGGACTTTTGTTCACTAAATAAGTAATGGGTAAAATTTTGTGTAATAAAATATTTCATATTCAAAATTTTACTCAACCCTATATTCACTATGTATTCTCTTATGTTAGTAAGGATTTCAACAGCATCATTTTGTTTAACATTTTTGTATTTGGCCAAAATTCTTACCCGTTCAGATTCTGATGATTAGTTAGCATTAGGGCGTCAGAAAAATTGTGCAGAAATTTGTTCTCTGAAAGATGGTGGAAAGTTTAATTTATGATTAATTCACTGTCAGGTGATCAAGGGTAGCATGACAATTACCAGTTCTCACTTCGAGGGAAAGAAAGCATTTACAGGCTAAGGATTCTTACAGGGAGAATTATTGTCAACATTTAAAAGCAATTTTGGCATGGCCAAAATGCATGTATTTCTATTTTAAAAAGTCCTCATGTAATGGAATCATAACAGTATGCACCTTCAGAATATGAAAATGTTGTTGGCTATTATAAGGTTTTAGGAATTTCTTTTTGGATGCGGTTTTTGTATTATCTCTATTTTTATCAACTTTCTCTATAAATTGCATGAGGAAAAAAAAGAACAAGAATATGAGGATTTTTGGTTCTGCTTTTTTTTTTTTTTTTTTTTTTTTTTTTTTTTTTATTTTAAAATAAAGTTTTATTAAAAGGCTTTTACCACCTTGCTGAAATTTCCATTTTTGTGGGAGTAAGCAAACAACCTTCAGAAAGGGAGGAACACTCTCACCTGTTTCAGCCACTGAAGCTGTCACACATTTTGTGTTCTTCCTATTCAGTCTTGCCAACACTGAAATTAGATTTTTCTTGCTCTGGGACTTTTCTTAAGTCTCCTCTTGCAGGCTTTCATCCTGAATATTTACAGTTGATTCAAATCTGTGGAATGAAAGAGAGCATCTAGTCTTGGAAGGGGAAGCTTATTGTGTGAGAAAGTAAGCACGTTGTGTGCCCGGAGTGTGGCAGCTGGAGCTGGAGCAGGGATAGGCGTGGGAATGGTGGGAGAAGGTCTGCTGCACCATTTGGGTTGGAGAAGGGCCATGGAAAGGAGGAGTTTCAGCTGGAGCTGAAAGAAGTGGCAGGTCACTCATGGAGATGAACGGTACCAATGGGAAAACAATAGGAAGGAAACTGTGCGGCGCAGCTCAGATTTGGTTGGTTTGGGGTTTTTTTTTTGGTGGGGGATGTGCTTCCGACACTCCTTAAAACTCATTCTGGAAACCTGCTGAGGTTTATTAGTAATAATATCTCCTTTGGTACATCTGCATCCTGACAAAATAGGCTTGGCTCTGCCATTTCCAGGTGGGAGTGGTAACCATTGTAGCAGGATCCTGGCTTGCCTTGGTACCGCGCTCTGTAGAGTGTTTGTTCCTGCAGTAATGCTGCTGTGACATTTCCTCCTCATCTGCCGACATGCACAGAGCAGTAATAATTCATTGATAGCTTTTGCCGTTCCTAAAGCCGTGTCAGATTATAAATATCTAATCACAATGCAGACATTTCCTATTAAAAATTCAGTGGCTTCATATAATGTTTACACTAATGTGGGTAGGGGTGTTGTATGAATTGTCTAAGTAAGCTATATAGAAAATTATTGTTATTTGGAACTGTTTATGTTACTGTCTTAATACTCAAGTAAGCACGTGGTATATTTTTTGCCATATTTTTCAAATTTGTGCTGATTGGCAGACCTGGAGGAATACTTTACAGCATGTTTAATTATGCCAAGAGCTTGGAGCAAGAGGGAGACTCGCCTCATTCATTTTTAAAGAGATGAGGTTTAGTTGTAATGAAAAATGAACAAATTAAAAGCCCTTTATTTGTCAAGAAAATTTAGACAGTTTTGCATGTTTGACATATGAAATACTAAAATTTTACTTCACCCTTATGAAAATGAGAACATGCAACTGCAGTTCAGAATAATTTGTTGATAATTTAGCCTTTGCTGTTCGTGTCTATGATCAGTTTTTGGTCGAATGAGCACCGAATGTGAGCAACTGTCCTGTGAATGTGCTGCCCACATTAGTCCCCGTTAAAAAGCACAGCTTCTTTTTGTCCCAGTGTCTCTGCTAAGCTGAAAGGAAGCATTTGTGAAACGAACGAATAATTCAACTTTCTGAGCTCTACTGTTAGGAGTCATACACAGAATTCAGAAATAATTTTGCTGCTTAAAAAATACAGTGACTGATTTTCAAGGAGAAAAAGCGCAAGTTCTCCTTATATTTTGAGAACCATTTAAGAGATGATTAGGAGTGATGGAATTTCCTGGCTTCCATGCACACAGAGGGGATTGCATTGTCATTTCTAAGGGTGACCCAGCTGCTGGTTACGTCAGAGTGTGAGTTAGGAGAGTACCATGTGTGGAAGCAGCAGAGCACCAGGTGTGGGACGTCACTGGGGAGATAGAAACATTTAACTCTTCATTCCACACGATCCAGGGCGAGGACATAATTGTTGAACTTCTTTAAACATAAAATTGCTGAAATTCTTGTCTCCTGGCGTGGCAGCCTTCGTGTTTATAGGATATCCATTATCTGTGCTTTAAAGTCTGTGTCCCTCTGACCCCGAATTAGATGTCCTGTCAAATGATGTGCCTGATGTATTGGTCACTGTATGTTCTTCAGTTAGCAGAGAAATGATTGACAAAGTACTTAGGCCAGCTCCTGAAGCTGATTTGGGAGCACTGATGCTCATGGCAAATAGATAATGGTGCGCAAAAAGATAAATTTGGTACACTGGTGTGTCTCTTCGTGTCAGCTTGTCTGCACTGTTTTCTGTATTAATTCCTCTACTACAAGAGCTCTCTCTTTGCAATTTCCCTCATCTTTGAATAAAAGATATAAGCAAAAGAATTTAAAGTATTAAATACGTAAGGATTTAAAATATATATATGCTGTTATCCTCAGAGCAGGAAGAGGAAAGGAAAGAGGGTTCTGTGGGAAGTCCTCAAAACAGCTATGGCAGGCTACAATAGGATAGGTAGCAAACTTCTATCTCTGCTCATAAAGGGAGTTGTAGATAAGAGCAAAGAAAAAATCATGTTTTTAAATTATTTAGGTGTTTGGTTTTTTTAAACCAGGCTTTCTTGTGGAGTTGATGTGCTTCTTAGCTTATATTTTTCTTCTTTTTCTCCCTCTTGGGATTTGTCCTGCTTTTATTCAAGGATTCATGCCTCTTTTTTTTTTTTTTTTTTTTTTTTTTTTTTTTTTTTTTTTTTTCCCCCCCTCCTGTTTTAGTAAATAGAGTAACATCAAAGCCACCATGCAAATAGGGAAAGTGAACCTCCCACATTGATTAAAAATGTAGAGCACAAGAGGTTAGAAACTGGAAAGGAATACCAAATGAATACCTTCCCTAGAAATGAATTTGGAATATATTCTTACCTTTGTAATGCCAGTGAGGGTTATCTGTAGGAATCCCTCTGGTAATGAGATGATTATATACCTCAGTTGGTCAAAGACTTGGTTTAGAGGACTCTAAAGTTTCAGTGCATGAAAACCAGGTAAAGTAGTTCCACCTAATTCTTCACACTGACCCCATCTGCCAGTGCTGAAGGCCACGAGTTCTGTTTTTGGGTTTGATCTTCCATCTGTGGAATTTCAGTGCAAATCTTCTGTGGGATTTAGGGATGCCTCTGAGACAGTGAGCACCCAGACACACCCAACCCCATCAGTGTGTCTCAAAAGCCTCTGGAAAATGTGAATAATTAAGGGAGAAAAATTCCTCCTGCAGACTTCAGTTCCTTGCAGCTGTGGAGCTTTGTGGTGCTACTCACTTGGAAAGGGCTCTGTGCTTTGGGAATGGGGCATGAGAGAGGCTTTGCTTCTTGGAACAGTCTATTGTAGGGTGTTCCAGGGCAGTGTTTGCCAAAATGAGATTGCAGTTGCAGTTGTACTGTGCAGTCTAGAGCACCTTCTAATTTAAAAACAGTGCTGCAGGTTCCCTCCAAACCCCAGCAAGGTAAGCAGTCATGTGCATGAAGCAGGGTCACCAACTCATCCTTAGTGTCGTGTTATTGCAGTTTTGCTACTCTTTTTATCTTCTGAGCAATTCAGACCAGTACCTTCTCCTTTTAATCAAACTGTTAGTGGATTCTTCAATGGGCTCCTTAGAATAACAGCATCGATGTCACACAAGACGAGCATCATGTCTTAAAGGGAGAAGGCTTTTCTTGAGATTAAAAACCATTCCCATTTCGTAAAGCTGCCTCTGTTGAGTGAATGTTGACAACATCTGAGTGCATGCTTGAGCAATACTGAGGGCTAATGAGATGAAAACTTGGCTTTTCATATCCTACCTGTTACCTTTTTTTCCGTCATTCAGTGCTGATATTCTTTCACAACCATTTTTCTAGCCTCATACTGTTTTTCTGCATAAAGTCCAAACTATACAAAAGCTACCTAGAATTCATTCTCCCATCCAAAAAGTTCATCAACACATCTTTTGCTACCACTGCTGGGGTGATTAATAGTAGCCTGAGCAAGTCTTTTGGTACAGAATGGTGTTCTGCAATGGAAAAACTGTTGTGGAGTTGGTGGTCTGACATCAGTATTAGAATAGAATTACCAGCTCCTCAGTGTTCGCCCCTCAATCTCAGAAGTGAAAGATTTGGTTCTGTTTGTTTCTTTCTTTTTCTCTTGTTTTAAAATCTTCTTTACCTTGATGCCTATTTAAAAAGCAAAAGAAAATTCTAGAGAAAATTTTCTGGTATGACCATCACTTGTTTCATCCCTGCATCAAAAGCAATCCAAAGGACATGGGTTGATTTATGGAGTATCCTCAACCCAGCAGGCATTACCCAGGGAGAGGCAGTGCAGTCTCAAAGCCATGCAGAGGGGAGGGAGGGGAGGAGGAAGTGCACCCCCACATTATCCTTGGAGAAGAGATTTCAGCACACAATAGTTTTCCTCTCTCAAACAGTAACCTTAGAGTGTTCTTTACTGGCTCAAGGAAGAACAGGAATGGAACTTCGTGCTGTGCAGCCAGCTTCAGTTAGAAGTTCAAAAAAGGAGCTTTTTTCACATGTGTGGCAGGAATTTTTCTCATTCTTGGCAGGCTGTTCCCCAGAGTGTCAGGACAAACAGTTGGGGATGTGCTCATTTGTTTTCTCTCCTTTTACTTTAAGGATGGACTCACCCCACTGCACTGTGCGGCACGAAGTGGCCATGACCAGGTTGTGGAGCTGCTCCTGGAGAGAGGTGCCCCACTGCTGGCACGGACCAAGGTGTGTGTGTGCCCTGTTAGAGTATGGAACACTTCTGGAACCTCCCACAGAGCTCTCAGTGCCGCTGAGAGGACAAGGAGGAAGACAGGAATGTAACTGTCCTCCCAAAGGAGATGTATTATTGGGTAGAATGATCCAAAATACCGTTTTCTTACATAATCCTTCCCAAATATATGAAAGGTGTACATTTGTTTGTCCCTCTCTCTAGTATCAGACTGAACACATCATGTGAGTGCTACTGCCAGTGTTGCTTCCTGAGACTGTAGCACACAGAGATGTGCAAGCTGGGTCAGTCACTTCCAGAGAGGTGATTCCTGCTATATATTTTCTGATCCTTCATATATGATAACAAGGACGGTTTCTCCTAATTGTTTTTACGGACTATTTCAGACTTGGAAAACTATTTCAGTGTGTTCTTTCACACATCTGGAAAACATACACCTAAATTTAACGCATTTCTTACAAGTTCTGTATCTTTGGTGAAATTAATGAGAGGAAGATGCTTGTATAAAGCAGAGCCCACTGAGCAGCACCTCACAACAAGCGTCCTTCTTACATGTGCCACAGTCGAAGTGGGCGTTACTGGAAGCTGCTGTTCTGTTCTCTTCTGTCACAGAACGGACTCTCCCCGCTCCACATGGCGGCCCAGGGGGACCACGTGGAATGTGTCAAGCACCTGCTGCAGCACAAGGCTCCTGTGGACGATGTGACTCTGGACTACCTGACCGCCCTGCACGTGGCCGCTCACTGCGGCCACTACCGTGTCACCAAACTCCTGCTGGACAAGAGAGCCAACCCCAACGCCCGCGCCCTGGTAAACCTGTCCCACCTGGGTCACGCAACAAAGCTCCCTGGCAGCTCTTGCCAGGAAAGCTGAGTGTCAGCCAGCTCCACAGCCTTAAGCAGATGCAGTAGCCACGGAGGTGTCACACCTGCTGGTTACCAGTGCTGTGCCTTGTATCCTTAGGCCTGGTCACGGGACACACCCCGTGGCAAGGGGCTGTAGTGTCAGGTCTGGAAGCTCTGCAGAGTCCCTGAAATCAGAGCTGGTTCTGGCTGATGGTGATGTATGTTGGTGTTTCACTGAATTAATGGTTCTGTTTTCCATAATGGGTGATGCAGT
Source organism: Hirundo rustica (assembly GCF_015227805.2). Taxonomy (NCBI): domain Eukaryota; kingdom Metazoa; phylum Chordata; class Aves; order Passeriformes; family Hirundinidae; genus Hirundo; species Hirundo rustica. The sequence goes on from NC_053454.1 coordinate 62,592,946, forward strand.
ACACAGTTAACTTCTGGGCTTTCAACTGAATGAGTAAGTTAAATGACATAGGGAGAACATATTAAAAACTGAATATTTCTGTTTTTATCAAATTTTGACATTTTCCTCTATTAGGCACAATTTTTCTTTCTTTTCAAAAAACTTTTTTTGTGCTTATAGGATAGCAGATATGATTCCTTTTACTCACTCATCAAACCATTGCCCCTAACAAGGAGAAAAACATCACATTTGACTCTGGAAACATTTGATCACAGTTTTCTCTACTAGGAACTGTTAGCTGGCTGGGAGTTCATGTACCATTATATTGCATTCTGTCAGGAAGAGAAAGAATCTGTGAACACTTGAGATGCTCCTGCGTGGCCAGAGTTCTGCCATTGCTGGCTGCATTGGGGGCCTCCACAGAACCCCCACTGCAGGGCACTTGGATGCCTTCCCCAGCTTCCTGCCCACAGCAGGACCCACTGTGGTTTTCAGTGTAGGCTCTCCCTGTTGTTTACTTCCTTGGAGCTGACACCCTTTTCTTCTGCCCTCTCATTTTTCTTGGCCTTTCTGTACCCACAAATCCCATAGCCCCTTTTACTTCCTCCTCTTACAGTTTTCTTGCTTTGTTTTTCTCAGTGCCATGCTCATTTGGTCGATCTTTTTTGACACTGTTTTCATCCTTGCTTGTTTTTCTTGCCAGTCTTCAGATTATCTCTAGCTGCACTTTCCTCAGCTACCCACACATACCCCCTACATCTTCTGTCTTTCCTTCCATGACCAGAAATATATCTTCTGTTCCCCTCCCTCCCTGTGAAACAAAAGGAGAACACCCTCGGGCTGCTGCGTCTCTGCTTCTCTTCCCACCAAACTGGTTTTCTCTCCTCTCCCCTTCCCCCCCTCATTTTCTCTCTCTCCCATCAGGGACTTGTCGCCTTTGGCTTGTTCATAGTGTTTAATATATTAAATGAAGCTCATAATTTCTGTTAATGATACTTTTTTTTTTTTTTTTCCCCCTGCCTTCTCCTGTCCCCTGTCAAACGGTTCCTCACTTAAATAGATGTAGCAAAATTAAACCAACTGAGGTGGTGGAATTCAGTGAAAAATATGGAAACTTCTGAAACAGTAAAACTCCCTATGAAATATATTGAGAAATATTGTGTGGGAGGTAAAATATCAAATGGTTTTGATTCTTTCTTTAGAAAATGGAGAAACGGTAATAATATTCAGCAGAGTTCAGTGATGGAATAAATATTAAAAATAATTCATTTTCAGCTACATAAAAAAAAATTAATGTTTGCAAAATGCTTGGGGGATACAAGCACTGTGTGAGTTCTCAGCTTTTTCAATGTGTATATGTTTTAAAGCACTTTCAAATGAGCTAGTAATTAACGTTTCCTTTAACAAAAGCAGCCTGTAGAATAATTGTCACGTGATTATCTCTCCCCATAAACTAAGATTTCACCGCTAGGTTCTAGTTACTGCTGGTTGATTGTTTGGCAATACTGATGCTCTTCATTAGAAAATGCAGCGGATTTTCAACATCATCTAAGAGATGTTACCTGTGCTTTTGACTAAAATGTTCACATGCAGTGAACAATGTGTTTGTTCAGCTTCAGACACACACTTAACCTGCATTAACTGTCATCAGATTATCATGACAGCTGAAGGGGTGGTTCTTTATTTAAGGTACCTCAGAATGTACACACACACACACACACAAATATGGATATTACAACTTAGGCTGATGTATAAAGATAAAAATAAATACACACATCCTTAGCTTTCAAGTAAAAAGACAGATTAAGGTGGAATCTGGAAGAAGTACTTGATTCCGCTCTCTTTCTCAGTTTAAGTGGCTTCAAACTGAAAGAGAGTAGATTTAGGTTAGATATTAGGGAGAATTTCTTCCTTGTGAGGGTGGAGAGGCCCTGGCACAGGGTGCCCAGAGGAGCTGTGGCTGCCCCATCCCTGGAAGTGTCCAAGGCCAGGTTGGATGGGGCTTGGAGCAGCCTGGTATAGTGGAAGGTGTTCCTGCACTTGGTAGGAGGTGGAACAAGATGGGCTTTTCAACCCAAACCTTCTGTGATTCCATGATTCTCCTAGAGATACATAGGAAATACTTTATAAAGGCACTGATTCTTAAGTGTTCACTGTAATTTCTTAGGTTTTCCTTGTGTTAGGCAGTCTCAGGAAGCACTGGGAGTGCTCCTCACAGGCACATGTGCAGCCTCAGGAAGCACATGCACGCACACACACGCGGTCGACAGGACGGGCGTATCTGCATGTGAGGTGTGGAGGTGGAGGTTCCTTTTCTCTCCCCTGCCTGGGAAGAGGGCAGCAGCGCTGCTTCGTTGTGCCTCAGATAGTGGGAGAAGTCTGTAATTTATAACCTGTTGTGCTTAGAGAACAGTTGCTTGTGGTAATCTAACCCTTGTGCTCCCAGTGTGCCGGCATGGAGCTGTGTGGGAAGTGTAGCTGCATGTTTCTAACTAACATCACTGTCTTTTGCACAGAATGGTTTTACTCCACTGCACATTGCCTGCAAGAAAAATCGCATCAAAGTCATGGAACTCCTGGTGAAATATGGGGCCTCAATCCAGGCTATAACAGAGGTAGCAAAATGTTTCATGTCCTGCAGAAACATTCCTTCTCTGTCTCTCTCTCTCTCTCTCTCCTTTCTCGCTGCTTTCTTTCTGTCTCTCCTGTGATGCTCACTCTCCCGTATATTTCATTTAAATGAAGAATTCCACCCCTCCAGCCGTGCAGAGGAGTAAAACTGCTCTTGCTTTGTTTCGCAGTCGGGCCTCACACCAATACACGTGGCTGCATTTATGGGCCACTTGAACATAGTCCTCCTTCTGCTGCAGAACGGAGCCTCTCCCGATGTCACTAACATTGTGAGTATGGCTTTCACTAGAACCCCCTGCTCAGAACCCACAGAAAGTCTCTGGTTACCCTGTAGCTCAACCCAAGGTCACATTTTAATGGTACTTTGTTGCATTTCAGGGCAAATTATTGAAGCCCTTAGTGACGTGGGGAAAGTGAGGGCCTCATGTGTCGTAAGCCATCTCTGGTTTCATGCATTCTACAACAATGCTCGAGTAGGTGAAGTTTTCCTTAGAAAGAGACAAAGCTCACCAAAAAGACCCAAAATGGATTATAAACCAAATCCCACAAAGTCTGTGTTTCTGTTCTGAAGGATGAAATTCAAGTCCAAATGGCTCTGATTTCTGCATGCATAACTTCGCTGGCTGCTGTGAAATTGTGTCATTCCTGTCAGCGAAAGAGCTTAAACCCCAACAATTAAGCAAAAACCAAAACTGGGAAACTCAAGATGTTCTTCTTAGACAGAAAATTCCAGGAACTGGTGATTAAATCTGGAAAATGTGACCTTTGGGATGTAACACAAAATGCAGAACCTGACTTACCATAGAAATCAGTGTTTGTATACCAACAGTCTAGTTACCAAAAAAAGGAAAAAAAACCCCAACAAAAACAACATTCTGGTTTTCTGAGATTATAGTTATCTGTATTTCGTAAGATATTTTACTGTTTGAATTTGTCACAAATGTTCAACTTGGGACCACCTGTACTCTGAAAGCAGCTTTTTTTTCAGTACATAAGGTAATAGGTAAGTGTTCCCAGCAACAAAAATTTAGTAATCCTGGTACACTGGACTCATTCATTTTTCTCAGCTAGAAAAATCTTACATGGAACCCAGTGAAATTGCTAACATGCTGAATTGTTTATGTGAATCATTAAAACAGACTTTTCATACTTTTTTTATGGAAGCAATCTTTATATAAGGACTTTATTGAGAATAAAAAACCAACACAAAATTCTTGTGGAAGCAGTTAAAAATATTGTGTTACCAGGCATTTATGTACAAGGTTTAACACTTTACAATTTCTGCTATACAGGTGTCTTGGCTTTCACTTGGTAAGATGAGGTTCCCTGCTGAATTACTGTTTCCAAAACTTATATTGCTTTGCTAATTCAAGCAATAAAAGGGTCATTGCAGAAATTTGATCTTTAGAGTGTTTCTCACATATTAAACAGCTTATTCTTTAGGTAATAAACTTTACATATAGATGGAATTATTAAGATTTGTAGCTAGGGCTTTGGGATTTTGTGGTTGCATACCTACTACTCACAGCTGGTAATACAATGTTAGTTTAAAAATGACAAGCTAAGTCAACTCCTGGTGAAGAGGGTTTGCTGTAATTAAAAGAGCTTATTAGCAGGCAAGTGAAGGCTGCTTCTTTCCCTACATCTAGACAAGGACAAGTAGTCATGATTCCCGATTCTGATGTAAAACATTTTGACTAGAGTGTTCATTTTGGCAGTTGCAGTTTAATTGGTATTTGAGGGGAGACAGACCTTACAACAAAATATTCTCCAGCTCTGGTGTAAGAATTATGAACAACTAACACAAAGAAATGATGGGTTCTGCTGTGTTCTCATGATATAACAGATGAATTGAGCTCCTGGTTGTGGAGCTGTCCCAGGACTTGATGGTACCAGAAGCTGGTGAGCTACACAGGGACTGTTTCAGTCCACTTTGGGACACTGCACTCAAAGGACAGAGCCCAATTAAACTAGAAATGCTGTCCTCAAGGAATCCTCATTTTCAGCGTTTCTTTGAAAACCTATACAAAAAGTAAATGCTTTGAATAATCCTGATCTGACATACCATATCACTTCAGTCAGCTTTCCAGCATTTCATAGTCTTTAAATTCTGTGAGCTACAAAAGGCTTGAAACAAGGTTGATTCCACAACGTGGAGACAGAGCCACACTGCTGAGTATAGATTTTACATGTTTTGTGTGCTCAGCCATTGCAAGGCCTCTTAATGCTGCCAGCTCCACACAGTGTGCAGGAAGGGACCATCTGGAAAAACATCCCCTTCCATCTTGAAGCTCCTGTGCTGTGCAATCCCTAGAGAGAGGCAGGCTCAGTGTACTCATCTCCTGTGCTGAGAAAAGGAGGAAGCTGAGGAACGTATGTGACCAGGGCAAGTCTATCTGACAGAATTTTGCTAAGCTGGGATTTTCATTCTGTCTCTCAGTGGTTGAAGCTATGTTTGTCTGGGATTGGCCAGCTGGCAAACCAAGGCATTCCCAGGTACAGTGACACATACACCCCGCCCTGGGGCTGAAGCCAGAGTCTCAGCTGGCAAGAAGGATGGGTCGCAGCACCTGTTGTCTTGGGTGGGACTGACACTGGCAAAGATTTTTCTTCATGGACGTCTAGGACACTGAAATGCTTTTGCTTTCCTGCAGCGTGGAGAAACTGCATTGCACATGGCAGCACGTGCCGGGCAGGTAGAAGTAGTTCGCTGCCTCCTGAGGAACGGGGCCCTGGTTGATGCCCGAGCCAGGGTAGGTGTTCTGCTGACAACATTTTTTTTTTTTTTTTCCTTCTTAAAACCATGGCAGAAGGAATCACTCACCACCTACCTCTCCTCCACTACTCCTTTTTTTTTTTTTTTTTTTCTGTTATCACTCCCTATGACTCTGCAAGACAAATGCATAGGAAGGTCTGTGGGGACCAGGGAGGACGCTGTGCTCAGGTTGACTCCGTAGCACTAACGACCCACTCGATTTGAGTTGTAGGAAGAACAGACCCCACTGCACATCGCCTCTCGCCTGGGCAAGACGGAGATTGTGCAGCTGCTGCTGCAGCACATGGCCCACCCTGACGCCGCCACCACCAATGGCTACACCCCGCTGCACATCTCTGCCCGCGAGGGGCAGCTCGACGTCGCCTCCGTGCTCCTCGAGGCGGGCGCCTCGCACTCCATGTCCACCAAGGTAAGGCAAAACCCTTCGCGTCCGTGTGCCAGTGGCACAGGAGCAGCTCTGTTTCGGGATGAGTGTGCTTTCACACTGAGAAATTGAAGTAGTTTGGGCATTTTGTTGTGTTCTTATTTAATGGGCAACAATCCAGTAGACTGGAGTAATGTGTCACAAGTTAATCAAATGTCAACTTACTTTGCTGTCATGTAAAACCGGGTTTGATTGCCACTGAGGCCAAATGCAGATCTTGATAAATACATGGTCCCAACTGTTTTTAAATATTCTTGTTTCTCCCTTTCCCTTTGTCTTATAGGCACCGCTTTTTTTGGGCAGAATTTCCAAAAAAGTAAAGGGGATGGCAATGACATGGTTTTTATAAACAGACCTCCTTTTATTCTTCAGTACCTTATTTACTTAAATAACAAAATAATTCTGCCCTGTGCTAGCTGAAAGGAATGTTCCTAAAACAGGAATCAACATTTGCCTAGTCACATCGAATGCTGGATCTATTTTCAGTGGTTCTAAACTGAGGTGTCATGTGACACAACAGGCCATTTTGTCTGGAATTGTGAAAGAAATGCTCTCCAGAATCACTAGTGGGGTTTTCAGCCAAAAATGGTACCAGTAGATTCCTAACAGAGAGATAAATATGTAAATAGAAAGTAGATAGCTGTGAAGAGAATTATGTGCCGAGATTTCTTTTCCAAATTTAAAGCATTTGATAAGTGAGAATCACGTAATTTTCACTATTTATAAAAGTACCCTTGGTTTTACAGCTGGAGCTTAAAACATGTTTATGAACAATGGTGTTTCTTCTAGGGTTTAAAAGACTAAACCAGCAATTTTCAAATTATAATCCATGGATTACTGGGGGGGCTTGCTGTTCTCCTTTTATCCAGCTGTTAAATCACATTAGAATGGCTAAAAATACACTAAATACTTTCCTAATTTCCCATATTGCTTGATGGCAAATAGTATTGCAGGAACATTGCATAATTAGGAATAGGAGGAGATGGAGCCCACTAGATAATATCTTTATAGACCTGTGATTTGAGAACTGAAAATGTTTGAGATTACCCAATATAAACTCTTTCTGAGGTGGGATTAATGGAACTAAATGATAATGATAATAAACATTAAACGTCACTTATGTGCCAGGCAAATAGGTCATTGCAGCTTCCCAAAATCACTGTCAGACAGCGGTGTAGGCTGCCACCTACTGTCATACATTCATGAGCTTTCCTTACCAATTTTTAAATTAAAACAGGCAAAGAGAAAGTCTCTTTTTAGCTTTGGTAGAACTTTGTGGCTGTTTGAATATACAAATTCGAGTACAGTTTTTCATCAAACCCTACTGGATGCAGGGAATTTGAGTTTGGAGGTTTTCCCCAATGAATTTAATTGGTGTTTAGTTGTTACTGGCAATGATGGATGCAGGAAATACTTGTAAAACTGTCGCCATGCAAGGAAAAAAGGTGCAGCTGGTTTGGGGTGTAAATTGGAATAAGTGCCTTCATTGCCCCCACACAGTGTGTGTTGCTAGTACAGTCTGTATCAGATAAAATGTCTGCCACCCTGAGAGCACATAAATAGGGAAGAATAATAAAAGGGAATGTATTTTCTTGCTTCTCAAAGTGCTTCCAAGGGAGGCTGCTTTTTCTAGGTTCACTCTTGATTCTGAGGTTGAAGAGGAAGTGCTTAACACACAGCTCTTAAACGAGATGTCAGCGTGATCTTTAACACAAATGTCCGTGTTTTGTCCCCTGGAATTTTTCAGAAGGGATTCACACCGTTGCACGTGGCAGCCAAATATGGGAGCCTGGAAGTGGCAAAGCTCCTGCTGCAGCGTCGTGCCTGTCCTGATTCTGCTGGCAAGGTACTGCTGGAGAAGAAAAAGTTGAAAGTGTGTTGGTTTCTTCCTTAAGGAAGAACTGTGTAAAATGTGCCCCCAAGAAGGCTGCAGCTGCATTTGCACGGTGGCCGTGGCTTTGTTGGGCTCGCGTCTCCCACGGGTGATGGCGGAGCGCTGCCACACAGCATGTTAAGTTTGGATCCATGGCAGGAGGGCGCATGGCTGCACTGAGGGCAGGTGTGTGTCTGCGGCTCAGGCAGCACCGGTTCCATCAAGCTGCCTAAATTCCCAATGGATAAACGCAGGGGGAAAGCCCAGGTTTCCCCTGGTGCGGCAGTGACGAAAGCCTGCAGCTGCCACTCTGGTTCTCCCGGTACGCTGCTTCTCCCCACTAACAGCCGGCTGCCTGCCGCGGCCTCGCCGTCCACCCCCGCTGCTCCCCCCGTCTCCTGTGTCCCTTGCACCTGAGCCCCCCTAATCCCGCGTTCCCCGTTCCCGCTAACGCGTGCCCGCCCTTTCAGAACGGCCTCACCCCGCTGCACGTGGCGGCGCACTACGACAACCAGAAGGTGGCGCTGCTGCTGCTGGAGAAGGGCGCCTCGCCGCACGCCACGGCCAAGGTGAGCCCGCCCGCCGTGAGGGCAGCGGCCCGCCGTGAGGGCAGCGGCCCGCCGTGGGGGCAGCGGCCCGCCGTGAGGGCAGCGGCCCGCCGTGAGGGCAGCGGCCCGCCGTGAGGGCAGCGGCCCGCCGTGAGGGCAGCGGCCCGCCGTGGGGGCAGCGGCCCGCCGTGAGGGCAGCGGCCCGCCGTGAGGGCAGCGGCCCGCCGTGGGGGCAGCGGCCCGCCGTGAGGGCAGCGGCCCGCCGTGAGGGCAGCGGCCCGCCGTGGGGGCAGCGGCCCGCCGTGAGGGCAGCGGCCCGCCGTGAGGGCAGCGGCCCGCCGTGAGGGCAGCGGCCCGCCGTGAGGGCAGCGGCCCGCCGCCATCCAGCGGCCGCAGCGACGGCGTAAGAGATGGCTATTCTGACCCGGCACACGGGGAGTGAGCACAAGGGGGTTTCATCTCAGGTTTAGGAGCCGCGTCGTGGTATCGCGGCATCGGTGAGAGCAGCCCTGAGGAGACCTGTGAGGGGAGCCCTGACACTGAGGGGACTCAGTCCCACCAGAGTTTCAGTCGCAGCTGGAAGTCGCTTCACCATTGTACAACCTTACATTGACATTAAAAAATTTATTCTGGGGTTAGGAGTGGCGTTGTGGTATCACTGCGCAGGTGAGGGGAGCCCTGAGGGGACCCAGCCCCCTCAGAGCTTTGGTTGCACCTGGAATTCACCTCAGTATTGTGTAATATTAGCAGTGCCTTTAGAAATGTGTATTCTGACCACGAACACAAATTATTCTAGGGTTAGGAGTGGTGTTGTGCTATTGCTGTATAAAGCAAAAGCTGCTAAAAGGGGAAAATGGTGATCAGATGGGTGCAATCCCAGAGTGTCCTGCTCTGTGCGAGGCTGCTGATCTACAGGCTTTCCAGAAACGGTCAGGGATTGTATTGGAAATGTGGATTCCGTGGCAGTGCATGGAAAGCAGGATAGTTTGGGAAACTCCCACTTATAAATACCTAACAAAACAACCACAGGCCAACCCAACCAAGCGCCCCTCACAGGACCTGTGTGTTAGCACCCGGGATTTTTCCCTCAAAAAATCAATTTTTGATCAATTTTTAACAATTTCTTAATTGGTTTATGACACAAAAATGTTATAAAGCAATTAGGAAGTTGTCTTATTGCCAGAAAATGCCATTCTTCTGTGCTTAAATGGTTAATTTGATCACAAAAACACTTCACCCCATTGCTGTTTCCAGCCTGTGGCTGGCACATGTATCAAAATTCCATGTGCAAAGACATCTCTGCCCACATGCTCTGAAAAAGCGTGCGATGAGGGGTGCTCACCCATCACTCATCACAGGGAGTGTCACTCACCAGTCAAAAGGGATTATTTGCAACATGGGTTGTAGAGAATGTAGGTGTCGAACTCGGAATAATCCGAAGGTATCGGTGGAATCGTCCTGCCCACCCCGGTGAGGGCTGGCTTTGTTCTGGTTTAGGCTGTGAAAATAACAGACGGACAAAGCAACACAACAGCAGGCCCATGTGGGACATGTCTGGCCTTGAAAATTTAATGAACTCTTGTCTCTAATTGCAGCCGTAACATCAATTAATACTGTTGTACGGTGCCTGACTTCTTAGGCTTACGTGGCTGTTGTAGTAACTTTTTTTCCTTTTTATTTCCTGGCTGGTGTCAGAATGGATACACCCCTCTGCACATCGCTGCCAAGAAGAACCAGATGCAGATAGCTACCACTCTGTTGAACTACGGGGCTGAGACCAACATTTTGACCAAGCAGGGAGTCACCCCACTCCATCTGGCCTCCCAGGAAGGTCACACTGACATGGTGACTTTGCTTTTGGAGAAGGGCTCCAACATCCACATGGCAACAAAGGTAACTCACAACTGCAAACAAAGTATCATGAGTGGGAGTATCCAGTGAGATGCAACGTTTGTGTCCGTGGGTGGGTTTAACTACCTGTGCCACTGACCTGAGTGCTCCAGTCTGAAATAATTCAGCACTCTCACCAGCAAAGGCTCTTTTCTGCATGTCTTTGTCCTTCAGCGATAAATGTAAAAATTTACATTCTCTGGTAAATAAGAAAACAACCGTATTACTGGAGTAGACTAACAAAAACTGCATGGGAGACCTTTCCAAAATTTTTTTTTTTTTAATGATTGTGCATGACAGCTTTTTTTTTTTTTTTTTTTTTTTAACAGAAAACAAGGTCACCAAAAAACCAAAAAACCAAAAAAAACCCCTCAAACCCAAACCATTACTGTAAATCTTCATGGGTCACTGGGTTTATCCAGGAATATCTACAAATCTGATTTATGCAGGTGAAAACCCTGCAGCTTTAGCTCATATAAGTTAGAATAGAAAGCTTAGGTATCTCCTTGTGTGGAGTTAATATATTCTGCTAATAGAAACAAAGTGATTTTCATTCCCTATACAAACTTTGTTCAGTGCCTTGTTCATGGGAAAGCATTGCACGTGATCACAGTGAGCTGTCAGTTAAAGGCTGCATCTTTTTCCCTGGCATTTGAATGGGATCTGTTTCTGGAGTTAATGTTTTCATCTAGTTCGTGCCTGCAGTTGTGAAGGTTCCCATTTCTGTCTGAGGAGTGGGAAGTGCATTTTATTAATGGGCTTCTCAGCTTCCCAAATCACGTTATTGCAGGAAATCTTGTGCATTCATGCCTGAAAGTTTTCCTCTATGGTTATGGTGATGTAATTGTTTTGGAGCTGTTTGTCAGCTGGAACAGGAACGACATTGACTCAACTTTGCTTAAAAACACCACCCATATTCAGAAGCTATAGTTAGGATCCGATCATGTTTTAAAGATGAGGAAGTGGGAAAGTCTAGATTTTTTCCTTACATGAAGTAAGTTTTTATTCTTACTTCTATCTGTTTGTTTACTTACTTGTTATATTCCATCTCCAGGCGGGACTGACATCCTTACACCTTGCAGCTCAAGAGGATAAAGTGAATGTAGCTGAAATACTCACCAAACATGGTGCAAACCAGGATGCTCAGACAAAGGTAAATCACAGAGTGGCTGCTGTCTCCAGCATGCCAAAGGGTGCTACCCTTGTCCAAGGAATGTTCCACTGAGCTTGCAGTTTTACTTCTTTGTTCTCCTCCTGTAGCTTGGTTATACACCTTTAATTGTGGCCTGTCACTATGGAAACATCAAAATGGTGAATTTTCTCCTCAAGCACGGAGCAAATGTCAATGCTAAAACAAAGGTAAAGAATTTTCCATTGCTTTTGCTCTTTATTCTGAACATGGCAACCCAGCACTCCCACATGACATATGTGCTTTTTCCCTTGGGAACTCTAACCATGGCACGGGAGGTGTCAACATATGGTAGCTGTAGTGGAATGCCCTCTGTCTGCTCCACCTCATGGTGTGGTGTTCAGGAAAGGAAAGCCAGATAACTCTATGTGTGTGAAAAAATGACACAGACAATCAGTTTCATTGGTTTTTCTTTTTCTTATTACTTGCAAACTAGCAAATGAAAGTTTGTTCCTGATCTCATTTCCACATGGTTTACACCACTGTCATACCACTGTGCTGCCAAACTAGCAAGTAACAATTCAGACACTTTGAGGGTGATGCCAGGCTCTCTCCAATATGCTGGGAGAAGAGTGGGAAGAGTTACTGCTGTTCAGTGTGTGGGTGGGATGGCTCTGGGAGCGGAAGCAGCTGTGGTAAGGGAATGTGGTTTACTCAGGGATAGTTTGGGATTTTCTGAGGGGAATCTGGCTGTGCTGAAATCTGACCAGATACGCTGAAATGGGATTGACTACTCATAGCCAAAGTCTGAACAAAGCCCACTGACTTCAACAGTTTCTCCAGGGATAAACTGGTGGGCACACCAGCTGAATAGGATGCATTTTGTAGCAAGAGCTGTGTGTCTTCTGAGAATACAAAGAGAGGATCTGGTGGCAGCAACAGTGTGTTGCATCCCAGAAATCACCACATTACCATTGTCAGAAAGAGAAGGTTAACTCAGGTACTGTAGGGCTCCAGCTTGGCTAAAGCTGACTTCAGATAATTGATGGCTGCTGGCTACTAGCTTCAAGCTGGGTGTCTTGGGACCAGCAGGAAGCAGCCCACTGATAGTATTTGTAAAATCCTGTCAAAGTCATGGCTTGCAGTCTGCTGGTCCCTCTGGTCTGCTCCCAGTCCCAGCTGGCACCTATGGGATGATTCATTTCTCAAAGTAACATGATTTTGTCACTGTGGTCACAGTGATAAAAACCAGCCAAGTAAATAAATAAAAGATTCTGGCCTATGGGGTCCCTCATGGGATCACCCAAAATCAATGGGCAGGACTCAGGGATTCCAAAAGGACAGGCAATGCCACTAGAAAAACAGCTGATGAGAATTAATAAAGCAGACACTAGCGGGATCCAAACTATAGCTGCCAAGACATTCAGCTGAGGTATTTGGAGGCTAACTTAAGGGACAGACAAAGTTGTGCCTCTTGCATAAAGTCTCTCTTTGTGTTTAAAGGGCCACTGGGACAAATTATGATTCCATTCACCCAGGTATTTTATTTATTTAGAATAGTTTCATTATAGTCATCAAGTTTGTATAAGGAAGCAGTTCTCCAAAATCTCACACCTAGGGACCACTAAAAATACTGGCAATCTGTCAGCTGGTGTTGTGGACTCAGTTTAAAGAATAAACCCTGGATTCAGGATAGGCATGTTAAAGAATGAATATCCCCTGTTGCAGCTTGGGCTTTCACTAGAGAAAGCCTGCACGATGCTTTGTGCAAGGAGCACAGGAATTCTGTTTTGGAAGGACTGTACAGTAAGCAGTAGCTCTTAGCAGTCCGTGCACTCATACCATCGATTTAAGAACAGTAACAGTTCTGAACTTTCATCGTCTAATTAACAGTGCAAAGCATTTCTGGCATCTATTTGCTTGCAGCAGAGATAACTCTCAGAGCACATTTTCAGAGCCTGCCCCAGGCTTTATGTAACGGTAGAGTGAGATCAACCCAGGGTTTTCTCCCGGTTTTTTCTCTGCCTCCTTTCAAAGCCAATTGTGAATAATTTTGTAAATCAATTGCCTGACTGGACTTACACAATACCATCTCAGATCAGGCAGCTTAAGCACACTTTGGTTACATTTCTATATTGTGTGACACGAGAACAAACCACTGGGGCGGATGAGTATCTTGAACTGAGCGTGCTTATTAAGGTAGACACTGTGTACAAGTTTCTGAGTGTAATTACAGCTTTGTCCTCCTTTTGGAGGCCAAGTGAAGCTAAAACTGATTGACATTTGTAATAGGTATATGTCGTTAGCCTTTCAAAAAGCAAATAGGCTTTAATCACTGCTGCTAAAAATGATGTGTTTTTTTAAATTGACTCAGATATTTTAAAAGCAAATCTTGGGCCCTCTGTTGAAAACTAGGATGTGAGAGGAAGAGGAATGTTCTCTGCCTCAGCTATGATTCCACACCCTCAGCATGCCCCTTTAACTTTGCTATTCCTCATTATTCCTTCCTCTGATTTAGAAAATGGGGGAGAAATGGCTTTTCATAGATTTCTTTTATTGTGAGAGAAATTATTTTTGAATAAGAATATTACCCTTCCTTTATATTTTCATTAATCTGGGGAAGGAGAATTATTATTACTGAAGATTTATCATTTTGGGGTCGATTGGTGTCATAATTTATGTTTGAAATATCTCAAAAGGAGCAGAAGAAAGCGAAGTGAAACGTGTGATCTAATGATCGGTTCTTGTTCTTTGTTTGCTTTTGCTGTCCCCGCCGTGGATTACAGAATGGGTACACCCCTCTTCACCAGGCTGCTCAGCAAGGTCACACTCACATCATCAACGTTCTGCTGCAGCACGGCGCCAAGCCCAACGCCATCACCACGGTAAGCCTGACGTGCCGCTGGGAACTTGTTTCCCTGGACAGTTCTTTTCTTTCCTTCCTTAGGGCTCAAGAGCTAGCCATTGCTTTGGTGAAAGTATTCCTCATACAGCTGGTTGTCATATGTGGAAATGTAATTTCCCCTGCTTCTCCTTATCCCCTTAAGGTAGTTCATATCTGACCTAACTGTGTGCTAAGCTAAAAGTGAGGCAGAGAAGCAGATTCCTGAGCTGCAGGATCGGGCTGGCCACAGCTGTCTGTGCCACGCTCGTTCAGTGTCCCTCTGCCTTAACAGTTCTCTCAGGAAATTGGTAACTCCAGAAATTCTCCATAAAAATCAAAGGCAGTTCAAAACTTACTGGTTTTGGCTTTTTTTTCAGACCCAAATTTCTGTCCCTCTATCCACTGAATTGGTTTCAGGTTCTTATTGGGCTCACCTCAGTGAAGTCAGTGAAGTTAATACCTCCTCAAAGACTGTCAATAACTCCTGGCACAACTCCTTTGCAGTCAGCCAGCCAGGAATGTGACTGTCCTTTTCCACGTTGATGTTGTTATTAGTCACCTCTAATTGGGGAATCATTAGAACACTGCCAGAACATCCAAAATTCCTGTCATTCCCTAGAGTGGATCAGTTTTCTCTATGCCTTTAATGTGCGTGCTTTAATCAGCATTGGCACTGTGTTTGGTCCTGGAACAATCACATGGAATAAGCTTGTGTGAAAGTTATCCAAAATTCCAGTGTGTGCACTGGATCATCACGTGAGAGACCACTGTGGTCAGCTTCTGGGGCTGTAGGTACTATTTGAGATGTTCATCTGAGGGTCTCTTGACTTGATTTCAGTCCTCACATTGGGGCTGTCATGCCCAGCTCCAACCCAAGTCCAAGCAGCCATAGGGATGTGTGTTTGCTGCAGAGTTGGCTGCTTCCTCAGATACTCGATCTGTCCTTGTCCACAGAGAGCAACCTCTGGCTTGAGATAAGAGAGAATTTCAACCTGAGACATCTGGCAGGGACATAGGGGAGTGGTGTATGAGCAGCTAATGCACAAGTGACAGTAACAGTCAAATTATTTGTGCTGTGAAGATGCTAATCTGTTCATTGTGTGCTTCTAATCCACAAACTCTGTGTTGCTTCGGGGTGGCTGAACTAAACGAGTACAGAAGAGTTTAAATTGTAGATAACTAGAGTTGTTGCTAAAGAAGAGAGAGCCCTCAGGCTGATAAACCCTGAACATGGTGCAGCAGGGTCACAGGAGAAATAATTTCTGTGCAAAGAGCGGTGCAGTGACAGTCCATGATTCCTCAGGAAGCCAGCATGTTTTCCCTTGTTTCAGTGCAAAATAGTGTGGAACGATTCTGTGTAGAACTCTTTACAAAGAACCACGGAGCACATCCCTTCCTCCCCTCCTCAAGCTCAGTGACACTGGGTCTGTGGCCTGTCAGTGTTCCAGGAGATGAGATGGGGATAAATAGACCTAAACTCTTGCTAAATTATTTTAGTGTCCATTTGATGAATGACATGTCCTTAAACTATGAACATTTAAACTGCAAATAAATGTATTTAAATGAAACTACACTCCTCACCCTTTTGTGATCTGTATTTGTTAAATCATTAACTTTTATTAACTCTTAATGGATATTTATATTTATATTTATATTTATATTTATATTTATATTTATATTTATATTTATATTTATATTTATATTTATATTTATATTTATATTTATATTTATATTTATATTTATGAAGGAATAGGGATATATGTGGACAACACAACTGTAATTTTGTATTCCCCAGATAATGAATTATAGCTGGTAAAGGTGTAACAGTTTCAACTGGGAGTGAAACTGTAAGAAGTTAAAATACTTTTTACTTTTTAGAAGAGTATTTCTGCAAAATAAACCCCAAACTTACGCAGACAAGACACGCTGTATAGTGAAACGTGAGCCCTGAAGGGTTAAACCATACAGCGCTGTAGTATTTGGAATTGCTGGCAGATGTAAGTGTGTTGTGTTACCATGGCAATTGGGGCTATAGTCTTAAAGAAGTTACAAAGGCAGAGTCAGATGTAACGGTAAAAAAGCCGTGATTTTCCTAGGCTGTGCCTTGTTTTGGATGGAAATGCTGGCTCATGCAGCGTGGAGAGTGATCTCATTGGTTCACATCACAATCCTCCCTCTCTCTCAGCGCACTCTCCCCCTCTCTCTTCCCTTCAGAATGGTAACACAGCCTTAGCCATCGCCAGGCGCCTGGGATACATCTCCGTGGTCGATACACTGAAGGTTGTAACGGAGGAGATCACCACCACCACAACTGTGAGTTGCACATGCATTCAAATGCGGCTCTTCTTTACTCAGAGTGTTGTCTTTCTGCTCTTCCCTCAGGCTCTCCGTGCATCTCTTTCCTTTTCTGTTTTGTTTGGGGAGTTTTAGCTTCCACCCCCGCCCCCCTCCCCCCGCCCTCCTTCCCTTTCTGTTGCATTTTTGCTACAGTTCTTTGAGTGTATCTTATAAGCATGTGCAAGTGTGTGCAAAGCAACAGGCTCCCCTGAGCTAGGGAACAAAATCTGTGTGCACACAGATGGAAAACAACAATTCAGAGTAGAATTTGTTTCTAGACCTGGATCTGAGCTGCAAACCCAAACTTTCCAGAAGTTTGTGCATCGTTGTTTAAATCCTGCCTTGCTTTCTGTTTCTCTTTTCACCTCTCGCTTCCCATCTGGCCTTACATCTCCACACTTTTGGCACCTCCTAAGGCTCAATCCTTGCACCATCTCTACGTTTGGGCTGCACTAGCCATGGCCTGGAGCCAAGCCTAATGATGCTCACTGGATGGTTATGAATCACATCCATCATATTTTTACTCAAGTCACTTCCAGTTCAAACAGATCCTATTTTTTCCAAAATGCAGAGGAATCTTTCCTTGTGGGCTCAGTCCTTTCAGTGCTCCACAGTCTTGGAGTCTGTATTTTGACATCAGGGTTTGGGAACGGTGTGCGATGAACATCAGCAAGGTGGTACTGCAGCTTTAAGCCAGGAAAAGCTTATCCATTTGGACACCCTGAGAGGAGATGAAGGTTTTCCCTTCTTCCACTTTTACCTCCCATGTACAAATGTTATAGCAGGTAGGAATGGAGAACATTAGAAACAGTGCATAGTTTAAGAAATTAGATTTAATTTAGATCTTGGTTACTGCATTTATCTTGAAACACTGCTCTGAAGTCATCCTTGTAATTATTATTATTATTATTATTTTTTTTTTTTTAATACAAAATTAGTGGTCTAGAAACCCCATCAGCTCTAGATGACATTTAGGAGCTCAGAGCTGTAAAAATCCGTGGATTACTAAAAAGATGCCACTGGTCAGTCATGGAGGGGATTAGAAGAGAAGTCCAAAAATCTCTTGTAAAGAAATGGGAAAATTATTTTGATTTTGTTGCATGCTGACAGAAAGTCCCATTTAGTATGAACCAAGGAAGATGCAATAAAGATAACATGGCATAAGGTTACAAATAGGATGAGTTATAATTTATTAATGACCTGCAAACATCAGGCTGAGTCAGGTTTGGAGAATGAATTCCAGCGTAATTCCAGAAGTCTCTTAATAAAGTCTGTGTGTCTCTGTTGTTATTACTTCATGTTCTTGTTTAATTATATAGTGCATCACACATGTACGTGCATAAACACATATGTATCTAATCACAAGTTCAGGAAAATAAAACCTTAGAAAATTTTTTGTAGAAACTTTAGTTCTTATATTTTTAAGCTCCAGAAGACATCTTTGTCACATTTTCTGTGCTGTGTCCTGGCAAGGGTTTTTCATTTATTGTTTGATAAAAGCAGCAACTTCCTTTCTCATTTCCACTGTGTTTCAGTGTGCAGCCTTGGACCTTGTCTCATATAAGTGTTAGGTCTTTGAAATTGTAGGAATTGTACTACGAAAAGACACATGTGAGTTATTTACTTGGATAAGTATTTCTTTAAACATTGAGGATTAATGTGTTTTTTCTACCAGATACCTGGGGTTTAGGACTGAATCAAGTGCTGAAACTTACTTGCAGAGTTGACCTTTAGTGCTCCCACATAAGAGAAATCTGAAATCTTGATCTGTGTCTGCATACTTTAAAAGTCAGGTGGGAGCCCTCCATAAACTCATCAGATTCTCCAGCTACGAACTCATCTAACCCTTGTACTTTAGGGATGTATGGAATGGTGGTGTTTGTCAGGGGGATGTTGATTAAACATAATTTCGAACAAGTCCTGCAAAGGAGGGCTAAGTGGCAGGTGCTCCCTGTGGTCAGGTTCTCCAGATGGTGAGGCTGGTGCTGCCAGACCTGAGAGCAGCACTGAGCCCTGAGAGAAGGTGCTGTCACCATAGCTACCTCATTCTCTGAGCTGGGCTGAGCACTGCGCCGAGGATGTCACACAGCCCGATGCGTGATTGATATGCAAGTCACTGCCACTCGAGATGAGGAAAAGGTCCCCAGTGCCAAAGCCTTTCTTTGCTGTAGCTTGGAACAAATCTTCCTCTTACTTGCATTAGTGCTGTTATTAGTGGAGCCACATGAATATACAGTAATAGAGTGAATAAAGTGCACTTTTTTTTGCTGGCCGATTAGAGAGCAATAGGAAATGCGAATAAACTGGACTTTCAGAGGTTTGCTATGCATTTAAGTTTGGGGCCATTCATACAAACAAGCATAGCCTTCCTGTGGATGGATGAATATGCAATGGGCTTTCAGATTGTTTGCAGTATGCTGCTGTGAGTCAGTAATTGGTGAAAGCACATATAGGTTGACATACCTGAATTATATATTGGAATTACTCTATGTCACTCAATGAAAATGTGTTCTTACAATGAAAGGCTCAGATACAGAAGCCTTAAGTAAACTCCATCATGGAATTCTCAGTAGCACTAAACTTAGGGCTTTGAGAAATAAGCACTGAGCAATTTTACATGTGGGCCATTCATGGGGGCTGGATATGGATTTTAAATGTTGAGAGTATTTGATGTGCCTATCAATTAAAAAAAAAGTAATATCACACTAGTAGTTCCTTTAAAAGCATTAATTCCCTACAGAAATAGTTGGGATTAGAATTAATGTAGAATTAATGATTCTTGCTGAGTTCAGTGTTTCAAAGATGGCATTGAAGATTTTCTGTTCTGTAATGTGCACGTGCGCATACACTCTTTTGATTCTCTTTTCTGAGTTTTGTTTCAATTGTTAAATTATGAAGTAATTTTTTTCTTACTGATGGGAAAGCCAGGAAGTCAATAAAGTATCCTTCTTTCCCCATAAATAGATAATAATATATGCAAGCCTTAGAGACCAGGCTGTTTTTATATGGGGGCCTGTAAAAACCTAAGTAACGAATAAATGGATTAGGGTTATAACCTATATAGGGTTATATCGATTGTCCATAAACCTGGTTACTGGGCTGATAGAAGGGTGGACAGTGATCCCCTCTACCTGCAGCTTGTGCTTTAACTTAGCTGGTTGCTCAATTTGTTTGTTAACTCTGGTGTTGAAGAGACAAAGTCAGCGCCACCTGAATGATAGCACCTCCCCATCTGTCATTGCTGGCCTTGTCACCCCACTGCTGCCTGACATTTCTATCCCAGGAAAGCCATGGGAATATGGGACGAAAGTCAGTCCTGGTGGTAGGGGCATTCAGCAAGTATAAACTAATTTGCAACCCTGAACATGTGTTCTGCTGCAACAGAAATAATTAGTTGTTTTTACTCATGGGGGAGAGTGAATTTAGGAGCCTAATTGGGATTGCCAGTTGTGGCAAAGGGCATTGTTCTTTCCCTGTACCTCAGGAGGGTAAACTGGAACTGCTGTCAGAGTTAAATAGATTTCAGAAACATAAAGCAGACTTTTAAAACTAATTTCCAAAGTAATTACTTGACTGGTAACTTAGTTATTTATGAAAGTGCAGTATTTTACAATAAGCAAGAATGCTGGCTTTTTCAGTTTGTGAGAAACAGAGAAGTACGTAACAGGATCAGGAAATAATTACTAAGTTTTGTGCAACAAAAGCTGCTATTGACTTCACTGCTTGATATCAGCGGGCATTTTCCCAAAAGAATATTGCATAAGGGACTCGGGATTTGGCTGATTTAACGATCCCTCCCATGAAAGGCTTTCACTCCTTTGCATGCCGTGTTCATGTATGCACGACGGACGGTATCAGCAGCAGGGAGTGAGCACCGCCTCAGAGAGGGTTTCTCAGGGGAGGCACGTGGCCTCCTGGCACTGCTCTCCATGCCAGAGCGACACCTGTGCTCCCACACATCCTAAAGGGCCGTGTGCTGGCCGTCCTCCGCAGCTCCGCAGCTCGGCTGGGAGGGGCCAGGGAAATTGGTACTTCTTGGCTCTGACCGAGGCACTTCTGATCACTGCTTCTTTTGAAGCCCTTGGCATTTCCCCCCCGTATTATAACATGCTGAAGAGTTCCCTGCAGGCAACTTTTTCACATCTTGCACTTCCTACAGATTCTCTCGTTATGTTCTTCATCTCCTTCTCCAGTGTGAATCTGAATGCTTAAAGGATGTCCCCATTCTGAATTCACCACCCCTGAACATCTTTTGTTTCCTCCCAGAAGTAATTTATGATGATAAAATTATATTAAAAAAAAAGAAACAACAAATGTCCAGTGCTTTCCTCCTCTGTGCTCTCATGTTTAACCAGAATCCTCCCACTATTCCTCAGTCCATACGTGCCTTGATTCACAATATTTTGAGCTTTTAGGTGCACAAGTGTTTCAGCATCTTTAAACAATTTTTTTTTTCCTCTGATATCTGTGTGCTTAGGGGGAATAGACATGATTTATGAAAAGGATATAATTAATATGCACTGTAGCCACCTTTTTCTGAAGAGGGGGAAGAAATGTTTCAAGTGATCTGTGTAAATCCTCCACATCTTTTTTTAGTTTAGGAATTTCACATCATTCATAACTTCATTTCCAAATGCTTTACAATTTAATAATTTCCATATGACCCATACAACTTTCTGAAGCTCTTTTGTAGACATTACCTAATTTGTTTTAAAACCATCTTGGAAACATTGAGCTGAATTGTTCTACATGCACTATTTTAAAATAAATTTTATTTCTCTGACCAGCTCATTATCTTATGTTTTTTTTACTTTTCTGCCAGAAGAAATGTTACCTTATGCAGCACTGAGAATAGGAGCTTCTGGAATAAAGATGAAAAAGAAAGTTAGGGCAAGGGGAAACACAACATGAAATGCCTCAGCACATCCCACTGCTGTCTGTTGAAAATACCCTGCTGTAAGCTTTGCTCCTCTGACTGATTCTGTCTTTGCAGACTGTAACAGAGAAGCACAAGCTAAATGTACCTGAGACAATGACTGAGGTCCTGGACGTGTCAGATGAAGAAGGTGAGTGACTTTGCTAAATCCCTCTTCCATGTCACCTATGTAACCACTTAGATAGGCTCAAGAAGCTGCTTGACTACTCTGACATCTTCATTTTGCTGTGCTTGTAATGAAGTTCTTTTTTTGATGATGTAATCTTTATGGTATTTGTATAAAGATGCCAAAATTTGAAATAAAGCAAAATCCTGAACCCCTACATCTTTTCCAGAAAAAGCTTATCTGAGCCAAATTGACAAATGAGACCATTTCCCAACTGCAAGCTTTAAAATTTCACTGTAGGGCTGTCCCAATGTTGGCTTTGACCCTCCCATAAATAAGAATCTGAGCACTACATTTTTTGGATCTGTGCCACCTGTATCGGATACAAATATCCAGGAATTTTGCCTAATTGGAAACATTTGTGTAAGAAGATGCATAAGGTGGGAGATGAGGAGAGCCCCTTGAGGGAGCTTTTGGCAGAGGGGGGCTCAAGGATACACATGGTGTGATACAAAGTAGCAACACGCTGATGAGTTCGGACTTGGGTTTCAGAGGCCTTTGCCGTAGAGACAGGAGATGTGTTGCATCACTTAGCTCCCTCCCAAGGAAATTTTTCTGACCTTCCGGGAGGAACGATAAAGTATTACACTTTTATACAGCTCAGTATTGCAGAAATTGCCTAGACCCATCCTTTTCTAAGCATTCACAAGTGACTTCTTAGAAATTTCAGTCACAGCAGTACTAATAAATAAAAACACGTTTGGAAGAATTTTCTATGTTCCTTTTTACACTTGGCAATGTTAATATTACAATATCCTATGTGTGCCATTTTATGGTGTTTGTTATTATTTCATGCAAATCATTTGTAGAGTGAATAGTTTCCAGGATGCCCCGGGAATTTGGGAAGTCAGGTTATAGGGTTGGTACTTTTCTTTTACAAAGAACACAGATGCCCTTGTGGTTCTAAATGGTGCATGGAGTTAATGGCATTCATTAATTACGAGTGCTTGTATTGCTTTTAGAAATGGGATTTATGCTGATAAATTAGTACACTCTTGAGAAAATATGATGCTTTAGGCTCCAGATGCAACTTCTTGTTTTAAAATGCAAAAGCAAACAAGTGTGACTCAAAATCAATTATTTTCTGCTGCATCATGACCAGTGAAATTATTTGCTACTTTGCCTCTGATTAAGAAACATTCAACTGCTTGTGTAATTATTATGTTGAATTGCCTTTAAATCGCTTGTCGCCTTTTGTTCACCTTGTTTAGTTTTCTCCTGGTCCTTTGACCTACCATTGAATCATCTTTAAATCCACAAAGCCTAAATGTGTTCCTGCTTCTAGAGGATTAATCCAGGGTGTGCCTTTTTCTTAAACCAATTTGTGTGTCGTACAGCCTTTAAACACTCTGATGAGGAACCCTTCAGTGATGGGGAAGTGTATAGTGGCACGGGTGCCGTTAGCAGGAGTTCGTGGAGTAAGACCTACAGACTTTCTCTTTTTGTTTAACTCGGACTAGTTTATTTTTGGTGTTGAAACAACACGTTTGCATAATTTGGGTACCTAACAGTGCTTCTCTCTGATACTTTTGAAGTGTGGCTGAGTGTGTGTTTCCTGAAAGGTGGGAGGAAGAAGGGAAGCCAGAAAATCTCAGATTTATTACCTATATCTTGAGGGTGTTGGCAGAACCTGAGGACGCTGTCCCGCATGACTAATGATCTCCTGTGCTTTGAATTAACACTCGCTGCAAGAACTCCTAACGTGGATGGTGCTTGTCGCAGTAACTTAAAATATCTGGGGACAGGAGCGCTGCAGAACTTGTTTAATGGAGAGGATGAAACTTTTAGTGGTGGTGGAGCTCCATAAGAGGTTAGCAGCAAAGTTTCTGTGATTTTATGTTCTTTCAACTGACACAATATGTCTCAAAATAAATCAATGTGCTCCTGCAAACCTGCCAGCTGTATTTATATAATTATCAAGTTGGACACAAGAGTACTTGAGCAAAGTATTTCAGGTCCCATTGTGTAGCGTGCTCATCACTGATGATAAGCATTTTGTGTTTTGCTTGGAAGATAGTTATATTGCACAGTTGTACGCTGTCATGTTGTCAATATAGTATTCATATTCCTAGAACAAAATTCACATCCAGTCTTAGCAGTATAAAATAAAAGACAAATGTCTATCAGATAGCTCAGCTTGGTGTGGAAGGTCCTGCTCTCTGTAGCCTATTTTAAAATATCTCAAATGGACCGAGAGTCCCACTAATTCTTCTTCAATTTTCTTGCGGCATTTTTGTGTTTATCCACTGAATTATTATTCAGAATTCTTTAATTTTTATGTTACCACAAAACCAAATATTCCTTTTGAACAGAATCACATTATGTTTTTTTATTTTAAATGGCATTTAATCCCTGTTCATGGGGATTGCACTACAGGCTCCCATAGGCAAAGATGTTAAGCGACGTGGTTTGTGCAATGTGTACCTCTGCCAGCAGAAATATTCGGTGTGGGTAAAGTTGCACTGAAAACCCTGTACGTTTTTATTGTTGTATCTGCCTTGGCTGTATTGCTGCAGAGTTCAGTTGCCTTAAAGCTGTCACCACAAAAGAAGCATTTTGCTGCTTAGGGATCCTTAGAGCAATAAAGGGAAATTACTGCAAAGCATCTTCTGAAATATATTTTAGTGATATCTGCAGAATTGGTGAAGTTAAGCACAAGCAAATATTTTTGTTAGAGCTGAATCTGTGTAGACACACAGGAAAATCTAGAAAAGGCAGGAACCTGGTTACTTTCTTATTTTCCCGTATATTAATATGCTCCTCTGTATTCATTCCATGCCTCACTTTTGTGGCCAAAGAGCTGCACAAACCAACAGTGGTTTATCTTTGGAGACTCCCATGGGAGATAGTGCAGTAAGTGTACTGCTGTAGAGAGAATACAACCAGTAAAGCAGGGTGTTCAAGAGCCCTTACTTGTTTCCCTTTGAGCCTCCTCATCACCAGTTAATGTTCAAAAGTTGTAGTTTCGTTGTCTGCCTGAGATCAAGTTCTGGCTAATGCTGTAGTTGTCAAGTTCTAATCACGCTACCCCACATCCTGCATTATGGCAGCGCAAAAGTTTCACCATGTAATCACCCAGCCCAGAGAACTGATCTGTCTGAAAATCAGTATCTTTGTTTGTCCTGATGAGTTAGTTTCCAGCCAGAAAATAACTTTTGCAGGCAGAAGGGAACAGAAAGGCTGAAGCAGAGGGTGAAACACCACTGTCAGGAGCAGCGTGGCCTGTGATGGCAACCAGGAAAATTGACTCACACCAAACTGTAATTAGTGCTGACACTGCAATTGCAGAGATGGGATGGACAAAGGTTGTCATGTGCAAAGAGTTCACAGACAAGTTGTTGTATCTGTGAGCTACTGCATTGAAGTGACCTTGGATTCTAGGAAGCAGTTCCCAGCTGATCCTACATCTGGCTGCATCAGAGTTCTGATTAGAAAAACGCCCACAGTACTTAAATACAACAATGAATTTCCTGAGTGCCCCCACACATGGCCTTGGGGTAGCTTATGCTGCTGCGTATGTGTGAAAAGTGAACAGCTAAGTCTGGGAAGAATCCACTGCTGTTGTCCATGCACATAATTCTTTTGAAGAAGCACCTGAATTAGTGGGAAAATTTGATTTCCTTAATTAAACCTGGAAGTTAAAGTTGCAGCCAGGAATAATAGACTTTTGTTGCTCTTGCTGGACATTAAAACCCAGTAAATTTAGAATAGCAGCTCTGAGTAAATTCATACTCTAAATAAAGCACTTTGTATCCAGTAGTATAAAATGTAGCCACCAGATGCTGATTTACAGAAGTAAATCTTGGGTGGCTTAGGGATATAGGGGTAGTTTGTTATTTTATTGTTTCTTACCTAGATCCAACGTAGCAACTTCCTAAATACCACAGTAAACCACCTGTCAAGAGCTGCAATTCTTTTTGCAACAAGTTAATATGCAAGAAAACAAAATCAAGGTGTCTCTGCCTCCCCAGAGGTTCTTTGAGAGTAGAAGTGCACTTTTTTGTTTTTGAGATTTGCGTCACCTTCTGCCATTCTATGAGTGCTGCCCTGACATCCCACTAGCTGACATGATGATTCATTTTAAGTCATGTATCAATATCTGAAACTACACGTGAAACCCCACTTTCCTGGCTGGCTATAAATAAATAAAGTGTTGGCCAAGCTGCAATCCAGGGAAGCTTCTAGTGGGCCACTAAATAGAGGATTGATTTAGGGAAGGGAAGGTGTCCAAACAAAGTGTCAGATAAACCCTGCAGTTATGAAATATATATTTCATAAAAATTGTTGTTGCCATAGTTGTCCTTTCTCCATCTGCAGTGCTTCTGTGGTGAGTTTTAGGCTGATCTTCACGCTGCAGAGAAAATGATAATTTTGGCAAACCCATATAACTGTATCTGGCTTTAAAAACATCTATTAAAGCAATTTCTGGCAGCTTGACACAGTCCCCTTTATTATTTTATTTTAAATTTGTCTCTGTGTTTTCTCTATGTTTTGTAAGAAACAATTCCAGAGCAATTCTTGCACAGAAGTTGTATTTTGCAATTTTGCAAATTCATAGATGACCACTGCAAACCACGGAGCATCAATGTCAAGGGTTGTATTTGTCACAAAGTGGTTAGTAAGTGGTGGAAATGTTCCTGGCACTGATTTGATGGGGAAGAAGACGACAGACGGGTTGTTTCTGGCATGATGAAAAAGGGCAGTTCCTGTGTCACCACAAAGCGACCATCTGGTGAGATCTGCCATGTCAGGAAGCCCTTGGTCAGCTGAAGATGCAGTCATTTGGAGTTAAATACCTACTTTTTCTCTCCATGTGCTAGGAGGCACTGCGTGTTTGGGGCATTCATTTCAGGAAGGGAAGGTGGGAGGGCACAGGGGCTGAGGGGGGTTCCCTCAGTCCTCTCCTCTGTTGTGAGATATCTGCGTGGTCTGGTTGCTGTTTGCAGATGTCCCATCACATCAAACACTGCCACTTAACGCCGCTATTGACAACTCTCAGATGAGAGGCCAAAGCTGAAATCAGAGTAGACTTTGGATTTTTTTTTTTTTTTTTAAAGTTTGTGGGTGTGATGAAAGTGGTAAAGATTTTGCCTTTGTTTCTATTATAAATGGAATGCCTGGTGTGATCATAATTATCTAGTTTATTTGAAATACGGCTTTAAATTCCTTTTAGTGTTTGATTAACAGCATCGCCTTAACATCTTCCAAGTTTTCACTAAGCCCTGTGCTTTTTAATGTGAAATTCCCAGGAAACAGGAGGCATCATCTGTCAGAAGACAGGAAATATGAAATGATTAAATGCATTTTATTGTTTTCTGTGAAACTGTGCCCAGTTTCTCTCTCTTAATGTGGGCAGATGGAATTTTCAAGAGTTTTTATTGTTATACCGAAAAGATTCAAGACTCATTTTTACGTATCATATTTGTGTATACATAAAAATCTTAACCCTCCCCCCCAAGTTTGCTTAGATTTAGATGACAAATAATAAATTATTTCCTAGCTGAAATTTCAAGCTAGAAAAAATAGCTTCATTTGCTTTGTGAAAACAAGTATCAAGATGAGCTTCGGTTTGCCCACACAGCCTAGAAAATGAGAAGGCTTGAAGCTCTTGGTGGCCTGGGGTCATGTTGTGTGGCTCTGTGGGTCACACCAAGCCGCTGGCAGGCTCACACTGCAGTGATTCACAAGCGGGAAAATGACTGAAATATCGAGGCAGAAACTGTGGAGAGGAAGTGTCTTGCAAGTGGGAATGAAAAGAAACATCTACATGTTGCTTGGCAATGGAATCTGTTTTGTTAGTCTGCTGGGGAAAAGCAAACTGTGACTTCATATAGACAGAATTTCCTGGGGAAAAGAATTCTGGACCTAAAAAAAAAAGGGATTCAATTTCATTATTCAGAGTATATGCATAAAGGTTACTATGTCAGATAAGAAATTATCATTTAAGCTGGGATTCATTATGAATTACGATCATTCCCATCTATGCAAGTGAGCTTATTTCCAGTTTCTGGATGTTGCCATGCTCTAGAAATATGAATATTGTTGCTGATCACAGAAAGGTGTTGGAATACGGGTGACAGAGCCTTGTGTGATGTGGAGTTCAGACAATAGAGAGTTTAAATTAGCCTTTGCAACCATAAGGCCACAAAAAGCATGTTTTCATCTGAAAACACGTAGATTACAGTCAAATAAGTGGTGATATTTACCTATAAATTGTCAGGCTGGGATACAGCATAGCTATGTCCAGAAGGCTAAAATGAATTAAAGAACAGAAGGACCATGCTTTAAGCATAGCGAAGAAATGAGCTCCTTGCCAGTGTGCGCAACAGCAAAAAATGTATGAAATCTAATCAATTAATCACCTTGATTTTAATTTTATTTTTCAAAATACCTTGCTTGATGTGCCAATTTGATTAAATACATTAATTGCTTGTGGTTTGCAGTGTTTCCTGAGTGGAAAATGTCGTCCTGTTTGTTGCACCATCGAGCTGTTAGATCCTGAGGTGCCAATGGAATCAAACTCCTGTGTGTGCTTATCCCTTGTGTGATTGATTTGCAGGTGATGACACAATGACAGGAGATGGAGGGGAGTACCTTAGGCCAGAAGACCTCCGGGAGCTGGGAGATGACTCCTTGCCAAGCAGCCAGTTCTTAGATGGAATGAACTACCTGAGGTACAGCTTGGAAGGAGGACGCTCGGACAGGTATTTGCCCGGATACATAACTTTCCTCATGATACTTCTGCACTCGTATTGCTCTAAGTGTGTGACGTCCCTTTGCAGGGCCTCTCTGCTTGGGGTGCACTGGTCAGCTCTTGTTGGCATGGTGCGTCAGCGTGGCAGTCACCACTCTGCAGGAGGAAGGTGTGGTCACCCTCCTCTCCTGCTGCCATGGGTCAGGGATGGGTGGACAGGGGCTTTGAGTGTCAGGTGAGCTGGCTTTTTGGAGTGGCTTGCTGGCTCAAGATATCAGGAGAGGAGCAATGGACTAGGTCTTTCTGCACTGGACTGGCAGCGTGTGTATTGTCTGCAAGCACATTCACTCTTTCTTTCCAAATTAGCAGGAAAGAGAATAGTTGTCCTTCTTCTGACACAACTATAGTAATAACAATAATAAAATAGAAAATTAGTGTGTTCAGTCCAGACAATGTACTGATTTGCTTATATCTGACAAGTTGAACTTGCCTAGATGTCTTTTGTCTTTGTGGAATAATAATGCCTGTAACTTAGACTTTTTTGTTTGTTTGTTTTTTGCTAGTGTCATAATAGTCTTTAAAAATTATGGGGTTCCTTTCCCAAAAGGAAAGCCTTCATTAGTGAGCATAAGTGTAGGCTCAAACTGGCAGATTGACTCCCACAGTTCTAGTTCAGAATAGGCGCCCAGGCATTCCCAGGTGTAATCAGCACTTTCTCCAGACTCACTGCCTTTAGAACGGGGGTACATTAAGAGATTAAAAGAAAAAAAGTTGAAACCTTGGCAACAGAATTTTGAAGCTACTTCATTTTCCAGTCTTGGTTGTTATTCTGGCAGCATTTCTGAAGCTCTGTGGAATCATTAGGATCCATTCTGTTTACTTGAATAGGCTGGGAATTTCTTCTGGAACAAAAGATGTCAGGAAACAGTTTGGTTTGCCTCACAGCATGTGTAAATCAAATCATTCAGGTCCTGCAAGCCTGAAGTCTCTGGTGGTTTTTAGACAGTGAGTCCACTGAAAACAAAGTGACTGTGTGGCTTTTTAACTCTCAGAGGAAGTTTGTGAACTATATCAGAATGCCTAAAATCAAAACCTTTTATTCTTTCAATGGTAGCAAAGTTTGCGAGTTTTTTAGGTTTTAAGATGTTGTATAGAAATGGTTGTGCAGGCAAGAGTTAAGTCAGTGTAAGTTAAGCTCCCATATAGAATATTTTAGCTTTTAAATCTTGTCAGTGGGTTTCAGTAGATTCTTCCTGATATGTCACTGATATGGTTTATTTTGTATTGTATGAAAATTATTTCAAATCCTGTATCAAGCAAAATTATACTGAAATGCAGCAAAATTCTAAAGGGAGAAATAATGACAGATGACATCTTTCTAACTACATGGTCTCATTTTCTGTCACCTTTAGGTTACTGATTTTAAGAATTTTCACAGAGACTGCTTCAGCTGTTTTGCATTTTCTTTTAATGTGATTTTCATTGCATTATAATGACTTTGGTTTTTCAGGAAACTCAGTAAAGCAAGATAGTATTAGTAGTCTAGACTCATGTAATCTTACGCATTAAAAAATTTGATTTAAAAACATGTATTTTTAATTTTTAATCATCTTCCCTATTTATTTTATTTCTCTTTCCCCTTCATATTTCTTTTCCATATGCTTTCACTAGCATCATGCCCAGGTAGGTATTACATGGCATGAACACCTGTGGTCTCTATCTCCTCCTATGGCACCTGTCTCTGTTCATCCACTTTGGAGGCCTGCTGTATGCAGAAATTTGAATTGGAGAACCAAAGGAACGATGCTGCTGTTGAAAAACATTTTTGAGGTTGATTTATACAGTTGTCAGTGACCCCAGGGTTTTTTCTCAGCTTCTGAAAGAACATATGTAAATATACACTTACATGTAAACAAGATGTTCAACCAAACGAGAGCTCGTTAGGTCCCTCTAGGCTGGGAAGTGGGTGTGCACTGCAAGTCCCTCAGTCAAGCAGATTAGAAACTTGGCGTGGGGATGCTGGTCCTACTTTCTGGATACCACCAGGGCCCTGTACAGGGCTTAGAGTTGGGCAATATGTGCCTGTGCACACAGGCAAGATGCACTCTTAGGTTCAGGAGCTTTGCAGCATTTCTGGGTTCCACAGTTCTGTCTCTTGAGTGCTATTGGTCCCACAACCCTTCAGACTTCAGATTTATCAACCCCATTTGAGAAGAATCTGCGTTTAAATGCTGGTCTTGTGTCTGATTTAGGTAGGCTTTTTTATATTTAGTAGAATTCCGGAATACTTATATGACAATAATAGACAGTAAATCCCGTGTTCAGTCTGTAAGGAGACTGTCATTTCAATCAGCACCTTTATTCCTAAGCCTGAGCAGCACAGATCGTTTAACTCCTGGTTTTCTCTTGATTGAGCTGGTCCAACACACAGATGGGGCAGTGCCATCCAAGCACTACTTTGGAAATTGAGTGTAGCAGGGAATTTAAACCTGAACCTACATGTAGATCTCAGTCATGAGTGTGCCTACCCTGTCTGCAGGTAAAGCCAATCTCACTGATGTATTTATTAGAGCTTATGTACAAGTCCTACACGGTGAATAGCGCTGGGCTACTCGTAGTGGTGGTAGTAGCAGTGAGAATGGACAGAATCATCATAGGGATAACCAGCCAAATGCAGTTCAGACTCCCTTTCATTTGGTATCTATCCAGGACGTGGTGTTAGCTGAATAGCAGAACCTACAACTTGGATGGTGACTCTCTCACGAGCATTGCATGGCTCAGCAAAATGGTTCTGGAAGTGTCAAACATGGAAATGAACACAGGATAATGATGGCAAATGGGGTCTGCTACTGAGGCTCATTCCTCAACCAAAGCAAAAATGTTCATTTTTGGTTTGCCTTTTTCTCAAGGCATTCTGAAGGCTGATGGTTGCTTTGCTTCTGGTTTTGTACAATCCACCTGGGATGCTGAACAGGCCACTGGTATAAGCTAATGATCAACAGCACTGATTATTCTTCAATGTCATATATTTCTAATAAAAATAAGATAACCATTTGCCTCTATAAATGGATCAAAAAAGTAGTGAGTGAATATAACTATTGTTTAAAAAGGCTGTGGTCTGAATCAGATGGTATTTGATATGCACTTAATGCATGTCTGTAATGAACCCATGACTTTTATTGCTAACTGCTGAAAATGAATTAGCCCTTAAAACTCTGTGGATCTGGATAAACGGCCTATTGTTCTGATCCAGCGTGTTAATCATTATGAACACTACTCATGGATGTGTAAGCCAGGAACACAAAACTGCTTCCTTCAGTTAGAGGTGCGATACTCCTCAAGGTCTACATCAACATCGCAGAGTGCACGCACAACATCTGAAGGTGGATGATCTGGTCTTAAAAATCAGTGTTGTCATGCTGCACCTAGTGAATATCAAAAGGACAAAACTTGTGCTTTTTGGTAGCAGAAACCCCATTTACCTCAATATGTCCTTCTGTGGTGTCTTATTTGTCTATTTTTATTTTTTTTTTCTGCTTTTTGCTGGTGGATACTGCAGCTACATTCTGAGCCAGTGCTTGGAAGCAGCTTATTTACTGCCTTGCAGCTCTCATTGCTACAGCAACCAGTGCTCTGTAGAGCTGTGTACACTTACAGAGAGATCAATGCTCACACCGGGGCTGTCTCCCTGCAGCTGCTGCTGGGATTCAGAGGAAGATTCTGTTTTACACAGGAGCTTGTGGCTGGCCAGACTTCACTTTGCTGTGTGTACCTTCCAGGGGACAATGTCAGGCTTACGGATTTACAGTTTAGGGGGAGAGAGTAGGCCTTAATAAAGCTTCAGGTGGTACCATCCTGGTTTTCCATAGCATTTCACTTGTGTGATGCAGCAGAGAAGTTCTCCAAAGAGCCTTAACAGAAATGAATGGTCTTTGTTATAAGGAAACCATCATGCCACAAAGCCAAATCTGAATAAAAAATAAACTGTCATCTAGATTAATCTCTAGGTTCTGCGTTTGGAAGCAAATAGGTCAGTGCAAAGGCTTTGTGGCCCGTGGTCACACAGGTGGCACAACACAGATGTGTAAAACTGTGTTTCCCCTGACTGTGCTCTGCTGCCCCTGGAAGCTGCATGGTGTTGCTAATAGCACGCTTTTCTCATTCTCCCACTCGATCTGTCATGACACCTTTGCAACATCCTGTGTGCTGCTGATGCATTGCTCTGGCATCCTACCAACCTCCCAGCCTGCGGTCCTTCAGTTCCGACAGGTCCCACACGCTGAGCCACGCCTCCTACCTGCGTGACAGCGCCATGATCGACGACACCGTGGTGGTCCCCAGCCAGCAGGTGAGCAAACCTCTCAATGCCCCTTCTTGGCTGCAGAGATCAGGAAACAGGGAAAGGTCGCACTGCAAATTGTTCTGGTGACACTATGTGGTGTACGCTGCGTGGTTCGTTTGAATACATATCTATTTTCTAGGTGTATGTAATGGCATACTGTGCTGTGCAGTATTGAACTCTATTCCAAAATAAATGGATAAGCTGTGTGAACATAGCACAGGGAGTGTGTTCCTAATGTTCTCCATTTTAACTGATGTTTGAGTGTTGCCAGTACACATCATGCTATGCATTCAGGGGATGTAATGAACTCATAGCCATTGTCCTAAAAGATACTGTCTTGAAACATGGTTGTCGTTTTTTTAAAAGAGATGAAGGAAATGCCTTCTCAGTTAAATCATAGCATTCATTTCACTGAGACCACTAACATAGGATTACCTTAGGGGAATACAAAATGCTACAATAAGGGTTTCTAGTATCTTAATGCTATTAGTACTCCATTTGTTAAAAGAAAATGTTTAAATGCTTTAGGCATTACTGTGGCAAATACATCTTATTTTTGTTCATCAATTGATTTCATTGTAGTAAAATGGAGTTATTTTGCTTCCCAAGGTAACAACTCTGGCCAAAGAGGCTGAAAGGAATTCATATCGCTTAAGCTTGGGCCCTGAAATCTTGGACAATGTGGCTCTTTCTTCCAGCCCTATTCATTCAGGGTGAGTGTATCAATTAGCATTACATTACAAAGTGAGAAACAGAGTACCTGCAGTGACACGAGCTTCAGCTAATGCTTAACTAGGAGCTGTATTTTAATTAATTGCCTCCTGGAACTGCTGATAAATTGTTGTGATCTTTCTAAGCTCTGACAACCAAGCAAGCCTGAGTACCAAGACTGTTCACTGAAATCACTACAAGTCACTGAGCCTTCAGTCAAGTTCAAGGGGAATCAATGTGATAAATGTGATATGTGATAAATGACGCATACACACAGGCATTCGTGTGCATTTTATGGAGAAATAAGTACAATGCCTCTCAGAGTTAATAATAATTAACACCAAGTGCTTAATCACTCCAGATGGTCAGTACCTGCCCTGCTGGTGGGGTAGTTGAGCCGAACACCAGCTTCAGTATTTCCCTTCTAAATTACATGAACAGACAAGCAGCCTAAACATCACGTGTTTTGTACATATTTGACTACTCTCTTCATGTACAACTGACTCTTTGTAAGCATTTGCATTTAGGCAAACTAACTGTCATGGAATAAGGCAGGTCAAACTGCAGACCCAACCAAGACCCTATTTACAAACCTTTTCCTAGCTGACCTTAAAATCTGTGACTGCGTTTGCTCTTACTGCATTTTAAGTAATTTTAGTCTTCACACTGAATTCTACATTTGTGTCCTGCCATCAGATTGGATGGGGAGCATGTAGATGAATTCAGAAGAAACTGGAGTAGTTAAAAAGCATTTAGTCTCTGTGGGCTGTGTGCATAGCATGACTGAACAGCACAGGGGCAAGAATTATTTTTGTGAATCTCGAATGAGTTTGCTACTATCTTGCAGTCTGTGTTTTTAAAAAATAGCACTGGAGTCCTATTTGGAATAACAGGCAGTCTGGATCTAAAGGAGGAACAATATTGATAGATTTACTTACATGATATAGATGAGAATATTGTTTGTTAGCTGATGGTAAGATAGTTGATTGTGACCAGCGCTGTTTGGATTTGCTTCTCATGAGCTCCAAAATTAACAAATGAAATGAAAATACTTAATACATAAAGTATGTATCTGCTTATATATATACTGATACGAAAGCTTTAAAATTGCTTTGGTGTTTTATTATAACCCTAGAGAGTTTGCAGATTTTTCCAAAGGATGTATTAATTTGCCCTTTCTGGAAGGTAGGTCTTTCCTGTGATTGCAGAGGATGAACTAAATACTTTCTAGAAGAGTGGCATTTATTTCTTGTATGTGCAATTATTTTGTAATTTTCTTTTTAAAAATATGAGTGATATTCCCATCTTTTGGGGTGACCAGGATGCTAGTGGTAGGAAAAAATATCTGATTTTAATAGAAGCAACACTCTCTGCAGTCTTATATGAAATAGTGAATTTTAACACAACCCAAATTAAGTTCTTATTTCTATATATACACACTAACCTGACACTAAATATTGTGACAAAGAAACCTTTAATAACAATACCTCAGCCTTTGAAAATTACTGTACAACACTTCATTTTAATCTTGTTTAGATTGGTCTGAGTCATTAAGTTATCATAAAGTGTTGGGGTGCTGTTTTCTTAGAAAAGTACATTGACTACTAGAATTTTGCTTGTAAGACCTTATTTTAAAAGTGAAACAGCTGTAGAAGTTCATTATTGTTGCACTCACTCTGCTGGAAAAAATGTACTTGTGATTCATAGCCCTGTTGTCAGCCACACATGCTGACACACACTGTTACTGGGTTCTTATGAAGCTGCAGCACTGCTGATGTTTAGGGCATGCAGTGAGCTACCAGTTACCTATCACAAAAGGAAACTCTTAGAATTTTCAAAGAAATCCTAGATAAACATTGTCAGTGGTCCTATGCAAGGGTGTGGCCTTGGTTTCGCCCAAGACACTGAAAATGTATTCAATTCAGATGCTTTTTTTGAGAAATAACACATCAGCAAAGTATTGGACAGTAATTTATTTGTTGCAGATGTAGTAAATTTGCATTCTGTACAATCTGAAGAGAGAAATGCCACTTCTCTCCCTGCACCACTCCAGTGATGAACCCCAAATTGCTGTAGGGTTCTTACTAATCTCCTGTTGCAGGGAAGTGACTGTGGTGATCACAGTGTAACAACCCCAGGTGAAAGGATAAATTCATAGAGAACAGTTCTCTCAATGTGGAACTTCACAGAAATGTATTTCACTCTATGCATAACTAACCAAATCTTCTTCCCTGTCTGAAATTTTAGAAGGGAAAATGTTTTAACCATCCATTAAATTTGAACTATAACTATTCCTTCAATATGTCGATAATTTCATCCGCGAAGAAGAAAAATGCGTTCTTTGGTCAGAGTCTTTGGCAACGATTTTGAAACCCCCAAAATATTTCTTTCCTAAGGGGTAATGCTCTTGTGGGACTCAAAATCTCAACAAATGGTCTCCTGGTCATTTTACCCAGCTGACAGTTTCCATACAGATTCCTAATCTGGCTGAAGAGAAAAAAGTAAAAATTTCTGCACTTCAACTCCCTTTCAAGCAAATCAGATTTTCCTCCTCTGATAAAACTGCTTGATCTTACATATTGAGCAAAGTTAAGGATCTCTGAGTACGCCAAAAAGTTTGGGTGCTGAATATCCAATAAGATAGAGTTTTATGACTTCACTGTTGATATTAGGGGATATAATTTATAATTTCCTGCTGGAATGTGAAAGACAGAACTACTGCCTACATAAATGCAAGTATGTTTCACAGTTTTAGTCCCATACCACACAATATCCTATTGTGGAAGAACATGTGTATTTTAATTAATTTGGAAGGAAAAAAAAACCCCAAGCAAAACCGAACTGAAAGATTTACAGCATTTAGACATTGCTTGGCTGTACCATATTTTTGTTTCCCGCAAGAACAGGCATCAATAGTGAAGATCAGGGTGGCTAAGATTTAAAAAGTACTAATGGTGTGCAAAACTATGTTGTGTTCTTACCTGCCTTCTGGTGAAATTAGTTGTATAGATTCTATTTCTAAGAATTTTCCTGTCAGCTGTGTGGAGGCACAGTAGATAAGAGAGCAAATCTGACATGTTGTCAGGATCATGGCGCTGTGAGGAGGGAGCTTTAGGTCCATGCTTTTATATTAACTTGGTATTGTGTTCTAGAGCAAATATGCAGCAGCTCTGCAGGTTTTCCAACTCTGACTCACAGTAAAACCCCTGTTTGATGAAAGATCCTGATTTCTTTTATATAATTTGCTGAAGAAAACCCTGCTTGACTAATGGATGGTCAGAGTGTCACTGTTTGTATCTTGAAACAAATTACACAGTTGGGATATTATCAGTGAATTTATCTTGCTGGAAGTCATTGTTTCCATCAATGAAAAGACAAGGGATTGGGCAGCTCGTACTGTGACAAATAATGTGAATTATCATTCTTAGCTGCATGTCTGCAAAAAAGGAGGCTGGATCCTTGCTAACAAGGTAAACAAAATATATTTCAAGTGTTGTATTTTGAATCCGTAATATTTTTTTTCCCAATGTGAGATTGATTTCCTGGAAATCGTTATGGAAACAGGACCTGGCAGCGACCAGCTGATAGTCATTTCTTAAATCTGAAAGTCTAAATGATTTCAAATTATGCTTCAGCTTTATGGCCTTTGTTCAGAAAGTTACGTTGAGGAAAACCAGTGAGTGTGTTTCATTAATAGCAAAACATGTTAATGGAAGAAAATGGCAAAGGAGATCCGTGTAATAAAAAGGGACATTGGAAAACCAATTGTCCATGTGATACTAAGTGATTACTGAGAGCCTAAACAGGTCAAAATTAGAGTTTGAAATTTGTTGTTTTGTAGAACAAAAGGAGGACAAGAAACATGTTAAAATGGAATGAAGCGGAGGACAATGTATTGATAGAGATTTTAAGAAAAGAAATATGTGATTTATTGTGCTGTCAGGAATTCTGGCTGGAATTACATTAGGTACCTTACCCTTTGGTATCCCACATTCCACATTTTAGATGTGGATTCCTAAACTAAGCAACATTTCCCCTTATCTGCTTCTGAAAGTTTTACTCAGAATCCAGCTGTACATTTTAGGTGTCTGGCTTCCAGAGTGAGACTGTCTGTAGAGAGCCCAGATCCCTCCAGTTTCACTGCTGTACTGTAACTGAGGGTGTTTGCATAGGCATGTTTTCCATACTCACTTCTGCCTTCCCACATGTGAGGAATAGGCACATATGTATATGTTCATGTGTTTGCTTTAGAGATCTGTTTCATTTTTCCAGTATTTCATTTAACTCATTCTTTTTTTCCCCTTTCTGTTCCTTTTTGATGTTAAACCATCTATTCTATTGCAGATGCTCTTCTCCATGTCTTGATCTTGACAACAGCAGGTGAACTTCTGCATAATTTCTTTCTTTGATACATTGCACTTCTCACCCACCCTATTTCTCCTCCCCTCTTACCTCACTTCAGGGTGCTTTAGTGTTTTGATAAGTGCCCATTAGCTAAGAGAAAAAAATAAATCTAACCAGCAGTAATAGTTACGCATGCCACTACCTCTCTGATACAGTAAGTGTCCACTTCTCCCATCTGCTTTGGCATCAATAACAAAACAGTTCTGGACACTTATTAAGCCCATGCAAAACTTCCTAACAAAGCTCCTTATACCATCCTGGCTTGTTTTAACCATTGATTTATTTAACCATACCTTTTCTTTGTTGGTGGCATGGCATAATATTAATATTTAAATAAGTAATCTTCCCCAGGGAGCTCAACACAAACCACAGTAATTATTATATTAATAAGTGGTCCTTTTATCTCACTTGTCTGTATAAAGAATATTGCAGAGCCATTCTCTAAGCCACATTCTCCAAATGGTGCCACCATATTTGAACAGTAGAATAACAGCCCAGACTCAGAATATCTTATTTTTCATGCCACACCTATTTTTTGTGTGACCGACAATTAGTGCTTCAACCACTGGCACATTACATCCTGCACAGAGCACTAGAAGCTGAACCTTCCCAAAGGAGATTATCTGCCCTTGGCAAAACAGCTGTTAATTGGCACAGTACCTGTTCATCTCCTTCAGCCTAACCCTAGAAAGGTGAAAATTGCCTTAAACATTAAGCTCTGAAAAATTATTAAGTGGCTAATTAAACCCTCAAACTACAAACCCATCATTTTAGGCCATGTCATAGAATTTCTCAGCAGCTGACTAATGCAGTGAAGAGAACGTTGTCAGAAGTTAATATTGTAGTGGTTTCCTATGTTAGGATCATGTTTTTTGTCCTCCTGGAATGTGAATTTTGCCTTGTTTCTGGATGGCATAGTTGCAGCCTGCTGGAAAGCACTCTGAGGTAGTTGAATGACTTTGCTGTTGACTTCAGTGGGAGCTGGATCAAGGCCTTTTCTCTGAGTTCCAGCCTCCCTCCGGTTTCCTTCTCCCGCTGAACACTTTCCGATGGCCGAAGCACCCTGATTGTTTGTTTCTGCTTCTTCACACTGCGACTAACACTGAATGCTGCTATCTCCTTGTTTCCCAGTTTCGTTTATAAATTGAGATAATGTGTGCTGAGAAGTTTCTGACTGTGTCTACACCGGGTGTGCTCTGGTTGGAGCTTTGTTCCCTGCTATCTGCCGAGCGCATGTGTGCCTGCCCAGCTCGGGAAGAGCAATCGTACCTGAGCCCAATGTATGGAAGTGGTGGTGGAGACTTTGTCTAGTTTGGTTCCATATGTTCCAAGAACTGTTGCCTGTCCTAGAAAGCCCCCTCACCTGCTGGGTTTGCATGGCTCTCCCGATG
Source organism: Hirundo rustica (assembly GCF_015227805.2). Classification (NCBI taxonomy): domain Eukaryota; kingdom Metazoa; phylum Chordata; class Aves; order Passeriformes; family Hirundinidae; genus Hirundo; species Hirundo rustica. The sequence goes on from NC_053454.1 coordinate 62,632,061, forward strand.
ACTCTGCAGAATGAGTGCCCCCACGCTTGCAGTTGCAGCCACCTGAAACTCCGCCCCTGCAAAGCTCTTGACACAACAGGGACTCCTCACAAAGCACAAAAGTGGCTTCCTTCACCCCCTTCAGCACTGACACATCCAGTTTCTAATACCTTTGTTCCTCCTGCTGTTATCTTTCACATGAGGCTAGATACAGAATAAACCCAAGTTAATTTTATATGAATAAAATCAGCAAAGGGATAACTTAGGCTCAGATCTAAAATACAAATATTTTGTGAAAATACACCCCAACTTTTTGCCCCTTCTATCCAATGCTTGTATTTTGTCTGTGTTTTGATCAAGTAGAAATCCCGGGAGCTGTTTGCTCTGCTTTCTGTAGAAGGTGTGGAAACATCCTGAAGGATTTAGGGGCCTTTTGTACGTGTACTCAACCACAAGGCCACTACAGCCAGTGTTATGTAATACATCTTTCATATGGCATGCATGTAGTTCTTAATTGCTATAAAACTGAAAAGAATGAAATGGCCTCTTTAATTTATGAGTCAGATTACTAAATTGAGAAAGAATGGATGATGCTTGAGCTGACTGCTGTGTGTTTAACAGAAACATGTATAGACTCCCCTGCAGTCTGTAACTGATTCCTATAAGAGAATTGCTTTTGTACTTTATTTTTCCTTTAGAAAAATAATTCTGATTTCCCCTTCATTCACTTCAACAGAGAGAAGGCAATGCTTTCCCCAAACCTGATTTGTTTCACCAGTTTGGCTACTATATTGTACTACCACCTTGCCAAAGCTCAGGAAATCTCAGTATTGATCCAATTTGCAAGACTGCCAGGGTCACATGGTTGTGTCATGCCTCATTTCTAACAGAACCTTTAAAACTGGAAATGAAATTTACTCAAAAGCTGTCTTAGTACTGAGAAAGATGCAGCTTTTAACCTGCAATCTGCTTTGACTTTGAGTCATCACTTAATTGAATTTTAAATTAAAGTTCCTTTAATCCCTTTTATTAACTGGGTTTTTCTTTCTTTTTTCCCCTCTCTTGAACTCTTCTCCACCATTTGTTCTTCTGTTTAATGATCTCTTTCCCCTTCGTTCTCTGTACATAAGTGGCTGATAGTGCTGTAGTAGTGCTCCATGGAGCTGGAACACAGAGCAAGGTCCGAGTTTGCAGCTTACCTTCAGGGAGTATATGAGATGTTAGGGTTATTCATGTCCTAGTGTTATGCACTAGTTTCTTTTGGCCATGGGAATTTAGCATGATAAGGTGCCACTTCCCAGAATGATGGCTTCATCTGCCTATTATCCCTGCTGGTGTTTTTTGTTGAGTGCAATCTCTTCCTGTCTCAGAGTTGTCACTTGGTGACAGAGTGCAAGAGGAAAAATAATGTGTGTGTGAGTGGGCAACAAAATAATTAGCTTGAATTTTACCTTTACTCTATATTAGTCATACAATTTTTTCACTTTCCTAAACGCACACTTCAGAAAGCATGTTTTGTATGAATTATTTGTATACTGATAGACACACTCCTTCAAAAAGGAAGAGCTTTTCTGGTCCTGGAACAGCAATGGCCCCATCCAGATGCACTATTGTTTAACAAATAGGCAGAATAAGAGGCTGCTGTGATTCAGAACAGGCTTTTGTATGAATTATTTGCTTCATTCTCTTTCATAGCCAAAATTATTGTGAAATGTACTGATTGAAAAAAAAAAAAAAGATGAAAAGAATCAGATTAAATAAGTGGATGGAAAAATTAATGTGGTAAAAAGGTGGGAAATAAGTGGAGTGGTATAGTGGAAAAGGATGTGTTTTTACAGTCAGTGTTTGCAAACTCTGTGTTGGTGTTCTGGCCTTTCAGGGTTATGCTATGAGTCTAAAGCTCAGAAATTTTCCCCTTTGGTTTCTTTCCTTTGTACTATATTCATGCTAGTCCTCCAAAATCTCTTTTCCAGCAATTCCGTAGTGTTCTGTAGCTGGGTTTGGGAACTGGCTCCTCCATAGTTAGTGATAATTGACACTAATCTTTCTGTACTGTCTGAATAACAACCTTAGATCTTCTTTACGATGGAAAACAGCTGGTATTACAGTAAATGATAGTAATAGCTTACTGGTTTTATTCTAGCACTGTTATCTTTGTGTCTGCCTCCCAATGAGGCTTACCTCTTCCTGTTTTTCCACTCCTTGGAGCCATGGTTGGTTCCAGTGAGAGATGGCTGAAGTGAAATAGACTTTGTGATAGATTTACTGACCCATGAGACACATTCAATAAACTCAAATGGAAAGAAGGAGTAGCAACCATACTAAAAAAAGACCCCAGAAGGGTCAGAAGAGAGATTACTTGGTTTGGATCCTCACCTTTGGTGTGTCTGCATTCTAGCAGTGAACAGTGGGTTTAGCATTGCTGAGGCAAGTACGGAGATAAGCTAAGGAGAACATGGGAGAGCAGGTGACCCAGCACTAATATTTTAGTGATGGACAGCAAAAAAACTGTGATCCTGGTGCTAAAGCATACAATCCTGAGTATTACACAAATGATGAAAATAACTGAGTCCTAAATATTGTGTTCACGACAGCTTGCACAATGAGAAATGCTGCTTTAGTTCAGTCACAGCTCTCATTAGCCTCTGGGAGTTGTGGGGGAGTGTTTGTGTTGTTCTTAGCAGTAGCTTTCAAATGAGAAACTCTTCTTCCAGCAGTGTCATCGACTGCCTCAAACACACCCATTGTACTGGAGACTTGGACGTGTTCTCTGAAACATCACGCAGAGCCGTTCTGATAACACTACTTCATGTACTTCAGGGGCAATTGCAGCACAAGCCAAGAGCATTACTGCAACAATTGAGCATTTAGTGTCTCTTAAGCTCTTCTTTCATCTGTGCTCTAATATGTACAAAGAATGTATTTTGTGAAGGAAGCTCCCATTTTTCTCAACAAATCCCCAGACAATCGAAGCTGTAAAATGTTTTCATTTTCTTTTTTTCCCCCTTGTTAAAACCACAGAAACACCAACCTCTAAGGAATGAGCTAATGGTTGTACTACCCAGAGTTTTACCCTAAGCAAAGCCTAGAGGTATCTGAATGGCAGTAGACTAGGAGCCTGCATGTGTGAGACAGACTGGCATCCGTGGTGCATGGTGTGCTTCCGACTGGCGCTTGTGGCTCCTACCCATCGTCCATCTCTGACCTGCACGGTGTGTCGAGTGTCGTGTTTTTACAGCATGTGGAATTCTTGTAGCTGTGTGGACAATGAATGGATGCAATGTTTGTTGCACAGAACGGTCAAGGGGGCAGTGGAAAAATCCCTGTATTTGTTACTCCTGTTATAAGGGCTTTTCTCTATTGCAGGTCCTTCAATAGCATTTCTGCGACTCCCCATTGTGCTGGTTCTATATTAGTGGCTAGAAGTAGGCCTGACACCGTTCTGTCTCATCTACTCTTATTTTCACTTCCAGCAACCTGACATTACCATCCCACATCAGGCATGATCCTGTAATCAAACAGTAAAAAAAAAAAAAAAAATTGGAAATAGTTCTACACCTTTCTCAAGAATGTCCCCAGTCTGTCAAAATCTACCTGTTGGTATATGTGGAACTACAAAAAATTCAGCACAATAGAAAATCCAAACAAAATGAAATGTTTTTCTCCCTTTTAAAGAAAAAAGAATCAATAATTTACCTTGTGCTAGGAGTAAGATCCCTGTAGATGGCTTTGTGCATCTCTAAGTTTTCCAGTAGGACATTGTATTGCTGTGCAAGGTAACACAGAAAACAAAAAATCCATAAATAAACCTTTTATAAAGTGACTCCAGCTCTTCTCATCTTACCAAACTCCCAAATTTGCCTTCAAACCATAAAAATGTCCTGGGGTTTTTTATATAAGTAGGTGATAACCCCACCAATAGAGTATTCATGCATTCAAGAATGAAATTTGATTTTTTTAAATATCCAAACCCATTTTTCTAAGAAAGTATAGTTTATCAAATAACTAGAAAATTATATTGAGAATCTCAAAGAAACACCCTAAAACCTGAGCCATCCAATCAGAATTGGCTTTGTATTTTTGAATCATAAATAATTTTTTTCAATGAGATATATTTGTGAACTATTTAAAGAGTGCCAACTTTAAACGTGGCTGCTTGCAGGTACAGAGTAGTGATATTTGCGCTTTGCAATAGGTACACGTGTTCACATTTATTGGTGTCAGCTGGTATTTTACCAAAGTAGCCTTGTGACGTAAGACTTTCTGTGAAGAACTATTGGGTAGTAGTTGCCAGTTTAATTAATAATGAACTCAGCATGATTTAGTGCTTCCCATGGGAGAAAGGCTTTTTCTCATTGTACCTCTTGAGCAAGAGCTCTATTTACATACGTTGTTTGTACGTATGCGGAATGTAACCGAGGGAGTTGGCGATGTGCTCTGGATCTCACTGTCTGCCCTGATTTTGCAGCTTCCTGGTGAGTTTCATGGTGGACGCTCGCGGCGGCGCCATGCGGGGCTGCCGGCACAACGGGCTGCGCATCATCATCCCCCCGCGCAAGTGCACGGCGCCGACGCGCGTGACGTGCCGCCTGGTGAAGCGCCACAGGCTGGCCACCATGCCGCCCATGGTGGAGGGAGAAGGGCTGGCCAGCCGCCTCATCGAAGTGGGACCCTCTGGGGCTCAGTTCCTTGGGTAAGGGGGGCCGCGTGGCCCAAAGCAAACCCTTGGCCTATTTTTGCGTTTGCCTTGCACTGAAACGGTTCCTTTGGCAAACTTGAACTGAGAAGGATCTCTGTAGCCTGTGGTAACAATGGTAACAAACAGAGCAGTCGTGTGAAATGCAGAGCAGCTGTCAGGGAAGGATTCGCAAAGCTTTTACTCGTTTTTGTTCAAAGTGCGTATTTCAAACATCGGCGCTATGGCTAATGTGCTTCCTTGGATATAATTGTTGCTCAGTGTTGTGATATTACAGTGGGAAAAGACTTTTGCAGCCAGAAAAGGGAGTTCATGCTATATTTAAAAAATTAATAGTACTGTGCTGATCTAACCCCCAAATGTGAAGCCTGTTACCTACACAACTTACAGGAGCTTATTTTAGAGTCTTGTGTTGTGGTATCGGTGATTTGGACTCTCAGCGAAGCACAGTGCTGTTGGTTTTTCTGGGGTTGAAATTGTTAAATTTAACAGTAGGACAACTTTGGATTTTTTTTTGGCCATTTCTCTCTTCCTATGTTGCAAAGCCCATAGAAAGATCATATTTACGTCTGCTGCTGAGCTCATTTTAGCAATTTTCAGCTGAAAGCAGCAGTTATCTGCACTTTTGAAAATTTGTTTTACCAACTATTCTCCCTATCAACTGTGACATCCAAAATTGGATGATCGAAGGAAACCCTTCTAATGCAGTAAATAACTTCATTCAGAAACGGTAAAAAAAGTGGCTGTAAACACCAATAGTTTAAATCCATTTGGAAACAACTCAGCTGCTTTAAAATCCTGTTATAACAGGCAGTCATCAGAGCCACCATCTTTGTTAGTACTACCACTTACTCTTTTCACATCGTGGTCATTTCTAGAAAGAAGGAGAAAGAAATCTAAAGAGCAGAAGGAATACTGTGCTGTCACATGCAGTCTTCCCATTATCTTTGTCACCCACAAATGGATTTTAAATATGTCTCCCATTCTTTTTTAATGGTTTTCCTACCTGATGACAGTGTGTCCCCTGTAAGACAAGCATATAGTGTAGTTTATTTATTCTCAGATCTTGGTGCCCTTCCTTGGAAGCCTTTTTCAAGGTGTTGTGCTGGCAGCGAGATCAGAAAATCACTACTGTTTGCAGGGTTGCATTCTGAGGTCCAGTTCCTCCTCCCATTGAGTACACAGCCAAAACCCCCATAAGAAAGAAAAGATCCTAAATTAACAAAACTTACTTTCAGATCTGGGTCACCAAATTGTCATGGCTAGGACGGAACCTTATTCAGTGTACAGCCTAATTCCACTCTGTGGACCAGACAGTGGCACTGGCGTTCTGGCACAAAAAATACATAAAATTTATTTATGTTCTTTCTTTCACTGCTGCTTTGGATGTACTCAGTAAACTTCATCTGCCTACGGCTCCTCCCCCACTTAATGAGGGAGAAAGCTTGGTCAGCCGAATCCTTCAGCTGGGGCCTCCTGGGACCAAATTCCTTGGGTAGGAGAGACTTGAAACAAATTGATGGATGCTGACCTCCCCATTCTTCTCCTCCTTCTGCAATATGATTTTTTTATGTCATTATGCCCATGATACTGTCCCTTTCTATCATTTGAAATTTTGTACACTTAACCCTTAGTGGACCATTTTTCAACCTTTGTGGTTTGTGGTTTTGTTTTGGTGGTATGTTTGTATCTTTTTCTTCAAGTACTGTGGCCTTCATTTTTGTTTTGGCATGAAGTCTTCCTAGTTCTGTGCTTGATGTCTGTAGCAAAGCAACCTGGATTGGGACCACAAAAAAGAAAAAAAAAGAATCTACTGTAAATTTTAAACTGGTTTTTTTTTTTTTGTGTCAAGGACCGAACAATCAATAAGTTATATGTTGGATACCACCAGTGTTATAGAACACACGGCATTTACTACATATCTGGTAACCTGTGTGAGTCCTCTAATTAGAGAACTGTATCAACAAGTATCTCTTTATCCTCTCTCTTATTTCTAAGAGTATGTATGTATATGTTCATCTCAATATAGATATATGTACACATATGTGTTGTATATGTGTGTGTGTATATATATACATATATATGGGCACATATGCTGGTGCAGAAGTTGACTTGCAAGGCAACAAGGCAAATTCTTATCTCTTATACTGCAATAGTAACCCAGACAATTTCCTCAGGCTTCCTGTGTCTCTCCCAGGGTGTAAATCAGGAATAAATTCATTGGAATATATAGAATTACAAACTGAAATTGGCACAGGACACAGTCACCTCTGGATTGCAATGAAATTATTCTGATTTGCACTAGTATAAGTGAGATCAGAATTTGTCCCACTATTCCTATACATTACAGTAGATTCTCTTTGAAATGAAGTTGCACAGGTTAACCCAGACAGTAGTGACAACAAAAACAAGCATGAGTTTTTGATAGATTTGCAAAAACAATCACCAAATTTCCAGATAAGCACTATTATCTTACAAAATCTCATTCACACTGTGGAAAGAGGTGAATGCACTTTTTCATCTGTTCTTCAGCACTTACTGGGTCCCTGTAACAATCTAGTCTGTGTTAGTGGCCTACTAGTTTAGAATTATGCCGAAGTATCCAAGCCAAATAGGTAGAATTCCAGGTCACTTTGTAGCAGACGGAATAGGGTTGCTGTTAATCCTGTTTCTTCCTCTCTCCTGTGTGCATTTAATGCGCTGTGTTGCTGTGCCAGGCCCGTGATTGTGGAGATTCCCCATTTTGCTGCCCTGCGTGGGAAGGAGAGAGAGCTGGTGATCCTGCGCAGTGAGAATGGGGACAGCTGGAAGGAGCATTTCTGCGAATACACTGAGGATGAACTGAATGAAATCCTGAATGGGATGGATGAAGGTATCCAATGGCACTTGGTTTCTCATTCTGCTCCTGTGCTCCTTCTGTACCTTGAGGGGTAGCAGCTTTTGCCATGGCGCTCACTTCCTTTGCACAGGCTGCTGAAGCAGTGGGACAAGATGTCTCCTTTTGTGAAGCTGACAACGAACTCCAGACTTGTGTTTTCTCCCGTTCCTTCTCAAAGTGTTAAACAAAACGCTTCCATAGCAAACATCTTTCCAAAACAAGGCCATTACCATACTGATTCTTTCGGAGCAGCTCCATGTGTGGGAGGAAATGTCAGTCATGGGTACTCTTGCTTTTTGAGAGAACAGAATGGTCTTGGGCTGTTTAGGAGCTGCAGAAGTTGTTATTAATTTGGGGTTTTTTTTCAGAAAACCTCATAAATCCCAAAGTAAACAAGATAACTCACAACATTAAAACTGAACTCGTATTTTGATACTGTTTTGAAGTTTTGTTTTGTAGGACTTTGTAAATAGGTGAGGTAGAGGGGGCTGGAATCAATCCCTTTGCTTGTTTGGCTGCTGATCTTGGGGGTGTTGTCAGTGTGCTCTGTTTGCTGCCTTCAGTTCGTGGCTCAATCTGTCTGCCTGTTCTTTCTTGGTCGCTCTGGTTTAGCTGAACACAGGGGTGTGTTTCCTTTGTCCGTTATTTCTAGACAAAGTACTTCGTGCAAGTTGCTCAAAACCGTGAAAAGCTTGAGTGCATTTTGAAGGTGGCTGTACTGTTTCTATGAAACTCTGGTCTTCTGACTATTCCCTCTTCTGCCCTCAGTACTTGACACTCCAGAGGAGCTTGAGAAGAAGCGCATCTGTCGCATCATCACGCGGGATTTCCCTCAGTACTTTGCAGTGGTGTCCCGGATCAAACAGGACAGCAACCTCATCGGGCCCGAGGGAGGGGTGCTCAGCAGCACCGTGGTCCCACAGGTGCAGGCCGTCTTCCCAGAAGGGGCACTCACCAAGCGAATTCGTGTTGGCCTCCAGGTACGGTGAAGCATTCACAGAGTTTTGGTTTTATTTTTGGTGACAAATCACCATTTTTGAATGGAGAACCAGCATATTCAGCTCATCGTGTTGTACGTTGTCTAGAGCATTTCTCGTAAAAGTAATAAAAGAAAAAAAATCCATGCAAAAGTCAAAGCAAGTGGTAAAGCTTTGGATTTTCCAGTTAGTTCAGAGTCTTGTCTATTAACTGTCCATATAACTTTGGGAGGAAATGTTGGTGGTGATGCTGATATTAGTGTAGGTCATAGAATTTCCTAAATACTTCTTATGGAAGGCATCAGAGAAGTACAAAGTGCTGCAATGAATAAATGCGCTACTGTTATTAAATGTACAGATTTTCAGTGTGAGAGAAGGAGTGTAACAATTCATTCCCCAGAGAGGGACGTCTTTCCTTTGGTCTCCATCCTGTCCTCCTGCTGCATGCATCCATGATTTACCATGTCCAGGAGACTGTGCTTGTTCGAATTTCCTGGGATTAGCTGAAGAGCACCATAAAACAGCCAGAGTTTGTTCTCAGGGGAAAAAAGTGACCAGGTTAACATTTGCTACTGGCTAAGTGAATTTAAATTAATGCTCTAAAAATCTGATAAGCAGCAAGAAAGGAAGGAGAAAGAAGAAGCAGGCATGGGAAAATTTAAAAAGTGAGGTCTCCCCTTCTCACTGGCAGTCAGTTCTTCTGTCTGCTTATTTTCATGGGGAATTGGACCATTTGAAATTTAAGGGGTTTGTGGGCAACATAAGAACCCATGTCTTTATACATCGTTAAACTGTTTTCAAGTAACTTCTCTGTTATTTCCTGTTGCTTTGGAAAGGCTCAACCTATGCACACTGAACTTACAAAGAAGATTTTGGGCAACAAGGCTACCTTCAGCCCCATAGTCACGCTGGAGCCCAGGAGACGGAAATTCCATAAGCCCATCACGATGACGATTCCCGTGCCCAAGGCCTCCAGTGATGGGCTCATGAACGGCTATGGAGGCGACACGCCCACTCTAAGGTTACTATGCAGCATAACAGGTAGGATGCCAGTCCTAGAGCTCCCATGAGCATCCTGAAACTGTCAGTCCTCTGTCAGGGGGCTGGAAATGCTGAACTGATTATACCCAGGGGATGCTGGATGGAAACCTGACTGGGGAGAGAAGCTGGGAAAATAAGCTACTTTCCAAACAATTCCTTTATACCAGAAATAACATTTGTTGTTTGCACTAACAAGAGATGTGCAATATAATCACAGACTTTGGGTTTGGTGGTTTTTTTGCATTTTCCTTGCAGTTTTTTTCTTGAGAACCAACTTACCTCTGCCTGGCAGAGTAAATATCGTATGGACTTAATGTTGCAGGATGCTTAGGAAGAAAATACTGGAGTTAAACACTTTACTTGCCATGGCTCCAAAGCGATTAGCATCTCCTTCAGCCTCTGTTAAGAGAGAAATGAGCTGCAAGCATTTAATTTAAGTAATTAATTTAATCCTGTGCTACAGGGCTTATCACTTAAAAATAACTTGGACACTTGGTTTTTTCAGGCTAAGCCCATTCATTCCTACTAGCTTTAGTGGAATAATGTGGCCCCAAGGAGAAAACATATCTGGGATTATTGCTTGTTTCATGGCAATTAAAAACTGTAAAGAATTTCTTAGAAGCAAGAAAGTTGCAGACTTGCTTGGTTTTGATTTTATTTTTAAACCTCTGTCATTTCAGGAGGGACCACCCCTGCCCAATGGGAAGACATCACTGGGACAACACCACTGACATTCGTTAATGAATGTGTTTCCTTCACAACAAATGTGTCTGCCAGGTACCTACACAACCAAACAGGACTTTTACAGGAATACTCTCAAATTACATGCCTCTGTTCCACAAATATTTCTGTTAAACTATTTTAGTTTGGAGAGCAGAATGAACTGAGATATTGATTATTATGCAACTTTCCATGGAAACAGAATGCCTTATTTGGGTACCTCACCATACATCTTGTAAGAGATGTTACTTCCAGAATATCTAAAACTAAGAAGTCAGGCAGAAAGGACCTGAAGGTATGCCAAACTGGGGTCTAGAAGCATCTCTTGCAGACATCTGTGCTTGTGATGAGATTTAACTGCTCCCTTAGTGAAAAGATTTTCATTTTAAAAAAAGAATACTATATATGAATATATGTATGCATTTTAGTTTGTGTCCATAATGCATATCACAGAAATGCCCAAAAATCTCCTCCTCTGTAACAGGAGATGCAGTCCGTGACCTGGAAAGCATTCCATCTGGGCTGTATATTCCAGCAAACAATTTAAAAAATCATGGATATTTGCCCATGAAATTCAGTGCAAGCATTCAGTGTCTGGGGCAGTTATTGCTGTTACTTAGGTTTATTATTTATTGAAATAGTGTATTCAGTATTAAAATGAGCTCAGCTCTTGTGGTCCAACCTCCAATTTAACGTTAGGTGAAGTAAAGCATTATTTTTTTATCCTCTTCCAGTTCAGAGCGGGCTGTTTTCCCGTTTCTGTTTGGTGTAACCAAGCATTCCTCTGTAACAGCCGTGGCCGCGAGAGGGGGTTCTTACAGTGCATTCAGCTCAGTGCTGCTGCCGCAGAGCTCTGTGCAAAGGCAGCAATTCAATTTAAGACCCACGTGTGGGAACAAGATGCTGAGTTTGACAGGCCCAAATCCCTAAAATTGTCAAGTCCCCAGCAGCAGGGGACACGTGATAGCCAGAATGAGGGTGACATTTTATGCTCCTACAATCCATATTTGTAGTGGATCTTTCTTAATCCTGATGATGATATGAAAATTACTATTGTTAATGTTCTGTGATACAGGCAGGGTCCCATGTAGAGATTTTAATGGGTTCTACCTCTCCTTTTTAATCTAAAGGAATGTTCAACTATCTATTCTGCCCCAAATATGATTTGAAAATGCTGATACAGTTTAAACAGGGGATTTTTAATCTAATTTCCGGCTCTTTGCTATTCACAGTAATTTTTTATGTCTAGTTAAACATTAATGATGAACAATTTTATCATTCATAAAACTAATTCTGTCCAAAATGAACTTGGGAAAGAGATATATTTGCCGTGTGAATTACACTGCAGAGGCCCAGTATTTGTTTTCCATTTCCTGAGCTGCAGCTTTTAAAAGACTTAATATCTGTTGGGACTCTTTAGCCGCTGGTGTTTGACAGCAAATCACTGAGGCATCTGGTGGTTTCTCAGAGGATGTGGCCTCTCCAGTTGGAGTCCAGCACAGCATAATTCTCCCACGCAGGAAAAGGAAAGGATCAGTGTGCAGAGCCTTTCTGTGGCACACGTGCTTTCTCTCTTGCAAATGTCAGCAGCCTGGGGTTTTGAGCAGTGCATTTGTTAAGCGTTCTAAAGATGAGCACAGCATGGAGTTTGCTGTTACTTGGCTGCAGATGAGTAAGTACCATCACACTCCAAAGGTGTGCTTTGGGGTTATAATACCATGTAATCCACTGTGAGGAATAACACCCCGATAGATCAGGGCAGCTTCTGAGTTGCCTCTGACCTCTCCTGATTCCGCCTTCATCCGCCGGCTGGGAAACTTGAGCTTTCCACCCACACAGTGGATTTTATTGAAAAGAAATGGCATCAGCTCCACAGAGAAACTCAAGTGGTAGCTGGGAAAGAAGGAGGGATGTGTCACTCCTTGGAAAATGCTTGGGGACTAAATTCACATAGGAATAATTTCTGATTCTGCATGCAGCTTTGCAGAGTGGACAAAGTAATTTATGTTCACCTAAAGACCTCAGGTTTTGCTGTTGTACATAAGGAATTGATTGCTGTTTCCTTTAAGTTGAGTGGGAGACAAAAACCAAGAGTGAAAATTCTTTTTCTACTCTACACTGCCTTGTTATCTCCCATTGCTGTGATTACCAGCTAATGCTGCCAGGATGGGGAAACAGAGAATTTCCTTTCTTAAATCCTTCTCTACTGATGGCAAAACTCTTCATTTTCTTTTACAGATTTTGGTTGATAGACTGTCGTCAGACACAAGAATCTGTTACTTTTGCTTCCCAAGTGTACAGAGAAATTATCTGTGTCCCCTACATGGCCAAATTTGTGGTGTTTGCCAAATCCCATGATCCCATTGAAGCACGGTTAAGATGTTTCTGCATGACAGATGACAAGGTGGATAAAACTCTAGAACAACAAGAAAACTTTGCTGAAGTTGCCAGAAGCAGGGACGTAGAGGTACCGTGAGACTTTAAAATTTCTCCATTTTCTAGTTTCTGCTTTGAAACTAGTATTTTCCATCTTCTATCTGCCACAAGGACTGAAAAATAATCTGTCAGCAAGTACTGTTACAGTGCAGTATCAGCAGCCATGATAACATGGAAACTTGGAGCTTAGTCAGGTGTAAGGAAAAAGTAGTGAGGAGACCCTATTCCCAGTCCACAGGGCTAAAGGGAGAGGGTCAGAGCCAAAAACAATGGCTAAATCCCGACTTCCAGTAACCCCATAAATGCACATCACTAACCAGAAAGGCACCTGACAGGGTCACAGTTTGTCAGCGCTTTCACATACCAAGAAGTTAAAGTAGCAGGTTTGATTAATATTGTGCTTTACAAAAATAAAGTCACATTAAATCTGTTGCTGAGCAGGCAGAAGCTTTCCTTTGCGGAATTCAGCAAACTGCCTGCTAAATGCAGTTTTTCTGGCTCTGTCAGCTTCCTCAGAAGGGATGACAGATTGAAGGTGCTTTAACTTACGTGGCACGTTCTGCTTAGTTCAGTCTCTTTTCTGTGAGAATCCCACCTCTGAAAGAATTGTCCTTGCTGCTCCTGATGCTCTGCCAGGCATCTCTTGTGCAGAGCAGCAAGATAAAATATTGGCTTATCAAACTTAATGACAGGGCTGAATTTCTGGGAAGTGAGGATGAGCCATGAATAGATTGGCACTTTGAATGGATCATCTCCCAAACTGCTGATCTGATATTCAGACATGTGGAGGGGCCATAACAGCAGCAATCTGAAGATGTAAGTGGTGCCATTATAGAGAGATTTCAGAGGGGTATTTACCTGAGGCCTGCCTTTCAAAAGCTCTTAGGCCTCTACAGATCCACTTGAAATAAATGGACTCAGTAGGCACACTCTTTGAATTCTGATGGCTGAAGAAAATATTTCTTTGACTGTGGTGATGAGGCCAGGTTATGAAAGTATGCTAAAATTGGAGTAAATCAAAAATCCAAATTAAAATCTAGATTTCAAAGTTAGCCCAGATTTATGACACTGAGTCATATACTGTTGTCATTTAAAGTGCTGCACTATTGTTAATAAATTAACAATCTAGTCTCTTTGGAATTTAATAATCTGAACTATTTCCACACATTTTAGGTCACTGAACATAACAAATCTTGTAAATGCTGACAAGTCCTAACAATTCCAGAAATTTATTTGAACTGTTGCAGAATTATCCTTAAGAAGCGATCCTAATCACCTCATAAGGATTAATTGATGGTTTGCTTTTTTCCTTTCCAACAGGTATTGGAAGGAAAACCCATCTATGTTGACTGCTTTGGCAATTTGGTGCCACTCACAAAGAGTGGGCAACACCATATATTCAGTTTCTTTGCCTTCAAAGAAAATAGGCTTCCTCTGTTTGTTAAGGTAATGTTGATGGCTCCTTTTTTTGGATAGTTTAAGTTATCACTGCACCATATTTTTCGTGAACCAAGGAAAAACCCTTCATTCCTCTCAAATTAAGTACTGCGTTAACCCACTGCGGTCAGAAGTGCTGCTGTCACTGGGCCACCATCACCACCTCTTCTGAGAGGGACATTAGAGAGCACTGGAAACATCTTCCACAAACTTTTCCTTCTACCCGGATATTCTGACTACAAAGGAGGAAACGATTACCTTTATATAAATAACAGTCTTAGAGAAATGATTTATGAATGGAAACTTACAGTAAGAGGAGAAAATCAACCCATTCTGTCATTGAGTTATACTTGCTGTGTGCTGCTAGACAAATTTTAGACTTTCTCTCTCCTTACCAGCAATATTTTGTAAGCTTGTTTTAATTTACAACTTTATCTGTGCCACTGCCTTCCTTTGGCTTTGCAGATTTTCCCCCCTGCTGAATTTTCCACCACCAACATCCAGCATATATTGAATACACAAATACATGTGTACGTACATTTACGAACAGCAGCGGGAGGAAGTGCAAACACATTCTTTTTGCCTACGTGGGTTTTTTCTCCCCATCTGGTCCCTCCTGCTGAATAGTTTTGAGAGACACAAGTAGCTCCCACAGCAGAGCAGCAGGTTTAAATGTGTGTATTTTTACTGTGCCAGGTTCGAGATAGCACTCAAGAGCCCTGCGGACGATTATCATTCATGAAGGAGCCAAAATCTACCAGAGGCCTCGTTCATCAAGCCATATGTAATTTAAACATCACTTTACCCATTTACACAAAGGTACTGTGAAATTATACCCAGCTATAGGCATCAGCATTATCATACAAACAAGAAATGAGGAGGAGGGCAAAACAGGGTTAAAGCTCTTTTGGCAGGGATTTGAAGGAGGAAAAAATTCCACGCAAGGGCTTTCCGTGTCCTGGGTTTGGTACTCCTATTGGCAGTGTTTGAAGGCATCATCAGGTATTTCCTGAGGACTCAAAAGAGATGAGTGGGAGAGCCCTCAGATATTAAACACTTGTTTCCTTAGAAAGTGTCAGTTTAAAACTGACTCTGAAAACACAAGGGGTTTTTTTTCTTTCTTGGTCACATTAAAAGCTGTGTGACTTTTAGGAATGTATTTGCCCAAAATGGTGATCATTTTCTTCTCAGCATTTTTAGAATATAACAAATCTTTATTATAGCATTTTAATATAATTTTTAAATAGAACATCTCAACATTTTGTGACTTTAAATGGTAATACTTCTTGAATATTTTAAGTGTTTATGTATGCTAATTTATGGCTGAAAAAGCGTGTCTATATTTAAAGTTTTGGTACAAATAAGGATCAGTAGATGTCTAACTTTTCTGTTTATGTTTTGCTCCGTTCTGTAGCGTCTTGTGTTTAAATTGACAGTTTAGTTTTGCTGCATTTTCTTCTTTTCCGTTAAATGTTGTGGGAAGTTAACTTTTTCCTACTCTCTTCTGAAAAAATGCCTTTTGCCTGCTCTCTTTCCCCCTTCTCTTTTTGCATGGCACTTTGGGACCAAAAGGAATCAGATTCAGATCCAGAACCGGAAGAGGTAATATTGCTAAATCAGCATGTTCTTGCCTTCACACATTACTCAAACACAACTAAGGGACACAACTCAGAATTGATCCTTAGCTCAGTGCTACAAACACAGCAAAGAGGGCCTTGCACAGACTCACTTTGGGAATAGACAGAGTTGAACTTCCCCCACGTTAAAATGACCAATCTTCTCCATTTATAACATCTGGTAGACTGGATGTTACAGGTTACTGAGCTGGATGGCTGACATCCAGTACAGAATCAGACTGTTAACTCGGAAGCAACAAGTATAAAAGGTTTAGAATTCTCATCTTTAGCATGAACTAAATTGTATCAGCTGCCCCCTGCGCTCCCAGCTCTGGTTTGGAACTTAAGTTCTGACCCCTACACTAATGAGTAACATTAGAAAAGCGTCCTCACATTTTGATGATGCCCAGCTGTTGGAAAAACTGTGAGACTAGCCCGCTCCCCAAAGATGATGGACATCTTTTCCATGCACTGCACAGCAGGTCTGTGGCCTGGCTTGCAGTTTCCTATTATCATTACAAAAATATTTACCACTCCTATGGTAAATATGACTTCTATTTTTGTATAGGAATCTAAAGCACCAAAAGACAAGTTCATTGATGGCTAAAAGTATTTTAAACTATTTTTTGTTGACTCCATTAATTTTTATGCTAATAATATTAATTAGTATGCTGACATAAATCTGGACTGATCTGGGAGAACTGAAAGTGGGAGAAGCTAGAACATCGTAGGGATGCAGGGTTACCATGTAGGGCGTTGTGTGCATCGGAGGAATTCAGGCTATCATGGCCCTGTTACGCACACCACGGACTGTGAGCTGTAATTACATGAACCTAAAGGATTGCCAGGCATGGACAAACATGCACGTGCGGCCAGGGATTTCCTTCTGTTCGGTGTCAGCTCATGGAAAGGCAAGGATTTCCTAACATCTTGGCTGAGACAGCATATTGTATTTATCTTTATAAAGAGTAGTTTGAACTATTTAAACCTTTTCAGCACTCACTAAAACCTTGGGGGCTTTACCATAACACAGTAACTTGTACCAGCAGTACTGAACAGCTGATTTGCATTCTTCACAGTTGTCCTACCCTTACCACAAGTTTGTATAGGAAATTAAAGCTTCAATGCTACTTCTAACTTTGCCTATTTTTCCATAGCCAAATTTAAACAACATGTGCTGGTGTGGACAAATGCTAGCAAAATTGAAATAAACTGAAATTACAAAGCAACCTCAAAAATTTGCTGCTTGGATTTTCATGGTCTGGGCTTGTGTTTTGTTTATTTCTTGTTTGACAAGGACTGTGTTTTCTTTTGAATAACAGTAAAATTGTATGGCTTTTTTGATCTGTACCCAAATAATTCTGAAAAAAATCAAAAAGGGTGCCTGTGAGGGCCATCACAGCTTCCATTTAAAGGCATCAATAGCTATTAGGGGCATCCAGCCCCAAGTCATGCTTTGGGCAGTTCTGCCATCGTTGGTGAACCTGCACTTCATCATCACTGAGCACAGAGGCAAAAATGCAATTCGTGCTCTTGGAATGAATGTGTCCAAGGAACCACAATGCATGAAAACTCATGGTTGCCTTCCAGATGGACCATATGCCTTCACACCACCGTATTGGACTATTTTGCTTTAGATGGGAAAAAATAAATTGAGGGCAATGCAACCAAACTCCTGGTAATGCAAACATTTAGGTCCTCCACACTTGTTCAGAGCATTTAAAGAAAATACACTGCAACATTTTCCATCTACTGTTGATCATAACTATAGTGAAGTAAGCAGTTTTCTGGTATTAGACACCCTAAATAAATTAAGCCATGTTTTACTGTTATTTTAAATTCATTCTTGATTCCATTTAAGTCTACGTGTCTCCATAGAATTAGCACTTTGCCTGTGGCTTCCGTATAGCAATTATATTTGAACTTTTAAATCTTCTTTTTCCTTTTCTAGGTTGATATGACTTCAGAAAAAAGTAAGATTTTATTTTTTTTCTTGAGAATGTCATAATGCAATTTGTATGAGAGATGGTTAAGAGTAAAGATAAGCATGAAAGAGAGCTAAGTTTTAACTGCTATTGCTAATAACATCAGTACTTTAAAAATGTAATAAAAGCCAATTTAATATCTCAGCAGCTATCCAATTTAATACACTTTAACATGTAAATTAACAAGTAATACAGTTAAAAACGGTTCATCTAAGCCTTTACTTTCCTTTGACATCCCTAGTGAACCTGCTATTGCTATTTTGCTTGTATGAATGCTCATCCCTCCATTTCTTTTGTTTTCTCCATTTGTTGACACACATTCTTGCCTCATATTTGAGACAGATGACAGTATCACTTTTAATGAAAATCTAATGAGGACTCCAATCTATTTCATGAATCTCATGGAATACAACCATGCCAAAAAGTGATACTGTCCAAAGGAATCAGGCTGTTTAACCCTCCCTCCCTTGCCTTGCCCTTTACTGTGGTGAAATATGGCTGGAAATCTGATGTGACAGCTCGGCACAGCACAAGCATCCTCTGTACACGCACAATCAGGCCGTGACCATGACAGACCACGGGCGATGGGTTTACAAACGCCTCCTTTATGGGAGAAGCAAATCAAATGAATCTCTGCACACATGGAAGTATCTCTAATGAGAGCTGCTTCCAAATGCAGCCATTTCTTGGATCTGTTCAGGAAAAGAACGACATCTGTCTTGTTTACAGTTTGGAGTGCAGCATCTCACCTTGTCTGCAGTTGAAGTGCTATGTCTCGCATTGTCCTCCTGCTTCTTCCTCACTGCTGAGTCCCCCAGGGCCCCAGAGAACCCCAGTGAGTGTTCCTGCTCCACTCACACACTGTCTGGATACCACTTCCAATTTATTTCCCACTGGATTTGCTTTGCTTCAGGCTGATTAACTCAGTTACTGGCCAGTGAAATAGTCATGCATTTGATATTTATGAAAGTACATATTACAAATTTACAAAATTACTGGCTGGCATTTCAGCCTGCACCAGACAGTTCGTTGTAAAGCAGCAGCACCAAAAGACCACATTTTCAGCAGCACAATACCCTGCAGCAATCTGGTTGTAATTAATATACAGCACAAGTATTTAGCATTCATTACACTCAGGAGAACAGCGTAGCAAAATGCATCTTTTTTACAAATAAAGACAGCTAATCATGTGTTGCTTAAGGTCTCCTTATTTGCATTAGTTCTTTGACTTTCACTGGGGTGCTGAAATGTGCAGTTCCATGTGACGTGCTACCGTTAAAGGGAAAATGTCCATCTGTGGTTCCTAAGCATTGTGTTCTGTTTGTACCTTGCTTCAGCTCTCCAGTGTTTTGTTCCGTTCAATATCCATTTTCTGCTAGTCCTTGCCGAAATGAAATATTACCAGCAGGCATAATGGGAATTCTCTGCAGCCACCTTCATGTATATTGATTGCCAGATTAGACAAATATATTTCACCACAGTATGTTTTACAGTATTTTCATGTACCTTTAATTTATATGAATAATTCTTAGAGCTCTTGTTTTTAACCAAAGCTACATACCCAGCAGCATTTGCAACACCTTTGCTTTGCATGGAAATAACTTGCCTTACATGAATTGTACGTATGTGTCTAGTGTGACTGTCTGTGACTTTGGGTTGCCACACATTACATTTTTAAAACTCTGAAATCACTTCTAAGTTGATTCACAGTTTTTTCTTATTATCTCTCCTTTTCTTCTCTGTCTTCTCTTTCCTCAGTCAGTTCATTAGTTGTCAATGAGGATGTTCCAAGGAAAGGACCATGCCTCTTAAAACAAAAGCGTGTTTGTTTCATTGTGTAGGTGTGAAATCCCCTTAGATGAAATGCCGGTTTGCAGCTGATTCAGATCTCTACGTATTTGATCATATTTTAGACTACTGCAGAATTACTTTTCACTTTTTATTTTGGTCATTAAGAAAAACAAAACTGTTAACTCAATGTTATTCTGACAGTTTGCTAACACTGGCTTTCTCTTAGAGGAAATTGACTTTCAATCAGTTCTAATGCTTTCCCCCTTTTTTCTTGTTTTTCTTTTTATTTCAACATTAATCTGTAACATCTGAACAATCTTGAGATGCCTCTCTCCGTGTAACTTCACTGTGTTTCTTCTGGTTTTGATTTGAAGTTTTGTTGTTGTTGTTTTGGGTTTTTTTTAGTGGTGTCCTGATTTGGTTTGTTCCAGCTCTGATACTGTATGTGTGGTTGTGCTCTGGCGATAAAGTGAAGCAAGTTATTTCCTGCCATTTTCCTTTTCAGTTGTTTCTTTTTCCCACCCCCGGTTAGCTTTGCTTTGCTCTTGTACCCTCAGATCTTGTGGATCCACCATTCCCGGCCCATTTTGTTGACCTTCCTACCACTACAGCCAAAGACTGTCATTTTCAGTCCTGATTACATTTTCCAATCTCTATTTTTGATTTCCATTTTACTTTCAATGTTTTTCATTCGCATCAAAGATGACGAGACAGAATCTACAGAAACATCTGTCCTGAAAAGCCATCTGGTTAATGAAGTCCCTGTACTAGCCAGTCCAGACCTGTTGTCTGAAGTTTCTGAGATGAAACAAGATCTGATCAAAATGACTGCCATCCTGACAACTGATCCTTCTGATAAATCAGCCTCCATTAAAGTGAAAGATCTTGAGAAGTCTGCTGAAGAAGAGCCAGGAGAGCCTTTTGAAATAGTCGAAAGAGTGAAGGAGGACTTAGAAAAAGTAAATGAAATTCTGAGAGGCGGATCCTACGTCAGAGAAGAACATGTTTTGCAGAAGTCCCTTTCCAGACAAGAACCCTTAGAAGAAGAATGGATCATTGTCAGCGATGAAGAAATTGAAGAGGCCAGGAGAAATGCTCCATCAGAAGTCACAGAGCCAAGCCGCGTAGAAGTCAGGGTAGACAAAGGGACAACAAAAAAGGAGGAGTTGGATGTGACAGGAGCGGTAGATTACCTTGCAGAGGATTTCAAAACATCTGCTTCTCCTCATGAGGGACAGCCACAGGCCTTACAAGAGGAGGTAGCGGATGAGAAAATCAAAGCCGCAGTAGTAAGCAAGGATTCTGAAAAAAAAGGAAAAGAATCTCCGAAAACTGGGAAACCAAGTTCACAGGAGCAACAGAAAGCAGCCTCAGAAGTTAAAAAGCCCCTTAGGGCAAAACTAAGAGAAAAGCCAAAGCCAAAGGAAGGCAAGGCGCACAGCAGCGGGGAGAAACTGAGACTGCCTAAGCTCACTGCAGATGAGGCACCAGCTGGGGAGCCTGGCCTAAAGGTGACAGGTGCTCCAGAGCCTAAAGCCGTGTCCCCCGTAATCGAGGAAACTCCCATCGGCTCAATAAAAGATAAAGTGAAAGCTCTTCAGAAAAGAGTGGAAGATGAGCAAAAGGTACGGTCAAAACTGCCCGTCAGAGTTCAGGCAAAAGAAAGCCCTGCTGAAAAGGCGCCTAAAAAACCCACACAAGTCAAAAAGCCAGTAACACACAAAACCCAGCCGCCTGTTTCACCTTCTTCTAAGACAGAGAGACTCGAAGAGACCATGTCTGTTCGGGAACTGATGAAAGCTTTCCAGTCAGGGCAAGACCCATCCAAGAATATTTCTGGACTCTTTGAGCACAAATCTGTCAAACAGAAGCAACAGGCCCCTGAGAAGGAAACTCCCCGCAAGAAAACAGTTCCTTTGCAGAGTGAAGCAAAGCGAGTGTCAAACCTCAAGACAGACAAACAGAAGGACAAACCAAGCATGGTATCAAAAGCAGAGAAAGAGCCACAATCAAAGAAAGGAAAAATGCAAACTTCCACCATTGAAACTGCCAAGAAAGGTGGTGGCAAAGACCAAGTAAAAGAGCAGACCAGCAAAAAGCCAACCGAACCTCTCCCTCCAGTAATAGTTGCTGAAAGTGCCAAAGAAACAGTGGCTGGGAAGGGTAGGACTTCTGATGATCAGGGAGATCCTGACTTCCAGATCAGCCCTGACAGGAAAACCTCAACAGACTTTTCTGATGTCATTAAAGAAGAGCTGGAGGATAATGACAAATACCAGCAGTTCCGACACCTCTCAGTGACAGAGGAGGGAGAGCTTAACTTGGAGCAAGTACTGACCAGTCCTTTTGGTGCTGCTTTTCCCACAGAATACGGGAAAGATGGATTCCTTCCTGCTCTTTCTCTGCAAAGTGCTGCCCTTGATGGGAGCTCAGAGAGCCTTAAGCATGAAGGTGTGGCTGACTCTCCAGGCAGCCTACTTGATGGAACACCTCAGATCAGCTCGGAGGAAAGTTACAAGCATGAGGGTCTGGCAGAGACTCCTGAAACGAGCCCAGAGAGCCTTTCATTCTCACCAAAGAAAACTGATGGGCAAATTGAAGATGCTAAAGGAACGGCTCAAGCACACACAACAGAAGAAACACATTCTACGAAGGAACTCTCCTCAAAGGAAGATGAAAAAGGTATTACTGAGAGGCAGCTAGATGCTGTTACCAAGACTAGTGAGTCTCATTCTGACCATGTATCAGAAGAGCATGTACCTCCAGCCTCTGAAGAAGGGGCTGATAAACTTAAAGAAAGTAGCTCAGCTTCCATTATGAAAGATATTAGCAGGGATAAAGAATCCAGAACTACTGCACATTTCACTAAATCTTCTGAAACACATGACACTGCTTTAGAGAAAGAAAAAGATGTAGCCTGTGAACGCCGTCTTACAGTTAGAAGTCCCCAGAAATTGGAACTTTCACTTGCTAGCCATGATAGCGAAGGCTTTAGCCCAGTTGCAGATGACTCTTTGACTATAAGTCATAAAGACTCCCTGGAAGCAAGCCCAGTGCTAGAAGATAACTCATCACACAAAACACCCGACTCTTTGGAGCCCAGTCCTATGAAAGAGTCCCCCTGCCGTGATTCCCTTGAAAGCAGCCCCGTAGAACCAGCAGTGAAGGCTTGTCTTTTGGGGCAGGGTCCTCTTCCATCTGTTCTTAGCAAAGCAGAGGCCTGCCCAGAGCTGGCATCGGTGCGTTCCAGGATTCTCCGTGACCCTGAGGGAAGTGCTGATGATGACAGTCTAGAGCAAACATCCCTCATGGAGAGTTCAGGGAAAAGCCCTGTTTCTCCTGAAACTCCTAGTTCAGAAGAAATTAGCTATGAAATCACACCTAAAATGGCAGATATACCGAAGTCAGCAACCATCCCCGAAGTCAACGAAGAAACGGAGGAGGATTCGGAAAGCGAACCGAAGAAGAGATTCACCCCCGAAGAGGAGATGTTTAAAATGGTGACCAAAATCAAAATGTTTGATGAATTGGAACAAGAAGCAAAACAGAAGAGAGATTATAAAAAGAGTTGTAAGCAAGATGAATCTTCTGTGGTTGTCAAATCAGAAGCCTTACATGAGGCTGAAGCATCAGAGTCAACTGCTGTAGTAGAAAAAGACATACCCACAGTGGTGATACCTGCTGCTGAATCTAGAAAGAGCTCTTCCTCTTCCGAAAGTGAGCCGGAATTGACTCGGCTCAAAAAAGAAGCCGACTCAGGCCTCTTAATGGAGCCTGTGATCCGAGTGCAGCCGCCCTCACCTTTACCATCCAGTATTGACTCCAGCTCTAGCCCTGATGAAACAGGTTTCCAACCCATTGATTCCCAGCCATGCTCTGTCGGGATAGGTGAGGTTAAAGCACAAGGCAAAGGTGACAAAGAGGAGCCGCTTATCCTCGGGCGCAGCTGTAAGCCTTCCACAGGCACTTGTCCTTCTGATGGTTGTGCATCAGGAGAAAGTGTGGAATCAAAATGTTGCGATAGTACAGGTGACTGTGAGACCGTCAGTCCCGACACCCCGGTCACGCGATCTGGGTGTTCTCCCTGTCACTCCATTGGTGACAGGTCTCAAAAAGAGGTTCACACTGAGTCTTCTCTAATAATGGGGCAGTGCGATGCTACTGAAAAGGATGCCAAACCTGTGGCCCCCTTACCATGCCGCAATCTCATTGCAACAGGGGCTGTGTCAGAGGAGGCAGATGGTCTTTCTCATGGACACGGTACCACCAAGTACTCTGTCCCGTGCAACAGCAAACTGGCCAAAGGTGACAGCACTGACCATTCTGCTTCAGCAAGGGATTCTGGAAAAGTAGATACAGGTTGTGAGACATCTCACAGGGCTGGTCATGCTGAGGAGCCCTTACCAGAGTATTCGTCCCTAAACACTGACACAGTGGAACTCGCCGGCTGTGCAGCAGATGCCACTGATTGTAGTGCTCCATATATAGTGAGCCCTTATGAAAATGTGCCTTCTGGACATTTCTTCATTGACTCTGAAAGTGAGGTAGGGTCTGGTAGAAGTCTGCTGTCTAGGGAAACCTATTCTATTGCAGAAGGGAAAGATCAGACTGGTGAAGTTTTACTTAGCAGAGACACGGGCAGTGAATATTGCTCTTCAGAGGAAGTGTACATGGAAATAGAGCCCAAACCAGAAGATGGATTTCAGGCAAAATCACAAAGGTCTCCAACCTCAGATTCAACAAAATTATCTGAATCCACCCTTGAGGATACAAGAGATGAAACACAGAAACTCATGGGTCAGGTTGTCATCACTAGAACCGATGTGGATTCTGACATGTGGAGTGAAATACGTGAAGATGATGAAGCTTTTGAAGCTCGGGTGAAAGAAGAGGAACAAAAGATATTTGGGTTGATGGTAGACAGGCGATCTCAAGGCACAACCCCTGACACGACACCGGCCAGAACACCCACTGAAGAAGGGACACCACTCAGTGAGCAAAATCCTTTTCTTTTTCAGGAAGGCAAGTTGTTTGAGATGACTAGAAGTGGAGCCATTGACATGACCAAAAGGAACTACCCAGATGAAAGCTTTCACTTCTTCCAGATGGGGCAGGAGCCTCAGGAAGAAGTTTCTTTATGTGAAGAAGTGAAAGAAGCAGCAGAGGCAGAATCTTCAAAGCTGAAGAGCTCACTGAACCCTTTTGCAACTTCAGAGTCAGAGGAGTCAGATATACCAGAACAAGATGCATTGAAATATTCACCCCCATCACCCGAGTCTAGTGATAGATCTGAAGAAATTATGGATGAAGGTGCCAGTGCAGGCACTGCAAAAGCAGATCTTAAATCCAGAATTCCAATTAAAATGGGTATTTCAGCTTCTTCAAAATCACCAAAGAAAGAAACTGCTGCCTCTGAAGCTGAGCCCTTCTCCAGAATGGAGACCGACATGGTCGATAGCAGTCAGGTGCCTTGCCCCGTCTCTCCTGAGCAGTGTGTTGTAGAAGATGAATTAGATTTTTCTAAAGTCACTCAATTGCTTAGTTCTGAACAAGGTGAGGAGTCCCCAGACTCTTCCCCAGAGGAACAGAGATCTGTGATTGAAATCCCCACTGCTCTAATGGAGAGTGTGCCTTCTTGTGAAAGCAAATCCAAAATCCCTGTAAGAACAGCTGCTGCCGCATCGCAATCCTCACAACAGTTGGAAAACGAGAGCCTTTCCCCGGATGACTTCTTGGACAGTTCACAGTGTGAAGGAAAAGATGATCAAGTGAAACCAAAGTCTAAAATTCCTGTGAAAGCCGCTTTCCAAAAAGCTGAACCACAACACTCATACGTGGACACATCCGTCCACAAGCCAGAGTCGCCCAAAGTGCTCGACGTGGCGAGCGTAGTCCCTGCAAAACCAGACAGCCGCAGTAAATCGGAATCTGATGCCAGTAGTCCCGTGGACCCAAAGACCAAACGTTCCATCAAAGCTAGGAGTTATGCTGAGGCAGAGGCAGAGGCCGGGGAGAGGGAGAGCGAGATGAAGTTTGAGCTAGACTCAGATGAGGCAACAACACCGAGATCGAAGGTATTTTCTTCACGGTTGCCAGTTAAAAGCAGAAGCGCTACAGGCTCCCGCAGTGCTTTTAGTCCCACAAAAGAAAGTAAGGACCATTTTTTTGATCTTTACAAAAACTCCATAGAGTTTTTTGAAGAAATTAGTGATGAAGCTTCTAAATTAGTGGAAAGACTCACACAGTCAGAGAGAGAACAAGAATTAGTTTCAGATGATGAAAGCAGTAGTGCCCTAGAAGTTTCAGTTATTGAAAATGTGCCATCCAGTGAGACTCAGCAGTCAGTTCCTGAAGACATCTTTGACATCAGACCCATTTGGGATGAGTCTGTAGAGACTCAGATTGAACGTATCCCTGACGAAAATGTCCATGACCGTGCTGAAGGTATTTGCCAACGACTGGGATTCCCTGTGCAACGCATGTCATGAATTAAACTCTTTTGTTTTTTGTTTTCTTTGGTGTGTGCGTGCGTGTGCGTTTGTGCACAGGCGTAATGCGTGTGGCATTTTCTTTTCAGCTTTTGGTGGTTAATTGTGGTTTTTGTTTTACCTTGTGAACTGTGTTTGGGTTTTTTTGTTTTGTGTCTGTGTTTTTGTCTGTGAACAATCTCAAGATTGCAAACCATAGATGCTTATAGGAAGTGTTACCTTAATAAGCAAAAACACTTCTAGAAATATGTATGGTTTTGTCATTAAACTGATTGCTTAGGTCATGCACGTTTTGGCTTTTGACTTTCCCTGGCCCTATTAGTAGCTATTAACTTCTACTAATAATAAAATGCTTGGACATCAATTGAAAGCGAGACAGACAAATTTATAGGCTTTTGAGCTGGTACACAAAGATCTGCAGGAGTTTTAAAGAATGAAGCTTTTTATGTTCTTTCTTTTTTGACAGTCTGTGTCTGAAGAAAACTCTGAGTCACCAGTAACTTTAGTACACATTTTCTGGTGCTTGGTTTTCCTCTTGCCTACCTGTGTGCTAGTACTGAGTAGCCCTAATGGAAATCAGGAGCCAGAATGACATGTGCATATCACAAACCCTAAGCAATTTCCTAATTCGGTGTCACAATCCACATGTGCATTCAGGGAAAATCAAAACTCAAATTCCACCATCCTCAAATTAGCTCGGGGGATGGGAGGAACTGTCAGTCCCACCATCAGTGAAATGAATGAGGACTGATGAATGACCATCTGATTTTTCCTTGCCTTCGTTGTCGGTATTTTGTCTCACTCCCCATCCAAAGGGTCAAAGACACTGAAATTAACAGTATCTCAAATACAGACTGTCATCTGAAGTGCTGTATGGACTCTTTGAACAAAACTTGTCTTACAACAGAAAGAACATGATCAGAAGCACTGGTCGTGATGGATTCTTCAACCCTGGCATTTACTAAGGAGGCATGGAAAACTATGGCTCTTGACTTAGTCAAAGTCTTCAAATGAATTTTAGAATGAAGTTTTAGAGTCAAATGCCTGGCCAAAATAGACATAGTAGGTGCTTCAGTCCTAGATTGTGTTTTCACATGAACACCTGATTTTCAAATAGAAAAACTAGATTGTCATGTGCTTTTTGAAAAACCTAGCTTTTTGTTTTCATTTTGAACCTAGGGATTTACAGGACTCACTTGAGCTATGCAACCTGTCCATGTTTAGACACATTTAGTTAGGAAAAAAACAGTGCTTTCCCTTCTTGGGCTCTCTCTCCTATGGAAATGGTTTTTAACTTGTAAAAGGCAACTTGCAGCTCTCTTTGACCTTTAGATCAACAGGATGATCAGGAAAGGACAGAGGAAAGACTGGCCCACATTGCAGATCATCTCGGATTCAGCTGGACAGGTAAAGTGCACATTGTCTGCTCCAGAGAGAAAGGTGGGGAATGGTCCACACTTCTTTCATGTTTATTTTGAATGATTTTCTGATTATCTAAAACTGCTTTATAAAAATATTTCAGAAGCTTATTGTCTTGGGGGTACCGAGAGTCCTAAATGGATGGACAAGGAACCTGTTCTGAACAATCACTTAAATATTGTGGATTTAATAGACTTGAGGCAATGAACAGTAGTTGGAGACAAGTGAAAGTAACATGGAACGAGATCAAACATTTTCTCAGGTTTGGGGGTTAAACTGTAATTTACAGACATTTACTTTTCTTTGAATGAAATTAGACCAAGGGAGAAGTAGTAGCAGTAGCAGACCTCTTTACAGAGGTGGATTTCTTTTTCAGAGCTAGCAAGAGAACTGGACTTCACAGAGGAGCAAATTCACCAGATCCGAATTGAAAATCCCAATTCGCTTCAAGACCAGAGCCACGCACTCCTTAAATACTGGCTTGAAAGGGATGGGAAACATGCAACAGGTTTGTTTCCAGTTATTGTGTGTAACTCTCTCCAATCTGCTAGCTGAGGTAATGGGTGTGTGTTGTAATCACAAAGAAAATTTGAGGAAAATTTAGGCTACAGAAAGGATGACCACAGATTGTACTCAATGTTGTTTCTAGTCTTGTCTGTATAACACAGCAACCAAAAAGAAAAAAAAAATTAAAAGGAAAAACCCAGAATGCTAGTTTTTATAGGCAGCCAGCTGGTCCTTTTTAGATTTTATGCACTGCTTCTAAATGTGTCTGTAATCTATATATGATATGGGTCAGTTTCCTATATATGCCCTTCCTATGGAGAAGGGAGGGAGTGTGCTTGATTCTTGACTGAGCTGCACGATGTTGTTCCAATGGCACAGATACCAATCTGACCCAATGTCTCACGAAAATCAACCGCATGGACATTGTTCACCTGATGGAGACCAGCGGCATAGACCCCATGCAGGGCCACGGCACGCGCACGTACGTGGACACGGAGCAGTCCTTGGCGTTGGACCACAGTGAAGGTAAGCGGCTCCTGACCCAAACTGCCCAGGGTACTTCTCTAATCATCACTCTGCTCTCAAGGGTTGGCCCAGGCTCGTCTGTCAGCTCTCGTGACAGAGCACAGGAATCCCGTTTTGAAAGCACAGACAATACAGATGGATGCAAGCATGGCATCACAAGAGTCATATTTCACCTGGTAGAAGATCTGCACTTTAGCTGATTCTTCAGAAGCAAACCCTGTGGCCAGCAACATTTGCCCAGTTTACCTTGGGGTTTGGGTTTTTTGCTTAAAAAAGTGCTTTCATGAAAGTTCAGAAGGCTGTGTTAGAATTTGACCAAGATATTAAAAAGGAAAACTACTCCGAGTTTTGACAGAAAACCCCTTTGGATTTGAGTATCCAGGTTATTGTAAATATGTTAGGATGGTATTGCATTTCTTAAGTGTGAAAGTTTAGTGGATTAGATCCAGTGGTTGCAAACTGAAGAAACACCTCCAAATTATTTGGCATAAAATCCTCTTTTCTAGAAGTGATACTTTTGTGTGCCTAACTCAATATTGAAGCATACTGGACAGCTGCAAAGGTACCAGTATTGAAGAGCATGTAGGAATAGAAGGCTATTACAATTAGCATTCTTGTATCACAGGCATGTAGTTTTAGAACGTTAACCTCTGTCCAGCTCAAATTCAGTACAAGCTTTTCTGTTTCCCCCCAGTTTATTCCTTGGAGTTCACTAGGTTTCCGGTGAATATGGTACATCAATGAGCTACTTCTTGCACCTAGCCTTCTATGAAGTGTTTTTGTCTTTTTTTTGTATGGGTCATTTTCCTATAAGCAGATAAATAATAGATATGAGGAGGGACAAGTCACTAAAATCTATCCTAATCAGCTGGAAAAAAAATAATCTATTGTGTATCTTAGAGGGCTTCAAGCATAATTACTTGAGGTAAATTTCTGGGTCAATGGTATTTTGCCTGTAACTGTCCAAATCTGGCCATAGTAGTGGCAATCCAGCATTCCTTGGGCTACTCCTAGAGGCCATGTGCCCTCCCACTCAAGGTGTTCAGGAACTTCACGTGTTGCGCTTGGGGATTTTCAATGCACGCGCAGCCTGAGAA
Source organism: Hirundo rustica (assembly GCF_015227805.2). NCBI lineage: Eukaryota > Metazoa > Chordata > Aves > Passeriformes > Hirundinidae > Hirundo > Hirundo rustica. The sequence continues at coordinate 62,661,653 of NC_053454.1, forward strand.
GGACTTCTGTATAAATATATGAATAACAATATTTCTCATCTCTGTCTTCGCAAGGGTTTTCAGCACTGCAGGAGGAAGTGTACAGCTCGAGACACAAGCAGGAACAGCAGAGAATATCTAAGGATGGCGAGCCAGCCGAGCATCCCCCACTGGTCTCCGAGGAAGATGTGTCTGTCAGTTATTCCCCATTCCAGGACAGTACTCCCAGGAGCGAGGCAGAAGTGTCCATGGCTGAGCTTCTGAGACAAGCACATAAGGAACAAGTAGAAGCCGAATTCTCAGGGAAAACTCAAAATGTGCCAGGGAAACCATCTGCTTCACAACAGGAATATTTGTAAGTGCCAAGAGACCAGGATGAAGCCATAGGGAACAGGTTCTCTTTTCTTTGTGTAGTAAGAGGATTTTACAGTTGCCTTTGAAACTTATGAACACACTAGAATTTTCCTCCAATCATTTTTAATCTGTGTGGAGGAAGCCTTAATGCTGAGGAGAGAAAGTCAGTTTGTCACTGTGAACACAAAGCAATAACTGTGTCTAGTGCATAGGAAAGAAAAAGGTTAATATGGAAGTGGAGGGTGTTTTAGGTATATTTTTCATGTTTTGGATGATGAGTGATGCCATATTAATGAAATCCTAAAGGATTCAGGGTGGCTTTTTCAATGGAGGCAATTTTTTTTTCAATTTAAACATTACTTTAAAAACTCGTAACTACCTCTTAAGAACTGAGCTTTTAAAAGTGCAATTCAGATGGCCAAAGGAACAGAAACAGAGTTTTACAGAGGCAAGACACGAGCAATAACACGTGACAGAGTACACATTTAGAAGACCTGCACAGCAAAAGCTTGAATTCTGAGGTGGGGCTATCAGTGAAGTTGGTGTCATTTGAAAATGATTTTGAAATAGATCATGTTTAATTCTCCATAGCTTCTCTGATTTATGCCCATGCTGAGACCTCTCTGCAGGGTAGAGTCTGATATTAATGCCAGCAAAATATCAAGAATCCCTGTTTAAAGAAATTATTTTCCAGAAGGTGATTAGCTTTTATGTGGAGACATGGCTCCCATCCATCAAAGGGCAGCTGAGTCCAGCAAATGGACTTTGGGGGATTATTTTGTTCAGGATATGCTGGGAGAGAGTGTGGAGTGTGGGAGACAGAAAATACCATCTTGGAAAGCTTCTGTTGCAGTGTTAGGCAAAAATACCAATGCTCCCTTAATGATCTGCATCAAGAAATGAATGTCTTTGAGGAACAGAGAATACTTGTGAGACAATACTGCCAACGCTACACGAGAGTAATGACAACAGGGGAATATCACTACACTGAAGGTCAAATCTCAGCTAGGTGGAAAATTGGGTGAGATTTAAATATCTTGTTAGGAATGTACCCCAAGAGGAATTATACAACAATATTGAAGGTAGAGATGCTTGATGCAGATGTATTTCCTTTAGATATGTGTTACATAGTAAGATATATAATAGTAGGTTTAACAAACTTGGGGCACTGATTAATCATAGCAGGGTTCAACCATGAAAATACCATTACAAACAAAACTGAACCTCTACTAAATGTCTATTTGTTAAAGCTCCAGAATTCTGCATGAAAGTTGGTTTTTCCCACTTTGCAGCTGCACAGCTTGTGCTCAGTGCTGTAGGCACCTCACATCCTTCTGTAGTGATCCAGGCTCTCCCACTAAAAAAATAAATGGTAATATGTAGAGATGTGAAGGCACAAGTGACAGCAAAGCTCTCTGAAATACTTTACAAATACCAGGTTTTGCAAAATTGCATGGAGGGATTGGATATCCATTGGGACGTTTGCTCGGGAAGATGGGTGGGATTCCCAGCCAGAGTACTCTGTAGTTCCTGTCAAGGAGTATCAGTTATTTCGAGATTTTGCTGGAAGACAGACAACATAACAGTATGAAACTAGTGCCTGATGTTCCGTTGCTGGAAACTGGGAAGCAATGCATGGCGGTGACTTGCTTGGACCTGTAATTCACAGTGTCACAACTCCAGGAATGGAGCAGTCCATGGGAGCTGGAAAAGCAGCGAGCGGAAAATCTGCGCACCCAAGCACGGCAAAGGGAGATGCACAGAGAGCGCCCCCGCAGCCTCCATCCTCTGCACAGAGAGGGGACTCCCCCATCATCCAAGAGCCTGAGGAACCCCAGCTCCACCAGGAAAGCCTCTGTCCAAGGAGATCTAGTCTCGTGATAGTGGAGTCCACTGAGGAGCAGACAGAGAACTCTGGAAGGGGCTGTGAAGAGGAATCTTTAGAAAAGGTAAATGAGCAATTTTTCCTCAATGTAATTGACGCAATAAACCAATTCTTATGTCTCACTCATTTCTTAAGATAAGAATATTTGTAATGAATTTGTATTTGGCAGAGTTTTTCTCCTTTCTTCTGTGGTTAAAAGGGTCAGGTAAAGGCTTTTCTCCTGAGGTTTTTAAAGTTGAAGCAAACCCCAGATCCGAAAGTCTAGACTGGTAATTCTGGTTCTGCTCTACCCTTCTTTGTCCTTCGGCCTGCGACAGTTACATCTGTGCCAGAGAGAGAGTGTCAGTAACAGAGGCAGAAACAAACTGAAACAAATGTAATGCAGACCAAAAAGTAAAAATAAAGCTCATAAAGAAAGGCAGGGCTAGCCCAGAGCAGCATGAGAAATGGCAGGAAAGGTCTGTAAAGTCAGTGAGATGGAAAAGAGACAGCAGCAGTGCAGAGCAGAGTACTAAGGATGTACTGGATGAATGGTGTTTATGTAGCATGCAGGCAGTAAAGAGATACAGAGACAGGAGAGTGAAGAGGATATCGAAAACTGTACAAGGTAGGTCTTGGGTTGTGTGCAGTGAGGGGATGCAGCATTCAGCGAGGAGAAGACATCCACCAGTAAGGAAAGAGATCAACCGTATGGCTTTTTGTGGAGAATTAAAGTTTCCTGGCAGATGAAGGTTTGAGAATAAGCAGCTTGCTTTGCCCATTCTAAGCGGAAGGAAAGGAGAAGCCATCCCTGGGCAGGAAATTAGCATCATAAGCCAAGTTAGAGCAGATAAGGTGCAGCTGTACTGAGGAAGAAATTGCTTCAACTTTGCATTGATTAGAAACGAGCCCTCTCTCTTTGCTACTATCTGGCCAAAGGTATCACCTCTTTAATGAAGGGTTTCAGAGCTTTGCCTCTGGGATCGCAGAGAAAGGTGGAATTTGAAGTGTATGAGATGACTGAAAGAGTATCTATGGCAGGACTCAGTATAAGGGCTACTGGGGACTGGCGGCCCGTGAAATAATGTACTGCTTTTCTCCTCCAGTTCTTTTACTGAAGTGAAATGACAACAGCAGCTGGTACCACCAAAAATACGCCCTACCCCCTCCAGCCCTCCTTATTTATTTTCCTCTTTATGTTTTTATACTAGGGCTATTTCCCAACTGATCCTTTTCAGCCTCTCTTTGCATTCTGATGTGTTTGTTTAAATTTTTAGTTCTTTCTTATGCAGGATAGATAAATTCAGCACTTGTTACTAATGCCTTCTGATCTTTCTGAGGTTACTGCTACACTGTCCTGTAGTTAAACTGTTCAGTCCTGCTGTCTGTACCCTGCACTCTGTACTTCCCCCATGTGGAGGATTAAAAGGCTTTTGTATATTTTTCTGTGTAATTAACCCAGAAAGCATATGCAAAATGTAGGAATTGCAGAGCTGGTGCAGGAAGATGCAAGCTATAGCTACTGCTAGTACCACATACAGAGTCCTGTTTCCATGCTTCCCCTAGGAGTTAGCAGAGGAGTTAGGTGGGCTGGAGCTCAGCTCGGATGAGGACGAGATGGTCACTACCAGGGTCATCCGGCGCCGGGTGATCATTCAGGTACCAAGTGTTGAACGACTGAACAAGCCTGTGCTGCCTTAGGCCCTAAGCTGGTGTTGCTCCTCAAGCTGGGATGCTCCCAAATAATGCATCTCCACTGGATAAGCCATTGCAATAATTTAGGATTACAGTAACACTGCTAACCCCGCTCTAAATCCCATAGATGCCTCGGTAGGAGGAAGATGAAGGCTTATCAGCCCCATAAACAACAAGGTCAACTAATTTATCTTTGCCTGTGTGCTGTGGCATCACTTTTGTTTGCATGCCTTTCTAAGGATTTATTTGCAGAACAGGTTTTTTTCCTAACATTGCTGAGTTGTTGGTTTTTTTTTCCCCATTCTGTAACCAATTAACTGATTTTGAAATGGCTTATTTCAAGACTGACATGAAGGCCTCACTTCTACAACTTTGTTCTTTGTCGTACAGGCTGATAGTATGCCTGAAATGCCACCAGAAACAGTCACAGAAGAGCAGTACACAGATGAACATGGCCACACAGTGGTAAAGAAGGTATTGTCAGTTCTGCCCCTTGCTACCTTCCTCCTCTCCTGTAAAAGGAAGGAAAAATCATCCACAGAAATGCCAGACTTGCTGCTGTGAAGGGGCATGATTTGAGGAGTAGACAGCGGAAGGAATGAGAATTTCAGCTCATGAGAGATACCAAATCTTGAACAATAGTTTAGATTCTCAAAATCATGCTGTGTTACAGTGTATAACCTAACACGATGTAGTTTGTTAACTTTCATTTAAAGCCAAGGAAAATTCTGCATAGGTCTACATGCTTTAGAAGAAAGCTGTATATTTTTTTTAAAAACCCCACCAGGAAAACCACCATAATCTTATCTGAGATGTTTGTTTGTTTGCTTGTCCTAATGACAGCAAGGGCTGGGTCTGTAACAGAGTCAGATAAGCCCAGAGTCTAGATCTTCAAAATTTGCTTAGAAAAGGAAATTCTGCACAGTATGGAAGTGAAAGTGGAACTTCTGGGCTCATTTCTTTATCTGATAGCTCAGTGATTTGGCTTAGGGCTTGGCTGAGCTGGGCCGGTGGCAAACCCCATGTTCCATCTTCTGAGAAGGCATCACACCCCCTCAGCTGCATAGGGTGGCTCTGGAATCTGTTTGGATTCCTGACAGAGTAAACCACCCAGGCAAAGATCCCTTGGTCTCGTTGCACAGGGATGAGTGTGGCAGTTTTTGCGGACAGGTCTGTGCCTTGAACCATGCCACATAAAGGTTTGGATCATCCACAGGAGGATGCACAACCATCATCCTGAGCAATTTCACTTCTTGAACCCTGTAATTCTCCTCCTGTTCTGGCCAGCCAGTGCCTTGAGAGCTTTAGCCCCAGATGAGTCTCTTGAGTAGGTGTTGAGGAATAGAACAAGGAACCATCTACGCAGGTTCTTTCATATAGGACAAAATGCCCTTTGAGTAGCAAATACTAGGTAGAGAACAAAGAGGAATATTTTACTGCTACTTCTTTGGGGACTAAACTCCATTCCTTCAGGTGACTCGGAAGATCATCCGGCGCTACGTTGCTCCAGATGGCATGGAAAAAGAGGAAGTGCTAATGCAGGGAACACCGCAAGCCCCCGTCACTGTGGAAGAGGGAGATGGTTATTCCAAAGTGGTGAAGCGAGTTGTGCTGAAGAGTGACAGTGAGCACTCAGAGGTAGGGTGTGCTTTGCCTGCCGTGGCACAGAGCAGCAGCACCCCAGCAGGGCTCTTAGTCCCTGCAGCTTAGCGTGCTCATTCTGCCACTCAGTCCTAGGACCCCACGGTTACAGTAAGTTTACCTTGCTGGCCTGTTCTTGTTCTGAACAGGCAAAAACATCTATAACTTAAACAAAAACTGTTTCAGAGACAGGTAATTAAAAATAAAAACAACCTGAAAAAGGTAAGTGCCTTCCTGCCACACTTCACTGTCTGGCCCTACAGGCATTTGGGTCAGCCCAACCGAGTTGTGATGGTGGGCCAGAAGCTGGCAATGGGGTGTGCTTTCAGGAGTGCTGGGCCAAAAGCAAGGTGTAGCAAGCAGTCATTGGAATTGTGAAAAAAGTCACTGATACTTTTGCTTGGCAGAATTAGTCATCAGAATTAATTCTTTAGGAGTAAAGTAATAAGAAAAAAAGAGTCTTCATTTTGTTTCCTTTTTTTCTATTTCCTTTTTTCCAGATTTTTTTTCTTCTTTTCTATTTTTTTTATTGTTTTCCTTTTTTTCTGTTTCCCTAGTTTTTTCTCTTTTCTCATTTTTTCTTCTTTATCCCTGTTTTTTCCTTCCTTTCCCCCCTTTTTCCTGTTTTCTTTTCTCAATTTTTTCTTTTTTTCTCCCCTTTTACTTCTTCCCTCCCCCCCCCCCTTTTTTTTTTTTTTTTTTTTTGACCCTAACATGTCTACACTTTACCCTGTGGAACCCATAGATACAGAAGATAATTTGGCCAGTGAACATCCCAAAGCGTGGAATTATCTCCAGCTTACTTGTGCTTTCTAACCTTGCAGGTGACCCTGTCCGAACCGGCTGTTCTCTCTAGTGCCTCCAAATTCCAGTCTGAACCAGTGGAGGGCCGGAAAGTCAGCAAGGTCATAAAGACCACTGTAGTGCACGGAGAGAGGACAGAGAAACACCTGGGGGATGCCAGCCTGGCTTCTGATCTTCCATCAGCCAAAGAGGACTTTGAAGAGGTAAAAATCACTTTTTTTTTTTACATTTACAGAATTACAGCAAGCGTCGCCATGACCTCAGGGACAAAGTCTGTTCTCCTGAAAGGTTTTTTCGGTGGCCCAGCAGACTGAGCTGGCAAGCCCTAAGCTGGGTGTAACTCTGTTCTGATACTCAGCCATGTGACAAAAAGATGGATCTATAAAGAACATGTAATGAAATCTGACAGTGCAGAGTTAGGTAAGAAACTTGTTAAGACCAAAGGAAAACATCATGGAGGCTTTGTGCGAAGTTCTTAGAGCACTTAAAATTCGTTAATATGTTACCACTCGTGGAGGTAATTATAGGAGTGGCTGCAGTAAAGCCCCCACCCTGGATAAATGGATGTGTTCCTTCCCTGAATCCAGTCTCTTCTCCCCTTGATTAGCATGTCTTAGAGGTTGAAAAAATACCTAAAAATAGATAATTAGATAAAAGCTGTCCAGCAGTAGGTGACGTGGGTATACGGTTTGGGTTTTGTGACCAGGAAGGAACACTTAGCTCCCAGCTACCACCTCAATAAGTCCAGTAGTCTGGAGCCACTACCGCGACAAGCTTTGGTACGATCATTACTGAAATGAAATGGCCCCATAGGAGAAACTGTATGTGACATGTCTGCGGGAGGGAAGGATGCTTTAAGGGATGCAGTTGCTTCTTTCAGGTGCCTGTTCAGCATTTTCTCAGCTTTGGGCTGTGTGAATATGAAGGATAAAGGTAGGAAGAACTCCAGGTGATTTGGGTGTGTTGTCATTTGAAGTTTATGTTTTCATTGGAGGCTTTGAGCTATACAGGTCACCACGTGACAGTGCAAGTCCCTGCTTTGGTAGAGAAAGAAATCAAGAAAGACGATGGATCAGTAATCAAAAGGTTTGGCTTGGCAAATTGACGAAGTTAATGCAAACACATTAACACAGTCACAGGAGTGGATTGCAGTGAGTGCCTGCAGTGGATGCAAAGCTTCAGTTGCAGTGGTACTAAAGCAATGACTAACCTGGCAGCAGTGACAGCACACAGAACACTGAAATAAAACACTTGGACAACAGCACTACAGGCTGGTCTTTCTTGCAGGCCTCCAGGGCCAGATATGGGAAAATGCTCATCTGCACTGGGGTGAAGAGAGTTTGATGAGTTTAGCAAAGTAGCATAGTTCTAATAGAATGGAGACTGGATGGATGGAGAACGGATGATGGCGACTGAAGGAATCGTGGATAGATGAATGAAGACATGGATGAATGACTGGGAATGAACAGATGATGAGTAAATGGATGGATGATGGTGAATGGACAAAGAGGTGGATGGGATGAATGAATGGATGATGGAGGAAAAGATGAATTATGGAGTGTGAATGAGCTGAGGGAATGACTGAAGGTATGAATGAATGATAGGATGATGGAGAATGAAAGAAGAGATGGAGCTTGTTCTTGTCCTCCTTCCCCTCCGCCTCCATAGGAAGCACACCCAGCATGATGCATGCAAAGTTTTATTAAGTTTGCATATCTGACAATGGCCCCAATTTAAAGCACACCCACTGAAATCATTCTAGTACCTTCTAAATCCACCCCCAGCTTGGATGAGGTCTCAGCCCTCATGATAAAAATATGTCTCAAAGTGCTGATTTAACCTTGATTGCTAAGGAATGCCAAGATAGCATAAGAGTCCTGGAATGTGTTTTGTGATTCTGCCTAGGAAAATACTGAAGCTAAGTTATAATAAGACGCTACAAACATAAGTGTAAAGAATACAGAGACTATGTAAAAGAAAAAGTGTAAAAATCCATATGAGTTGACTATTGCATAATACTTACACATTGGCTGTGCCTTCTCTCCAGCATGTATAACTGTGCCTTGGAAAAGGATGAAAAGCACAATTCTCTCAGATCTCCAGAACTGTGGCCTTTCTAAGTCAGGTCTCTCCTCTTTTTGGTTCCAGGACACTACTAAGTAAAGCCAGCACACAGAAGAGGACTGTGATGAAGGACCGCTATGGAAAACATGTTCACATAGAAGAGCTGGAAGATACCCCAGAAGCGCTGCCCAGGGATGACCTCCAGCATGACCTCCAGCAGCTTCTTAGGCACTTCTGCCAAGAGGACTGGACTCAGGAGGCCAAGTGAGAAGCTGCCGCCCCTGCACAGCGCCACGTGACCCATCACCGTCCCCGGGTAGCGGAGTCGTCACTGCCGCTCCTACCTGCGCAGCTGCAGTCAATTCATTTCTCCCCGTCCCAAGTTTCATTTTGTGCTGTTATGATTTTTCACCCCGTAAGCTAATTTGTGACCAAAGATAGCATCCTTCAGGCAGGATGATTTATCCGCCGCGCTGGCTCCCAGTCAGCGTCGCCACTTGTCCCCGTCCCTTCACTCTGGCGCTCGCTTACTGACACGGCCCTTGCCAAGCAGACTTCATCGACAGGCCTCTTCCACTGACTGTGTACATGCACCGTACAAAGGAGTTGACGTGTAAACTGTAAATAGCAGAGTATTTGAACTCACGAGACCGCAGAACACTCACTGCCCCTTGGCGTCGTGGGTTACGAGGTGCAGTGAGCCTGCGGAACGGTGACCGGTCACAGAACGGCACCACCCGGACTGCAAACGCTGACTGACCCAGGAGGAAGCGCTGCAGAGCTACCGAGTACTAAGACTTACTGTTCAGAGATCCGGTCTAGGCAAAGGCTGCGAGAGTCAGGCAAAAGGCAGCTGTACGCTTGAATCACAGCTGACTGTGGCCATTAATAGTGCAGACACCTTCAGAGAGCCACTGAAACACTTCCAAAAGAAAAAGAAAGAAAAAATTCCCCACTAGGTATCCAAGTTGCTAGCAGCTCTACCTGCAGCACATTCGCATATGGTATTAAATCCTATAGATCTGGACCCGTGGCGGGGTGTGTTAAACAATCCTAACTCCGGTAGTTTCCCGTTTCCATCACTGCTTAGCCGACCTCACCGACTGACTGGGGGTGCTTCCTGCTGGCCACTGCACTGTAGATACCTACGGGACAAAGACTTCCCCACTATACAAGGAGAATAATTAATTCACCGTGTTTTATCGAGATTGCCTCTTAGCCGATACACGCATGCGGCATTTGAAGGTCAAACCCAAACCCTCCTAGAACCATGTCAGCTTCTTGGCCCTCTTAGCACTGAGCGAGCAGTTTTTATCTTCTGATCAAGTGTTTTTTAAAGAACAAGTGCTCACAATCCTCGACAGCCGGTTTCTGTTCATATTTTGTTATGTAACTATATATTATAAATATATATTTCTAAACCGACCCTCTGAAAAACCACATTAGCATGTCTGCACTTTTATTTTCCAAAAGGGGAATGTAGGGAAAGGGGAACATAGGGATCTGGCATTTTGGGGTGTTCTATACCTTGATATTTAATGGAGGGAGCTCTGTAGGGTTTTAGCATAACACACATACCCACCAACTTAACACTTTTAAACAGCTATTTCATTTTTTTAATAGTAGACTCCACAGCAGATTAAAACCCTCTCCTCTTGGAGCAGTCCTTTGTCCAAGCTTATCTGGCCTTCTACAATTATAGTGTTCTTTGGGTTTGGTTTTTTTTTTTTTTAATGACTCACTCAGTGCTCAGACCAAGGGCACTTCCTCATTAAGGTAACGATGCCAAAAGCATGGAAACATCTCTGGAGTTCTGGCTTCCTGTGGGCAGAACCACCCAAGGTGCCATGCTGACACTTTTTGGGCAGGCAAGAAAGGAAACGAAAAGAAAAAAGTGTTTTGGCAGCCAAATCGAATCAGACCCGTGATAAAACATCTCACAGCACATCATGGCTCCCTGACTGTCCGAGACAGCACGGGAGGGTCTTCAAGGATGGGGCTCTCAAGAAATGCATTTCTGTTGTGTTATTTGCGGTGCAGATGATGTTCTGTGTAACAGCATAATGGTTATTCACCTCTTATTTTGATTTTTTGCTGTGTTATCAGAGAACTTGAATACTGTGAGAAGAAGTGAATTTTAAGTTGACGAATCAGCATCTTGTTCCCATGGTGATAACACTAATTGAATATATCTATGAGGGCATGTATTAGTTAAAAATTAAAAAGATACAACACTAACAATACATAGCTGCAATGTGTACAATGGCTGATTTAACTAAATAAAAATGTACAAGTGTTAAATGTAGCAACGGTGGCTCTCTCGCTTTTATTGCTGGCGTGGTGGGACCAGGGACAGTGCCTGTGCGGGGACCTCAGCTGCGCTATCAGAGTCCCACTTCCTCTGCCCAGCTTGCTTGCTCACCGCAGACACAGCAACGCCTTGTCAAAGGCACCACCTAAGCCTAAAGCTCCTCTTTCCTCTCTTCCTCCTCCTTTTCCAATGACAGACAACTGCATAAACGAGTCCAACAATTGAAACAAATCCAACTCAAACCCGCATGCAGCCAGCGACCCCAGCTCAAAAGACCGCGCACGCCCCTCCAGCACACCACTGTCACGCCGGCCTGAGGACAAGCAGGTAAAACAGCTGGGGATAACTAATGGGGAATTACAGAGACCACGTGCCTGGGTGAGCCTCGCTGCCTGTGCCGGAGGGCGTGGCAGTGTCGGGGAAATGGGGGACACGACCGAGGTAGGCGAGCAGTGGTGCTTACGTTTTTAAATCCCAACCTGTGCAGCTTCACCCAACAACGCCACTACTCCCAAACAGAAACATTATTTTGCTGAAAGACATCGGCCACTTTTCCTTAATACCTAAAGTAAACACCTTTCCTCTAGTCACACTCATTTTTTATTTCTTTTTACAAACAAGTCATTAAATCCAGGGACTGACTTTGCACTTGATACACCCTCACAAGGAGCAGCAATAATTCAAGTACTAAGTTACTCTTGCTTTCCACCTTGAGAAGAACAAGGCTTTCTTTTTTTTATTTCTGTCTACAAATTATATGAACCAGAACCAACTAAACTTTTTTTCTGCTCTGAACATAACACAGCTCAACACTGGGTTTCATTAGCAGAGCCTGTTACATCCTGTCTCTCTTCCTAGCAAACCCTGGAAGATGCTGGTGGGGCTCTATGACCAGCAGAGAGCTGTTTGCTGAATTCCACCATCCCTGACAACCTTAGAGGTAGGTACCACCAAAGGGTGGTAGCTGTCTACTTCCATTGATGACTTCCTATTTTTACTTAACATTCTATAAAATTGGACTACAAGTGGTGCGGCATCCTGGGGGTGCTTCCTAGAACACAAGGATTCATGGCACAGAACACAGTGAACTGGAAAACACAGACAGACTGAATTCTCTGCTGACAGGTCATGCCTTGCATAATCAGTGGATTTTGTAGCTATAAGCCGTATACTCCACACAATACAGCCTATAACTTCAGGCCTTTGATAGTGGGCAACTTCCAAATCCAGTTTCCCATAGGAAATAAACTCAAATGGCTTCACCTGCACCTTAAAACATCCACCATATCCCAGGTCTGACTGCAATTGCTACAAACGCTTGGCATGGGAAAGCAGCATTTGAGAACAGCCCGAAGCTACAACAGTTGTCAGGTCTCAAAATATCTGGTAAAGAGGTCACTGGCTGTGATTCTTGTCAGCACAGTGACAACGCCAGGAAGAGCAGCTGTATCCTCAGCCTTTGCTGTGTTTCCCAGTCCCCTACACAGAGCCGGCTTGTCTTGCGGAGCCTAACCCTGTCCTCAGCTGTGGCAGCAGGCACAGGCACAGTCTTGCTCTGCCAGCAGGAGAGGATTATGCATCTAGGAGCCTGTCGAACACGGGGGGAGTTACTTGGGCCTCTGCAGGTAAAGGGAGTAAGGTGAGCAGTGAGAAAATGCATTTCTGATATACGGGAAGGGTGAGGAGTAACCTTCATTCTACTGCACACCGCAGGGCTATAGAGACACAACGCTGAACCCACAACTCATTCCCTTCAGCTGTTCCAATAACAGCCCAAACAAGGACATGCAGCCACACAATCGCCCCCAGACCGGAAACCTGCTCACGTTTCCCACCACAGACCTGAATCCATTTATCCCGTTGAACTAACAGGACATTTCCAGAGCATTGAATATTTATAAATGGGTGAGGGCACTCATTTACTTCCAAAACCAACTGACTCCTTTTCTCTCCTGCTTTCTTGGATCTGCCCCATCAAATCAACATCCTTTTTGGTCAAATTAAGTTTTTGGGGGGTTTTTTATTATTTTTTTAAATTATTTTTTAATAAATCCAACACCTCCTTTGTCTAAATTGATACCAAGCGATCAACATGTGAGGCCCAACATGGCTGTTGCTGAGCTTAAGCCTAAAGCTGAGCTCACCTGTCACCTCACTTCCCTATAATTAAATTAAAAATAAATTTAAAAGAACAAATAAACACAAAGTAATATCTCAACCAAATTAATTAACTGTTGTTTCCTCTGCTTCTATTGTTCCAGCAGCTGGCTGACTGTGAGGATTATCTTTTCCCCTTGGTCCTATCATTTCAGATCTGTGTTGCTATGTCCATCGGATTCTATGGGAGCTGTCAGCATAATAGGATTAAAGTAAAAAAAAAAAATTAAAAGTGCATGTGAAAGCTACAGAAGTGCTACAAATCTCTCTGAAACTCCCACGCTGCCCACAACAGCCTCTTGCTTCATGAACCCCAGAAGGAAATATCAGAACTACATCCTGAGTAAAATGGTAGGGTCTCCTAACACACCCTCCCCAGAGCATGTGGAGATGCCTCCCCTTGAGTGGGACCTCCCCTCAAGGTTATTCCTCAAGGCTGAGAAACAAGATAGGCCCACAGCTGTTGGAATGGATGAGCAATACTCATCTCTACTTACTAATTGGTTTTACTAGCTTTAAAATCATTGCTTCAGTATTCCTTCTGAAACAGTGCACTATGCTAGCAGTTCTAGAAACCCTCACTGCATACTAAATAATTTTGATGAAGATCTTTTAGTCTATTTATTATCATAATAAATCATTTCCTGGTTTATATGTGCAAATGTAGCTCACCACCCTTAATCCTGCAGGGTAAAGCTTCAATTACACCTGTATAAGCCCTTGGACACAAACCATGGACAAAGTCAGGATGTACCTGCACCCAGACCCTTCTCTGAGGAGAAGTTTAGAAAGCCTGGGGGCCCTTCTGCAGCTCTGGATCCTTCTCCACTAACGTTGGCCTGCAGCTCCCACTCTGCCCGGGACAGTCCACCCATTCCTTGAACCTCAGAAGAAGATGTTGATTACATTTGCTCCAACATTAACCTAAGTTCTGAAGAGGATGCGGGGAAAGCTACCTTGGAGACAGCCTGTTCTTTTCCAAGGTACACAGAAACAACTGCTGTATCTGCAGAACACCTGTGACTTCAATTGTTGTGTTGCTGGCAAGACAGTAGAGTCTTTCCAGCCGTTCATCCCAGGTAAGGACACAGGCTGCACCCTATCCTCCCTCCTCCATGCCATGCTGCCTTAGCTCCGGGTTGCACAGTATCAGGCTGAAGGGAAAGACATCTAAAGAAATATGAGTCCCACACACCTAAAGGACCGTTCCTTGAAATAATGCAAAGTAGTGAGTCAGCTCCAGCCTTTTTATTGTGCAACAACAGTCTAAGCTCGACAAGGAAAAACCACCAATGCTAATCAGCCGGGCTGAGCTAATAATATTGTGTATTAACCCAAGTCATAACTAGCAGAAAGGACAAAATCCCCATTCTCTTGTCATCCACTCACCCCAAACACGCAGAGAATAATACAAGGAGCATCTGAAAGTACTTATTTCTGTTACTATCTCCAGTGCTAAAATACAGTTTAAAAGAGCTGGTTGAACTTTTGTGAGGTCAGACAGAAAGCTTTCTTTGAGCAGAATTGGCCTCACACAAGATTCCTATTAAACACCACTAGAGTGCAGCAAACGACCAGTATTTCATAGGGAAAAAAAAACAAAACAAAACCACAACCCACAAAAAACCCCCAAAACAAAAAAAACCCCAAAAGCCCCAGAATAATACTTCCACAAGTTGGGGTGGTTTTCTTTTGTTGTTGTTGTTTTTAAGCCAAACACTATTGGCACAAAACTTCCCATCCCTTATTGCAAATTTTTAGAATTTAAAGAACATATGTAATTATTTACAGTCAGAGTACTTCCACGTTGCCACCCTTCACCTGATTCTAAGGACTGCAACTGCAGAACATGAGGAGTCCGTGCTCCAATCTGTCTAGAACCACTGGCTGCAACCCTCTGGGGTTGGGGTGTTTGTGTAAGAGTTTTGGGTAGGTCTTTTTTATTTCTAGCACTTTCTTCCTATTCTGTAATGCTCCCCCAAATTTTCCCTTTTTAAAATTCATTTATAGTCACACTAACATGTTCTCTGGCCAGTGAAGAATGTTTAACAGAAATAAAGAAAAAGGGAAAATGTTAGCGGTTTCTGCCCTCCTATTTCTACCGTAGCTGACTAAACCCAGAGAAGGTTGGAAAGGTAAGGCACAGGCTGGACCACCTGGGGGCTCAGCCCAGCCTGATCCTTCCAAAAATTTCATACCAAACCCAAACTGATGCAGTTAATCTGCTCAGTGTTTCCCCAACCACCCTGGGAAACTGGACTCAGAGATGCTGTATTGAAAATCCTCATTGACTGTAAAGTTAAAATACATTCCTAAGACTTTTTCTGTCTTTCTACAGCAGTAAGAGCACTTACACAGAGTTACATAAACTGCGAAGCACACAGAGAAGCCATTTGCAGTTAAAGTTTGGGAGACCAGGTTACATTTATACAGATTTGTTACTTTTCCCTTTGTAGTACAAATTAACAGGCTAATTGTCAGTGGAGGCTAAGAACAGAGTCCTTAATTTCATTTTCCACAAAAATATCTTTCATAGAAATAGATTTGTAAACAGCCCCAGCAAAATTGTGCGTTACATAACAATAGCCTTTTCTGATACAAATTCAGCTGGTACTCACAAAAATGCCCCTTTTTCCTCATACACCTCTGCAGTACATGATAATCACATCTTCAGTAGAATAACATCATGACCATTTTAATAACGTTTTTAGTTTCTTTGAGTTTGTTAGAACAAGATCAAAACAGTTAATTAATCAACACCACTAAAAACCAGTACCATACTTTGTTCAGTTGGTACTTCCAGACTCTTACCAAACAAACCATTTGAAAATAAATCAGAAAAGGGAAGGGGTACAACCCCCAGCATCACTTTCCCTTCCCCTATTTCCTCCCCACACGTGAAAACCCCACAATTACAGCTTAACACTCACTTTTAACAAATAACTTTTCATCATTTTTCTTGCAGTCTATGAATCATCGAGCAATATCAGATTCTTTTCAGTTACAAGGCTGAAATTAGGCAAACATAATTCAAACTGCAACATATTTTTGGTTACTTATCAGATGGAGGGAGAAACATGACTCCTACGGCACTTCAGTGGTAGAGACTGCAGCACGGTTCATCTGCTTCATCCAGGAGGATTTTAACAGGCCACAATCTAGCATTTCAATTTTATTGGCAAAGCAAATTATTTGTTCAAACAATAAAACCCACATAAGCACACCTCACTCTCGTGCACATCTGACAAAACAAGTTAAAAACTTCAATCAGAGCTAAATTGTGGCTCCATCTCTCCACAGTGGTACTGGAATAGCAGAGACTGACATGCCATTGTCGGCAGAGAGAAGTTTTAAGTGAACCTCACATTAAACCAGCACAATTTCATAATCATTCCGACACAATTAAATATTTCAGCATTTATCAATCCATGAAAAAATTGTAAGAAAACAAAATTTACTGTTAAAAGCTATTTTCCATAAAGAATAAGCCACAATTATTAGTCTGATACTGAAACAAAGAAAGGTTTTCACACTCTTGTTTCCTTCTAGTGCGATCAGGATGAACAAGAACATGTGCAAATAATCAACAGCAACCAGAGTATTTACATAATTTCTTTAAGCTCTACAAACACTTACTCTAATCAGCACCTTTTAAGAACCACAAAAAACTCCAACAGCTCCATTGCTTTTATTGAGGTTTGGACAGTTCTGAACATACTGAAAAGTCATCAACATTAAAATCCTGGCAAATATCCAGTAAAATTCCTAGGAACACTAAACTCCGTTACCCTCCTTAACTATATTTTCATAAAAGAGGAATGTTAGCAGCAGTACTTTTATCACAAAAGGACACCTAACTCCAAGCCTATGAAAATAAACCAGCACATTTCACTAAGCTGCTCTCACACTGTGACTTGTACATGCTTGAAAGTTTCCAAAATATGAAACACATCATTTAAACAAAGGCCCATGTGCTCCAATTGAATATCAAGAGCAGCTGTGTCTCAAAACAGGTGGAAGCTTGCCTGGCAAACCGATACTCCATTTTCTAGGCATAAAACGCACTTTTAAAACTAAAGCTTCTTCCTCACAGCACAAGAAGCAAAACGAACCAAACCAGATTCACTGGCAGATCCCCCCCAGGTTCTTTTCTTTGCTGTGTGGGACACAAGGCCTCAAGCCACGTGCACGAGAGCCCAAACCCCTCACACACAAGAGGGCCCCCCTAAAACCCCTCACACACGTGAGGGCCCCCCTCCAAACCCCTCACACACGTGAGGGCCCCCCTCCAAACCCCTCACACACGTGAGGGCCCCCCTAAAACCCCTCACACACGTGAGGGCCCCCCTCAAACCCCCTCACACACGTGAGGGCCCCCCTCAAACCCCCTCACACACGTGAGGGCCCCCCTCAAACCCCCTCACACACGTGAGGGCCCCCCTCCAAACCCCCTCACACACGTGAGGGCCCCCCTCCAAACCCCCTCCCACACGTGAGGGCCCCCCTCCAAACCCCCTCACACACGTGAGGGCCCCCCTCAAACCCCCTCACACACGTGAGGGCCCCCCTCAAACCCCCTCACACACGTGAGGGCCCCCCTAAACCCCTCACACACATGAGGGCCCCCAAGCTCCCCCCACAACAAGGCCCCCCCAGCCAAATAAAACCATAAAACGCCACAACTTTAATCCAAGTTTTTACAACAGAGTAATCCCTGCACAACAGGATCAGACCCTTGTTTTCCTACCAGGAGCTGAGATCATGCAGAAGATAAACTCCAGCTTGTGGTGAAAGGCCAGCCTTGTCTCCTCATTGCACTCTCCCAAACACGCTCTTTGCCACGCCATATCCTCACGCAATGTACAACAGGGCCACTGAGGCCGAGACTCACAGTTTGTAGACCGCTCACAGGAAAATTCATTCCCAAGGCTCAAGCATCCCAAGTTCCACAGCAAACTCCTGGAAGCTTCCCCTCAGAAGAGTACAAAGCAAATCCCACAGAATAGGTGACCGTCTCCCTCCAGCCACCCTCAGAGAAATCGGGCAACTGTGCTCCCTCCTGATGGGAAAGGAGGAACACCTGGTGCCTTACCCAACACTGCCACATCCAGGTGAAGCCAATCCTCTAAACGAGGGCCAGGGCTAAACCACCTTCAGAGAGCCAACCCAAACCCTTCTATGATGTCAGTGCCAGGTGCAGTTATGTTTACTCTTTGGAATGGTAAACGAGAATAATAAAAAATAATGAAACACCCCCCTCCCCCGCCCCCCCCCCCCAAAATGCATATACCTGTAAGGTCACTGCTGCTAAGGAGCTACAAGAAAGCTGGAGAAGGGCTTTTGGCAGGGCTATGGAATGACAAAACAAGGGGGAAGGGCTTAAAATGGACAGAAAGCAGATTTAGATTGGATATTAGGAAGAAATTCTTCCCTGTGAGGGTGGGGAGGCCCTGGCACAGGTTGCCCAGAGAAGCTGTGGCTGCCCCATCCCTGGAAGTGTCCAAGACCTGGTTAGACAAAGCTTGGAGCCACCTGAAATAATGGGATGTGTCCCTGTGCATGGCAGACGGGTTAGACTAGATGAACTTTAGGGTCCTTTCCAACTCAAAATTTACGTATGGTTCTTTATGAGTCATTTCTAACTGGTGCCCCAGGATATATTTACTCTCTGTGTTTTGCTTCCACGAGCATGGGGTCATTCACTTGGACATTCAGTGACTTAATTCCTCTTGGACAGGAGGTTTGTGGCCTGGCTGCTCCCTGTGTACAGCTGCAACCACTGTGCCGCAGATAGCTGCCGGCAAAAACAATCAGTCACCCTTTTCTAGGCACCCCATAATAATAACCTTGTTACAGCTATTATTATTATTACTATTGTGATTTCCTCTAGGTAAGAGTATCAGAAATACAAAGTGTGGCTATGGATGTACTACAATTAGGATCATATAGGAAAAAGTCATCAGGTTATTAATTCAGGAGGGGACTGAGGCAAAGCAAGTGAGGAAGTAGAAGGCAAAGCAAGTAGAAGGATGGCAAAAGAGTGGGCCAAACAATGGGAGAAGGGATAATACAGGCATAGGAAGGACGCCTGGGCTCAATCACAGCAGGTGGAGAAGCACAATGAAACAAAACCCCTGCTCCTGACCAAGGAGTCAAACCAGCTTCTGTGTCCAGGAGGTCCAGAGGGGAGGGAGGAAGGCAGACAGGATGCATCCCATTCCAAACTGGCAATGGGCAGACACACGGGTCACGTTATCCTGTGCTACAGCCCATTCCCAGCCCGATGGTTAGTGGCCACGTCTTCCCACTGCTCTCACCCTTGCTCCAGCACATCTAAAGGCTCTGGACTTGGGCTTGGCATTCCAAGCTGTGCTGTCAGGCCCAGCACGGTGCCTGAAAGGCAATTTAGTTGGTTTAGGCAGGCCACAGATGACGCCTCCCTCGTGGGCGAGGCAGAACACTCTGTCGTGGCTGTCGTGAGGTGTGGAGTATTCCCACCGCCAGCAGTGGCACATTATCCAAACCTTCTCAGTACCAAGGAAACTGATGAGAAGACAAAGCTTGGGCCCTTGACTGTCTCCTCAAACTGTTTCTAATTATCAAGGTGGATTGGAGTGGCCCCGAGCTGTGGGGCTCTGCTTAATAGCATTTTATTGATAGCCCTTGGCAGGCAGGCGTGATTTTCCTTGCTCCCATCTCACCAAAAGCCAGACAGCTCAGAAATATGAGTCTAAACGAATGAGCCATTAGTGCCAGCTGGCTATTTCCAATTGAGTTATATCTTTTCTGTATTATGTTACATTGTTGCCTAGAGGTCTTTGCTTCTGCACTAAATTTCCCTAGCTCACTTATTTTATTATCTGAGTATCATGACTAAAGAGCGTACAGCAGGTTTTGTGCATTTACTCCCAACATGCTGAAAAAGAAATTGCCATTTCTCTGAGGCCTTTGAAACAGAGAATCTGAATTACACTTTTTAGAGGGTGGCATTTATGGCCTTGCCTGACAATTGAAAGGTACCACAAAAGCTGTTGCAGATTCTGGACATTAAGTCACTGGAATATTGAATGGTCCTCATTGGTTTCTGGCTGGTCTCCTGGACAAACGGTATTTCAGTGTTGAAGAGAAAGCCCTGAGTGGGAACAAAACTTACAAATAAATACGTTGCAGAAACAGTAAAATGTCTCACCCCATAGGATGTGGAAACACTTCTGTAGGAGGAGACGAGTAAAATTGCTTATGGGAATTCAGACCCAGTTTGATAGTGACAGGAACTCTATATCCCTGACAGCTTTTAATCTCTAGCCTATGTCTGCAACCATCTTCAGCATCATTTCACTATCAGACTTGAATTATATTAAACAGATTTTTTTTTTCTCATTACAAATCACCAAGTACAGCTCCAAATTTATACCAAGGATTACATCCCTCAGAGTCCAAATCCCTCAATGTACTAAGCCTGTGCCAAGTCTTTGCACCACTCACGCTCAGCACTTCTTTAACCTCCCCATTCCACTGATTACAGCATTTTATCTACTTGTTATGATTTCTGATGCTGCCTGAACAGTTACATCCATCATTAGGAGAATTTTTACCCTGTAGGTTGCTATTTGCCTGTACATGACACATTCCATGCACACCTTGAAGCATTGCCCAAGTTACAAGAAAATAATAAACCTTAATTGGGAATAGAGATTAAAAACAACCATGAAAAACAGCCAGGTGGTATTTTTAGGATATGTGAGTGAGAAAAATGGTCAGACTTTCACACCAACTTAGGGAATGCACTTTCACTAGAAATGTTTCTAATATCATTATAGGTGTCAGAAAATGGCCTTCTTTTGCCAAATGGAAGCTAGGTTGGTTTTATTTACAATACCTATAAACTGTGTTATTCTGGAGCTTTCCTCTGCTCATCAGGATGTAAGATCCTTCACATGGTTACGTGCAGCTCAAAGAAGATATGTGTAGCAGAAGAGGATGGCTAAGCCTACGCTGTGTTTGTATCATCCCTATACTCTCACCTGCCACTAAATTCCCATTTTATTTTTTGACTGCAAAGGAGAAGGAAGGGGAAAATTACAGTCTAAAGAGGATATGGAAGACATATACACAATATTTCTCTCCCTCATGCTCCCATTTTCTCTCTACGTAACTGCTGCTTCATTCCCTGAAACCAAACTCTTATGAGAAGCTGTAGCTCATGCATAAGAAGTATCCCAGAAACTTCTCAAATGTTATCCTGAGTTATGAATCAAAAGTATCTCATTCCTCACTCGTCTGACCTACACTGACTCCTGGGGGGAGACAGACTGGCTGGCAGCAGTGAAGCAAAATCAGTGTTTCTTATAAATACAAATAGACATTTTTCTAGGTTGTACTCAGATTCTTCATCATCACCATCATCGTCACTGCTGACAATAGTAAATGGGTGCTCCGATAAATCATCACAGAAATGACGAATGACTCCTCTGGGGTTATTTCTGTTTGATGGCAGGACACCTGATCACATCAGCCTCTTGCTACAGTGCGACAAAAAGTCTGCATTATTTTATGAAAATGAGCAGTTCTGGTTAAACCCATTTGTGCAAAGCCCAAATGACCTCACGGCAGCTGTATGAGCTGTGCTGTGGACATCTCAAACTGTCAATCATCTCAAAGAGACTTAGACCCTAATAATATCTGCATTGTAAATCCAAACCTGGTTTAGCTTATTTCCCATTTGCATCTTTAAATTTGCTTTGAGGGGCAACAGGAATAAAGTAGACCTTGATTTTCTTCCATAGCTCCCACAAGACCATGTGCTCCCTGAAATGTGATGGAAAGCCCAAACTGAAGAGATTTATTTCATGTCATGTGTAGGTAATTTCTGCCTCCTGGAAGAAGGATGTAAGTGGAGGGAACTGACTCCAAAATGTAAGAATAGACATGAACTCTGTTATCCAGTCCCTGTTCTGAAAGGCAATAAACCCCCAGCACTGACCTTCGCAAGCAGATGCTAATGCAAGGGTGATGAATATTAGTTTTTACAATCCTGAACTCCCCTTTTCCATCACAGTTAATTACAAGCTGAGGATGCCACTTACCTGACAGGTCACCTCTGTTGTATCAGCACACCATGGGTTTTCAGCCCTTGGAACAGACCAGGATCTCTTTGTAACCAGGGCCAAAGGACAGGCTCTCACAGCAATGAGCTGGGAACAGGTTGCCCAGAGAAGCTGTGGCTACCCCACCCCTGGAAGTGCTCAAGGCCAGGCTGGATGGGGCCCTGAGCAATCTCATCTAGTAAAAGGTGTCCCAGCCCATGGAAGGGGGTTGGAACTTCTAGGTCCCTTCCAACCCGAACCTTTCTGGGATTCTATTATTCTGTGAACAATACAGATATTTTTGTGCTCATGGACCTGGAGCAGTGCCTTAGGGTGACTTAAACAGACAAGTAGCTAGTAGCTCCCAGAAATTCTGGTATCATCTCCTAGTAGAGGTAGTGGAACCATCTTGGGCTAGCCATTAAACTTCTTACCCCTTTGTCAGCCCTTAGGTTCAAAAAAGTCACCCCTGCAAAAATATATAACAGGACCTTTTGTTGTGTCCCAGGCTGGGTGCATATGCTCTGTAGCATGACATTCAAACCCAGTCACAGTAAAACCAAAACCTTGTAGTTATATCTTCTCCATCATTCATCACCATCTCAAACCTCCCTTTGCCTAATTGCCAGCTCAGAAAAATTCATCTAGCATCTAAACATCAGATCAGGTTCTTCCTCCTTTGCTAGGTCAGTATCAGTGGCAAAAATAAAAAAGAAACCCTAGTATCTCTGGGGCTGGTTTTTTTCCTGGGAAAGATTTTTGGTGGTTGTCCTTTTTTTTTTTTCTTTGCCTTTTTTTCTGAATGTACAAAGACAACATAGTGCTAATATTTAATGGCTGTTTTACCTTTGAATTGCTGAGAAATGCAAGAAGCCAGGTTTAGCTAATATAATTAACTAGTGTGACATTCAGATCTCCCCGGATATTCCTGCTCTGTGAGGACAGTACTGCGGCTGCTGCCCTCAGTTCGAGTATTGCCCTTCCAACAGTGTGATGTGCCTTTCATGAGATTTGGGAAGTGCTACAGAGTTGCAGCTGCCAATGGATGTGAACATGGGAACTGCTGCAGAGTTCCAGCTGCCAGGATGGATGTGTGGCTTTTCAGAGGGAGCTCACCTGGGACTAGGGCCAGGTAGCGAGCAAGCACGAGACTCTGAGCTCTCCCTATAATTCTGGCCATAAATCCTTCACAGGCAGCCTGCAATCACTGTCATTCAGGGAAGAAAACTCACCTTTGGACCTAGAAAACCCTGTCATCCAACAGTTTTGTGGCCTTGGGCAAATTACACACTGCCGGGATTTTAGGCTGAAAGCAGGGAGACGATGCAGTGACATCGTGAGGAGTAATTAGGTGATGCTTTTAAAAGGCTCCCAGTCAAACACCAGGGCACGGCAACTCTGCTCCCAGCAACACTGCCTATTGTCCCAGGTCACGTCCTGGGAATGGGTCTTAGATAAAAGGGAGACACAAAAGAGAAGTGGGAGGAAAGAAAAAAAAATAAAAAAAGAAAAAAGGAAGATGGGGAGATGGGGGAGTAGAGTTTCAGACATTTCAGACACAAATGGTTCATTCTAAGGAGTGGCACATATTGTTTTCAACGAGATAAATGCCATGTGGTAAGAACCTCAGGGTTTCACGTGGGAGGTAGATGAGAAGGTTGGGAAGGGAAGGAAGGTAGGGCAGCAGTAGGCCAGGCAAGAAGCGAGCATCCGAACGGAGGGACACAGAGCAGCAGGGGGGTGTTTGGACAGAGCAGTGAAAGGATCTATCGAAGAGAAACCTCCACCTGCTGTCTCCTCTTGCCACCAAAATGTTTGGATCTTTGTGCCAACTACTCCTCCTCAGAGATTAGTAGAGTGAGCTGCTGAGACCTCTTAATGAAAACTGTACTCCTCATCCCCCGGCTCTTCCACTCTCCCAAATATCTCCCTTACATCCTTTTGGCAGGCAGTGTAAGACACGTGGGATGTAAAGTAGCTCTGCCTTGTCATGTGTGAAAAGCTGGTCTTAACTGGGAAGCTGTTTACAGAAAGGTGTGAATGTGGTGAGACACAAATACTAAGATCCCCATTCAGCTACAGAGAGAAGAAACACTCTCCGTGCACCTCAGAGTTCCAGCCTTGAGAACCCACTGCAAAGGAGATACTAGCAAAGCACTGGGGCTTAGCTTTAAAGCACTGGGGCCTTTTAAACCTCAGTTTTTCTATCTGTTCACATACTGAAATCCTCAAACACATCCATTTGTTTAAGAAAAGAGACTTGTAATGTTTCTTGCTCTCAGTTTTTTGTTAATCAGTCCTCGGCATTTTTTAGCTTTTGGGGCACCTTCACTTGACAGATGCAAAGAGGAAGGGATCCTTCCTGCAGTTGTCAGGCAGATTTTGACCATTTTTAAAAACGGCATCCACACAAAAATTAGATCCTTCCTTACTTATTTTTCAGTGAAAAAAATGGACAAAAACTGTCTCAGATATTCACTCAGTAGTTACATCACTGACCTTGTACAAGGAATGCATGCTCAAATTCCTGGCCTGAATGCAAAAGAGCAAAAACCTCCTACTCACGTCTCCCAGATCCCTGTCAGTGAATCTAAATCCAGCCCCTGAAATCAGCCTACTTGCTGCTGTGCTTTTCTGTCTCCATCACAGAGAATTTAACTATTTATGCACAGTGCTTTGGTCCCAACAGGAGATTGAAACGGTGCCTCCAAAACCAGACCCCACAATGATGTGCCAACACCCTCTCGTGCTGGAAAGTAGTTAATTTTCCCAGGTTCTTCAAAGTACTTACATGGAGCATATTTAAGTCTTTAAGAAAAGGTAATCTTGTCCATTGTCACAGAACCCTTGAATCCACAGTTTCTCCAGGGTTTAGAGAGAAGGTGTGACCATTACCCACACAAAGAATAGCAATGAAGGGCTGGAAACGGGAATTGCCACATCAGCCGTAAGTGTGCGGATCGACACCGTATCCTCAAGGCAGGCTGAGGCCACCCAGAGGATCAGAAACACAGCCTGCATACAGGAGGCCGACCATGCAACAAATCCCTCTTACTGTGTGCAAAGGTGCTCTGCGTGTCCAAAAGCTCATTTAGAATAATGTTTCAGTAAGATTAGATTTATCTTTGATTAGTATGTCTTTGAAAAGTCATGGAGAGAAGGAGCAATGGAGGAAAGCCAATGTCACCCCAGTGTTCCAAAAGGGCAGGACAGGCCAGCAGGCTGTGCTGCCGTTCAGCCAGACCTGGACAGGCTGGAGAAGAACTCGGGGAAGATCAACAAAAGCAAGTGTGGGGTCCTGCAGCTCAGACAGAATAACCCCAAGCACCCATGCAGGTGAGGGCCTGACCTGCTGGGAAGGGGCACTGTGGAGGACAGAACACTGGCAGGAGCGGTCCAGAGAGGCTGTGGAGTCTCCTCTGGAGATGTCCAGCTCTGCCTGGACATCACCCTGCACAACCTGCTCTGGGCGAACCTGCTATTAGCAGGGTTCTAGGTGATCCCCAGAAGTCCTTTCCAACCCCAAACATTCTCTTACTTTAAGGATTTAAGGAGTGCTGTCTGTGGGGGGTTCACACAGAGGCTGCTATGAGAGGAGATTGCAAAGCTGTCAATTATTCACCTAGAATCATCTCTCACTAATCTCCTTTCCAACCAATTTCCAAATTACTTTAATAAACCCTCTTTCCCATTTACTAAAATATATTACTTAAAGTATCTACTTTTGATCAAAGCCAAAAGAATGCCTATATGATGGTGTAAATGTCCATAAGTTAAATCCATAGGCATTCCTGTGTTGGTGGAGGATTGATTTGAAAAAGAAATGTGCACATTTACAACTTCTGATTGTCTCTGTCTTGGTTAGGTGATCCAGTAGCTAGATGATTAAGAATTTTGATGACATAGTGGGATATAAACAAGACTTTTTGAATATACTCGTTGTGTTTGTTTGGGATGTTTTTCTTTGTAAAGATTTGCTTGGAGTTGAGGCATCCATTTGAGAAACTTCATTCATTAAGGTCTTCCATAACCCCATTTGCTACAATGAACAAGGCAGGCAAATTTTGGCATGGCCCCACTTTTGTGCTTTACTCTCTAAAGTTTTGTTTAGGAAAAAACCTCCAGAAATCACCACTTGTATTTAGGGAGTAGATGTTCAGGTGCCTGTTTTGTCTGAGGAATGTACCCAAGTACCTTAAACTGAACTCTTGCTTCTTGCTCTGGTACTTACCTCTTCTTGGTGCACAGGACACGGCAACGGTTCTATACGATGTTTAATTCAGTTGATGTCTTGCTCTAACATGACAGAGGTGGCTGCTTGGGAGCATTCTCTTCTCCATCCCTACTAAGGGTGTGATTCGTGTTTAGGTACCAATGTTTAGTAAAACCTTTATCAAATGAGCTGTGTGGCTCCCAAAGGCATGCTCTTACCTCTGCTCTCAGGCTGGCTGTTGCTAGCAGGGTCCCTTAGCGTTACTCGAGGTCCTGTGAGTGTCACCACCCTCAGCAGCTGTTCTCTCTGAGAGCTGGCCCTGGATGCCTCAGCAGGGTGGGAAAAGGAGTGGCGAGAGAGCTGAGCAGTCTCTTCTTCCCCAGGGCCCTTCTGTTTGCCGTGAGATCTCTCCCAATGCAGTGGGCTGTGTATTAATGGATTCATACCCCGCTCTCCCCTGCACCAGCTTGCTGGCTCCTGGGAATTACCTGACAGAGAGCGGGGGACTCAGTGACAGACACTGTTGCCAGTCCTGCCCTGACATGAAACAGCACCTTTCCATTATGGGCTGACTTAAGAGGGCAGCTGACGTAAGAGCAAGGCCCTCAGCTGTAGTAAGGTGTGTCAGATACCCGATAAATGCTGTGCTGCAATTTAACACAACCTCCCAGAGGGTGGCTACACACACTCAGCCCTCGCTATTCTAAGGAAGCAACCCTATCTCAACCACTTGTCACATTTAGCCATTTAACTTTGTTAACTGCTTAGAGGTCACTGTGATGAAAAATATTATATGGGCCTAATTCCCAATTAGCTCCTAAGATGGTCCAGCCCCGAAGCTGGGTTCTGGCAACAGCTTTGAAGAAAGAATGTGACATTTCTGTAAGACAGAAATACTGCTCTTCTATCTCTCTGCCTTGAAAATCCTGTTTTCTATCAGCTCGTCTTTTTTTTTTTTTTTTGCACTGATTTTCTTCCCCCCACATTCTCATTGAATGTTCTCCTCCAAACTTACTATCTGCAAAGACTTTGGCCTGGGCTGGCTCTGGACAATAATGTGCTGGAACAGGCAGCCCTGGCACTGCCATTCTGAGGCATGTGAGCATGCAGAATTCCTGCCTCCTCCTCCTTCCACATGCACGCTGCCTTGGAAGCAGATCCTGCAACCTGTCCTGCTCAGCTACAGGGATCTGTGCTAGAGAGGGAGGGGAAGAGAGGGAAGGCTTCTGGTCTACTCTGTGTAGCTTTCCTTTCCTCTGAGGCCTGGATAGGCGGCAGAATTACTGTGTCTCCCTTTTGTAAGGATCCAAACCTCCCTATACTCCTGTGCAGGGGTGTCAGCCTCTCCCTGCAGGAACCAGGGCTTTAGCAGTTGGACCTCGCAGCACTGAACTCCAGTTCACCCACAATCTTTCACCAATAGTCTGTAAGGAAGAAAAAACTGAAAGTCCTGAAGCAGTTTGGATCAATTCCTCCAAGTTAATTTTTTGACTAATGGTGTTTTCTTACGATGGGTTACGTATAAAGTATGACTGCACAAATTTAAGAAGAAAGAAAAGCCCTGAGAAGTGTGAAGTAATTCTGTTTTCTGAGAGAATAGCCCAAGGAGATGATAAATTACCAAGGATTAATAACTCACTGAAGAAACAGTAAAGTTAATCCTAGACACAAGGAGCTCTGGATGTAATACACAGCCCTAGGAGATGTTACTTTTCTTCAATGTGTCCTGGGAGGCCATTTTTAGAAAACAGAATTAATCTGATTACTTGAGGTATATATATAGGATATATTCAAGACCCAGGAAATGGTAATTTTCAGGCCCTAAAATATTGTGTTCCTTACTCACATTAAAAAATGAATAAATGAAAGCACTGGGTTCCCTTCTGTGCAGAACAAATAGCTTCTTCTCCTGCACTCTTAAACAGAAAACAGTACTACAAAGCCACCAGGAGGCAGCAGATTAAAATATCTGTGATATAAAAGAACAACCATTAAAAAACTCCAAACCAGCCCCCAAACCCTGCCCCCTCTCCCAAATTTTCAGTCTGATATGAAGGAAATGGGTTCTCCCATGCCCCTGCTGAACATTTTGCTTGATCCACTGATCTCTCTTCTCTGCGTACCTGAAATCAGTAGCAACTTCACTGCTATCAAACAGCTTTATGCAGGAGCACAGTTAAAATGGAAATCAAACTGATTTCTGGAATAGCACTCACTGGAAAAAAATGAGCAACAAAAGTCAGTAAAAGTGATATGACAAAATAAAAGACCTCCCAACAGACTAAACCACTTTTGCTCCCTCTGGGGTTTACTGAAAAATTCCACCCCCCTGATCTCTCTCCTGACTACCTTTTTCTGCTTCCAAAATGCCACCCAAAAAGAGGCACTGGAATTGTGACCAACCCAGGACAGGCTCTGGCTCCCTGCCACACCAACGCCGCTGCTCCAGCTATGCTGTCCTGGTCCTGCTCCAGCTCTGCATTCCCTGACCCAGGAAAGCTGCAAGTTGTTTCCTCTCCTTTGTCCTTCTTTTCTGCTGGTGTAAAAGACTGTCCTCAGTTGTGGCTCAGCATGGTTTAATACAGCCTGAAATCACTACAGACGTATATGTAAGCTTTCAAACTGGTACGTTATTTTAAATCCTAATTATATATAGATGTAAATGCGCTTTATATTTTTATATATGTTTTTATATTGCTATATATATATTATGGTATTATATAGCATACAATAACTGCTCTTACAGAGGCTTGTGTTACAGCCTGAGCATACATATGAAACAACAGAAAGGAAGCAAGGAAGCAACAGAAATTTTGGAACTACCTAAAACATTTCTAAATATGGCCCTATGAGCACAAGGTATGTGCACAGTCCACCAACAAAGCAGAGCATGAGCAGTGTGCAATTGGCTCTGGTTCGGAACCAACCCAAGGACAAACCACAGCAGATACTCATATTTTCAAACTAAAACTTCAGCTCCTAAGAAAGTGTATTTGTGCCTCTGGTGTCTTAATTCAAACAGACACTACACATTTTCCACGGCAAAGATCACAATTAATTGGGAAATTAAAACACAAGCACAATGTCAGCAGAAATCACAAATTTATTAATCCTTAAATATATCAATCATTTACCATTATGGCAAGAAATATGTACACTGTGTCCCATGGTAAACTGCAGTGTTCCAAAATGACAGAAGTGTATAATTCAGTTGTGGTGGAGAGAACAAATCACAATTTCCTCACGTCTTGGTGTGGAAGACAAACTTGGTCTACAGTAATACGTCAACACCACATGCTATGTTAGAAGTATAAAAAAACCACCCTACACCTAATTCGTTAATTTTAAATACAGTTATGCCACTTATAGCCGCTTCACAAAAAAAAAAAAGAAAAAAAAAAAAGAAAAAAAAAAAAAAAAAAAAAAAAAAAAAAAAAGAAAAAGAGTAAAAGAAATAAATGAGAAAAAAATGAGGCCAATACTTTTTTCACAGATCCCATTGGCAGGTTAATATGGCTCAACACATTTATTGTAGATGCTTACTTTAAATATATATTTTTAAAATCATGTAGTAATTATCAGAGAAGCTTAAGTCCATCTACCATACATCCACTAGTAACAACATCAACATGTTTAAGAACTGCTTCTGATTAGTAATCAACACAGAAAGGTGAAATGAAACAAATTAGGAAGCCTTCTCATTTTAAAAAGTTCCGGCTGCCAAGTTGTAAATTTTGGATGGCTAAAAAGGTCACTGACTGAGATACCATGCACTGTACAGCGCTGCGGGGAGCAGGAGCCTGCTGCTAACAGAACCACGGGGAGAACAGGAGCAGTCCAGCCCGGGCTTTCCTGGAACAGTGGAAAGGAAGGAACTGAAATTCTTGTGCGGGTTTATTTTTACAGCAAGGTGAGGGAAGGAGAACTATTCCCTGTTGCAAAGTTTGCGTTCCGCACTGCCAGCACGGCGTTCCTCCCTGGGCCCGGAGCCGGGACAAACCCATCGGGATCGCTGCAGGGATCGCCAGCTTCGACACCGAACGCTGCCAGGGGAGCTTGAGAAACCAAGAGCGCATTGAGGGGAAGAGGGGGAGACACAAACCTGTGGTAAAGTGTTAGGGTCCCATGAAAAACCGGTGTCTCCGTAATTCATTTCCAGAGAAGCAAGAGCAGCAGTGTAATGTAAGTAAACTCTTCATACTTAGCTTTAAGGCCTAATATTTCTCGAGTATATTACCCACACAACTGGTATATACATTAACCCACATGTTATATTTTTTAAAGCCTCCTTAAAAAATTTACAGTACATCCTAAAAGCGGTAACAATCTTCCTCTTTCCTTCCATTTTAATCCTTTAAAACTGCCTCTCAATTATCACTTAGTTCCTCATAATTTTTAATTTTGCTTAATCATCCAACAGAACCTTTCAGTTAAGCAAAGTAAGAAAGCAAAAAAGACTCAAAAGAAAAACGGAAGCTGCTGACTCACCAGAACACTGACAGTTAATTCTGGGGTGGCCAAGCCAGCAAATGAGGAGATTTTTCCAGTTTACATAAACTAATAAACTAAGTAGGCTGCAGCTGATCCAAAGCCAAGATATTAACACTTCCACATTTACCACTGATTTTGTCCGTCTACGATGAAAGTCTGTTTTACAGTAATGGAGCTGCCAGCGGAAATCCTAACCATTTCTACCAGAACCAAAGCAAAATTCTGGGACTCAGGAGAAAAAGAGGAGTCAAAAAACAGTTCTTAAAAAAAGAAGGTAAAATATACTTTTTCTTTTTTTTCTTTCTTTCTTTTTTTTTTTTTTTTTTTAATAAACACAATAGATTTTAAAGTTGTCTGTCAAAACTTGGCATAAATGGAGCAAGTGACAAATGTATTGTGTGTCTACTGCTGTCCATCCAATATCTCGTTTTGTCTTTTATGCCTTGTTATTCTCTATTTGCATGGAACATCACCTTCATCGAAATGTTAACAGTGTACAGATGGAATATACAGCAATATGGTGCATCACAAATGTGTTACATGAAGAACCTTCACAACTTCATGCACTCAGAAACATGCATGAAGAGAACGGGATGGCCAAGATGGTAATCAACCAGGTGCGTTGGGTACAGAAAATGCAAGAGCGGCACCGCTGATATTTTTAGCTAGGAGGAAGGAGAAAAAAAAAACAGATTTCCATTACTGAGGTAGCATCACCACCACATAACAACACATGCTTAACTGTTAGCCAATGCTATTGAAAAAAATCCACCTTGTCGAGATCATTTAACATGATACTGGGGAAAAAACGGGAAAAAACCTCCACTCAGGCAAGGAGTTTTCTTCTATTTTTCAAACCACTTTACAGACATTTTCCATCTTTACAAGAGGCCAGAGAGGTTGTTTTAAAAAAAAGGAAACTGAGGCAGGAAGCCAAAGTGCCTTAAGGGATTCCTTAAGGGACGGAGGGCCGAATTCAGCCACAAATCTCTGGGTGTAACTGGACTTCCTCAGCATGGACATCACAGGCACTGCCATGGACTGAGGCTCTTGTGCAAAGACTGGACCAAGTGACAAAGAAGAATCAGGTGTCATTCACATGCAAGACATGCCAGAGCTGAATGCAGACACAGAAGGAAGGGAAAGGAGCTGGAAGCAAGTATGGAACTAACTGAGGTTGCAGCATCATTTGTATTACCGTAGCATCTAGGGGCTGGAGGCATGGTGGGATCCCTCAGCACTAGGCACTGCACAAACACAGAACAAACTCTTTTACTCAGCATTCCTGCTCTCTGGCACTGCGCTTATCGAAGTATAAGAAGGTGTGAGCTGTGATCAGGGAGGGAACATAAGCCTCATTGAGGCTGAAGTTAGGTTAGGGAGTCGCTTTCAGGCCCAGCAGCCCCTTGACTGCTCGTATTGGGCAGGTGCACTCTCCAAGGACAAGCAGACACAGCTCTGCAGAAACACATTAGCACAGGTCCCTAAGAACATGAATACAGAGAACAACCTCCTACTGTCACTCCTATCACTCAGAGAGAAACAATGGATGAGACAGAAACCCAAGTTCGCCTCATCTCACTCACAGCAAAACTACAAATAAAATTTATTTATAAACTACATATTTGTGTTTATATCCTTTTTCAAGTATGTTCTCCACCACAAGGAAATATTTCCCTATACCTACAGCTACCAAAGAGCTCAGTTCTATCCTTAGATTTATGCACACTCCTTCCTGTAGTCCTGAAAACAAGGGAGCTACTGTGCTTGCATCAACTGATTTAACATTATTTAGGATACCGTGGTCTGCAGAAGCAGATCATAGCTATGACAGTCTTTGCAACTTTAATAGATTTTAAATTCATCTTCTGACATAATGTGTAAAATACTTTTTTATTCTGGAAACGCCATCATTAATTACCACGCGTTGGTAATAATTAAATAAGTAGCTGTAGACTGCATACACTTTAAATAAAGGAAGGATTAACTAGAACAACAGGTTAATTAAGTCTCTTCTCTAGTTTTCCAAAATGGAGTTATTGCTGCTCTGACTCGGAAAAGCAAAGGTGAAATTTGAGACAGTGTAAAAATGTTCGGGATGCGTTATAGGAGGTGATTCTAGCTTGGTGCTCCACGGGAATCTCCCAGTCAGACTTAAGAAGATGGGGAATAAAGAAAGAATGTCAATGTTTGTGCTGAAAGGGGAGCTATCAGCCTAGAGGAGACTCGCTGGACCTGAGCACAAGCAATAGGACTGATCTCACGTAGCATACTGACACTTAGGTGGAAGGCACTATAAAAAGAAAAGAAAACAGGAGCATTGTGCAATGAGAACCAAATAACCTTGGGGGCTGGGTAATCCAAAAATATTACATGGAATAATAGGAAGTGCAAAGCGCTGTAAAAGTTTCTATGTATTCACTGGTTGGAAATGAGAGTTGAAGATAAATAGGTGGCTGTCTCAGACGTGCTGCAGATGAGCAAAGTGCAAAAATCCTGCTAGAACAGAGCAGGGAAAAGAAAGATATTGGGGAAATAAATAAAGCCCTGACCACAATTGGATAGAGCATTTCAGAAGAAGCCAAGCTAACGGAAAGGCAAATCCCAAACAAAAAAAGACAGTGAGGAGATAAGGTAGAAGAAAATGGAGATCCTATCAGAGAAAGCCATTTGGGATAGTGCTGGCTGTTTATTCTGTGGAAGTAGAAGGTGGGAATGATCTGATCAGCCTTCCTACAAACCAATTCGTGTCTGCAAACCTAACCAGTGCTGGAGAACAACGGTGACATAGAAGAACCAAGGATAAACTGAAAATTACTAAATTTTACACTGGGAAGTAAGGCTCCTAACCATCAGACCAGTAATATTTTGGAACAGTGCTAGGAGCGAATCCAAAAACCTCCTCTGAATTC
This sequence comes from Hirundo rustica, assembly GCF_015227805.2. Lineage (NCBI taxonomy): Eukaryota > Metazoa > Chordata > Aves > Passeriformes > Hirundinidae > Hirundo > Hirundo rustica. Next base: position 62,695,224 of record NC_053454.1, read on the forward strand.
AAGATGAGAACTAGTTATGGGATTTATGTGATATTGTTGCCAGTGCTACACACGTAGGGCTATGTTGCTAACTCAGGGAATCTCTCCTTAATCCTCAGTCCGGCCCTAAGACTCCTCTGTGACCCATTGAGCTTGGACTCCTCACAGTCCTGAAATCTCCTCTGTCTGACCCCATAGGCTAAAAACATTCAACAATACAGAAGCCACCCTGCAACCTCAAAAACATTACTCCATGGTGATTTTTCTTTTCCTTTCACCCTTGGCAGTCCCAGAAATCCTTATTTTTATTAGAGAGCATAAGCAGCAGTAAAGAACCTCCTGCAGTATCTTCCCAAAAAGAGGTGAAAATAAAAATCAGAGGAAAAGACTAAATGATTCCCTAGTCAAATTCATGTAATTGTGCTGTAAACACTGACTGTTCAGGGTGCAGTGGGACAAGTGAACCTGCTTCACTTGGGCTTTCTGGCTCTACACACACCCAGCTCAGAGGCCTTGACAAACACTCCTTTATGAAAACCTCAAAGATTTACCTCACACTGCATTTCAAGGAAGTGTAACTGCTCTTTAAATATTATCTGTTGAAACACTGGCACAGCTGGAATGTGAGAAACAAAGGACAACTTGGCTCCTGTTTCCACTGGTTTCACATTTTGAAGTAAAACAGTTATCACTAAGTAATAAAATTTCTTTTTTCCTAAATTAAAAAAAATAATACAAAATCATCACCATGGAAGTTTAACACTTCATTCTACCTTATTTGTTACTTCATTGACTGTTATTTCATATAGGAGAACAGTGTTGCAAGAAGTAAAATACGAGACATGATGAAGTTCAAAGGTTGAAATCTAAGCCCTTACCATTCACACCAAGAAATTCAGCCACTCTCCACACTAAGACACCTGACACAAATGGAACTGTATCTTACACAGTGGGCTCACAACTGAGCAAAGCCAGGCCTGGACCAGTGCTGCCTATTTGGGAAACCACAAGTCAGTGAGGTTTGGACTCATTAGCAGAGGCTGTTGAAGAAGAAGAGAAGCCAAAGGCCTGAGCAGCACCTCCTGAGGAAGCTGTGACTCTTTATCTTGTTATTGCAGCCCAAAGTGTGCCGTCATTAACCTTGGTGACAATGTGGCTCAAGGAGCCCGGTCACTGCCTGATTCCGAGGACGTAGCAGGGCCCGGATGAAGAGCAGAGAGAAATGCTGATGGGAGAGATTGCGAGGCTGTCCCACGGGGATGTTGGAACTATCCCACAGGAGATACTCAGCAGTTACGCACGGAGAATGTGGGGAAAGAGATAGGAGCACAAGAGGTATTGGGATAGCTCAATTTACAAGGTAAATGTGTAAACTGGCTCAAACCCAACTTGCAGTGAACATACCTAGGCCTGAGAAAGTAGAGGTGGCTGGAAACCACACTAAATACTAGTCAAATTTTAGTTTTCCCCAGAAGTGACACTTTTTTACTTGAAACTTTCTGGTCGGCTCTCACAGCTCCATGTATCCTACTGCTTTTTATTTTTCCAGGTTTTCCAGCAATTATAACCCAGATTTCCCAATCCTGTTTTGTGTGACTTCTATCAAGCTTTATCTACACCCAAACACTTTCCTACTGTTCAAGCTGTCAGTTCAGGGACAGAGTTGGATCGGTGGGCATCACAATAGAAAACAACAACCAAAAAAGCATGTTATTTTAAAAAATCTTCGCACCAATACTATGCACACCAGTGGGTATAATACATAATAAACAAGCACAAGGAATGACACTACCGGAGGACGGCTCGCCGTTTTTAAGGCCCAAAGCAGCTACTGGACTATGTGGTGTGCCTAGGAGGTGCGAGCTGGCGGCGGGGCTGTTCCTTACTTGATGGGTACGGTGGGCGAGCCTGAGCGGTGGAAGTGCACGTTCTGCCACTTGCCGTCGCGCCGGTGCCACACGCGCGTCTCCTCGGACTGCATAGTCTTTGGCATGCCGCTGCCGTCCATGTACTGTGTCAGGCGGATGTACGCGATGCACGCTGCGTCCTCGCCCACCAGGTGCACGTGCGGGTTCAGGATGATCGTGTGGATTGGCTTGTTGCTTTTGGACAGAGCTGCGACACACACACATGCACGGGGGTACACACAGGAGAAATCACATTTGCCAAGATATCGTTAGGGTTTAATGATAAACATACCTGACAACTCAAATACTTTGTAGAATCAGCACAATCGCTTATTATACACTATGTAATAATTAAATACGTTTAATCTGTGTATATATATGGATTAAAGTGGAGGGCACCACTTGGAGTTTCCCAACTTCTCAGTTTCACTGTTATGTCTAATAACATTTGTACCTATTATTTTCAGTTAAAATAATTCAAATCTTAACTCTTCCTTTATTTTGACTTTTTAGTTCCAAACATCTGAAACTCTCCTCTGTCCTCTGAGGTGCCCGGTGATGTATGAATGAGCAGAACAGAAGCAGACTGAAAAACACCTATAGCAGAACACTGAAAAAGTAATTCTCCCTTCCCTTGTCCAAGTCAATTAACTCCCACCCCAAAAAGTTCATTAGATGAGAGACACACAGTCACAAGGAATGGATGAAGACTCAGAGATGAAAAGGGAATATTTACCATTTTCAAAGTAAAACCGGTGAAAGTCCATCCCTTCTACCAGATTACCCAAAGCTTCAGGTTCAAAAGATGTAAGGCCTGGATCACAGATTTTTCTATGGAAAAGAGGAAATTCTGCAATGAGCACATGAGGCTAGAGATCACAATTTTGGAGAGATAATTTTTAATTGTTTCTTTCATTCCTACCAAACATTTCACTTACTCATGCCATCACACTGGAAAAGAATAGAACTCAATGTGAGGAGAAGGCATGGAGTCCTGGTTTCAGCTCCATCAGTAAATTTGGCAGCTTACTTTAAGTGGACTGCATTTCATATAAATCATCTTTTGACCAAAAAAAGACCCACAAGTCAGTATTATTACAAATAGGAATTTTTACTTGTGATGATGAAAACTGCGGCTATGCAATGCAAGGTGCAAGGGGTTTTTTTATGGTATTTTTTAATCACATCATTATGTAAACAAGATTTAAGTTCTTTCTTCTAACTACACTGGAGTTAAACTAGCAGCTCTTCTTAAACCGGTGGTGTGTGAAGCCAGAGCAAAGCAGCCATGCACATATCTTGTGTTTTGTTGGGGGCATCTGGGAAAGCAGTACATAACTCCAAGCACAGGCACTCACATGTAAACGTGCATTTTTACACAGTGTCAAATACCCCAGCTCCCCTCACTCCCTCCAAAAGGAGCAGCTTACGTGTAAGCTTCGAAGTCCCCGTTGTTGATGGCTTCAATCAACTGCTCAGTCACCTTGATAATCTCCTGCTTACGAGCTGGGGAGAGACACAAACCCAGTCTTACAGAGGAAGGCAAAGTGGAAGGTGACAGCTGACAGGTATTCTGTTACTCCCCAGCTGGCACAACAGCCATCACTTTTCCTTTCTACGACCCAAGGACATGATGTTACATTGTTGCTTGACACTGATTTGCCTTCAGTGTCCTCCTGCATCCACAAGGAAATTAAACACAAGTCAAGATCAATCCACTTCCCTATCACACTTCCAATTATGTTTCCTTCACTAGGGGATCTGCTGTTGAAAAAGCAAAACAAACCAAGCTCCAACTCTAAATTTCAAACTCAAGGGCGCTGATTATTGTTTTACAGCCAATCTGGCTCTAGTAGCTCTCTTGTGCAAGCAACAGTTGTAATTCCCCAGTATACTCCCACACATGGATTTGACCATTAACACAAACATGCCTGGAATGTTAAAACTGAAAGTAGTGAGAGAGATCACATTGCTCTTCAAAAGAAAATGCTGGGGAGCGCACAGAGAAAGTAACTTTCCAATGCCATACTCAAAACTGGCACTGTAGTGTTAATCTTTTCCGAAGAGCACGCCTAAAGCATTCGGGTGAAAAGGACCGAAACCAAACCAGCAAGGAAAGATGTGATGGAGAAAAAAAATTATATAAAGGTCTAGCAAAGCTTTTTGGGAGCAGCCCTTGACTGTTAGCACTATGGCTAAGAATATTTCAAGTATGAATTGCCTTATTTTTCACAAGGACTGTGGAAAGAACAAAGACTTTTTAATGAAGAGGGCAGCAATGCCTCCTTTATCTTCAGTTTGAATAACACGGGCCAGATTATGGACACTGCATGGCATTGCCAGCACCAGCCAAGTGGTGGGATGGCTGAGTCAGAAATAATGGTGCAGCCTTACAGAAGGCTGGCAAAAAGAAATCCAGAACAAGCAGACTTCGTGCAGTGAGGAAATTACCAGTTCTGCATGCAACATCTCACATACATATAGCTGAGCTAAAGGATTTGATTAAATAACCCAGTAACACATCTCAATCAGAGATGAGGAAATTACAGACCATTAAATCAGACAGTGGGAAATGAGGTAAAAATCTCTGATCAGTTGCTACATAATCATGAGCTCATGTTAGTGGATAATGATATAAGCAATTAATATGTCTACAACGGTACTGTAGTTCCCACACACAAGACACACAAAACTGCATGGACACATAATTCATTGTTACTTGGCTCAAGACAATTCCTTTTTTCACTAACATCAGTCATGCCTTTGCCGAGTTTTACCACGGTACCTCTGATGTTGAGATACACAAGATATAATTCCACGTCAACCCCAGAAGGGAGAAACTGAACCCTGTTGCCAGATTGCTGGTTTTCCTGGTTTTATTTCCAAATTGAAATTGCAGTGGAACATATGTTTTCATGAAGCTTTCTGACAGAAGCCACCTTATATTACATAATATGGTTTCAGCAAAATTTCTCTGAGCTGTACTAACATCCAGGAGAGCTGTGTCTGCAGATGTATCCGTGGGACGTGAAACATCCATCAGGAAGCTCTAGAGGCCAGCAAAGCCAGCAAAAGAGATTACAGCACTTATCACTGGCTCCAATCAATCACCATCCAACTCCAGCACTGGTGTCAGCACTAGTGGAAAAACTTCAAAGTTCCCAATGCAGACTGTTAGGACCAGGGAGATGTTGCCAAATCATCTGCCTTTCAACTCACACCTCAATTTTTCTACAAAATTACAGGCGCTACATGAAACCATGAAAGCCACTATGCTACTCTCACTTTTCAGTGACACACAACTACACGCATATTAGAAAATTACATTTCTCCCTATTTAATGATCTGATATGCAGTTTCACCGGCAGCAAGCCAAAGGGAGAGCTGGAGCTCCAGAACTGATTTATCCTATTGTGCAAAACTCTTTGCCTTGTTCCTAGCCCTCACTCAATACAAGAACAAGGCAGTGTGAAATAACAGCAGACATCAAAGACTAATTCAAATACTCAGGAGCCACTGTGATTTTACACAAACCTCCTCCTCATTGTTTTTAGCTTTTACGCCTTCTCATGTGGGTATTTGTGGGGCTGCAGGGAGCCAGACTACAAATAGAGACCAAAAGTGTTTCTGCTTCATTGTTGTTGAAGCAGAGGTTTCATCTGAAAGGAAGTAAAGAAGAGAAAGGAGATGGGAAAACCAAAATACAACAAGTAGAAAATTGGAAGGAGACTAGAAAGCAGCAGAAAGAAAACACAGCTACGACTTGGTGGCCATGTACATCCAGACAATTCCTTGCACTTACCCTTAGCGCAAAGGATGAAATAGGGAGGGCACTGGAGATAAACTAAGTTGAAATGGTATTGGTAGAAACAGTGTCCTGCTACTGCAGACAGCAATCTGATAGAAATAATTGGCAGTTCTTAGAGTGGTAAGAAAATACCAAATTTTCATTCTGAGTTTGATGGACTCCACGTAACATGTGCTCTTCAATAACCCCCTTTTTTTACTATACAAGGACAACACAAGGCATTATGGAAGAGGCATCTGGCCAGTTCCCATCTGCCAGATAACTGTCACTTACAATCACCATTTGCATTTGACTTTTTCATTATTTAATTTTTTATCCAACAGTAAACGTGGCTTGTATTGAATTCTAGGACAATTAAGCTGTTTGATGTACAGTGTCAATTTCATGCTATTATACTTTCCATTTGATGTGCAGTGAGGATTCCCTAAATAAAACGACAGAAACTAAACTTCCTAAACAAAACTGACAACTGTAATGAGATTCTGGTAAAACTGGTTCAGCTACATTTTCCAGAGTGTGGTGAAAGTCAGTTCCAAAAGTAAAGCCTGACCCATCTATAGTTTTTTAGAATATGAGAACGGCTTTCCACAGCATAAAATTATATGCTCTGTACACAAAGGATAACTGAACAAAAATACACCTGTGTCTTTAAAACAACTGAGGTGTGAGAGAAGAACACTGTTGACAAGTCAAAGGTGCTGAGCCATTTTCCTGAAAACCAATAAAGAAACAGACTGCAGACATAGCAAACCTGTGTGGAGAAGATGGTGGCTTTGACATTCTTTGCTCAGAGTACAGGTGAAGTAAACACATTACAGAAAAGACCACGGACCTGTTCCTTAAACAGCACCTTTTCCCCTGTAGGGTGAGTGAGTTAAGGTAATTAAGAGGGGTTTAGCAGTTAAAAAAAAAATAAAATCCCTGCTTTGGCAAGTGAGTAGGTATATGACTAATACAAAGGCAGTTCAAACAAAAATATTATGAAGAAGAGCTATAAAAAGACCAAATAATAAGAAAAAGAACAAACAAGAACATTCCCAATCACTGGCTAAAATGTTTTCTTCAGCACTGCTGTGGCACATCTGTTAACTTTAAATGAGTCAATCTCTAGCTATATTTCACTACCTCTTTTCCTTGCTCAGCTACAGGGTGAGGGATAATCTTTCAAAATTAAAGACCACCATTAACACTAAGATATAAACAACATAAAATGAGGAGAAACACCATTTAAGCAAAAAGCATCTAACTCTGTCAATACTTTCGACCGACAAGGAGAGTTCCCCGGGTGGTGAAATCAAATATCACAGGAAAACAAAAGTACAAAACAGCAGCAAAAGCTGTTTTTCCAGCAGGCAACTCTGCGGCTTTTCTTCCCTTCCTGTAGCTCCAAGAAATATTTATAAACTCAGTCTACAAGAATCACACAGAAATGACAGATATTTTGGTATTTTGATTGCAGAGAGAATGTGCACCATAAAAATGACCTCTAAATATGTGAAAGTAAAGCCTTCAGAAATATCTGTACCTGAAACTTCACGTTTTTTGATGCACAAGAAAAGAGCACTTGTAACTCACTGACCACCATATTACCCATCATTTTTTAAAAAATTGCCACCAGCGAAACCAATAATTTAAACTGCCTTATGCTTCATGCAGATATTGGAACATCTTTCTCCTGCCATCAGGTTCCTGACTATGTTATCACTGTACTGCAATGGCTAAGCACAGAAGCACCTTTCCAGAAGAACAAGGTAACCTTGTTCCAGATTTGCACATGCACTGGGAGAGGATTAAAATGATTTTGCTTCTGACTTGCTCACACATTGTTTCTCAAGGCAAAAACCCTTGAAACTTTTCAACTGGGTACTCTTAACTACTTATCTCGGTACACCTCAGATTGGATTAATCTCACAACATTTTGGACACACATAAGTACAGACAAATGAGTTTGTTCTCTCACTCCCCTCCCTTGCAGGCAAGGGAGAGAAATCAGCACTTTCAGGCCGCAATCCATCATATCCTAAAATAGATTTTTAAGACAAGTGTGACTCATCTGACCTATTTGCATTGGCTAAAGGGAGTCTAGACAACCAGCTCAAACACAGGTATCTATACAGTGGAGGAAAGTTAAATCCAGAGGGACAAATGCTCTCCATTTTGCTGTTGTTTTAAAACAGGACAGTTGGTATCAAGGTGACAGCGGTCTGCTAAAATGGAGCGGCACAGCAAGGGGAAACCAACTTCACTTCCCCTCTGAACATTGTCCCAACAAACACCAGTAAGATGGAAAGCACACAGCCAGTCAAGTTATTTCTATGCTCTGGAAATAACCAAAGTCTGAAAAGAAAGAGGAAGATACTAGAAATTTTATCCTGTGTTGTATAACAAGTTCTCGCTGTGAGGACGTACCAGATTTCATGCGGCTTTACAGCATGGTCTGTTAAACATCACACCATGTTCTTCCAAATGATTCTCATGACACCAATATTTGAAAATTCTCTGCTGATAATTTTTCTTACAATTTCTGCCACAAATATTCCAATTAAATAAATTCTGAATAGAAAACAAAAGAATGGGCTGCATGAATAAGCGACTTACTAGGTCTCAGATCTACATAAAACCCACCTAGACCGTCAGATGACAAGGCATGCTCCAGGGAACTTCTCATTTAAGAAGTCTATCGAGATTCAGCGTACAGAACACCAGTGCTTATCTCTTAACCCACACGTAAGCATTGATAGGGATGAAAACATTGGAGTTGTCATCTCACATTGTACATCTTTTTCCGAGAGCCTGCTGATTCCAAAGACTCGATCTGATTCATCAAATTATGAAATGGATAGATGATCTGCAGAATTTTATTAGGGTTACTTGGTATCTTTCACCTATCTGAAAACTGCTAAGCCTGCTACTGCCCTAAAAAATATTAAATTCTTTAGTTATCTAGGCAAATATCTGAAAAATTATCCCAGAGCTTTTCCACCCTGTACTGACAAAACAGATCAAACAAAATTAATGCATCTATTTCAATTAATGTTAAGCAACCTGTCACATGCCATACATTGTATATTTTTATTTATATGGAATCAATTATGTCTAAAGATGCTCTCTTTATGTGACTGTACTAAAAAATTACACTGATATTTATAGAGTGCAGCAAATGTTGGCAAATGTTTATTTTTTAATGACAAATCACCTAGAGTCTCAGACCAAAGCTGCATCATGGTCATAGCACTTACAAGACACTGCACTCTGGTTTCCCAAGCAGGTTACTTTAATTGTGGACTCTGGCTGCTGTCTCCAGAAATGGTGTCTGAAGTCTTGATGAGTGAGACATTAACAAGATTTGTTGCCGTGTATATTTTTATTTAAACTGTGCTCCTGCCTAATCACCCAACTAGTTCAGAGAAAGAAGACACTTGAGGCCACCAGCATTCAGATCTGAAAATGCTGGGCATGTAAAGGATATCGTGTGGGTATGCATCATGAATGGAATAAAGCCTTATGGCATGTACTACTGATGTGTCAACTCTCTGTGTTACACAGCCCAGGTCTCTCCTATTAACTCCTCTCTTTCCTCAGGCTCTGGGCAGTTTGTGCTGGCAGTATTTGTCCTAGTTTGATACACATTCACCCATATATTGACAGAGCCTGTCCCACTTCTCCCTTAGACTGAAGCTACACTTTCAGCATTACCCAGTGACAGCTGTGACCAGAGATGGCCCAACCTCTCCTACAGGACTGGCTCCTCTCATCTGCATTAGCTGACCCCACCAAAAATTCCTCTCATGTTTAAAATAAGGCTCAAATACACACAGCACATGTCCCAAGGGCCTGCCTGGGTCTCACTTTTACCTGTGCAAATGCCCGTTCTTACCAGTGTATCTGCCCTGACACACACTGGCTGCAGGATCAGAATCCGGCAAGCAGAACCCTCATTCCCAGGAAGACATTCCCTGTTTCAACTCACAAGATCCCACTCCTCTAAGGAATTTCCGAAGAATTCCTGAGTTCATTTACAATCAAGAAATGCTCTACCCAGATCTTTTTCATTCTACCAACACAGTGCCTTTGTGCTCTCATATTTTACTGGAGATATTTACTCTCATATTTACTGGAGATTTCCTTCTACGGTCAGTTGGTCACTGATCTCAGACCTCCTGAGCAGGGGAAGACATTTCCCAGTTGTCCTATCAATGCTGCAAGTCAACACCTGCCACAGCAGCTTCAAGGCTGGTTTATCAATGGGGATGCTCAAGAAAGGAACTTGATATAATAAATGTAACAGGTAATTAATGCTGAGGCCCTATCCAGGATCCAAGCAAGAAGTGAGTCAAATCTCTCTCCCTAAGTTGAAAACTACTGCAGAGATTACTCCTGCAAGATACAGTTTTCTGAAATACAGACATATTTTTCCTGCCGTTCCAGCTGATGAAAATATTTTTACAATTAATAACAAGAAAAAAAAACACCTATAAAATTTTACTTTAGTAAAGGCTAAGCACAGGTCATTCCTAGATCAGGCAGATCACAGCATTGACCTTTTTTGAGCTTCTGTCAGATGGTGGGGAGGGAAGAGGAGAGACAAAGGAAATCATCTGACAGATGAGTCTCTCAACTTACATAGTACAGAGGAAGGAGTGGAGTGGGAGAGCTCAGACTCAAGCGATTGACTCTCTGAGTTTGCATTTCTCATGGACTTGCCCGCTGAATTGATGGAAAGAAACACAACATATGAACAAACAAAGATGAAGAGGTAGAGTGTGATCAGACTCCTCAGCAGGCACTGGCAGCAGGAGCGGCCTCTGGGGCACGGCAAGGGTGGTGACCAGTGGGATGAAGAAGCAATGGAAGAGGAGGAGTGGTGGGTGGAACTCAACCTCTCCATGTCCTCCTCCTTTGTGAAAGCTGTGTGAGGGTCAAGTACATGTGAAGGAAGAAAAAAAAGAAGGCCAAAAGAAAAATAATGATAATTTAATTAGAAGCAGCAAGAACTTAGAAAATTTTTGAGCACACAAACAATGTTAATGATGAACTTTCAGGGGCAGTGTGGGTGCCAAAGAACAGTTGTAAAGGTTGTAGATGTGAGTGACTCTGTTCAGATGCCAGCGCAGATTTACCCCTGTATCCGGTACTCAGATACAAAGGGCTTCCAAAGAGCTTTGGAAATATTGTTCTTAGAAATTTGAATGATTTTTAAGGGATGTATATTCCAAAAGAAATAGTTTAAACTGCTTTCCTTCTAATGTTAAAAAAAATTAGCCCAACAGGTATAAAATTAATTATAAATATATTAAATATTTCAAAGCAATGCACTTTCCAGAGGTATTAAGTAGCACAGGTATGTCACAATTTGTCAAACCTGTAAGTACCTTACAACTCAGCAGTTTTCCCCACTGCCAAGAATCATTCTTACTAATGCTTTTGTTAATTTGTCTCCAGGGTCAAAAAGATGCCGTGAGAAATCCAGATCTGCTGTCCATGGTAAGTATAACAACTCACCTTGCTGAAAGCCTAGGAACAAAAATAATGGTGCTACTCCATAGCATTACTTGAAAAAAATCAAAACAAAAATATCAGAGATGCTGCCTAAAAGTTCCAGTCTCATTACTACAGAAAGAAGAAATCCCACAAGCAATCCCAGAAGGTGGTATTGCCTACAGTCCAGTTCTCAGCATGTTCTTCCTGTCCGCTCCTGTCATGTTTAGGAGGGGTCACTGTCATGTAGATAAGCCCATGACTGATGGTTAATGTCAGAAATTTATCTCAGCAAGGAACTTGAACTACAGCTTCAAGTCATTTCAGACTCACATGACATAATTAGCTTATTTCTTGAGTTATTAAAGCTCACTGTTGTTTGGCAAGCACTGTTTCTAGAAAAAGAAACACGTTCCAGTCCTAAAAGAGGTAAGTGTATATATAAACAAGGCAAAGTTAAAGACACAAAGATTTCCGGTAGATAAAAAATGAAAAGTAAGCCTGATTTTACTGTCTTCAAGTTAAATACCTGCCTTCAAAAGTGAAAACAGGCTGAGATCCTGGCATGAGAGGATAATGCTCCATGCTGGAGGAGAATTTGATCCTGAGGATACATTGGTGATAGGTGATATAAGACATTTTTAATTGCTCCCTGTCTTAATGAATCCTACCATTCATAATGCTTGGCACAGACATGCACGTGCACCTGCTCCCACAGCGCACATGAGACACGAGCACGCTGGGGATGCTGTACCCCGTAACAGACCCCTGGGAGCCACATCTCTGCAAAGAGGCAAATCGACACCAAAGAACAAAGCCCTTGATGCAGAGCTGCATGTTTTCAGCCTGTGTGGGCTGCAAAGCAAGGGGCTCTGGCCTTGGCTGTGCAGTGCAGACACGGTGTTGGGGTACCAGGAGCAGGAATAATGTGCACAACCCGCAGGTCCCTGCAGAACCACTCCCTGGGAGGTGTGGATCACACTGCAATGCCATAAAACACACACTAATACTACTGCTCAGTCACAGCCACGGCCCCCTGCTCCTTCCTGGGAAGGACACAGCCTCTTCCCGTGCTGTACTCCATGCTGCAAAGGAAAGTAAAAAGGTTTTAAATGTTCTTTATCATCTAAGGTGCAAAACATTCCTTCTACGTCCCAAACGTGGTGACAAACATCTTGAGCATATGTGTAAGGACCTGGAGAACTCTCTCTCCTTCCTCTAAAATCCATTTGTCCCTATCAGCATTTTATCTCCAGTGGCTGTTGCTGACAAGAGAAGTTTCTCACTGTTCTCCTACAAAATATACATCCAGGAGTCAAGTTTGGTGTGGGGGGAAATAATCTTTCCTAAGTGTCTTGCTACTGCAGGAAGCTTGAGTTTATAATGGGTGTCGGGGTTGCAGGACTGCCTATTCCCTGAATCATTCTACAAATTAGACCCTGGGGGCACCGTTAACTTTAATTTATAATAAAACAGTATGAACAACAGCCTCCAGAGGAAAGATGGGAAGTGGGGGAGGAATAGTAAAAAGTGAAAAACATGCAAGTTTATGAGCAAGTAATAAGAGGGAGATTATATTTGTCTTTTAAATAAACAGAAAATGAAATCCCTGTACACAGTGCAGGGAAAGATACAAACAGGATCTTGTTCCTCAGACCTGTGCTTACTGCAAGATCCCCTTTTCTGGTTTAGGAATACAGTATATTGTGGTGTCCAACTTGCCCTTAACTATGATACTGCAGAATCATATAAAAGAATTAGGCAAAGTACTTTCATTGTTATTTTTTCGTATAATTGCATCCCCCTGAGGTACAAGTCTGTGCGCTAAACTTAAGACAGAATTTTCTAAAATAACACTATGTTACATCATCATGCAGAGGCCCTGTAATTAAATTATTCATTTCATAAGCTTAGTTTTTAAACTGCATCAAATAGGTGGAAGGAAGAAATAAAAAGCGCTATGATTAAAGGTAAATTGCACTGCATTTTCCAATGCATCAGCTGCAGACCCCTATAATTGTTCTCTCCTTTCACAATAACTCAAACCACCACCACTTTCTTGCATCCATTCTCCCTGTTATTTTATCTTATTATCACCTCTGGCCCATGTTTCACCAGTAAATATTTTGTGAATCAGGGATACACAAACCCAGTACTCCCTTTTTCAAACCCTTTGCACTTTAATACATAACACTATTAAAGTAGGAATGTGTAACATCACAGCATAATGTTTAGAAGGGGAAAAATGGGAACGAAAATATTATCTGTGAAGCTACAAAACTAAGTTGATAAAAAATATTTTGATGTCTGTTTTTTTTAAGGAATAAAAGAAGATTAAAATAAGTGTATGGACAGAACAGAGGGAAACAAACAAAAAAAAATACACTGGCATCTGAACAGTATCAAAATAAAAATGGTGACATGAAAAAAAGAAAAACAAAACCAAACTCAAAACACAAATGCATGCTAAACATGAACTAACTAAAAGCTACAAAGCACTGACTTAGACTTTTGTAATCTACTTCTATTATTACTGGAACTAATATCTTAGTTAAAAACCAGTAACTTTATACTCTTAGTCCCAAAACATCATGGGAAATGGTGTTTTGGGAACTGAAAAGTTAAAGTTAAGTCTGAAACCCATCAAAAGTAATTTCTTCTAAAATAGGAAAAACACTATTCTCTCGTAAGATACATTGGGGGTTTCTGTGTATAATGGCCTACTGAAATACAACCACGAAAACTCACGTTACTGCTTCTCCAAACATTTCAAGCATAAAATCATACCTTTCACATCCTCATCTTCGATGGTCGTGTTGGAACTCTCTGTTGATTCCTGTTGAGAAGGAAATATGAGTCGAATGCACAAAACAAGCCAAGCCTTATTTGCGTGCCTTGGAAAATGACAGGATTAGTTACAGGAATCATGCAAAGCCTTGAAGCGGGGTGGGATGTCATTCACAAACAAATGGTCACACACTGATTGAGACATTTCCACCTGAATCGGATGTCAAACATTGCCATTCTCCACAGGAAGGAACAGAAACACAATTCCTGCACTCTGATGCTTTTAGTTCACAGGAACGTACAGGAAAGTTTTCTTTTCTTTAACCTCCAACTGTACAAAGTCCATCTGAAATGTATGAAGTACCTCAGCCAAGTAGGAGAGCTTGCCATTTTAAGCTTAGTGATTAAACCAACTGCGTAAAATAAGTCATTCCATTCCAATTCTACCTTCTAAATCTGCAGGCTTCTGCAAGCTACAATTTACAACCGATTTCCTGCTCGTGTGACTTACCCAATGTATATTCAGATGAAGTCCCACAGTGATCCGAAGCATATTGGATCAGATTATCTTTTTTATATTGGCTTTTGTGCCCTTTTTTTTTTTTTTTTTTTTTTTTTTTAAGGAGATGGAGAATTGATGAATGTATGATAAGAACTTTGACAAACTAAGGCATCTTTGTGACAGTGTTCTTCAACCAATCAGTCATACAGAGGAATGACTCATCTATCAGACAGTTTCTTAAGCCATCACACTTAAAAAAGGCAAGGATGTTGTATCTCAGTCTTTCTTAATTACCAGAAGCATGAAATATAATGGGCAAATACAACAGGGCACTGCCAAATCTAACATCTGCAGAGAGCTGGGAAGTTTTAAACTAGATGGTTTTTCTTAACTCTATACTTTCCTGAGAACCTTTTTTTTTGTTTTTTTTTTCCAAATTTGCAGCTCAGTAACGAAAAAGATTAACTGAACTGTTTTCATCTGAGAGAGAAGAAAGGACTGGTATTGTATTTAATTCTTTAAAGGATTTTACAATTAAATAATGAAAGGTAAATTTGCCAGTGCCCTTCGTTTACTGTGTCCTCACAAGGCTGAGCCAAAGGAATGTTCAAGAGGGCTAATGCATTACTCAGACCTTCAAAATCCAGATGTACATTGATAAGTCAAACTAGAGGAATTAATTCACACACAAACAAAACTGAATGAGCCATCATGCTGTCCCTGCCCTGGCTGTGTTAGACGTTCCACTCTACGCGGAGTATCATGCTCTAGCACTTCAAATATTACATAAAGTACTTACAAGTGAACAAAAACCTCACACAAATACGAGCTGTAAACATCATGCAAAGCTCACAGGGCAGATGTAGCCTCTAACACTGAAGCATCCACTCCAGTTGCCATACTACGAGGATCAGTCTTTCAGATAAATTTAGGAGGAACTCTCCACACTGAGTGGTTTGTTTGTTTGCTATGACCTTTTGGGACATTGAGTATCTTAGTTGCTGCGATTATGTAATAAAATCAAGTAGATGTAGTCACGCCAATATTTTATCTGGGTTTTCTGGGCTTTAGTGGACTTCAGCGATAAAGATCAGCCTGCTGTTCAAACACAGGCTGCTCGTGGCCTGTGGGTTTAAACTTGGGGAGCTGAAAGAGTAGTACCATGAAAACACAAGTTCTGTGCTGGACAGATGCAGGGGACATAAAAGATTGGGACACACAAGCACAACACACGCCATCAGCACTTCCATGCTCGAGGAATGTCTGCATGCATTTTTTCATCACTCAGATCCACTCCTTCTCTTATGAAATAACCACAGGGAGTTAAGACTAGATAAATGGGACGTGAATTAAGTCAGCACTGCAAACAGTGAAATTCTTGTTGAAGCGTAAATTCTTTCCAGGAAACCTAGGAACATGTGTTATATGTAAATGATGGTATTTCCTGGCCCTTTTCAAGTCCATGCATGAAAAAAACAAAACAAAACACATTTTAAGGATCAGCTGCCAGACGCAAACATCACAATACACGAGAAAAAGAAAAGAGCATGAAGAAAACATGTAAAAATCAAAAGACCTCTTTGTCACTTGAAGTGTGAAATTTTTTTGGAAATTGAACAGTGATGTTATGGAAGAAAACCAAAGTCCTATGCAAAAGACATGTCACGACACAGTGTATAAGCATGCTGAGAAACAGCAGATGGGATAAACTGAAATGACATCTTTGACTGAGGTGACGACTGCATGTAAAACTTGCAGAGATCATCTCACCACACTCTGAGACCAGCACTCTTAGGTTTCCCTTAGACTGCAGCAGTTTTGGCTGAAATGAGAGAGACCCCCTGCTCCCCGAGCTGGGCTGCACAGGGCATTGAGCTCTGCCCATTGCTACTGACTCCCCCAAGAGCTTCAAGAGCTCAGAAGCAGCAGGACGCACGGAGCTGATGGACACAGATGAATACAGGCTTGAGAGACACTGGGTGTAACAAATGCAGGAATGAGATTTTCCTTCACAAATTCTTGGAACGGCCCTATTGTGCTGTGAAATAGTGGATGCAATGTGTGGTGTGGAAAAGCAAGATGGAGTTGATTCTTTCTGAATACCTTATTTCCATCAGGGTTGTGGATTACTGTAGTTTGGGGCTCCTGAGCAAGAACAAAATAAAGAGAGAAAGAGTTCTCATTGGTAAATACATTTTCATTGGTGTGAGGGAGTGCAAGAAGAGTCAGCTCACAAATGCTGAACACTGACAAGAGTTAAAACAAATGTTAACTGTCGCCAGGGGGTGAAACTGGATGTCTCTAACACAGATTTCCTCAACAGCAAGCCAGCAAAAAAGGCCATCTCACCTAATGCAGCAGCATGCAGAGACCTTATTCAGGACCAGGGTGTGCAGGGCTTTGAAGCTCTGGGGACCTGCCGAGGCTCTTCTGGACAAGGGCAGGCTAAATGCTTCTTGTGCTTTCCTGTCTGAACCTTGACAGGGAGGGCAGCCACAAATCTTGAAGCTTTAAATAACTCTTCTCTTTAATCATGTTTGCTTGTATTAGCAGGAAGTGATCAAATTGAAATACAGCGGAATTGATAAGGATTAAGGATGACTACCCTTGGATTGCCCTCAACTCCTGTCTTGGCAGAGCTGCATTAAAAGCAAGTGAGAGAGATCTTTGTGCCATTTAAAAGTGTAATTTCCCCAAATCCTTTCACCTTAAAAAAAAGGTTTGATAATCTTTGAAATGGCCAGCAAGCTTTCATCATGGGCCATCGGGCACGGCTCCGTCTGGGGACAGACTGCCATAAACTCCTGCATGCAACCTGCTGGCTTGGCCTTAGGAAGAACTTACTGTATGCCTCAGTGCCAGCTGCTCAAAAGAATTCCAGAGGAAAAATGCTTCCAAATGCATGTGAACTACCCCATTTTCCAAGTTTTGTATGCACACGGGAAACAACAGGTCACAACATGATGTACTTAGGCACTAGCATTTACATTGGTGAGCCCCGTGACATACAGGTGCCTTAGAAATAGGGCTATTAATAAAAGCAAGACTGCAGTAAACATCCAGGAACATCACTTTGATTTGTAATATGTCCTTAGCAGAGCTTATTAATGAGTAATGTCTCCTGCTGATTTAAATGGAAGAGAAAGAAGCAAAATGTTTAGCTCGAGATGCCTCTTGATCCCAGAGAAGACTTGCAAAGTCCTGCTGAGTTTCAGGAAATATGGAATGAAAATCTGAATAAGGTCTGTTTCATGGCAGCCTAGTAATAATCCTGTTAGCTCTCCTGGATATCAATACGTAAAGTAAGACAAAGCCGAGAAAATAACAGAGCCAGTTTTTAAAAATTTTGTTGGTGCAAAAGGTTAAGCGTTAGAAGGTGGAAACAGTCATCAGGCAAAGAGCTAAGAGCAACACCAAGCGCATTCTACTCACTTTCTGGCACAGCATGCAAAAAAATTCAGCTACAGTTACAAATGCTATGACTCTACCGCATCCAGCTTCCATTTAACATTTTCTGTCAATAAACACGCTCTAATGGATTTCCTCACAAAAAAAAAGACAGCATAATTCAAACAAAAAGGTTTTCCAAAACCTGTTTTTAGAAAGCAAACAGAGTAAATGCATGAAAAAGCAAAAAAAGGGGGAAAAAGAGAAATTAAAAAAAAAAAAAAAAAAAAAGGAAGAACAAACAGAAGACAGTCAAAAACTTCCAGATAGCATGAGAAGGAAAATTCCAGGTATACCAGCGCCGGGGTAGGAATATTTTCCTTGGGGCTGGTTACCACGTTGGTTTTGTTGTTTATCTGTAGGTATGCAGAAAACAGAAACAGACAGGCCTTAGAACTCGCGGTAGGCACCGTATCTATATCTCTGCACACAACATCTATAGACAGGTATCGGTATCTATAGATAGATATAGATATGGAAATAAAGAATACAGAAAGATGAACTTAGGAACTTGCAGGAACACTAACAATAGCTCTGGGAGCTGGCTGGCAGCTCCTCCCCATGGGCTGCTGGACCCCTGCACCAAGGCCTAGATAAGGCACAGATGAATTGAGCTGAGACACTTAATAGAGAGCCCTTAAGTAGCAGCTAAGCACATCTAAGAAGAATAAAGAATTAATACGGGTTGGAACAAAGTCCTAAATAGCCACTGCCATTTTCTGACATGCAACGGTATTAGGTCATTGCACCCAATAGTTCTTTATTTCTAATGAATTATCCCTTCCATAAATAATATTTAAGTATTCATAGCGCTCCAAGATTCCGTAATTTGTTCTACTGGCTTCTGATTCCACTTTGGAATAACTATGACTGATGCTAGAAAGAGACTGGTCCCCCTTTAACTTTTCTGGTGCTATTTTTAGCAGAAAATCATTGGCAGCTTCTCAGTGTTGGTACTGTGACTTGGAAGTGTGAGGTTTCCCACTATGTAGTCTTACCCCAGCCATCAGCACCTCTCTGTTTAACTTTACGTATCGGTCCTCATGATACTTTCTAAGCTTAGCACAGTGCTACACCTTCTGGCTTTTATTTGTACAGAATATAAATTGAAATTAAACTGCTCAGCAGGAAGCTTCAAACTATCTGATCCTTTAAATCAGTTTTTTAAGATTTAACTTTCATTAATACCATGGGGTATAGAAAGAACAGAAACACTAGAAATAATGTAGCAAGCCACTTTTTACATGCACTAAGAAGCAAGATTCAAGTATTGTAAAACTGGCTTGAAAGATGTATTTTTCTTCTCAAACAATCATGAGGAAAAAATACTGTGTATATTTTGGTCATGTCTAAATTAACAAGGGTGGTCCAAAGCATCATGCAGGACTAGGTATATAGATACAGACCATCTGAAAATACTTTAATCCAAAAAATCAAGTTCTACTAAACCTTAGTACATAGTAATAAATGAGCAAAGCAAAACCAGAAATGCCTGGAATTGTTTTGTTAATGAATTTTCCTAAAAATACAGTTAACTTTATGGAATGAAAAGAAAAGAAATTCACAGACTCCATGTCCCACTTTTTGATGATTATTTTACTTTGGGCCAGGTGCAGCAGCTGGCTTGTGGATTTCAGGAACTGAGGCTGCAGGTGAAATGAATCTTACTTTGGATAGGTTTAAATTATGGAAATGTCCACAGGCTTTGCAGTAATGAATTACAGACTGTAAATTGTCTAATTTTTAACCAGCATTTAACTGGCTTTGAAGAGTATAAAATATTTTTGTTAATTAATCAGGGAACATTATTTTGACACTAAATGTTATTTAATAATACTTGTGGAAGAAACCAGTTTCCTCCATAGAATAAAAATAATCTTTGATTTAAAAACAAAGTTCCTGATGCTCTGCAGCAGGAGGATGAGGAGCAGTTATTTTTTAAACAATGGTCTTTCTACAGAAATTGTCATTAAGAGAACATATGAGTCATTATTGAGTTGCAAGTGATTATGCTCTGACTTGGCTTACTTATTGTCAAATAAATTTCATTTCTCTACACAATTGCACCTGTAAGCTGTAGAATTGTCTGAAGTCAGGAGAGGGAGAGAACAAACATCTTTGTGCATAAAGTCTTTCATGGGGAGATCTAAGATTGCTTGCTTTGGTATTTATGGATTCTGAGATGGGCAGAACCCTGAACTCCTTACTCAGGAAAAAAGTTTAAAGAAAACCCCATCCATTTCAGTAAATGAAAGTTCTACTGGAGATCTGTGGAAGAGTGGTAACACAAACAGGGCTGCTTGACAGCAGACGAAACCTTTCAAGCAAGACAAAAATTGCACATCAAGCTGCATAACTACAAATTCACATTTTTGTGACAGCTTGCTCATTGAGAGACTACAATTAAAAAGACCCTAGCAAAAAGCAAATAGACATAAAGGAAAAAAAATAAAGAAAGAAATTAAGATTTCACCAGATTTCATACAGTCCTATTCAGTAGCAGTTTAATGCAAAAACTCAAGTGGTATCTCAGATGTGCGCTCTTGGTTGAATACATATGGAAAACAGGTTAGTCAAAATTCAATTCCAATTTTGCCTGAGTAAGGAGAGCAGGCTTGAGTCCATACTCCCTTGGTGGAAGCCCTATGAAAATTAACAATATTCACTACAGCTACTGCTGAAAACTGCAAGAAATCTATTCAAAACTTCTTCAGTGAGATATTAAGAATTCAACATTCATTAGGAACAGAGAAAAAATATGATTCAAAATACAGTTAGCTCTTCCTTGTAAACAGAACTTGGTAAAACCCTTTGAAACTGAGTGAAAACAGCAATAAGCTGTACATGTTTTTGCTCTCACAGAACAGAGACAATAACCTACGAACACATGGTGCATATTGCATGCATTTTTAACAGCAAAGGGAAATAATTCCAAAAGGATTACAATATTGTCATATGAAACAGGTACTTCAAAGTTGATTTGTGCTTAACCAGTGACCTTCTGTTTGTTGTGAAGGAGAATGTTTTATTGCTGCATTGCTTGCAAAAGGTCACTCTCTAAGGTGTGACAACAGTGCAGGACAGACATATGCACTCCGAACAGCTGGGCACGACTGCAGAAATCATTATTGGCCTCTTTTTCTTAGAATATGAAAATATTTTAACAAATACAGCCTGTATCTTTGGACTTTACGTTTCACACGTTATTTCTGTAACAAAAAGTTAATGCACACTTCAGGTTTAGGATCCTGGCAATAACCACACTGCACCTTTGGATGCTGTGGCTCCCGTCACTGGAATTCTGCATTCACCCCAAGGAACAGAGGATTTACCTACTTAACTGCATGGCTGCTGGCAGCTGCCCACCAGTTTTTGCTTTCCAAGGAGAGTAGCTTCCCAGTGAAAGGTGTGGATGGGGCTGTTTGCTGTCTCTCTGCCGGTAGCAGCAGCAGGCAGAGCCCATCCTCACCAACACCTCAAAGGTCACATTCAAAACCACCATAAACAGCAACAGAGGAAGTTACCATGTGGGGTCACCGAGGCTGAATGAACACAAGACTGGAGAGCAGGTTGAGGAGGAAGAAAAGTTATTGAGACTGTCAGCTGGGACATCTTGGGACACAGCCCTGAGCTGCAAAGGAAGCTAGCTGGGAAACTCTAGAGTAAGAAGGCTGGGAAATTGACTTTTTTACTCCTGAGCATTTAGCATGGCATCTTGGGCTACCGTGGCTCAATTAATGCAGTACTGTATCACTGTGCAACGTGTTTTGTGTTACATTTAATGGTATTAATACTATTAGCTTTTAAAATAAGGAGGTTTTAAAAATGAAGAGAAGGCTGTTACAAGATTACTATTTTGTTACTATTCTTATTTACTAAGAACAGCTGCATTGGCTGATGTTACATCTACTTTTTTGGTTTTTTATGTCCCCAGGTTAAAAAAAAAGTTAAGACTTGCTTGAAAGAACAGCCGAACAATTCACTGTGGATGGCATAGAGCAACTGCAGGCTTAAAATTCACAAGGTTGCACTTTAAAGTCTTGCACTTCTCACGGTATGTTAACAAAGCTAAATGCAACTGTTTGATTTCTAAGTGTGAACGTTTCACAGGAGGAAAAAAAATCTGTCGATAAAGATCCTCACCATCATCTGAACACTCGAACTGGACTTCCTTTTCTGAATTGACCAGTCAGAGAGAAAGGAAAAGAAGAAAACGTGACTGGTTGGATTTGCAGTATCAATGCATGGAGTACAGTATATTTCTCTTTTGGCTTTTTTTTTTTTTTTTTTTAATAAGAAAAAGACAGCTACTGCTGTTGGAAGGGGTGGAAAAATGCTACGGAGTATCTCAATAACAGCATCTCAATAACAGACAGCAACGACAGACTTCCCCAGATTTACATTTACTCCCTTTGCTCCACATGACCATGCAGAATAACAGCAGACACATAATGTGCTGAAAACCAAAGAACTGAATCCCAATAGGTGCAATTTAGGCAAAATTTTGGCAACAATTGTTTCCCATATTATAATTGAGCTTGTGATAGAAAAAATAGCATCGTAGACCTGTAGGAGGAATGATGTTTAAAAAGGAAAACTGGTCAGAGGAAGTGCATAAATTTATCTATTCCACAATGAAACATGTTCAGGATTTTCCAGCAGTGATAGAATCATTCCAAATGTGTGCTCCTCCATGTGACTGGGATTCCACTGCTTGGCAGTGAGAAGCACTGAAATGGTGCCGTACTCATTTCTTTGTAGGTCAGGCTCAGGATTTTTTTGATTGGTAAAGTGTGCATATGTCAGCCAGCAGGCACAAATATACTGTGAATCTGGTATTTAAGCAAGTATTTATAATGTTTTGCTAAAGTAAGATATTAAGATCAAATAGAAAATTAAAACTCAGGTCAATGACACCCTTCTGAGTAAACACACAGCACAGAAGAATATCTTTTGAATCTTATAATGAAAGCTTGAGGCATTATATTAGTCTTTAAGAATCCTCTGAGAAAAAAAAATAAAATACATTTTCTGCTGAGTGATTTTTTTCCCTGTTGGGTTTTTTTTTTTTTTTTCCCCCAAGTATTTATGCTGAATGTTCATTTGTGAAGATCTCTCCTCCTGCAGGGTCTGGTGACATGAGAACAGGAGCTCTAAATCATGTACGAAAGCTGCCAAAATGTTCCCTTCTTAGCAAGGTCTCTTAGGATGAGCTGATCTGAGACAGTAAACCCCTCAAGTTCTGCCAAATATAGCAAGTACATCTGGCAGAACACACCTCATGTGGAGCCAAGCCTACCCGTACACTTTTGTCTTCCACTAAATCTGACGGAAAGTCAAGGGGAAACACAGAGGCAACAGAGCTGCACATAAACACTGATGCCTAAGAAGCCCACCACTAAACCATTATTTACAAGTTAAGTGATTATTTGATTATTTTGCGTCATTACTTACATAATCATTCTTCATTAAAAAACCAAGAAAAAGCATTTTCTCTAGTAGCTTTCTAACTTCTGCTTATTTAATGCTGGCTTTTCAAGTATTTGTTTTATTTCCCTTTTAAGCTTCACCAAATAACTTTAACCACTCCAAATAGCTAACAGATTCTATGAATGAAAGAAATAGCAACAATCAATTCTGGCAGAAGTTACAGATGGGTGGAGACTAAGAACATATCTTTGAAATGGAAAGCAAGTGTTTAACCTACCTTAACTCCATCCGGCTTTTTCAGTAAACTCTTGGCTGCTGTAAAATGAGACAAATAATTTCAGTGTCAGGTGCTTTCCCTAAGGTCACCCAGCTGTGCAGCAAACCCCCAGTGCCTCCCAGCTCCAGGTATGTTCTCAGCTTTTATTTCCTATTTTTGTTTATCTGAGCACAGGGAAATAAAATATTTAGGAAACCACCAATCCTTAGGATTATCAAATGTCTCTTTTTCTGTTGACTAAAGCCATAGGTTGGCTGTACTTCTAAAGAAGAGAGCTCCTTGGGCGGCAGAGAGGAAATGGAAGCAGGGCAAGTGTAAAAGCAGCAGCCTTGGATGTTTCCATTTTCTCAACTGCAATACATTTCTATTTGATGATAAGGCTGATTTGACACAACTATGAAAAGGTTTTGTTTTGATGGCAGGGACTTGGACCAGGTGTCTGCAGAGCCCACTGGTATCTCAGTGATGGCACCAACGTGCACCATCCCCCTCTGGGGGCTTCCCACCGCGACAGCATCAGCCTCCTTGCGTGAAAGGGCAGCACAGTTGCAAGGAAGAGAGGAAGGACGATTTGCTAGAGAAAGGCTGTTTTGGAGCGTTGCTGCCCGTGAGGCAATAATAACAAATCCTAGGCTTTGCTTCAGCTCTGAATGAAGAAAACATGTTATTTTCTGAATCGTGTTGTATACTGATCAAATTTCTTCAAAATTTCATTTGCCATAATGTTATTCACGTGTCGGGCTTTAAATTCCACCGCTGGCATCAAATAAGTCCAATTTACTAAATTTGGAAGGCTAATGTGCAAACAAGCACAGCACAGCTCTGAACCTGAAAACATTTGCAGCAGAAATACGTGCTGGCTGACTTACCAAATCCATATAAACTATTCACTAAAGCGTAAATGCTTCATGAATCACTGCCAAAGACTTGAAGAATAATAAATTACATAACGAGCCTGCCGTTATTGGGGTTTTATTGTTCTTTATGACCCAATCTTCCCACCAGAATGTGTTTCACAGCTCAGGTTGTAAGAAATTGCTGTTCTGTATATAAGGGAGATAGTCTCGATATGGAGCTCCCATCACTAATGGCATCCTTAGCTTAAAAATACTCCAAAACCCCAAACCAATTGGACCTTGCAGGCCCAAGGCTGCTCAGACTGGCTGAGGATATTGGAGTTACTGACTATGTGGATTACGTTTAAAGCTAATTCTTGTAATTGTGGCTTATTTTTGAGCTGCCTCTGCATTAAATGCTCATTTTACAGCACAGAAAATGTAGGATCACCTATAAGCAACCGTACATAAAGGACTAATGCCCATTATTGTGTAGTTTACATGAAATAAACCCTGGAAAGTGAAACCAGGTTGATGTCTCTAACTTCATTAATACATTAGCCCTCCAAATGCAGTTTAGAAACTGTGGACATCAGCCAACACTACCATTAGAACTCCCACACGGACACGTCTTACAGCTAAAATGAACAAAAATAAGTTTGCCTGTATTGTGAAGCAGTACCACTGCATGTTTTTATTTAAAGAAACATGTAAGTAAATATTGAAACCAAATTGTTCTCCACATACTTTGGAGATCGGACACTCCCTGTGGCAATGTGTGCTGTCAGGACCTGAGGCAAGAGTGCCTTAGATTTTACATTACCACGAATACTGTGAGCACTCCATTAACTTCCGGAATTTATTTAGGGAAAACAAAGGGAAGGAGATATTTCTGAAATCTAAGGACAAAAAACCCCAGAAGTTAATAACTTTCAAAGTCTGTTTTATAGCCTTAGCCCTTACAAAAATAAGGGAAAACATAAATGAATTCTTATAGACTGGTCCTTTCACTAAATTTGTGCATGAAACTTCTGGGTTCTTTTGATGCTTGACAAACACTACATGTTCTATGTAAACAATTAAATGAAAGGCAGTAAAATGAGGGCACCACAAGCAGTAACACCAAGTGTTTATTGCGTGTACAGCACTGCCGGCGTGTCCTTCGGAACGTGTCCAGCATGGATTACTATGCACTACTGCATGTTACAGAGCATATTCCGCAGCTCTGCTGGGTTCAGCCTGCAATGGATTTTTAATAGTACTTGGATTCATCTTTCTTTAATCACAGATACTGCATACAAATCAAATATTTAAAGAATTTGCAGGAGCAAAGCAATCAGCATATTCTAAATTAAGCTCACAATGAGAGATTTCTTGCAACTACAAGCAAGAGCTATAAATAAAACCTAAGGCAGTGCTACTAGGCCAGAAAGCAGACTGGAAACAAATGGTTTGTGACAACATGGAGAAATAAAAGTGATTGAGGACAAACAGCAGTTTGGATTGAGAAGAGAAAAAAGATGTTCCTTTCACGTGCTGAGGGTCTTACCTCACAAGAAATATACATTCCACATAAAAGGAAGAAAAAAAAGGAAAATAAAACACTTTTATAACCACATCATTATGGACGAATGACCTTCATAAGCATGCTTTGCAATGAAATACAATGAATAAAGAAATCGAAAAATAAAATGTCATCAAGAAAAAACACATGACTATGGGTGTAAAACAAGAGATGACAGGTGAAAAAAATCCAAAAAAAGCCAAACCCCCTGTTTGCTTCTCATGCTGAAATACTGCTTGAAAAATACTTCAGCTTTTTTGATTCATGGAAGCTCAATTTGATCCATACATATATAGACAGTGACAGTTATGAAAAGAGGTGAGGAATGTTTTGTTTGTTTGATATTTAACAGTAATTCACTTTTACAAGAAGTGCAGCCTACAGCCTTTTAAATGAATTGGCAGACACTGGAATTCATTAAGCACTAACTCATGGTAATTTAGATAAATGCAGTCCTCTGTGTTTAGGTGTGTATTAAAGAAGGAAACTTAACTAAGAAAGAAATTGTATTTCAAGTACTATGCAAATTAAACAAGCTGTTCTTGCATTCATGATTATGTAATTTTTTTGGATGAGTCAGTGCTTATTATTATTCTAAACATGCCCAGAGCACTATCATGTTTTTGTCTGTACAGTAATTTATGTTACACTCCAATAGTTACATCACACAGTAGGAGGATATGTAAAATCACTCATTTTTAAATCTGGTGTTCTGTTTCACTATTCACTGGAAATCTCAAATGGCAAAACAAAAAATTCAACCCAGCATCGATATTATGGCAATTCTACTACTTTGGACAATTCAAACTCTGCTAACAGCAATTTTAGCTTTTGCTATTTGAATTTGTCTAGTGTAAGATCTAAATCTCCAGAGTCGTCAGGACAAAATTGTTTCACAAAGAGGAAACAACTCTTCTGACATCCAGCTAGGCATTGCTGGGCATTAGAAAGAAAATGGGGACTCATGTTACTACATTTCTTACTCCTTAGCAAAGCAATAAAGAAATGAATGTGCACTGATGTTATTTTTAATACAGGATGCAACAGAATTATGGAATGACTTTTCATCTATAAAAAGATGTAAGTTCTAAATGTTGTTCAGTGATACTTGTGCATGTGGAGCTATATGCATAACTTTCAATTTGCCTGTGCCAAAATAGGCATGAAAATGCTGCCTGCCTTTGACAGATAACAGTCAAAAAGCAGAGAAGGAGCTCAAATTCTACAGAAAAATCAGATTATCACCTATAAGAGAATTTCTTTGGCCCAAAGAAATTAAATTCTTGTTGGCTTCATCACAGCAAATAACATGATATATATCATACTTAGATGCTCCTGAACAAATCCTAATTAGATTTCAGCCTTCAGAGACATCAAAATATAAAGACTGCATTAATCTGGAGCTCAATGAACATACCTGAGAAATTTCTGGTAGCCAGCATTGTTGTCAAAATGGCCCCCTGTGTACACACACATTTTCTCAAATTAGCATCACGCTTGTGTAAAACTCTGAATGCCAACACAACATAATACAGTGAAAAGGAAAATACATGAGTAAATGACACCAATTACTGAATTAACCCTAAGAGAATGGATTATCTGTGCACTATATCTCATATGCCGTGTCATGAGTGAATAAATTGTAATTTAATCTTAATTACACACCTATCAGTAATCTTGATATCTCAAATATTTACCAGCTGTCAGTATGTAATGCATGAGCCAGGAGTATTCAGAGGCACAGCAATTATTCAAAATACATAGATGAATATGAAAGAGACTTTACTATTGCTCTTAGATTCTTTTGTTAAGGAAGAAGAAAAGCTTATTTGTAATGTACACATTAGACAAGTTCATATCTGTGAAGTTATCATGTCTGGTCAGGAAAAAAAAAAGCGCATAACTCAGAAGAATAACTGTAAGGATTTTCCTTCAGGAAAATACTTTTAGTGTGTCTAAATTCAGAGGATTGCTATAATTTTGAATTAAAATAGAAAAGCTAAATTCTGTTCACTTTCATGAAAAGTTTAGAATCTTCAAGTCAAAAGCTGACCCTCTATCAATAGGTCACTTAAGAAAAATATTTAGCAAAACCCTGCACAGGGACCATTTATTTTGCACACCGCACACAAGCATAAGTTTTCATTCTTACCTTTAGTTTTCTTCTTGCATTGAATTTCTTCAAGCAATCTACAGTCTCTTGCCTGTGCATCATAGAGGCAACAGTAGAACGTTGCTGAGAGAAGAAGAAAAGAATTATATTAAGGCACCCAGCGAGCTGTTAAGCAGTTGTTTACTCTACAACACACATATTACAACCCATGGTCTCCAGCTTAGGCCTTTAATTTCTACATTGCCTGACCATCCCATTGCGCTCCTTTTACTCAGACTTTTCCATGTGTAAAGTCCACTTGAAAAGTCATGGTGCAGAAAAGGAGAAAAGTCCCGGATCCAGGAAAAGGCAGACAACCTCTGCTACCTGTAAAGAAGCCCCTTAATTCCCTGCCTGCATATTTCACACTTATCTGAATGACTTCAGGGAAATGAAAATGCAAAGCATTATCTAATACAAAGTTACTCTCCTGCACTTCCTTCTCATTGAGAATTTCAAGCAACACTCTAATTTTCAGGGACAACACAGTCAAGACAAAGGAGATAAATTTGCAAAACTCTTACCCTAAGCTGAGATCTCAACACAGACCACTACTGATCGTATCTGTGTAATTATAAATTTACAATTTACATGAACATGCTGCGTGAACAAAAACAGAAGTTATCTTCTAAACCCATTCACTATAAGCTGAAGCAAACCCTAAACTGATTTGTCTGCCAAGTGATCATGTTGAACCCGTGGAAGTTACTTACACAGATCCATGGATGCTTTAGTGCTTCTGATGCTGTGATACGTTTTGCTGGGTTGATGGTGAGCATTTTGTTGATAAGGTCTTTAGCTTCAGGAGTCACCGTGTCCCATTCTGGTGAGGGGAACTTCAGAAAAAAATACACGTGTGTATATTGTCTTGTACAATCTTTACACAATTTTACCTAAGGATCCAGTACTGGATTCAAATAAGAGCTTAAAAATTATGAGCCTCTGCCTTTACCTCATCATCATTTACAAATTACCTAAGTCTGAGGACCAACAGCCTCTTTTCTATTAAACATAATACGATTAGATGATACTGCAGAATTCATATGCTACCATCTCATCAGTTCTTAACTTTTCCCTCTAGGAAACTCCAGCTTAGAGGTACAATTCTAAATAACTGATACGACAAGAGTATGGTACATACATCATAAGCACCAGCCTTGATCTGCTGGTAAAGCCTGTGCTGGTCTTCATCCCAGAAGGGAGGGTATCCCACCAGGAGGATGTACAGAATGACTCCTGCAGAAAATTCACACTAGTGTTAAGGGCTTTCAAGGAACAAACTCCAGAAATTCATTTTGCACCCAACAACCATGTAAAACAAAAGGCTCCTGACTATCATCCCAGCCATTGGGATGGGAAAAATACTGCCCCTTCATACTAGGGAAAGCAGTAGAAGTGGGGTTGACAAGGTAACCTCTTATGGAAAACATGGGCAATAATGGGCATTTGACACAACATCAGATCAGGAACACAATAAATGCTTCTCTAGTTGGAGAAATAATTATTCCATGGAAAATCCATTTTTTACTTATGGCTTTATCATGGCTTATACTGGTGTCTGCAAGACGGTGTTATAAATATTCTCATGCAATGCAAATTTGGGAAGCTCCAATTTCTCTGTATTTTGTCAACAGGAAATTGAAAAGACCACCTGCTGGTCTGACAGAGATGATTCCCTGTGACTGAAGAAAAGTGTTTTCATAAATACAACCACATACTAAGTGTGGATAGAAGTGAAATAAGGAAACCAGCCCCTGTTTTCAGTTGGGGAGCTGCCACTTGCCAGTACCTCAGAAGACAAGTTTTGAGAGCTGGATGATAAAGCAATTGCTCTGTGCTCTGTACTCCAGTTCAGAAAACAATTAATTTTGCAGTTTATACCTGCAGATGGGGTATATCGGTCAGACAGAATTTTAGGCTCCTTGTGAACCAAAACTAAATGTCCAGCTCACAGTATGAATAGCTGTGTTTTCTAACTAATTAGGCATCATACACCTGCAGCTATTCTTTTAATACTCTTTGAAAGTACTTTGTGTAGACATAGCCAAGAATACCATGAAAACAACTAAGTAAATAATTTTTAAAAAAAGCTTGTAGGGTAACAAAAAATCCAATGACTTCTACTAAAAATTAATACTGAATTTTATTACATACCTATTTTCTGATGCACAATATAATGTACCCTGGATATAATTTCTCACCCTTAAGACACTTTACAGTGGACTGAACATGACTTTCAGAATAACTTCTTACCACATGCCCACATATCCACAGGTTTTCCATAAGGATCTTTGCGTAACACTTCTGGAGAAAGGTATCCTGGAGTACCAGCAAAGCCTGTCAAAAGGCAAGGCAATTCTGGTTAAAACCTGGATGTGCTCTGCAAAAAGCAAGTAATTCTCATCTCAGCCCACAAGACCCAGGACAACATTTCCCAAGTCATGGGCATGAACTGCCCCATTTGCCCATTTGTTTTTTACGGCACATGACATAGAGGTATTGCTCACATTATGGGGGACCAACCAACAAAGCAGAGGGGCAGCTACTGTATCATATATATAAGGAGATGTATGTTGCACAAAATTAGAGCTACATCTAATATGCTCTTTCCACTGCAGAACTCATTTCTGCCAAGTCATTCCACTTCTGGAAACCTCTTTACAAAAGTTTACAGGAAGCATCTCCAAAGCAGTCTGGCCTTTAAAATTTATATGTTCTTCATCCTTTATTCATTACCAGCGGTGCTGCTTTCTCTGAGCAGAAATGCAAAATGTAGGTATAAATATTACTTTTCTTAGAACATGCTAACGGATAAAAACTTAATGACCACTAACAGTCTGCCCAATTTCAGTGAGTATGTCTGCTCTTTCAGGCATCTTCGCCTAAAATAATCGCTTGGGAATTTCCTGAGAGGTGAAAATTTGGTGGCTTTCATGAAGGACCACAGGCCATTTGTGCAATACCACCCTGGATTCCACAAAACTCGTGAGAGACAGTGATAACATATAAAGTGTATACCTACAGAAAAAAAGAAGCCTTTGCCCTGCAATTGCCAATTATTTTGGAGTGGGAGGAGGAAATGAAGGAACACATTCTGTAAATTCTACTGAGAAAAGAGCTAAAATATGGTAATGAAAAATAAGCTTGTTTTTTGCAGGCTCCTGATATGGAAGCTATGAATTGTTAAGGAGTACTATCACACAGGAAACACATCTTAAGCTCCTCAGAGAAGCTGAAATATAGATGTTCTAAGTGGCTTTAAACAGAGTGCTGTTTCATATCTTTTCTTGGGTTCAATGCTCATTTTAAAGAGGAAGCAAAGTTGTCTTGACTCTAAAACTTACTACAGCTCAATGAACATTACTATGCAAGACTTGAAAATAAACTTTAAAGCAAAAATAGATATAGTACTTAGCTAACCTTTTCTCTCAATGAAGACACAAAATAGATCTAAACTGAAATAATCGATACAGTTTTAGTACACAGAACCACAGAATTGTTTGGATTGGAGAGGACCTTGAAAATCATCTTGTTCCAATGGCCTGCCATGAGCAGGGACACCTTCCAATAGACCAGGTTGCTCCAAATCTTGTCCCTGGCCTCGGACACTTCCAGGGATGGGGCAGCCACAGCTTCTCTGGGCATCCCATGCCAGGGCCTCACCACCCTCACAGGGAACAATTTTTCCTATTATCTGATATAAACCTACTCTCTTTCAGTTTGAAGTGATTCCTACTTGTCCTGTCACTATATGCTCTAGTAAAATAGTCTCTCCTCAATATTCTGAGTGGTTTGAGGCAGTAAACACAGAAAGGTACACAGCTCTGATTTCAGTAAAAAAAGAATGCATGGACATAGGTAATTGCCGTTTGTCAGGTTATTTTGTAACTGCTCAGAGGGACCCCCAAAGAAGTGTGTACTTTTCAGAAAAGTGTTGCTGCCTGTAGTAACGCCACTAGCTAAAGCAACTTGAAAAGCTGGAAACTGTGACTGTGTTGTGTCTAGAAGAGATTGCATCACCTTGTACTCCTATCCCTGCATGATTTCTCTGACTGTCCAGAGGACCAAGACAAAATCCATGCTTTGTTGAGCTCAACCTGCCTGACACTTTCCCAGTACATTAAGCAACTGCTAAGAGGGTGGCAGGTTTCACCTGAACCTTCTAAGGCTTTCTACAAATAGGCAAAGAACAAGTTTGTTTTGCAAACATGCAAACTAGGACAGTATTCCTTTGTATTCAGAGTTAGAACCAGTTTCCTGCTGAGGCACAGCCATGGTTCAAGCAGAAAAGGGCCCATCACACCAAGGACTCCACCAGAAAAAAAAAGAAAAAAAAAAAGAAAAAAGAAAAAAGAAAGCACACTGATGCAGAGCTATAATTAGAATCAGAGCATGCCATGAGTCACTAAGTGCTGCAGAATCCAGTAGAAAGCAGAAAAATCCTCCAAAAGAAAGTGAGAAAAAGTTCAAAATGCCCAGTCCATTGGAGTTCATGTTCTGCCCTGTTTAATGCAGCCCTAAAGCTGAAGGGCAGGCACTCAGACCACTCTGGACAGGTTTTGCAGAGCAAGTTCTAAAAGATGTACAGAACCCACTCATCAAGTACCACAGTTTTTTCTTTTTAAAGAAAGAGCCCCAATGAAAAGAAACTTTCTTTTCATTACTTTGCTGACTCCTACCTACATATATATTTTAAAGACACTGTGTTCCCTTTTCTCAAGTTTTCATGATGCTATGAGTCTAAACCAAGCATTTCACAAGAACCAAATGACAAAAAAACAAAGCACAAGATTTTCCAGGGCATTGCAACCTCCTCTGCATCACCTGCAGGCACACTATGGACTGAAAATATTCCTGAAGTCAACTTCAATCTGCTGATTTTTTTCCTGAGATGCTTCCTGATTACCTGATGCTTCTGTCATTGTAACAAACCACTTGTGTTTTGCCTTGTTTCTGTTCCACTCCTTTTGTACTGGTCTGTTTGTTGATGTGCAAGAACAATCTCCTCCATCTTTTGTGGATTACTGAAATCCATTTATAGAAAGGCTGGATTTAAAACAATAGGCTGGCTTAAAAAGCTGCCAACATATGTTCAACGGTACTGCCTGTGCATCTACATGTACTTACAGCTGTGAACACTCAACCTCCCAACCCACTGCCCATAAAAACCTTTCTCCTTCTGTTCCAAGCTTACAACCACTTGGTTCCATTTCAAACTGCACTTTCTAGCTACTCTAAGGGAGAATAGGCAGCTGCAATAAATATTTTATTCTGTATTTTTTTTCCACCTGGGATTTACCATAAATTTTCCCCTGTGCTTCACATCTGTTCAAAGAGGGTGGTACGTCGGATATGTGTATCACAGGTGTAAATGCACTATTGTTTAAAATTACCAGTATTAAATATTTTCCACCATTCTCTTTGGGGTATCTATTAACTGTAACAAGCAATCTGTAATTAGTGTCTGGCTACAGCCTCAGGTGCTCAACTCTCCCCTATTTTCCTTTTCATTGAAGTCACATTCCAAAGTGCTTCAGAATCAAATTTTCAGGTGTTTCCAGCTGACAGAGACCTGTTCAGACACAATGTTCTGCTGACTGGGCAGGTACACTCAGCAGTATTACCCTACTGTCTTATTCCTCAGTCACCTGAGGGGAAACCACCGGTCTCTCCCTCCCAGGCTCTACACCCATATTTCCTGCCTCTAGATACTCAGGAGCAAGTGGGAGAAAAGGGGTTGTGTGCACCTAAGTCAAATTTACAGGCTGACAGAAGCTAGCACAAGCTAGGAGTCAGGAAACCAAGGTTTTCCAGGATCAAAAAGTCACACAGCTGCACCTTCCACTCTGGGGTGAAAGTGAAGCAGATGGGGAGGCTTAACCACTATGCTGAGAAAATGGTGAGGAAAAAATGGTATTTACTTACCAAACCAAGCCTGTTGTTCTCCCTGGACTTCTATAGCCAATCCAAAGTCTGCCAGTTTTACTGCCGCTCCCTTGGATTTGCTAGCTAGAAGTAAGTTCTCAGGCTTAATTCAGAAAGAAAAAACAATTGAGATGAAAAGATAAGTAAATTAATTTTAGACACTTTGCTTGTTTGTTTGTTTTGTTATGGTAGTCTGGAAAAGAACAAATACTTAGAGGAGTGAAAAAGAGAAGAAACCCATGAGGTTTTTTCCCATGAAATTGCAAAACTTGCACTTCCTATCCTATCTGGAGAGAACCACCAGGCCTGTAACCAGCCTTCACAAGCTCATGCCAGCAAGACTAAGGACAGCATGGAGAGGAGGAGAGCCAGAATGGGCATATGGAGCTGTGACACCCACGGGTGTGACAGGACAGGACAGAGATTCCCAAGAGCTCACTACTGGAAAAATGGGGCAGGAAACTCTCAAAAGACAGGGATTCATTGATGACTAGTCTAGCCCATGCAGTTTGTAGGATCAGGCATCTACAACTGTCAAAATGAAATGTTTTGCACCACATCCCAACAATAACAGCCCTGTGATCCTATTTGCATTTAGAGGGCAGGTGTATTTACATTGCAAATCTTTCGGCAAAACCAGCACACCCACGTTTGTGCCTGCAGAGAACCTTTACAAATAACAATGTTAGTAAAAGTTCCCACTTTGCTTTTTTTTTAATAGGGTATATGTTGGTCACATCTGAAATTAAATGCTATGGTACACTCACAAAATTAAAGGTAAAGGCTTTGAACATAACAATTGTGTTCATTCAACTGTTCATAATGAATCCTTTGAACTCCAATTAGCAAATACATCAAAGGTAAATTGCCCAAAGACAACTTTATTGTATAAATGTTTGCTTTAAAAATACAACTAAAAAGGTCCTGTAGAAATCAACAGATTATTTCAGAGAACTGTGACCCTCGTAGCATTTGCTTGCCATATCTGTCTCTCCAATCCCCATGATTTTTAAAAAAGGTTTTGTTCTACATTTCCAGAATAACAAAACCTCACTTTCAGGGGTATTTGCTGTGACTCCTCAGAAGCAATTTCTGCAGTGGTCTGTGACAAGGAATTTCACTATAGCCGGGCTGGTGCTGGGACCCCAATCCTGCAAACTCTTCAACGTAATCCAGGTTCAACCCAGCAGCAATCGTATCGCTTCCAAGGGACTATTTTTGTGATTGCAGTTAATCCCACGCATGTATTGAGGTTGGAAACAATTAAGATCATAAGCCCCTTTCAGCAAAGCCTATCTTTAATACATGTCAGGTATCCAGAAAAATATGCTTGAGCCTAAGTAAGACCTCTGCCACGGTGATACTTCTATTAATTAACAGCACAATGGACCCTGACAACTCTTTAGTGTAAGGGTGGTTTTTCCCCTCTCATCAAAGGAACACTTTTTCGGCAAGTTACCAACACTGTTTTCTCACTCATCTCATTGTCGCTATGTCATAGATTAGACAATATTTAAAAACTTCCATCAATAATTACTTGATGAATCTTCTATTTTCACAGTTTTAAAAATTCAGATGAAGGGCCCTCAGAATAAAATGTAATTTTTATAGTCACTTAAATTATCAACTCACCTCAACTACATTGTATGAAACACTGAGTGCATAGCTGAGAACTCTTCTCTAGGTTCATCGACACTGATTTAAGCAATGTCACACTCCTTGCCATTTAACAACACTAATTTCAACACACAGTCGCAGAGTTCCGCAAGGTTTCCTCTCAGAGTGAGAGAAGTTCACAGTAATTTATTCCTGGAATGATGTTCTTGTATAAACCTCTTAAAGCAATAGATGATCCTATTTGGTTGTGATCTCCAGGCAAGCCAAAAGCAGTGAAAAGCCTCATCTTTTTGGATGGAATACAAGCACTACCCCACTGAGCACATACCACTTTTCCAAAAAGTGATTTTGTTCATAACACTGGTTTTGTGTTTTCTGATGTGGGTTTGTTTTTTTGTTGGCTTTTTTAGTTTGTGCTTTCCTCTGGGGATTTTTTTTTCTTTTTATTCCATTGCACGTTTCTTCTCTGCAGAAGTACCGCTTTAGCAGATGAGTATGTTCCACCAGAATTCCTGATTTACTCCCATACGAAAGACAAGAGCCTTTTGGGCCATGCCATGTGGGACTGTGTGCTTAACCAACATGCAGCAGTTGTTTGAGGCTGGCCAGAGGTATGTGGGTAGTTATCATGCATTAACTGGGAATGAGCGCAATTACTTGGGAAACATTAACAGCACCGCGCAGGGCTCATTCCCCAGATTCAGTGGTGTCACCTTGTGCTTCCTGGTGATGGGCGGCAGCCAAGCATGCACAATGGCACTGTTAACTGCTAAAATTACTTACAAATAAATTAATGTGATTTATGCCATACTTTTCCAGAGGTCTTTAATCCTTAAGATATCAAGTATTTAAGCTTTGTGTATTTTTCCTTGAATATACCTAAAGCAGCCACTCTTTGATGGAAGATAAGAGGGTCATAACCACAAAATCACAAATGTTTCACAAAAGCAGGAACACTCTTGCCTGATAAGAACTGGAATTCCTACCTGGAAGTGCACTTTTACTAGCTGGTAAAGCCAGGTTGCCACTAATAAGTTTATTTTTTTCTGGGTCTAGGATCCACCATCATTCTGACTTATGCCAGTGATTATGAACAGAGCAGCAACAAGTACTTCTGCAGGTCATAAGAGGCTGCAAAAGCTCATGTCTGTTTGCTACTAAATCAGCCTAGAAGGAAAGTTAAAGAAAACAAGATCAACCAAAATCTCCCCACCTCCAGGCACGCCATCATGTTTGGACTGAGTTGTCGGAAAAAAAAAAAATCCATCAAGTTTTGCAATTTAAGGATCCATGCCAGGCCATAACCACCTTCCACATCTTGCTGCTCTACTCCTGGCATCTTCTTTTCAGCACATGGCGTTCTGCTCAGATTTCACCACAGTCTTTCATTTAATTCTTTGGGCTTTTTGGCTTTTGCCACAAAGCTGTAACTGAAGAAGGATGGTTTTCTGCTTCCTCAAGTTTTCACTTTCCCAAATGAAACTGGGCACTACAGCTTGGCAGAAACACTTTTTCTCACACTGTTTTTTCAATTCATCCTGGATTTGCCAGAATAAGAAATCCACACATGGTCTGGAGCAGGCAACAGCTGGATTTAATGCATTCCCAAAGAAAAAATTGCTTTGTGTGAATGTATGAAAAGTAACAGAAAGCATCCCTTATTCTATCAGCTCAAATAGCAACAATCCTGGTTTTTTTCAAGTCCTTTTGATGCTAGAAGCATAGGACTGCATGTACAGTGTGGACAGGAACCACTGGAGTAGCCGGACAAATTTGACATCCTTTCATAGAAACTCATTCCATGTTACCCAGCTGCCATACAAGATTTACAGATTGAACAGAGATTTGTCGGTCTTCTGTTGTACAACTGTGACAAAGGAAAATCCAGAAGTGCAAAATGGGAAGAAAATTTGGGGTCTGCATCTTTGAAACTCATCCTGCTCTCTGAGCTTTTGGAGCAAACTCCTTTGAGTTCCTTTATAAAGTTTGAGACTTTATAGTCAGACAAGAACAGTTTGTTTGGGAGTGAAGACTGGCAAGAAAGGTGACAGCATTCTGATTCCAACGTTATTACTCATGATAACCACTAGAAACTCTTAACCTAGCAGGAAATTTCTGTTTCCCAGAACTCATTCAGAAAGAAAAACTAAAGCCCAAGGATCACCACTGCAAGGGATTTATAGCTCATTTTTCTGCCTCAGCCCACACCATTTTTTCTCTGCCTCACATAGGATCTGATAGCTCAGACTTCCATTCGATTTCAAAATAAACCATTTTCTTTTCCTTGAGGATCATGAAGCTCAAGTGCCCAAAAGGTAAGCTTCCTACAAGCTCTGGCCCTCTTGGAACCTCACAGTAAAAGGAGATGATGCTTCTTTCTTTGCCAACGTATTTTAAAGGCAGAGAGCATTCATGCAGCAGATGCCTCTAGCCATTTGGATATATACATAGTTAAGAAAGAGGGAATGCTTTCTCAGCACTGAGTTTTCTTTAAAAAGGTTTCTATCCCAAAGTTAAAGCTTATCTGGAAGGAACTGGACTCCTCACGTGAGTGTGGTGAGAACACTGTAGAAATTCCTGCTTTTTAAAGATGTTTTGTAGCCCAGCCATGATCTGGAGGAAGAGAGAGGTCTGTGTGCCAGTGACCCCAGAGCAGCTGATCTTCCGTCACTAAAATGCATGGCATGCAAAGCTTCTGTGTTTCCCAGAAGCACTCCGAATTCTGCTGATGAGAGATGGGAAGTTGCCCTCATGCCCTGTCCCAAAAGCTCTGGATGACACCCAGGAAGACCACGTATTCAACGAATACATGCAGTGCTCGAAAAGCACCTTTTGTTCTCCCTGTACTGCCCAGCGCCGCACAGCCATGTACTGGCCGGCCTCGAGCAGATACTCTCCGGTGAGCACGAGCTTGTTCTTGCACGTAGGTGAAGCCAAGTTAAAAATAAATGAACCAAGGGGAAAAACAAAAAGAGGGAAGCATTTATATGTCGGCTGCTGGCGGCCCTGTGGGGCAGGGATGCTGCTCCGGGAGGGCGGCGGGCAGCAGCACTCACCTTGAGGTCACGATGGACCACGCCCATCTGATGGCAGTGCAGCACGGCCTCCAGGATCTGCTGAATGCAATGACTGCATGCAAACACCATGGGCGCCCGTTAGTTCCAGCACCAGGCGATGGGGCGGCGGCCGAGGGCGAGGCCGGGCGTGGCTGCGCTCCCGCCCCGGCCTGCCCTGCCCCGCGCCGCCCCGCTCGGAGCACGACGGCCTCAGGCTCCACCAGGCTGCCCTCAGGGACGGCCGGCGGGGCGGCTGCCTTGGCTTTGCTTGGAAATTAACACCAATGCCATTTTTAATGATAATTTTTAAAAGGAAGAAATTTTGCCTCTAATTCAAGGTTGTATTAAATATTTGACATCCTCTGTGCTTTTTTCTCCTCGCTTACTCAGAGCCCTCACAGAGGCATTAAAGAACTGTAGAAATGGTTAGAAATCGCAGCGACCGTGGAGGTAGTCCCCAAGCCCCCTCCAAGCCGGGTGCTCCAGGTCAATAACTAGCTCCCAGCCACCCGATTTAGCCGGCAATTAGCGGCACTTGCCTGAGGGCTCATCGCACCCGAGTGCAGCAGTGTGCGGCCGCTGGTTCTGCTGCCGCCCCCCGGGCCTCAGCACAGCCGTGGCGGTCACATCTGCAAGCTGACATACATCACAGCCAGGGGTCACCTCCCTGTGCCCTCACAGCCGCACAGGGACAGCCCCGGCACCCGACACAGCACGGGCAAAATCCAGCGCCTTGGCAAGAGATGGCTTTTGGGCAACCGTTCCCCCTTTTGCCGTGATGTATATTAGGCCTGTAGACTCGCAAACTGGAAAGAGGCATCATGCATTATTGGTTGGACCGGTTGTTCGGAAGGTGAATAGGACAAGCAAGGGAACATCGCAGACATCCCACCCTCTGCCCCTACCCAGCGGAAAGAAAACCCCACAATTCTTATATCCAATTGATGGGCACCAGATACTGACCTTCAGGTCTCTGTGAACTATGCCATTTAGATGACAATGATTAACACTTTCTAGAATCTGCTGTATACAATGACTGCAAAGATACAAGGGCAGAATGGAAGGGAGAACATTTTAAAGGCACATAATCACATTAAATACAAAATAAAATAAAACTTAAAAGAAAAAGGTAAAGAACAAAAACAATTTTACATCTCTTGACAAGTCTTGATTGCAGTTTGAACTGGAACAACATTGCTGAATATAGAGATATTTCCAGCTCCAACACATCCAAAAACCAAAAAAACCAAAACCGAACCAAAAAAGACATTTAACATGGAACATATGACACGTATGAGACAGAATCATCAGACTATATTTTCATTCAGCAGTATGGAAGCTTTTTCCAGTTTCCAAAAACTGCCACAAGAAAAATAAAGTGGAGGAAGCAAAACAATTAGTGGCACATTTTGGTTTTCTTAATTTTTTGTGGTGAAGTTAACATTACAATAAGGGCTGAAACAAGAAAATGGTCAGAAATGAGATGATATACAGAAGACAAATGAAATAAAAAATGTCAAAAGCTAAGGAAAAGCAAAACATTTTTTCATTTTGAATTGGTTTCTTTAAAACGATTACTAGAATAAAGCCAAGTCATTAAAAAAGGTGGCATGCTTTTTCATTTAAAATAGTGTCCAGCTCTAGTTTAGTTAGGAATCACTTGGGGAGTGAAAATCCACATTAAAAATTTAGACAAATGTTTTTAGCTTGGTGCTTTCAGTAACTGAACTAGCACCTATTTTTCCATACCCAGGTTTGCAAGTTTTGGCCCGTCCATGGTGCCAAAAAGCACAACTAAAATATTAATATTTTGGAGCACTGGAACTTTCTCAGATGTTTTTTGGCACTACAAGAGCTTAGAATTTTTTTTAAAGACATCATTGTGGGACAAGTGAGAGATGATAAGTAATACACAGTAGTCAAGATGCTGCTCATCCAAAACCTTTTGACCAAGGAATTCAGAAGGAATGATCATAATCAGTAACTGGAGCCCAAGCCTGAAAACCCTTTCTTAGGCAAGTAGTTCACAACTCACTGCACTGTTTGCCTGAGTACAGACTACTGGCATGAGCAAGGGCTTGCAGGAGCAGACCAGTGTGACAGTCCTGGGAGAGGCATCCACAGAGGACAGCAACTATTGCTAGAGGGATACACACTTACACACACTAGGTATATTTTATATATTTATATAGATATATAAAATATACAAAATACAGAGATGCATCATAACTAGGTATTTCACTTATTTGGTCAAATTTTTACTGAAAATATAAAATGTGTGTATATATATATATATATATATAATATATATTATATACACACACACACACACACATATGTATGTACAGCCCCCTCCAATATATCATAATTCTAGAACAGAAGAAATCATCATTGCAATTTTTCCTTTTAATTCCCAGCTACCTTAAAAACACACAAGCATATACTGGCCTTTGGCATCAAAATTAGAAATTTGCTTCAATCACAGCAGGAAAAAAATTATTTGAATTTTTTTTTTTTAACATAGCTCCTCTTCTTCCACCGCACCTAAACCCCATTGCTGTTTTGTCTTCTACAGGTTGTTTTGCTATGTGTTGTTCTTTATTTAAATGCCTAAGGTATTTATCTTTCTACCATTCCTACAGATGCAGTAAGATCTGGAAGTGGAAGCTTCCTAATATTCAGAGTAACTTCTCGTCTGTTCATTATTATCCTACTACTGTTGTTATGAATACTTCATTCTTTCCAGTCATCTCCCAGTGAGATGCAAAGATTTAATTTAAAATCGCGTGTACTAAATACGTATTACTGGGGGGGGTGTGTTTGTAAGCACACAGAAACATATGGATTCTTTAAATTTACTTTGAGATCAATTTCTGTGAAGAGTGTGGTGGTAGAACATATTTTCTTTAATGTAATTGACCACAATGTTTAGGATTCTTAACTTTATGACAATATTTAAGATTTATTATTATATGAGGACAAACATGAGATAAATGGCCCTGATACTTTATGCATGCAGATTATGATAATTGTCAACTTATTACTGAAGTTTTTCAACAAGCACTTTCAGAAGATTGCCAGAGATTTCATATTTGAGCTCAGACTATGAGATGCACAGTATAATTGCTTATTGATGAAACACAACAAAAATTTTCTAATTGGAAAAGGAAATTAGCACTTCTGGACTGAGAACAAAAAGCCATATTTAATGCAAAATTCTTTTAAGACCAACTTATGCTTCAAACTTTGATCAGCAAATGTAAGAAGCCATAGATGAGATCCTTGAACTGTTATGTCCAGGTTGAAGAGGAAACAATGGGTAAAATATTAATTAATTGAGATCCAATTTCAGCTTTTTTAGATCAGCAGATACCAAGACTTCCCACGGGTTCTCCATCACTCAGTCATGAGCTCAAACTGCCAAACTCTGCCCTTCCAAGTCTAAGAGAACTCCCGGAGAAATCCTAGTGTCTCACAGACTGTGCTGGGAAACTGATGCCAAATGCCAGGATATATTTAAGTAACTATCCTAGAATTATCAAAGGCAACATTAGAAAAACAAATTACTTACCTGGCATCTGCTTCACTATAATACTCCCTTGCGACTATATCTTCAAACAATTCACCTCCAGTGACTCTGTTACAAAAAGCAAGATGGGGAAAAAGAGATTTCAGAAGTGAAAATGTGCACCTTAAATTAACTTGACAGGGAGAAGTCAGAGAGGAGTAAGTGAAATATTTGTGAAGAAATGCAAGAGGTTTTGCAGCAAAATGAAGGAACTGAAGTGGAAGGTTTGTCCATCCTAATCATTACATTAATAAAATGGATATGGTAGAAGTGCAATCATAAATAGAAAACAAAAGCCAAGGGCAGAAGTGGATTGGGCAGGATGCCAGACATCAGTTATGGATGTCAAAAGGAAGGAGTAAAAACTACAAGGATAAAGGGAACTGACCAGCCAGGAAAACTGTGGCTGAAGAAGTTCAGTACAATTCAGGATAATTTGAAAACTGCAATATCAGGCAAAGGTAAGAAATGCTAAAATACAACAATAGAAAAGGAAAAGGGACTTTCAGCGTAGGTCAAATCACAACAGAGGTGTACCCAGGTGCCAGAGGGACTGGCTTTTTGTGCTGTGGTTAGAAAGAACATTACTGAGGCAGAAGGGAAGTATCAGTAGAAGCAGGGTGTATCTTCATCAGTTTAACAGCAGATTTTTCCTAGAAAAATTTTATTTATCTTTGTGGAGAAAGTAGGAATAGCTTAGTTAAAGTGCCACTGAAAATAAGTACAAGGGAAGAACTGTATCATCCTGGGGCCTGTAACAGAAGTTGCTGTGCATCGTTGCATACTCAGGAGCTCATTGTACAACCACTGGTTTAATGGCAGAGAGTAGCTAAAAAGAAATAAAACTGTGTTTTTGTATCTCAAAGATCACAGTCTAGAATGAGCCCTGAGCAGGATGATGCCACCATCTTAGATTGCATCTGAAATAGGGTGACAGCAATGTCCTCAAGTGCAGCAGTAAAATCCCTCCTCATACTGTACCAGTTCTGGTCACTCAAACTCAAAAAAGGCAACTGGAAGCGTAGCATGAACAGAAAAATTGCTACCAGGCTACCCAGTTACTCACTCATCAGATATCCTCAGAGAAGCAAACCCAGTTTAGCTGGGCAAAACAAAGGTTAAGAAGGATGAAAATAAATACTGAAGACAAGCATAAGCCTAGATCTGCCCAGAGGGGAATTGTAAGGGATAATATTGGTACAATAACAAAGGAACATACAATACCTATGAGTAAATATAAGGTTAAAATCAGGAGAAGTTTTCTAGCAATCCTTGTAAGATGAAGATTAATGAGCTTTTCAATGATGTCATAAAACTTGTCTGCCTGTGCCACAAGAGGGGACTCATAGCATAGGAAGACCCTTCCTGTAACATTTCTCCCTATAATATAAGCTGACAGACTGGCACAGCTAAATGCAATTGTTCACATATACAGGTGCTTACATAAATAATTCCTAGATGAGAGATCAAGGTTTGTGTTTCATTACTGGTTACAAATGCTAATATTAGCACATTATATTTCCAATAAATTCCCAAACATAAAAGCCTGAGTGTGCAACAACATACTTAAAAGATTGAGATCCTTAAAAATCTGCACAGAATCTTTCTGTACAGAATGCACAGAA
This sequence comes from Hirundo rustica, assembly GCF_015227805.2. Classification (NCBI taxonomy): domain Eukaryota; kingdom Metazoa; phylum Chordata; class Aves; order Passeriformes; family Hirundinidae; genus Hirundo; species Hirundo rustica. Next base: position 62,739,182 of record NC_053454.1, read on the forward strand.
TTGCAGTGAACACAATTACTATTGAAAACAATTAAGTTTATTAGGATTAAAAAATTTAAGGGGAGAATACTTGGAATGTTCCGAATGATAACATTCACTTGCAAACTGCTGTACTAACATTTCATTGAGTTTTCAGTTACATTAAACGATGACAGAAATGCCCTGCTCAACCAGCAGCCCTGCTCCTTTCTTGGAGAAGACCAGTTCAAGAACTTGATTGTCATGATTTCATTTATATATGTGGGTTACGTCATCCTTTTTCTGAGTTTACGCCTTACTGACTCAATGTAGAGACTTTCAGGTAACAAAACGCTATTTTGTACAAAAGTCTGCAATAAAATCTTGAGGACATAAAGTAGCTTGTTGCCTAATTTGTACTGTCTTTCTTTTTGTCTTCTACTTTCCAGAGACTGGCTTTGGTTGCTGTAGCACAAAATGTTTGATTGATGCGTATTTTTACAGTCTTTCAGAACTCTTTTTTGCATATATATTTGTCTGCCACAGTTCTGGTAAAGAGAAATTATTCTCACTTTGTGATGAATGAAAATACAAAGCATCCTTTGATCTTACTCTTTCCTAAAACACTTTTTTTTGATCCAAGCCAAAGAAAGAAAACAAGCATCTTTAGTCATCAAAGTGCCTTTCAGTGGAAAAGAATACCAAATTGATGTTTGCTCCTCTCCAGCACAGAGGGAGGAAGGGGATATGAAATCTTACTTGCTGACACTAAACATTTGCTCGGTATTCACAACCATTGTTCAGTGATGGAAAGATTAAAGCGGGAAAAGAGCAGGTGAATTTCATTGACAACCAAACAAGCAGTCAGCAGCTCCCATGCTCTGTCACTCCGAAGGATACCTTAGGAACAGCTCTCCCAAAAGAGCTAAATGGTCCCAGTGAAGGAAGGCAGAGCAGTGCAGGGCACGTGGAGAGGACAGAGCCCATCTGCCCGTTCTGAGTCTCTGGGCAAACCACGACAGCTGTGGCTCACCAAGCGTCCCCGAGCAAGGTGCTCCTGCAGCAGTAAAGGTCACGGGCATCACAGTGTAGGACAGCCTGCAGGTTCCAGGAGGGCACTCACAAACAACTTTGGTCCTTCACCATAAAGCCACATGAGCTGGTGCCACGGTACTATCTCCCCACAGGATGCACATGGGAATGGATCTCAGTGCCTTTCTGAAACAGATATGTATCTGGATCCTGGGAAGTCGCATTTCAGGCCTTTCATTAGATAAGCTCTAGTAAATTTCAGGATACAATCTAAAAGCTGAAGCTTTGTACAAATTGCTATGGTTCATTTGTGATTTTTCAGAAAAGCATAAAGTGGTAACAAAGCACATGGGTTTGTTTACATACAAAAGGTACAAGCAGCATGTAGAAACACCAAGGCCCTCTGCACCACTTCGAGAAAACCTGCTAGTTTATGTTAGCAAATATGAGAGAATAATGAAAAGAAACACACAAATTAGCAAAGACAGTTAAACCAGCCTCTGATGGTGATCACACTGGCATGGTTTCCTCCTAGCTTAGATTTATTTCTTCAATTGCTTTCATAATGGAGCTGGGAGGAAGCATTTTACAGTGGCCATAGAATTATTAAATTCACCTCTGGCCTTTCTACTTCTGAAATAGAGGCTCAAGCATTTACCTGAGGCAAATACTGTTTTGCAAATTAGGCTATTTTTTTTGTATTTTCTGTTTATTCTACACAGTATGCACTTAGAATCCAAAACCAAGGCCAGGATTCTTAATGTACCAATTGTTGCATCTCATCAAGTGCATTAGAACAGGAGACACTGAAAATAGAGAATCCCATTGACTTACACAAGAGTCTTCAAGTGCTACAGCTGTTTTCATTCAGATACAGCAATTAATACTGACAGAATTGATTGGATTTGAACTCATCTAGCATCATTAACACTGAAGACAGTCTCATTCGTGCTTAGCAACTGAAATGATCCAATAGACGCAAATCCTGACTGCAGCTGCCTTAACCAATAGGGAAGAGGAGCAAAAACTTCATGAAGTCCATTATTAAATTAATGAAGTTCATTGTTCAACATCCATTTTCCACATGGATTTCCAGAGACTCCCACCTTCCCATTTGACATGAGAGCTGTTTGCCCAAATGCACGTCTGTAACACAGCACGTTAAACACTGCTTTCTTTCTTCAGACAAAAGCACAGCCTGAGGTATACAAGTGAAGCAACAGGTTGCAGACGTGTCTATGGCATTTAATCCAAAGAGATTGTTAGAAATTCAAAATAGAAAGTAACAATGATTGTTTTTTTCCTATCACAGAAAGGGCAGTTTTCTCCTTCACTTTCTTACGTGGGATGAAGTCTGAAAGAAATTTCTGAGGAAACAGTCGTACCGAATCCTACACAGTCTGAAAGAAATCATTAAGAAAATGACATGATGGCATATGTGGGCGGAGTGACAGTGTTACACCACAGTCAGGCTCCTGCTGAATAAAAATTACATAGAGAAAAGCAGGCCTGTGTGTTCAAGAAGTGCTTATGGTACCTTTTTATCATGGCAGCTCTTTCATGTACTTGTCAACAGGGCAGTAACCACATTTGTAAAAGATGAAGTTTCACTAATAAATAATACTAGTGAGCATTAAAGCAATGATTTCTTAATCTGAATGTGAAAAATTAACTGTGAAGAAGCATTCCCAGTAATTTGGCAAAAGTTCCTCAAGAGTGCAACCTGTTGCTTCTCCAAAGACAACGATCAGTCAACGAAGTCACTGCCTCTGCCGTTTAGACATTTTCTTTTTTGCAAAATGAATAATTTTTACAAAACCCTCAAACCACATGGTCAAAACATAGAAGTTTTATACATATGCTTGAGGCTGTTCATCTGTTTGTCCTGAATGGGACTGACAGCGATCAGAGGAAGTTCCAGCCAAGGCAGAACACTTCATGTGGAATCTAGTTTTCTGCCAAGGCAGTATCTTTGGGTTAGGCATTAACATTTTATTGCAGAACATAGAATTCTATTTGCTCCCTCACTATCGAGATCTAGATACTGTTATCTACAACTTCAAAGTTGTTCAAATGTTCTAGTTCACATCACAAACCCCCTGAGATAAGTCTGGCATTATATATTAAATTTAAGGCAGACGTGGACTAATTGCAATTATAGGATGCCATAGTTTCTCACAGTACAGCAGTATAACAAAAAAAAAAAAATAGCCACTGAGTTTTAAAAGCGTTATTGTCCCTAGAACTAAGAATTCTGCATGCACTTCTTAGAAATATTTTGAATTAAGAAGCCTTCTCCAATTCCACGTAGAAAGATTCCCTTTGTAACCCTTAAGGGAAAAAAAAGCAAAACAAACCCAACTGCATGTCAGAGAACAAGTATGTATTTAGTGCCTTGGAGCCATTTCCAAGCCAACAGTCACAGCACTTACCTGGGATAGACACAAGTCACATACAAGCTTCTGTTGAGCCCAGTTAGGATTTGATTCCTGAATCCCAAATGCTTTCACTGCAGACAGACTAATTAATATTTCTGTATTTCCAGTCTGAAATTTAGTGCTGAAGAATTCTTTACAGATTTCTTGAAAAAAAGTCAAGTCAGAAAGTAAACCAGAATGTAACCTGAACACAAAAGCACATGATTGCTTGTGTGCAGGAAGATTCAAGTTCTAACTTAGCCATGCTGAATGCAAATACTTCTGTTTGTATGCTTGGAAATGAGCTATTTCCCATTTCTGGGGAAATAATGTATTCTCATTCTAACCAGCAAAACCATGGGGTGCCTAAGAAAGCTCTTTGGGTAGGTAGGTGGGTAGGTGTGTTGTCTGTTAAACCATAAACTGCCCTGGAAAAATTTACAGTTTAGAGTGATAATTTTACTTAAGTAAGTCAGTTTTGCAATACAACTCCTATCATTCAGTTTTGTCCATATCCAAAACTATAAGCAGTAACTTTTCAAGTGAGTGGAAAAGTTTGGCCATCGCAGGAAAGAATGAGGAAATCAGTTTCTCTTTTCAAGTTAAGAGCCTGAGACACACAGTTCATGCTGCCACCACCCACCCCTGCCTTCTAAACAACCTTATCTGGAAAAAACAAGCTCTATACAGGCCCAGTTGCTACATGAACAACTCATGGGACTTAAATTTCTGAAGCAAAATAGGATCTCAGTCGGAAACTTCCTTTCTATATACTGGGCACTTTACATTCTGAGTGGTATCAAAATGAAACATTATAAAGCAGTAAGTTATCTATCAGGAATGAAATACTAAAAGAATCTTTCCCTCTCTAAGCTCAGGCTTACATTTTCAATCCAGCAGTAGAGATTTTCTGTAGAGAAAGTAGTGTTCCACATGCTTTTTTAATCTCTCCTTTAGACAACTGCCTTGCAGTATTTTTTTCTGAATCTATCATCGCTTCATTCTGGCAGGTATCACACAACCTTTACTTACAGGCCTACACTTTATATTAAAATCCACTTCACCAGTGGATTTTTACTAGTTTTTAATAGGGAATCCTTACAGTAACGCTTACAAATGAGTTCTTGCACATGAAAATGACAAAATATGTTCCTGTCTTTCCAGCTGTTTCCAATCTATGTGTCCAGGTCATCACACCAGAACCATGCATTTATCTCGTGAACTTGCACTTGCATCTCCAAGTTTGAACAGCACATCCCCAACATGCTAAACAAATGCAAAACAAATACTTACAAGTCAAAGACTAAGTAATGGAATCCTTCTTCTGATATGCTGTCATGGAGCCGCACTATGGAAAGGGGGAAGAAAAGATAAACACCAGTCACCTTTTCCATGTCTTTGATGGCTGTTGTTGGTTTGGGGGAGAAGGGGGGAGGTTATAATTCTGCTGCAGAGCTGGCATTGCATCTGCGTGTTCTCAGCTGTGGGGTTTGGGATTTTGTTTCAAATTCCTTACCCTCAGAATTGTCTTTTCTGTAGCTCTTACTTTCCTAATGCCATATGACCTTTTTCTCAGCAGTATTACGTCTTAGATGTTGTAAACAAAGCAAGATGAGGAAAACCCCCCGACAATTAGTCACAAATTTCGGCAGAGTAACAACCTTCCAGGGCTCGTTAACAGTTTCTCACATGTACTGTGACGAGCTGCAAAGACAGAAATCTCCTGGCCAGTGTAGAGCATCCTAATTAAGCCCCTGTGCCGTGTTTACAAAACCCTCTTGGTGTCCAGATCTAAAGCTTTCCCTGAAAATGTGCCAGTCAGCTGCAGAATCTTCCCTTTGAATTTTAAGAATTCACACCACATCATGGTGCAACTATGAATTAAGTCCTGCGGTTTTCCTTAATTACTTTAAATGAAATTGTAATTTCCAAAGGTAATACAGGAAGCTTTGTCAAGTAGCTTGATGCAAATAATTATCACTTACAGAATCGAATGAAAAAATCAGGATACCCTAAAAGTGATCTGTGTTCAAAGCTGAGCTGAGGAAGAAAGTGTAAAAGAATTTTCAGATGTCCCCAAATGGTAACTTTCTGCATTAATCATTTTTTATACATGACAAACAAACATGACTTTTAAACTTAATAATATTTAGCCCAGAGAAACATCTTGTGTTTACACAATACTGAAGAGAAAACCAGCTCTTGGCTGACTCAGTATGCAGAGCTCGTGATGATTCAGAAGAGCCAAGTAGGTCTAAATCAGAGTTTGTGGTTTTGGCTGGTTCTGTATTTCAGATTACTCCATGTTTTTATGAAAGGCCAGCCAACACCACTCTCCACCCTCTCAAAAAACCCCCAAACATCCCCAAATCAGCTTTCTGTCTGCTTGTGTTGAACTGAGCTTTCAATACCCCCAAATATCTCATCTTTAAAGCAAACCAAATGTGGGATGAGACACCACATACCAGCTTAGAAGAGCATCCTCACATTTCTAGCTGAGGACAGAGACCCCTGAAACATCTGCTTGTTGGGCACATTGCTTTGTACAGCAGCATCAGGGATACTACTCATGAAATGGGATTTAGCACTGACCCTTGGGTATGTCACAGATGCTACACAGCCCTAAACCTGCAAAATTTGGAGTGTGGCTGGTCTGCTTTGCATATACACCTACAAAAAAGTTAACAGCTCTTTAACCTTTAATACATAGCAAATGATACCTTTTGATAGAAAAGTCCTGTTCATGAAATAGACTAGTAAGAACTCAAAGCATGGCTTTTTCAATTCAGAGCAACATTCTCCACTGTCATATCCCTGTTACTAAGCAGGCCAGGATGGCACCATGGGAAGGGGCTTCTCCAACTTTGGAGTCTGCCTGAAGCAGGAGGTGCTCTTGCTTTGTCACTTCCTTCTCTAGAACAGGACTTGGTTCCAAGAGCCTGCAGAACCACGGATCTGTCCCTTTGAACTAGAAAGATGCTGTTATTTGAGATGATGGATGATGTTTTGCTCAGCCTGGGGAGTCTAATTCCTTGCTAGCCAAACTTGAGTCTGACATATCTTCAAGGATATCTTCTTCAAGGATCACATTCTTTCTTTTCCTTTCCTCCCAAATGTCTGAATCACAGAAGTGAGATGGAACAAATCCTTCTCTGAATCAGGATCATATGCCCCTGATTGTTTCTGAAAAGGAAAACAGGCTGAGGCAGCCAGGGAAGATGAGAGCTGCCTTTTGGCAAGTGCTTATGTTGGCATCTTTGATCAATCCAGGCACATGGTTATGTCTGTGAAATGAAAATGTCAAATAGGCGAGGGCAAGGAGAGCAATCTCTGGTGCAGACAAGGCCGAGAGCAGAGCAAAGGGTGCACGACGGCACCAAGGCTAACCCAGCACAGCCCAGACACTGCGTGCACTCAGACTGCCACGGGAAAGACAAGGGATGATGGGATGACAGTTTGAGAAGATACTCCCTGAGTTTAAGAGGGGATGCACTACAATTTGTGCAGTCACTGCAGACAGATCCAGATCCTCACACAAACCTATCAGGCAGGATTCAGGCATGACAAACCAAAAGGCAGCAATAACAGAGATTATTCATCCAATATAACTCCCATCAGAAGCTCACGCTGCCATTCCTATTTCTCCAGAATCACAAAGCATTCATCAGTAGTAACAGTTCCATTTATCTTTTCTGAAAGGATTTCAGTTAGACCAAATCATTATTATCTACAGATATTTCATCAATGCTGTTGTCAACAAACACAAGAGAGGGCAGAAAGGAAACGGGTAACTCCTTTTCCTTCTGCCTGCTGTAGCTCTGTGGTCACTCTCCTACCCTGGGTTCCAGAGAAGGTGCTTAACAACATCAGACAAAGTCATTGCTCCTAAGCAAACCCCATGGAATGCCTGACAGGAACCCAGGGAGCTTACAGTCTTCCTTTTGGAGAAATACTGTAAGCCCACAAAACGCTGGGAATACCCACGCTTTGGCTTCAGCACTGATTTTCACCTGAAATACTTTCCAATCATGACACTGGAAATACCCTAACAATAATTTTAGGGAGAACTCCTATTAACTTGATTAGCTTCCATTTAGCCATTAGTGCGGCCCAGCTCCAATCCGACTGAAAAGTAAAATGATCTCCTTTATGTGACTTTTTGTGCTGAACTGTGCTATTTTGTGCCTATTCCACAGAAAACAGTTTGATATAATGGCCAAATAACTTTGTGACCTCTGTTTGGAATTTCTGCCTTTAAAGAAAAGAAAAAAAAAAAAATCAAAATACTAATATTCCACATACATCCACTGAAAATCAAAATTTTCCAGGCAAAGAGTCAAGTCAAATAGTAGATAGAGAGAAATTCTTGATGATGAAGACATTTAACCACATTCAAACCTACTGCCTAAAATATTTGTGTGAAACTGCTCAAGTGATCATTTTGCTAAATTTGGTATCTGAATTAGTTTGTCACAAAGTCAAATTACTGAAGAAGACTGAACGTCGCACCAAAGTTATGTTACATGGTCAGCACAGCAGCTGCACAAACGAGCAATGAGGTGCCAAACTGCCAGAGTGATGCTCCTTGGGGAAAACTCTCACTTTATGCAATCCCATTCATTGTATTCATGAACAGAGCATGGAAAGGGATTATCAGTCAATGGTAAAGACATTCATTTTTCCTTTGGTACTAAAGATTAAGATCTGTGGACCCCCAGAGAGAGCGATCCTGTAACTTGAAGTTTGATGTCTCAAATTAGTGCACCACTAGGAAGTTACAGGGCAAATTCTCCAGTGGTAGAGGTTTAAAATGGGTTTGAAAGTCACAAAAGCTTATGTCATGTTTGCTGAAATATGCAAATTACTTCTTCAAGTTTCTGCTTTCCTGCAATGATGAAAGAGAAAAGGATGCTTTCCCTCCATGTTTGCTTCCGAAAGTGTATTACAGTATTCATGCACGCCTTACATAGACCACTTATTCAAACAAACAAACAAACAAACAAACAAACAAACAAACAAACAAACACCCTAACCCTTTAAAAAATGAACTTAAATACTTAATGGAAGGAACTTCATGGAATGGCTTAATTCAGCTTTGGGTGTTCTATGAATTGGTGCCTGCCTGCCAGTAGATATGGCAAAATTGGTGCATTTGAAAATGAAAAGGCAAAATAAAAAATGAAAAAAAAAACCAAAACCCCTCAGTCACTGAAAAGCCATAATCAGATATGTTTTAACTCATATTTGAACCACTCAGTTTTCTATTTCAAACACCCGTCTGTAAGCCTTTTCTCCTGTCCTGTCTCTGACAAAGAAAGCCTTGTGCTCAGTACTTGGCTTGGCTTGGCTGAGAAGTGGAAGTGGAAGATCTACTGTGGTTTAGCACTGTCAGAACTCACATCCCCCTGCAAAGTCACCCTTTGCTACCTTTCCTGTTCTACTGCATAAAGCAAAGTGATAAGGGATGGAGAACAAAGTTACCGCTTGAACTTTACCAGAACCTCTCGTGCACACCAGTGCAGAAGCCTTTACAGCAGTACCAAGAAGTCAGACCAAAGTCAGCATTCATCCTACAGCTTTTAATCTGGATCCCAAGGGAAATGTGCTGGGCTCCCAAGGTAAACACAATAAAGCTGCATGAGAAGCAGAACCAAGCATGCAAAAGTTTGTGACCCACAGCTCAGGAGTGCTACTGTTGGCACTGATCTGCTCCCTTCAAACAAAATGTCTTCACTGCAGCCTCATTCTTGGCACATCAGTGCTCCATCGTGCCCCCACGTTCTCTTTTGAATGCCTGGTATAAATGGTATAAACAACCTCTGCTGAGCCACCAAATCCCTTAAATCAGTGGTGCAGAAGAGTCACAGCTATGGCTCCCAGGCAGGGAACTCAGCACGAAAATGAAGCCTGTGCTGTCCTTACTGCTCCTTACATTTCCTCTCACACAACACTGTTCTGCTGAGACCATGGAAGCCTGGGGCCCTCTATAATGAAGCTCATCAGGTACAGCAAAGAGAACTTGGCAAATATTAGTAAGAGCTGTTACTTAAGAGTCTGAAACATTTAGAGGCTAATCTGGTAAGATTAGTACAGCAGCAATGCTCCAGGACAGCTGCTTTCTGAACAACACCAAACACAGAATAATGCTTTGCATATCTAGGAAAATAATCCTCCCCCATGCTGTCAACACACCAGCAGTAAATGCAATACTTACAGTCATTAAATGACTTTATGCAAGTCAGCAGCGCTGTGTACACCATTAACAGGTGGCCTGTATTCAGCAACAGTGAACCAAAACTATGTAATTCCCAAATTCCTTCAAAAGGTATATATTTTTATTACAGTGCAAATTCACAGCTATTTAGGGCCAAAAACTTGAGAAAAAAAAAATCCTATTTATCTGCATCTCAAAAATTGATATAGTAAAAAATGATGGGAAAAATAACTAAAGAATTTAGTATTTGGAAATACTGCCTTTTCCCCCAAGGCATTGCAATAGCAAGTGTTGAGCACTATGAACAAAATGCCATATATTCCTAAAATATTCATTTGTGAGCAAAACCCACCTCCATCAAGGCCCTCACAATAAACAACTGTACTCTGATTAAATGCCAGCCTACTGCATGCATGTGGAGAAGTCACTTTGCCCAAGTGTTAACGTCGGCAAAAGATTCTTGCTCCAGAGAAGACGAAAAATTACTTGTCAAAGTAGATTAAAGACCGCATTTTGCACGGAGACTAAGCGACTCCAGGTACATATGTCAAAGTAGATGGCCTCAAATTACCAGCTCTTTTGTCATGGAGAGACTCTTGCTTCATTCCTGCTAGGTGAGGACTGACAGTCTTTAAAATATAAAATTTTAGATAAAATTACCTAATTAAAGAAGGGACACAAACCCAAGAGGTATTCCAAAACATACAATTCTGTGTTGGTAGTCCCCAGAGGGAGCAGTTGAGATAAGTGACGCTTATCTTTTTGTCCCACAGGCTTTGGATACTTTTCAGCGCACCATAACACAGGTGTGTACGCATTTCTGTGTGCACATGTGCCCAGAGCAGTTCTGTGGAATTATATCCTGGATCCATGAAGTTCAAAGGAACGGCTGCAACTACACATCTTAATTATTCATGTATGAAAACAGCAAAATTGTATGGAGTTGTTGCACAAAAGAACAGGGAACTAAAATGTACACCTGCACCTTCATGTCTTCATTTAATATCCAACTGGGTCATTTACTGGAAATCTTGTGTTTAAGGGTGAGCCAACTCCTCTTTGCAGCCGAAGGCCTCCTTTGCTAAGTTTAACAAGATTTTTTACAAAGCAACAAAAAGCCTTACAAATGTCATCAGATTAAGCCTTATGAGGATAACTGCATGGATTAAAAGCAAGTCTGACACAAATTTTTTGCTATGAGCAAACGGATGTCTCAGCTGCCAGTGCTGATGCTTTAAGCACTAACATTTTTAAACTATCTTTGCATTCATCAGAACATGTAAGAAGAAGAATAAAGACACAAGAATTTCATGGAGTGTTAACTAATAAAAAGACAAGCTGTAATAGAGAGATGTTACATCAATTAAAATTAACAGACTCAGGAAACCACATGGTGTACTTTAATGGAGGGAATGCAATTGTCCAGTTATCAAAATTCAACTTTATCCCTTTTAATATTTACCGTGCTAGAAAACTCCAGGAACAGATTTATATAAATAATATGTAGGGCCTACACATCGACAAAATTGGCTACTGGGGAGTTGTAATCATTAAGTAGGACACAGCCTCCCTTCTTGGCTCTCCTCTCTTAAAATACATTAAAGACAGACATATAAACAATTTATATAATGACCACTCAGAGAAGCATGTATGTTTATTTTTTAAATGCTCCCCTTTCATGAGGGCCAAGCCCCAAGGTATTTAAAGGCATCAGCTTAAGAAAACAAAGTCAGTCTACTTTAAATATTTTAAACAAAAAGGAAAGCAGAAAACTGCAGTCCTGTGGCATGACTCAAGAGGAACCACAGAAAAGAAACCTCTCACACAGGAGCCAGGTATGCCCCAAGCAGCCCTAGACAATGTCTGCAATGCAATGCAATGCAATGTTTGCAAAAAAAATTACTGCTGTATTTAAGGCACCTTTATTTAGTGACAGTTACCTTCAGAACACCTAGGCTAAATCTTTCAGTCAGTAGCAGCAATAACTACATCTATATTTCCTAAAACTTTTCAGTCTTGGTGGGTTTGGCTTTGAATTATAAAAGAATTACTTTAACAGAGTAAAGACCATTGAGTAAAACCAAGAGGTAACAACTGTGAATTCAAGGCAACCTAGTAAAGTTCATTTGAAAGTTAATTAGAAGAACTGTGTAAAGAACTAAGAAAAATATGAAAAAAGATAGTTTTATTGATATTTATGTCAGATACTGATTTTTTTTAACAACTGAGTAATAATCAAATTCTTGTATGCAATTTGAACCCAGTGACCACTGCTATATCCTAACAAAAAATATTTGTAATTAATCTCTACTTTGACCAAGGGAATACTGAATACGTAGCACTTGTATACACAGCCATTGCTTTTTGGTCTCTCACTGTTTTAGATGAACAAGGGCTTCTAACACTGGTCCTTCTGGCAACTCAAGGCACCTAAAGCATTCTGCTCTTCTCCCCCAGTTACCCTTCAGGTCATTATACCACACTTCTAGCATGAAGGAAATGCAGCAGGACTGAAGAACCACCTCTCAAGTCTGACTAAATGCTCTGTAAATTCTCCTCTTCCTGACAGAAACTGCATACAAATTTATCCTCATTCAATCAGTGAGCCACCAACAAACATTTTGCCCTCTCTCTTTCTGAAAGCTGATGGAAATATGATATTTCTGCCCGCTTCTTCCCCCCAAAATGCAAAGAATTTTTCATTTTACTAATAATGAAAAAAAAAATCAGGCTAAAACCTGAAAAGAATAAAATAAATCCAAACCCAAACCCAGTACTGACTTAAAATACAAACATACATTTTATTACAGGAAGTACTTTCAAGTCTGTGACAGGAATTTTCTGCTGTAAAGCAGATATGTTATGGAGAAGGTTCTTGAAATAGAAGATGTTTCCGGTGTTTCTAGAACCTATTTGGAAGAGCGTCCCAGTCACTTTGATGGAATATGATCAATAAATTATGGCAAAGAACATGTTTTTAACAAACTACCTTCATGAGGAATTTAATAAATGATCATGTAATGCCACAGAGCAAGCTGGCCATTTACTATTTAATGGAATAGAATCCTTAATTATTAAGTATTTCCTTTCCCCCAGCTGTGGTGCAAATGGCCACAGACAAAATTCCACTTGGCTGTTCCGAGGCACTTAACCACTCTAAGAACCTGACCAGAACAAAAAGCTGTAACAAATACACTCCTACAAATAAACACTTGTAAACAGTTGCAGAAGTCCTTTCCATATGGACCACATCTGTTGGGAAGAACACGTACACGATTCCAGTGTGAGCCAGTGTCTCCATGGAAGAGTCCCTGCACTGATTTCTGCTAAATCAGCTGACAAGGACCTGCAGGTCAATGAGCCTGTAAAGAATCTGCCACGGCGGCTTCCCAGGTAAGTAATAACTATGCACACAGAGATGTGCTTTTATCACATTATTCATCCTAGACACAAAACTGCTCTGCAAAGCAGCACTGTAAAGGAAACAAGGGAGACTAATTATTTCTGCAGAAACAAATCCCTGACACTCATGATCAAGGAATCCTGTCACTTCATTTCAGCTACAACAAAGAACCCCAACCATATTTCAATGAGGCTAAACTTTCCATTTCCTACAACAGTTTCCAAACAAGAACATGCATCTGGATAGAAAACCAAACCAGCAAATTTTACTGCTAAAACCATCATTGCTGTGATGGGAGGCAGAAAACACAAGTGCACTGGAATTGCCTCATCCGACTCCCAGTTACAACTGTGGAATGTGAACCAGAGGGAAGAACCCTCTCTTATAGGCTAACACTTAAATATATATTAGATACTACATAAAAGAGGCTGAATGTAGTTTTTCAGCATATACATAACAACACGTCAAAATTATTACTGTCCTGCTGATCTCTTGAAAATACAGGTGTTCAGAAAAAGCTGCTGCCATGCTTTGGTTTTTCACGAAAACTATATGCAGGACCTTGTAACCAATAAATAACTTTAAAGTTATAAAGATAATTTTACCTCAAGCTGGAGTAAATAACATTTAAAACGGAAAGTTAATTTTCTAATAAAGTTGTTTCTAGGAATTCTTGCCAACCCTCCCTGTGGGAAGATGACAAAAGAATACACAAAGGAATCTCATTTGCTCTTATTTCTTAAAACAAAGCATCAGCTAATTTAAACTGAAACAATTTCCCAGTTTACAGAGCAGTAGGTGGCCACAAAGAAATAGCTACCTCAGTTTAAAAATAAATTAGCTTTTGATTAAGTTGGGGGAGCTTTTATTTTCAGACAGACCTAAAATTCTACTTCCTACGTGATAAGCGTAACATTAATTACCACTGTGCTGGAAGAGTTCCATTTCCAGATTTGCAGTGAGGATCATACATTGTATCGTCTTTTCTGTAAGAAGTCAAACCCCCACAAATTACAGGATAAATGTGCTTATAAACATCAGGCAGATTTGAGCTCATTTTCTAAAGACCCGTACAAAACTCAATGAAGCACAAGCACCAGTTCACTTAATCACAGTAGGACAACCAAACCACTTATCCTCCACTCCAGGGATTAAGACAGACTCCAGGCACCTGTGATGACAATATTAAGTATCACAATATGGCATTTAAATGCCGAGTATTTTTCCAAATTAAAAACCTAATTTAAAACCAAAAGAAGTGCTAAGATACCGGGTCTTCTCTTGAAGCAGACCAGGTCTACATCTTCTCTAAATCACTTCTTGATTAAGCTCTATGTTATTCTAATGCACAGCAGCCCTTGGAGATCAGAAAATGGCTTATTATGAAGTGATGGCAGCATTTGGCATGCCATGGACCTGCTCCAGCAGAAAATTAGTTCCAGGACAATAAAGTCAGCTTTATGGAAAATTCTGTATTTTGTAAAAATAACGATTACTTTCTCATGTTATACAGTACCACTGCAAATTCACCTTCTCCCTTCCTTTATCTGATGGGGTTTTTATATCTGTGCAAGTGAAGTAGGCTAAAGCAAATTTCATAGGACAAGGTTCCCAAATTTTGTGCTACCAGCTTTGAGGAAAAAGAGCTAGGATGGATCAGCAGGCCTAAAGCATGATTATAATGACATCTCTGTCCTTGGTGCCCTCTTTCACAACCATGAATCCTGAATATTCTGAATGGGAGCAATAGGAGCATCCCAGAGAGCAGCTCCATCCAAACCACTGCGGTTTATCCCCTCTTCATTTCTTTATGGCAGCAACAGGGGAAATATAGGGACTGAGTCTGTTTCTTATACTCACAGCAAATGTGAAAAAGCACTATCTGAAAAGTGTCCAAGAAGAAAAAAGTCAGGGTAGGTAACTGGTCTCCTGTTTCCATCTGTGTGGTGCTGCCACCCATCCATCAAATGCGGGGAACAAAACCTGGAGAACCAAATGCCTCTACGATTACCCAAGACAACATTTAAGCAGTAGGAGCTCTCAGTAAGTTAACAGAGTTTGCAAGACTGAGCGACTCAAAGTACTATGCCCAGACAGTGTTCCCATAATGATCCCACTCCATCTCTATCCACTGGGCTGGGCTCAAAACCATCTGTATTATTTTCCGACTGAATGTGCCTTCCCCCTCTATCAATTAACTATCACAGCAAGTCATGCTACCCCAGCTGAACACAACTATAAATTACTGTCATTTCCCTAACGTGCAGGTTCACAAGTGAATGATGATCCCAAATGATTCAAACTGTTTGTTTTACAAAAAGCAGGGAATGAATGTTGACTTAATAGATGACAAACTTAAGGCTTATGATGAGAAACTGCCATTGTCTTTTAATCACAGTCTCACAATAAATGAAAATTAGAGAGTCCTGTCCTGTGGGACCATTTGTAAAATTGTAATTAGCTCAGTGACAACCCACATAAACTTGGATGGAAACGCTGCAGGAGAGAGAGCTGAAGTCAGTCTGTATTCACAAACCCAGACTACTAGATGCAGTTGAAATCTCTTTCTAAACAGTCCTCTCATTTAGCACATCCAGTAACTCCCCAAATACATATATGCTACAGAAGATAGCTGCAAGTCAGTCAGCCACAGTTATGGTTTAGGATCATCAATCAAGTCCTTCCCGGCAAGACTGCACAGTCAAATTCAGCACAACCCCAGCACTAACACCATCGACATCAGACCAAGTATAAATTGCTGAAACACAATTAAGTAACTCCCAAGGTCACACAGTAAATAAATGCACACCAAATCCATTAATTAAACAGCACTATTTGGGTGGTGCAATCGCTGAGGCACAAGTGCTACTCACTGCTGTGCAGCACAAGGGCAGGAGTTGTGGATTTGATTACAATGCAATACCAGAACATCTTCAATACATAAGTATCAGGAGCAGAGTGTCATGCTTGGCCCAGTGTGCCTGGAACGAGAAGCTGGATGCATTTAAAGGAGACAGACATGTGGAGGACAAACTAAAATTAGAAGCACATTCTCATGGGCAGTCCATGAGAATACTAACACTGGTGAAGCCACTATAAAAAGAACTTCCAAATTTGGAAGGTGACTAGGAGGAGAGAGGTATCATTAAACCCCTCTCAACTAAAAAAAATGCCTGGATCAGCAGTTTTGTAGGAGTAGAAAAGTCTCCAGTGCCGAAATGTGAAAAAGCCCAGCCTGACCTGAGCAATTATGAGCTATTTATCCACTGCCAGTGATGGAGGTTGGTGTTATTTGCAGGGTCAGAGCATTCTCTCCATGCTAGGATGCAGCAGAAAGCCAAGGAGCAGACCAGCTCACATCCTTTGGAATGCCACAGCTTTGACAGATACTCCCAACAGCAGTGCAACAAAATTGGGCTGAAAAGGGAATCTGTGACTTTTTAAAAGCAAAAGTTTGAATGAGCAAGGAAAATTCTAAAGGAAACTTGCAGGGGGGTTTAGGGGGATGTCTGTCTGCCTGGAACTCATCACTGCTGTCCCCTGGCCCTTGGGCACCAGGGGAAGATGAGCCAGGCTGGCACCAACTTCTAACGCCCCTGCCATGCACAGGGACAGGCGAGGAAGACATCCCAGCAGAGCTACGGACATGCTGGGCCAAGCAGGCAGGCTGAGTCCTGATTTTCCATGTGCTATTTCCAATATATATCTAAGATATTATAAAATCTCTTACTGAATGGGCGTTCCATTAAGAAAGATGCAGAAGGTGTATATAAAATGCAAAACACAAACAGAAAAGGGATTTCTGCGTGTGACACAGCACAGACAATTTCAGCCTATAAAATGCACTTCCAAATCCACACCTTGGAAGCCAGGAAATCCTGCATTCCAAAGAGTCTGTTGCTGTTTATGGGTTTTAGTAAAATTCCACTTTCTTTAGGAATTTATGTCACAATATTTAAAAATGTAATTAAATGCAATTTTAAGAAAATAACACAAATATTCTAACAGGGATGCAGCTGTATTGGGGAATATCCACTTCTCCTTCTAGTACCTGGCTTGCTGATCAGCAGGGAAGATGGAAATAAGTCTTCCCCAGGTTGCAAATGGCAAGACAAAAGGCCACAAACACATGCTGGAGTCTGGAAAATCCCAGCTAGGCACAGAGACACATTTATTTATTTACAGGCGTAGGAAGGTGATCAAACACTGGAGTGGTGCTTGGAGTGGGCTGAGTGATCTCCTCTGCAGAGTCTCCAAACTCAGCAGGATGGCTCTGATTTACCTAAATTTACTGGTTTGAGCAGGGAGTTGGGACTGTGTAACTTCCAGAGATCCCTTCCAACCCACGTGATTCCACGATCCGTGATACTTTTTTGCAGAGGGCTGGGTATGTAAGTAAAGCAAGATGTCTGGGCAGATGTGAGTAGCCCCATAGATCGTCTCTTCTAATGCGTTCCCTCTGGAAAAGGAGCAAGGACATTCCAAAGCTCCACAGCGAGCTCCCAAAGCACCACTCCAGATTTATGGTTGCAAAGTCAAAACGTGACCCAGGGTCCAAAGTCAGGAGAGCTTCCTTTTGCCTCTTTCTGCTCCCAGCTCACATGCCCAGCATTTCCCCAGCCCGTTTCTTCCCTCTGGCCCCATGTCTGAACAGATCCTTTTCTGCTTGCCACAGAGAAATGGGGGGGGGTGGGTAGGGAGGGAGGGGTGTAAGATGGGATGCAGCTCTCAGGTGGCACAGACAGCCCAACACTTTCTCTTTGGAGGCACCTTTTCCAGAAGCAGGGTGACAGAGTGACATACTGGGTGACAAGACTCACCCGCCCTGCGTTAAGATGCCTAACACTCCAAATGGGCAGATTTAGACTGCCTGGGAAAGAAATGCTGCCTGAATGATAATTCCTTATTTTCTCTAGGGAAAGGGAACAGGCCAAAACAAGTGTCCCACAGAGGGGGTTCAGCCCACAGCCACAAATGCCACAGTCTTACCAACCCTGCAGGAGCTACTCTGATGCCATCCAGTGATGCCCATCCACATCACCCAATATACTGCAACCTGCTTTTAGTTGGGGGTTGCTTTTTCCTCACCCTCAGATCAAGTAAACGTTCCCAATAGTTGGGTATCAACCCAAGAACCAGTGCAGAATTCACCTATTAGACCATCAGCTACATTGTCTGTAAAAGCAAAGGGAATAGAACTTACAATATCCCCTAAAAATGCTCTAAAAACGTCTGTGCTAGCTTTACTGAAAGAAAAAGCTTAGTTTAGCTGAAGTAGTAGAGATCTCTGTTTTTGGAGGAAAGAGTCCAGAGGAAAATTACATATTTGTGGTTTAGCTGGGAGTCATGATGTCTATCCGTATGCATAACACGTGGTCGCAGATTCATAACAAACAAAGCTTTCAAACAACAAAAAAATGTAAGTTCTGAAAGATCCATCTTGTGTGTGCAGAGAGAGAGCAATTCATTTCAGCCGAGCTTATTTCCACGGCTCTTGAAGTCAGCAGTGCAGCCCATTATGAAACTTTTCATTCCAGGAAACACATAGAAAGTAAAGCAGAACAAGAGATGAAAATATAAGTGGGAAGTGTGGCAGTCACCCAAGCCCTCACCCCCCACAGCAGGATCCTCAAGTGAGGTGTTTAAATTCCACTTCCCGTTTCTGTGGATTACTCTATTTTGCATTTAAAATGACTGGCTGCAAAAGTGGAGTGGACTTCAGGGAAAGAAAAAAATGTTTGAGAGAATCTGGACACACTATGAAAAGAACTTTCATGCATTTAAGGAAACATGCAAACGGAGGCTTAAGCAGGGATGGAAAATGCTTCAAGATCTGGTTCACACTTGATTTATATTGAATCATTACCTATTTTGGTGCAAATTAGGCACGTACTTTCTGAGGAAAAAATTAAAAAATTGGTGGCAAACCTTAGTGAAACCTCATTTCCTCGGTCTATTATGGATATTGCTACAGTTATCAGGGATATTACAGCCAGCAATGCTTCACTTGAGCTAAAATAACCTTGTGCTCCATTAACAGGAAGGAGAATTAATGTAGCATGGCAAAGAGTGGTATCATTGTCTACACTCAAAGACATTTTTATGCTCCACAGTAACCCAGAAGAGCGAAACTTAAAGATGCAATGCCACTCTTACCAGAATAAAAGGATTCTGCTGCAGACAAAAGAGACAAAAGCTGTAACGCGGAATAAAGCTGCCTTCCCCCTACTTTGCTGGCACACTCAGACCACATTATCTGATGCTTTATATGGCTCATGCTGAAAATCACTGACACATTGATTAGCAATACATAACTTACAGTCTTTTAACTACTGGGGGGTTTTGATACACCGCTCACTTCTGGGCCACCAAGAGCTCTACGGAAAGCCCTTCCACACCAAATCCTTACAACAACAGAAGCGAAAACTTGCTGGCTTTTCCTCTTAAACATCAACATACATTCACAAGAACTTCACCAACTAAAAGGAATCAGATGCACATCAGTAACAAAAACTGCTGAGAAGGAGAAAGCCTGCAGAAAACTCAGCTGCAACAAACCCCGCTATGCCCCACTGTGTACTCTCGCCCGGTGCAGTCTCATTCCAGTACATTTAATTCCACAAAGAGCAACTGCAAAACCAGCTTCTGTATTCTGTTGTTGCACTTCACTAGTCATTACTTGCTGTAGCCACAGTTGACTTTAAACATTCAATCTGTTATTTTATAATACTCATTAAATTGGCTCTTATATTAAATATGAAATCATGTTATATCACTGGTTTATTTGGTTTCTTGATATTTTATTTTAATTCTCTCAAGGACTATGGTTCACCTTATCACAGAAATTGCAAATTTAATTAATTCAACAGAATGGATGAGATTAAATATTGTTGAAGTGATCAGCTCATCTAAGCAATAAAAATAATTAAAGGAAGTGAGATTTTCTAATGCATCAGTGCCACATTATATAGAGCTTTATATTTATAGAAAAGGTTATATTTATTTATTTGCATAGCTATAGTTAATAAATCCCTGAGGACCATATTTGTTGAGCATAAATTTATATAGTTGGGGATTGGTTTGATTTTCACTGCATCAGGAAAGAACTACACATTTTTTTACAAAAGGTAAAACTTTAAATTAAGCTCAGAAAAAAAAAAAAAAGTGCTAAAGAACTACATCAGGTCAACCTGAACAGGCCTGATTTTTACCCTGTGTTTGGTTTATAGAGTAACTTACAGAGTAATACCAGCAGAGCTACTCACAACTGTGCCACAGTAAGACAAATGAGATTCTGAAAGGAGTTACAGCTTCCACATTTTCTATATATTAATAGCATTTCTCTTGAGATTCTTGGGACTTTATGAAGTGCCATGCACATACTTGATAAATATAAACATAAAGGAAATATTGTTGTGCAAAAAGGACACTCCCCCCCATATCTTTAATTACCCTTTGTTCAAAAAGGGCAAGGCAATAGGCAGTTTCTTATTTTCCCCCCACTCGAGGAATTTAACAGCTTCAATGCTTATGTTTTGTGTTATGGCGGGGAGAGGAAGTAACCCCAAAATGCAGGCTTTTTCTACTTTTCTTGTGGCAAAAGAAGTAGGCTGGACACCAGCAGAGTGTAGTGAGGAGCAGTGCCAAGTTTGGGTGTACCGATTTCCTCAGCCATTGATGAGAAGCTGAGAAATGAGCAGGCTCCAAATGGACATCAACATACCCATGAAACCAGATTAGGGATTTGTCTTTTTCCCTGTGTCCTAGTCTGTTCTAGTCCCAGGCATCTAGGCTGCCTCTTGGCCAGCCTGCCTTGGGAAGATGCTGCCCCATATTCCCATCTGCCGGTGCAGCTCCAGCTCTTCATGGAGCAGAGGTCAGAGCACACCTGTGGCGATGCCCCAGCTCCAGCCTGGCCGAGGCCGGACCAGCCGATGTGCAGGAACTGGCACAGGCCTATCAGAGCTGAGCCGGCCCAGTCTCTGCCTGGCAGTCCTCCTTGCCTCTAAGTACCCTGACTTACTGAGCCATTCAGGGACAGCCTGGCCTTGTGCCAAAAGGACTTCATTTAGCACCTGAAGGGCTGCCACATGTCAGTAAAATCTGCTGCTGCCTTTGGGGAAGGGATGAAGATTGATCAGAGTCAGACTTGAGCCTGATGTTGCTGGCTAATGGACCCTGCCTGCCTGCCATAGCTTGTACACTGCCTGGAAGGCCTGGGAGGAGGTGACAGGAGCAGGGAATCATGGGCTGTAAGGAAGTGGGAATGCAAAGCCAGCAGAAGCCCCACCAGTAGTTACAGAGAGATCTCGGCTGTGTAATGCTCATTAGGAAAATGTTATTCAAACACAGCACAAACCCTGCAAGAGCAAACTCCACTTGGGAAATAAAACTTCATGGTTTTACCGGGCTTGAATCAGCAGTTTTCCAGAATGGGTCAAAGTTTGTATCGTCAGGCTAAGGCAGATTTTATCATTATGTGGGATCTCATAAACCAAAATCAGCAAAGCAGCTGTAAATCCATGCCAAATGTCATAACAAGATGATGTAAGAGTGTGACACCACCAAAAAGATGTAGATTGCAAGACTAGAAATCAGAGTGCTAAAAACTAACTTTACCTAAAATTAAAAGAGGACCCAGAAGACAAAGTTTACCAAAAGAAGATAAAGGAGAGAAACCGGGAAAACGACAACATATTTCATGGTGAAGAGATGGTTAGTTAGCAATTTTCTTTCCTAACCTCTAAATTAAGAAATTGGGACCATCAGTACACATGGAACTGCTGGAAAAGAAATAGTTACCCAAGATAACAAATCCTGTGCGGGTATGTGCTTGGCAAAGGAGGTAAGCTTTTAATATAACTCCATGTGCAATTTCACAAAGAAAAAGCACTCGGTTCTCTGAACAGTGAGGCTTCACCAACATTTCCATCCATTTTAAACTCCGTAAAAAAGCAACCCTCTACACACTGAGGAACAGCCATGTCACTGCAGTAAGAACCTGAGAAACACACAGCAATGCTGAAAATCACACTACTGCACAAACTCCTGCAGGCCAGGAGCTCTGTTACCACAGGAACATGAGCTGTGTTTGCCTAGAAATTTCCTACCGCAGAAATCTACTGTTGCAGAGGCTAGATTACTCAAGTGTAGCTGGAAGAGGAGAAAATACCAGTACTGCCAAAGACTGACTGGGACGAAAGGATTCTGAGCCCCCTCAAAGTTTGTTCTCAAGGCCTGTAAATTCAGGCAATGGCTTTCGCCTCATTTTAACTCCCATACAAAATTCATCAGGTCTCACTTTCTACTAAAACAATACAAAGGACTGAGGTAAGAAGAGGTAGAAATCACAATGAGTACTGGAGAGGAGTAACTCAAAGAGGAAAGGATGAAGAAATTCTGTGTGTTTTAAACAAACTTTCACATATATATTACTTAATTGGGAAATGGAGATTTGAAAAAGGAGAACAGAAAATACTGTTGGTAATCCACTTTCCTTATTTTTCCTACACCATTTGTTAGGCATCACAACTACAAGGCTAGACAGAGAAGGAATCATTGATTCATTAAAAAGATGAATAAAAGAAAGAGATGCTGAAAAACAAACAATTAGTTATGTGCAAAGCAGTGTCTGCACAGAAAAGCTCAGCTTTCAGAGACGTACTGGAGCCCTGCTTGTAGAAGTGAAACAACTTCTTCAAGGAAGATTTCTTCAAGGAAGACACTTCTTGGCTATGTCAAGAACATGAACAGTAAGGGCTGCACAGAAACAGGATCATTTAACATTCGGCCTTTCTTCAGCAATATTTAGCTTTCCAAAAATAACTGCCTCATCTTCGGGAAACCACCCAATGAATTATACTAGATCTTTGCCTTCCTACAGAAATCACACTGAAAAAAAAATAGTTACCATTTTTTTCCCCTTAACATACACATACTTAATGTCAGAACTGAGCTCCCTTCCTCTGGCACTTCCTTTTTCACTCTTAGTGCTTCCCGATGTGATGCAGCGCCGTTACTCACCAGAGATGACAGTTTAAAAGGGGATGTGATAGTGACCCAAGCATAAGAGCTCCAGTGGGGTGCTGGAAGCACTTGGAATGATTTTAGCCAGCTGAGGGCATGGCTGCAGGAGAAGGAGGATGACAGAATATGATGCCTGCTGCCAAAACCTGGCATGGTAATTCCAGGTCATGAAAATCTTCTCTCAGACAGATCTAGAACACGGTGGTTTTTCTGAAACAGAACACTTTGTCCATTATTCCTCAAACAGTGCACCTTGGTGCAGGTGGTGATGCATGGTTGGCGCAGGCCTGCAGAGCCTTACCTGCCTGTCACCAAAGCTGTCACTGCCAGCTTGCATTCCAAGCCAAACCTCACAAACCGTGCATGTGGCCTGCCACAGAGGAGCTGAACTCCATCCTACAGCGCTCCAAGCCTTGTCACCACATGGAACCAATTTAGACTTTTGTTTCAACTGAGTTCTGTGCATTTCAGCCCTTACCCTGCATCAGTTCACAATTCTTCTGTTCATTTTCCCTGGCTTGTGGAAGCTCACCAGTATGTTCTAGCAAGGCCCAGGTGAACGGCTCTCAATTCTGACTACACCATCTGCATAACCACAGCTGCAGAAGGGCTGCATCTTCTCCCTAAAAGGACTTGTACATTCCCTTAACTCTTACCACTTTACAATGCAAAACCTTTGGTAGGATAAAATAGCACAGATAACACTCTTCTTCCTCCTTAACCAAATTTCTAGGTCAAACCTGCAAGCTTAAGAGAGATGCTACAGAAATTGACATGTCATTTTGAGCTGTGGTGCACTTGTTTTCACTTTCTATTTATTGTTAAAAGGAAGGAGCTGATTTCATCCCAGGCACCAAACAATTTTATTAGTCTAAAAATGCCATAATGGACAGGAAATTCTCACCCTTCTGCAGAAGTCTCAGGTACAGCAAATATTCTTGTGAAAGATACACTGAATTATATGCCAAAGGTATGAAAAACTGAAAAACCCATCTACAGTTCTCTTAAGATCAAGGTACCTACCTGTTTACACTACTTCTAAAGCAAGGACATAGACACACCCCACCCTCCAAAATAACTTTATTTTTTGTTTTACATGGTTAGAAAACACAACTCCGGAAATAAAAGGAGCAGAGCTTTTTTCATCTTGGAAGGAAAGAATCTCAAGCACAAAATTCAGTATAAAATAAGCATCTAACTAAAGCCAGCACTAATTATTGGCATTGGTCTGTCTCACTGTGCAACAGACACTGTCAGCTGAAATTTTTTGTGCAGGTCTCCAAAAATCATGAATGATCCTGAAACAGCCCCTCCTACACACTGCTCAACCCGTCCCTGAAGACCTGGCAGGGAGAGCTCATTGATGGCAGAGCAACGGCTCAAAGATGAGAACACTGCACGCTGCTTTAGGTGATCTATCAGGTTATTTCATCCCACAGCAGAATTCATAAAGAGCACCCCATTATAAAGAAAGTCTTGCCTGGAGATGTTTGCACTTGATTTCTGAGCTGCTCTTTGTATTTGTTAATTTCCATTTCCCCTAAATTTTCTAAACTGATAAATACCGTACGAAGCAGTGAAATGTTCCTACCGATATTAGGATGCTTCAGGAGGCGACAGATTCTAGCTTCTCTTTCCAGTTTCTGGTGATCTGCATCAAAAGAAAGCAAAACAGTTGCTGTTAGTATGAAGATTAACATAGTTTAGTGTATTTGCTTTAGAGAATCATCACATCATCATCATCTGATGGGAATCTTAAAAAAAAAATGTCCTTTATTTAGATCTACTAATATTTTCATCCAAACTGCAATATCGAATTGATTATTTTTAACCTTTGGGTAGAACAGGAGGCTGGAGCTCTGGACTTGTACCTCACCAAGCCCTAACAATGCTGCTGGAGATAAAATACAACTGCTTGTATCAAGCTCTGTTTTCTACAACAAGCAACACAAATATTCCAAAATAGTAGCTTTGGAAAATAGAACTGCTTGAAATGTAAAAAATATGCTTTGAACCTCGAAAATATTAAGAAATGAACAAGTTTAGAAAAAGTTACTTTGGATGGCAACTTTAAAGAGTCAAAAATTTGGCAAGAGATGTTAAAATCAAAAAGTTCAATCCTCACTGCAAAGTGTCCGGTTAGATGTGTAGGTTAAAAGAACTGTAACAACAGATTTAAGATAAAAGAGAGCAAGCAAACACCACCTCTAAAATACTTAACACTTCAAGTTTCTCACAACACATTTTAAATGTGGAGGAAAGAACAAGAAGAAAAATTTGTTTAATTTTTCCGCAGTTTGTACTTCCTAATATTTGCAGCCAACCCTAAGAATAACTGAAACGATTTTACATATGTTAACAGTTCAGATTATTTTCAAACGCTTTTAAGAACTGGGATAATTTTTGAGCTAGTCGCTACTTGTCAACTGACACATCATACTTTCTGAGGCCTCAGAGCCTCCACCCATTGCATGAGAAAATTTGTCAGCCTAACCCTCTTCACCTTAATAGTTATTTAAAAAATAATTCAGAAGTAAAAAGTATTAAAAAGAATTATAAATCTGCAAGATAAGCTTAAAGTTTTTTTTTTAAAGTTAAACTCTGCCACTGAGGTTTCCTGTTTTCAGTTGCAGCGAGGCTGAAACACAAGCACAGACATCTACAATTACAGCACCTTCATGTCCAGCAGCTCTGGCTGTAACTTAATCATGGGCTGAGCACTTGGCACATCACCCAGAGCAAGCAGAGAGATGATCTGCAAGGCAAACTGAACTAAGCTGGGGTGAGAACAAAGATGAAAATGTGAGCACTGCCTCAAAAGCAAAGAAACAATCCACTGGGGCTATTGGGCATTTAGTGTAGGAGCTGTGTCTCTGGTGCACTACCAGCTCTACTTTCAAAAGCTGTTCTGTACCACCTCCAGCTATATTCACAGATCAGCCAGCACAGCCAGAAACCTGGAAAGTGTCCGATAGTCTTCTATGAAGTGCTAAAAACATCCTGTGTCTACTCTTCAGGAATAACACAGATATAATAAAGAACTTCATCTCCAACTTTGAATACAAAGTACAAACATTTAAAGTCTCTTTGTTGTTAACTGCTATATCACAGCTTCTTGAACTGACACTAGATATGATTCATATTCAGCTCTCCTTTACAGACATGACAGTGGGCTGAGATAACAAATACGAGAGCTGAACACTTTAAGGTACGAGGAGAGGCTAAAATTCTATTGCATGATTTAAGAACAATAACTGTATTGATTAAAAAGGCACGCCTGATATTTTTCAGATCACAGTAAAAACATCTTAGAGACGCTGCTGGATGCACTGCAATATATGAAGGTAACACCTACATCATCATCAACATCACTATTATTGATTGTATTATGTATTCCCAGGTTTTTACTCCAAATTGATCCTGTATATTAATGGACACCAACGAGGTGTTGCCTGCTGGCCATAAATGAGAACAACGAGCTCTGTGCATTTAACTCCTTCAGTTGTTGGTGTCACAGTAATTGCTATCACACCTGCTGGGCGACTGGAGGTACCTCATAGCCTGCACACTGGGCTATGAGGCAGCAGAAAGAGCAGTAAATACTCCCTGAGCCAGGAATTTAAGCGGACATTGAAGTCCAGAAGATGACAGTGGCATTTCCAAAGAAATAGAGTATTCCTTAGTGTTGTTAGAGGAGTAGAGTCTGCAGTATGTGTTTGGGGGTAGGACCAAAATGCAAATTTAACTTCATGTGGTATCCAAGGAAATGACTCTCCTCTAAAATCTGCACGCTTGTTCTCTAAGTTTTAGGGAATACTGTTCCTTCCTCTCTCCACTCAGTTTATTTACAAGTCCTTGCAACAGCAACTGCTGTGCCACCCGTAGCTATTTGTGTTACCCTGCCTCCTGCAAGGGCTCAAGTACTGGGGAGCTAAAGGTGAATGTCAAAGGGCAGGGCACACCAAAATACTTTGAGCACTCAGCTCCCAAACATCTCAAGGGTAGGTGTGCCACTGCAGAGTCCACTGGGAAAGATGGGTCCTGTCATACAGCCAGGGAAACTACCTAGCAGGCACAAACTTCCCCAAACCCTGAGAAAGTTTGGAATAGCATTTGGTGTCAAATGTTTAGGGTAAAATAGTATCACAGGAAAAGTTCTGGAAAACATAAATGCAATAATAAGTCACTTACTGAAATCAAAGGGTTAATTCCTCTCAATTTTGACAGCATATAATTCACTAGCTAAATCTGTGTTTACTTGCCAGGTAAACATGAAACAGGAAAAATTATTATCAGGAACAGGAAGTCAAGCTTGAAAGCCACACAGATAATAAAAAGGGAACACACAAGTACATTTATATACCTGTTTCCCTTCCTCTCTTTTAATTACCTAGACTCAATTACAAACAGGTCTCCTACATTGTCTGCTTAGGAGACTGTAATTAAGTGAAAAATACAGGCTCAAAAAGCAGCAAAGCCAATGCAGAGGGAATGCTGTACAAATTCTAGATTATTTTATGAAAGCAAGTCTCCATTAGTGAACAATGGCCTCTACCACAGCAACAGCCCGTTGCCAAGATTGGAAAAAGATCACTGCCTGTCAGCCACTGATACCATCGAGGGGAAAGCAGCAATGAGAATAATGCGTGTTTATTAATGGAAAAAACCTTGCAGCCGCCTAGAAGTAAGTTGAATCTGACATGGAACCAAGAAAAAGAAAAAAAGAAAACAAAAAGATTTAATGCACTGAACCATGAAAATCTCAGCCTTTATAATAACTAATGAAATTCTGTGAAACCTGAAACAGACAGAATATAGCTGTAGAACTAGGGGGTACGCATAGACTGCATAAATTTAAAATCTTGAACTAGTCCTCATTCATATGATGATGTTCTAATAGACCAAAAGCTAATACTGTAATTTATTACACCTACCTCAGAAAATCAGACTGCCTGCATTTCTACAAGGTAGGCAAATAAAATAACTAATTGTTTTAGTAGCATCAATATTTGCTTTCTTACAAAACCTTACATACGTAGACTACACACATTTTTTGGACTACATCATAACATTCTGTAATTAAAGACATATAATGTATGTTTTTAATTATGTATTGTATGTCTTAATAGATGAAAGCATGTAATTTCAGCATATATATCTTCTACTAAAGTGCCATGAATCTTCACCCAAAGTGCTGATCCTGCATAACCACCCAAACATAACCACCAGGGCAGAAACGTGCACCTCTCACCACTTACCAACGCAGGTATCTGAAATGCACACGACTCCAAAGCAAAGAATCTTTCTAACAAGTATCTGTAGCAACTTATGTAGTTGCTTCCTGTTATTATTAGAGCCTGTAGACCAGAATGAACAATATTAAAGCATTTTCCCAATGTCCCTTGCATTGTCTTGTCCATTTCTTATTTTTCCCCCAGGACAGATTATTAGTCAGTATGAGGCAACGCGTGTTTTGGCAAATGGCTTGCTTATCTTTTTGAGGATGGTCTCTACAACCTGCTTCCTGCTCTGTACAACACAGTTCAATGCTTGTGTTTTCCATGTTTTTCTTTACACAGCTAATTGAAGAGAAAACAAGGAGCCCCTAAGTTGGAGGAGGCTCTACAGACTACATTGCAACCCCATAGCACCTTGATGCTGTTACATTCTGCCACAGAAATAGAAAACGACTGCAGAAAGTCTGACAACAGAACACACAGGTTAACAGAGCAAAAACTTCGCCCCCCCCCTCCACCCTGGTTTTGTCAACTTTGCTGACAACTGTCTAGAGCACAATGAAGTATCCAGGGTCTCGTGGAACGTAAATATTTGTGATTTAATGGCATGCTGTGTATAGGAAGAGTGCTGTAACAGACACTTGCCCTAAGTCCAGGAATGTGGTTTATACACAATCTAACTGCATCAAATGCAGTTTCTAAACTCCATCTGATGAAGCATTAAGGCTCTGGAAACAGCCCAGTTCTATTTCTTAGACCTGACCATTTCTGAAAGTTGAAGTGTGTGTCCTGGTTTCTCCCAGGATAATTCCCTTCTTTGTGGCTGGTACAGGGCTAAGTTCTGCATTTAGGATGAGAATCATGTTGATCCCATAGTGATGTTTTAGCTGCTGCTATAAGCAGTGTTTGCACTAAGTTCAGCTTCTCAGAGGTGGGGGCTGACCTGCTGGAGAAGAGCTCTGCAGAGAAAGACAGCCCTGCGGGTCGGGGTGGACAACCAGGGCTCCAAGAGCCAGCAGTACCTCGGGGGCCGAGGATGCCAATCGTATCCCGGGGTGCATGGGGAGGAGTGTGGCCAGCAGGATGAGAGGTGATCCTCCCCCTCTGGGGCCACATCTGCAGTACTGGCTCCAGGTCTGGGCTGCCCAGCTCAAGACAAACAAGGAAGGACTGGGGAGGTTCCAGCAGAGGCTACAAAGATGGTGAGGGGACTGGAGCATCTCTCTTATGAAGAAAGGCTGAGGGAACTGGGCCTCTTTAGCCTGGGGAAGAAATGGCTCAGAGGGAATCTTACCAACACAGACAAATACTGCAAAGCGTGGCTGTCAAGAGGATGAGGCCAGACTTTTCCCAGTGGTGCCCAGTGACAGGACAAGGGGCAAAGGGCACAAGCAGGAACACAGGAAGTTCCATCTGAATATGAGTGAAAACGTCTTTACTGTGAGGGTGACTGAGCACTGCAACAGGCTGCTTAGAGAGGCTGTGGAGTTTCCTTCTCTGGAAATACTAAACATTCACCTGGGCATCATCCTGTGCAGGGGATGGATTAGAGGATTTCCAGAGGTCCTTTCCAACCCCAACCATTCTGTGATAAACTTGGGGGGAAGCTGGCTGGGGCCTGCTGCTCGGAAACTGAGCGGGCAGTGGTCAACGAGCAGTTGCATCATGCATCGCTTGTTTTGTATGTTTTAATTCTTTTGTCATCATCCTCCTCCTATCATTATTATTTTCCCTTTCTTTTCTGTCTTAGTGAGCTACCTTTAACTCAGCCTACAAATGTTAATTTTATTTCTTCTGACAGTCTCGCCAGTCCTCCTGCAGGATGTGGAAGGAGGGAGGGAGTGTGGCTGTGATGTGTTTAGCTGCCTGTTGGGTCAAACCACGACAGTGGGGACCAATAGCATTACTAAGCTCCTGCCTGAGCTGGTTCTTATGAAAGGCAATTTTATAGACATGTAGCAGTTTGCAAGCATTCATTTTCAGCCAGTAAGATAAAACAAGGACTGCATTTATTCATCTAACAGTCCATCACACAGCTCTTTGAATTTTCCATTACTGAGTTCATGCTACAGCAGCGCTCACCGATAAACCTCAGTTACCCCCTCTGTTATTCTTAAAGAAGTAAATGCTAGGCAATGCAGACCTTCAATTCCCAAAAGCACTTTTTCAAAATGAATGCTCCAGCATTCAGCATGTGCTCCTGGGGAGATATTTGAACAGACTCTTTACTTATTCCTCTCTTCCTAGTATTTATAGCTCGGAATTTAGGACATTCTTAGAATAAACAATTACAGACACTGAGAGTGCTCTGACCCACCCCTCCTAAAGTTTCCCGAGAAGAATCACACGCCAGGTGTTCGTTGTTATACAGGCATCTTCTCCATGGATACCCCTCTCCATAATGGGTATACCCCTCTCCATAATGGGTAGGAGCATGCAACAACAATAGCACAGCCAATTCTTCTATTAGGCCATTGGTCAAAAGCACCAACAGAGCAGAAATCAGGGCACTGAGTACGCCTCCAGTTATTTCTGTGGCTGTGTTCCCATACACACTTCTCTTGACCAAGCTGCTGAATATCAGGGAAAAGCAAAAAGATTAATTCAAGATGCTTTGTAAAACAATGAAACAAACCCGACACCTGTAGAGCTTCAAATTCTGCCCCACGGCATTAAGAAAACAAAAGGGACATTTGTACTCAGCTGCAAAGGCTGCCAACAATAACAGTTCTCAGCTGACTGATGTTCCTGCAGGGCTTTCTTCCACTTCCCACCCGCTTTCTGTGTTAATATTTTACCCTTCATAGTATGAGAGAACTTGATAAATGGACACAGAGACCCGATTTCCATCTATAAA
The DNA here is from genome assembly GCF_015227805.2 of Hirundo rustica. Classification (NCBI taxonomy): domain Eukaryota; kingdom Metazoa; phylum Chordata; class Aves; order Passeriformes; family Hirundinidae; genus Hirundo; species Hirundo rustica. Next base: position 62,770,326 of record NC_053454.1, read on the forward strand.
GCACAGATTAGAGAGGCAGAGACACTGTGAGCGTTTTTAGGGCTCTTTATCAGACACTTTATTCCTGATTTCTATGACACCTGCTATGAGCAAAAGGTGCAGAGCATTCCTGCATTTGTGCTGTTTCTAGCACTGCTGCTAAAACTGAGGAGTAGCTGACTTCAAGAGAGCTGACAAAAGGAGTAAAGACAGCATGTGATGTTAATAACAAAGCACTGAGCCCACGTGATTTCACTTATTTCCATGATTTGTGTTTAAAGATGTCCATAATGAACAGAGAGATCAACAGGATGGTACTAATGCAAACTGGACCTCACTCAACTGTTGGGAACCTTTACACAGTTCCTAAGAGCATGCATTCACACATTGCTGAGGTCAAGCTAAGAAATCCAATTTTTTCACCTTTTTGTACTCTCATTTGCTGTGGATTGAAACAGCCAGCTGGCAATTCATTCACTTCACTCTTCTGAATTAGAAAGGCAAAAAAACCTATTACTGGAAGTCTAGAACTGCTGTTATATACATATATTAATTGTTTTTATATAAGGCATGTGCACAATTACATGCAGTAGTTTTATATCCATTGAATATGTTATTACATAAACAGCATGTCTACTGAAACAGAATGAAGTACTGTAAACTCTTCAGTGCCAAAGTAAACAGGAAGGGCCTGAGAGCTAGAAGTGTGAGTCTGATCACCTGGTCACCTCCATCTGTTTGCCACCAATCTGCATCTGACATTTCACTCTGTGCACCCTGTGTCCCATCTTCTCCCTATCACCTCTTGATGCAACCCATGCAGTGCTGCACCTTGTAGCACCTCCCTGATACACCTTTGTGCAAGGCTTACATTTGCCATAACAGGAAAACCTGAATGCACTTTTCATCCTTAAGTCTTCCCCTTGCTGCCTCCTTCTGTCCTTACAGCAGTGTCTTTTCTTTTGTGACTCAAACTTGCCAATTCCTAGAGCTGATAGTCAGCCAAGTCTTCTTCAGCCATTCGCCTTCAATCCCTAAATGTGTCCGTCATTTTGCATGCTGGGAGCTCTTCCTTTATCCACGGTCCTGCTTTCATTTTTGGTTCTCAACTTAAAGCTGCCTGCCCTTTATCTGTTTAAATTCTGCTGATAAATATGTGAGTGCATTCAGTATTCCTTTTTTTTTTTTTTTAGCTTCCATTTTCTACAGGGCTATTTAAATTTTTTAGGCTTCTCAGATCTCTTGGCTCATTTCCTGCAGAAAGTCACAGTTTTCAGAAAACAATATTTGGAAAAAAGATGTTAGGAATTGAAAGTAAGTTCAGAAAAATAAATGCTATAAGAGATGCCTGGAACTTGAGATGCTGACTCAGCAGTCTAACGAACACTAAAGCATCTGTTTGCCCTCAAATACTGCACTGGACAGGGATGGGCTGCAGGATATACTTGACTGCCTTGCTGAACTCCAGTCCTACAGAGCCCATCTTAAACACATTAAATTCATTAACAACACTGTAAACTGAGCAGACTTCTGTCTGACAACTAAAATTTTGAAGGCACCCTCGAAGTTCTCAAGTGATGCAGCAAGAGGTGAACATTAATAATAACATTTTCTTTACAAATGTTATTAAAACACTATTGTCTAACAACCAAAGAAAATAATGCAGCTTACTATAAAGTCAAAACACACTGTCAGTTAATGCAATATGTAAACTATAGTAGCAAATTGTTAATTTGAAATAAATTGTGATGTTCTGACTGATGCCAGCTTATTTTTATGAGTACTACATGTAAGACTGGTGTCAGTCATGATCTGTGACAGCCACTTGGCTGGGATAAACAGAAGTTACTGATTTTAAAGCTGCTGCAAAGAAGAAATTCTGATCTCGGACTTGAGGTTTTCACTTTGGCAATGCTTATTTTTAGAAATCCTACCAATGATCACCATCTTTTACTTTGTAGATGTAATTTCTACAAGACGTTGCATTAATTGTGAGGGAGAAACGTTAAAGTTTTTTAAATAAAGGATGACCAGTGAGAATGTTCAGTTTGCTGACAACTTACGGATGAGTGTTCAATATTTAATAGAAAGGGAAATTCTATTGCACAGAAAAGGTCAACAACTTTTATTTCAAATGTTTCCTGTTGCCACTGTTACTTTAAAACTAAACATTACACATGACTTATCCGACCAGAGACTAAGGGCTTCTTTTATGCAAATCCACTCAAACTCACTGACATTTATCTTAATAAAAGCTCATGGACTTTAACCCCCTAGGAGGAAACAACTGTAGAACTAGAATCAAGTCCAAATAGAACAAAAACAATGGTTTGGCAGCTACCATTATGACTCAGAGGAAATTTAAGCAGCACATCAAAGCCAAAGCTTTTCATAACAAGAAGAAACACTAAGAATACATAAGCACATGCCGACAAGACTAGTTCGTCAAAAATAACAGTAGGCTGCACTAGTATTAAAGGACTAAAGGTATGACTGCATTAATAAAAAATATCCCGGTCTTTAAAAAAACCTCGGTCTTTAGCAAACAGTAGGTCATAAGTAAAGTCAGTATTTCTACATGGCCCATAAAAAGCTAAAACAGTAGAAATAATAAACTCATAAAGGAGTTCCACATTAAATTGTAACTTGATTGTCTTCTTGTTTTAAAACAAAGAAGCAGATTATGACTAACCCACTGTATTAATCTTTTCTGCTCTGTGAAATTGCTAAGCCTTTGCTCATAATAAAAAACAAATCTCCCCCTCAAATACCATGTGCATGAATAGCATTTAACTGTCTGAAGCTTTATATTACATCAATCTTTGATACCAGGACACTGACGCCACGACCTCTAAGCTACATGAGTATGGTCTTTTGCAAGAGGATTGTCTTGACATTATCTTTAGAATAATTTTCTTGCAGAGAAAGAGAGAGTTGCAATTCACTTGGTTTGTAGAGCCAGTCATTAAAAAAAGAAATACTAGCCTTGCAAACATATACTTGTAAAAGATAGTCCCCAAAAGGAGTGTTTTCATTAAAAAACAAATCACAGAGAAGAGCCAATGTCCAAGTGGAAGCCAGTGATGAGTGGCATTCCTCGGGGCCGGTATTGGAATTGGTGCTCCCAAACGTCTTTGCCAGTGACGTAGACAATGGATTGAGCGCACCCTCAGCAAGCCCGCCAACAGCACGGAGCTCTGTGGTGTGGTTGGCATGCTGGAGGGAGGGGCTGCCACCTCGAGGGACCTTGGCAGGCTGGGGAGGTGGGCCCGTGGGACCCTCAGGAAGGCTCAACAAGGCCAAATGCACATTGAACGTGACCTGGCAATGTGCACGTGTAGCCCAGAAAGCCAACCACATCCTGCATCCGAAGAAGTGTGGCCAGCAGGTCAAGGGAGGCAACCCTTCCCCCTTACTGCACTCTCAGGAGATCCCACCTGCAGTGCTGTGTCCAGGCCTGGGGGCTCCAAGATAAGATAGGGCCACGTTGGAGTGAGTTGAGGAGGCCACAAAGATGCTCAGAGGGATGGAGCACCTCTGCTCTGGAGCCAGGCTGAGAGAGTTCAGGGTGTTCATCTTGGAGAAGGAGAAGGTTTTGGGGAGGCCTGAGAGCCCCTTCCTGTGCCTTGAAGGGCCACAGGAGGGCTGCAGAGGGACTTGGGACAAGAGTCTTGAGTGACAGGACAAGGGCTTCAAACTAGCAGAAGGTAAGACTAGGTCCAAGGATGAAATCCTTCCCTGTGAGGGTGGGGAGGCCCTGGCACAGGCTGCCCAGAGAAGCTGTGGCTGCCTCGTCCCTGCAAGTGTTCAAGGCTAGGATGGATGGGTCTTGGAGCAACCTGGGATAGTGAAAGGTATCTGTGGCAGGGAATGGAACGAGATGATTTTCAAGGCCCCTTCCAACCCTAATTATTCGAAGATTCTATTAAATTCCCCGAGGGTTTTGCCTCCTAATTCCTAATTTGTCTAATTCCAGTTACACATGCCTAAATAGCTTGTCTGACTCAATAGCTGCATCATTCCTCTTGTTCTACAGACAGTGAATAAAGATGCTCCCAGGCAAGGAAGCTGAGGCTTTTTTTTTCCCTTCTTTTAATTAAGGAGAGGAGAAAATAAACAGGATTTTTATAACCAGCCACAAATAAAAGTTCAAGCAAGCATTAACAAGTAGGCAAACTTCAATTTTTGACAAATTTGGGGGATTTACTAGGTAAACAAACTCTCTCCCTTTAAATGTGTGTTTGCCTTAGATTCTGTACCGTGCGCCATATGTTATATTCAGAAGAATATAATCAGTGTATGTAAGACAATCAAAAGGATATATAAGATAACCAAAGGAAGTGTAAGTATACAGAATTCCTGCAGAAGATTAAGCCCTCATCTAGTGCTGCTGGCAGGAAGTCCCAGGAGGAAAGCCATCCTCCCTAATGGAGAGTGGTTGCACAAAACCTGCCTAAAGGGATTTAAGCTTTTTCCCACTATTGAGGGACTTAACACTTGTTTACTTGCACGTGTAGTGTTAGTTCCCAAGATGCTTGCCTTTTCCCAAGCCACTGAGCTTCTTGGGAAACAGCAGAAAACTGGGTTATCTCTCTGTTGACAAAACAAACAGGGAAACCAAATCATCCTGCACCTCAGGAAAGTAAAAGAACCACCCAGTAACCCCACCATGTAAAAGAACAGTCGATGCATTCCAGTTTCTCACAGTGTCAGGTTCATCCCTGCTACCACTTAAAGAGCACTGAAGATTGATCCTATCTTTCAAAACCACACTCTCTCAGGGATATAACAAACCCAGCCAGATAACGAATGTGTATCCCTCATTTCTGTTAAAAAAGAACTCGAGGAAGATATTGCAGTATTCCAGAGACTGCAAATCCTGGCACAGTGACAAATACTAGCTATCTAAGAGGGAAATACTGGAGTACCATTGATATTAGCGTTGCACAGTGTTTTGCTGATGTTATAAATGAAAACAAGAAAGTAATCAATATTAATTGGGAAATCATTGAATCTGATTAGACAGATCATTTAGAAAAAATAAGTATATAAGAACATATTTACAGTAACATGATTTTTTTCTAAATCCCCACACTGTCACTTTCAGTCATAAATTTTATTATTCTGATTAGAGATTGTATGGTTGAGGTGTACTATTGCCAAAGCCCAATCACTGATGCAAGTATGGCTTTGAAAAAAATCACAGCATGCGGCACTGGCTGCAAACATCCATGACAAAATACAGCAAACACCCAAGACAACCCATCCCCCCTTCAAAAAAAAAAAACCAGGGAACCCAAACCACAACTAAACCACAAAAACTAAACATCATTCATAGTCAAAGGAAAGAATTTCAATTTACTCAGCAGAAAACCTCTCAATCAGATAGAGGTTACATTAAAAAAAAAAAAAGAAATTAAAAATAATGTTTTGTTCAATTCCTCCCCCCTCTAAATATCAGCTTCTGGTACTGTCATTGTTTTTCTGGATCTGCTGAATAAGTGAAAAAGTTATTTAATAGAAATACTTTAAATTATGGGTGTTATGTACCACTATTATTAAACCGCCACATTTAATGTGGTTTCCCTGGTACAGCTCAATGTTCTACTTACTATATAGAATAATAAACTATTGTAGAAAATTAAACTATTGTAGAAAAAAACCCCAACCTTTCTCTTTTAAATCTGAGAAGTAACTGAAGGAGAGAAATAATCCAGCCTCCAGTTGTGTAATTTAATTAAAACCACCACTTGTAATTGAATTGTTGGCAAAGCACTGGGGAAATAGTCCCACTGCTATACCAAATTTATAAAACAGAAGTTCATTACTCATATGCTGTATTTGCCCACAGTCCTTTCAGCTAATTCCAAGAGCTCATAGCCAGTATGGAACACCTCTCAGAGATGGAAAGGCTTTGTAGTTCAGCACAGAAAAAGGACCACAGCACCTTCTCTTCTACAGCATCCAAGAACTGACACAGAAAGCATTGATGAAAGATGTTGCACAGAAGCAACTCTCAGATTCTTTCCAGTGCAGCTCATCCGTTTCTCGTGAGGGTGACAGAGCACTGGCACTAGCTGCCCACCGAGGTAGACTGTGCAGTGTCCATCCTTGGAGCTGCACAAAAAAGCCATCTGGAGACACTCCTGGGCAGCCTGCTTGAGCAGGGGAACTGGAACAGCCAGTCCAGAGGTGCCTTCCAGCCCCAGCCAGGAGTGACTCTGGGAGGCCTTGGCCTGAAGGAATCCCAGATGCCGGGTGTCCCACACCAGCTGACTGTCATGGACATTTGGCCTCAGTGTCTTCACGCACAAGTGTTTCAAATGATTGGCACAGACCTCATTCCTTGAGGAAACAGTTGTAGGCATTTTCCAGAGAGGGTTCCAAAGTCTGGACTGGTGTTAAACCAGCTCTCTAATACCCATTTCAAAAAGGGATTACCTGTTTTCATGTCACCACAGGAACTCGTAAGAGCACACATGTTCCTAAAGCCCTCACCTCCTGGTACATCAAGATTTCACTTGTGTAACTGAGTAGATGTTTCCCATGTTAAGAACTCAAAGAAGTTTGCTGCTTAGGTAATTGTTATTTTATTAACAGCAGCCTGACTAATCTGCCATGAACTTGCTGTTCTGAGCTATCCCAATTAACCGTATGCACTCCGCCCCTTCGCACACCAGGCCGGTTTGTGATTGCTCAGGTAACCACGCGTGAAAGGAAGCCATCTGTTAGCTTAAAGAGGGTGTCCATCATGACAGACACTTGCTGGCAAGAACACCGGGATCAGGCTGCTAGCAGAAATACCTTGAATTCCCCAGACTAGGTGTGGAGAGCTTGGTTTCTGGCGCTTAGTCCTGCACCTTCTGAAGATAGCATGCAATGCTATCTACCGCAAAGACAGCTGAGCCGATTTTTCTCTGGAACCTGCCCTCTTTTTGCTCCTCAGGCAACTCAAACTTCTGCATGATGGCTATGACATGCTCCCTTACGCTATGCCGAACGGAGTGACGGTGCCATGGAGAACATGGCTCTGAAGTGTCCAGCTTTCACATTCTTCCAGCCTGATTCATGAGCTGTATTCCTGATGAACTGTGTGCAAGGTTACTGTACACCATGTATGAACACAGGCCCCTCCAGCCTTCCCCCACCCAGCTCTCACACGTGTGACACTGTGAATAAAGGCCCCCTCTGCAAGGTGAGCACAACCTCACACAGCACCCACTACGTCTGAAAGGTACCACAGAGAACCAAAACCTTGGTTAGCCCTGGAAATACCAGCAACACAATTACCTCTGTCACAAAGTCCACGGTTACCTGCTCATTCCTGAGTTTAGCACTTGTCAAAAGGTAGATTTTTTTTTTTTCACTTAGGAACTTAGAGGAACTCTTACTCTGAGAAGAACTAATAGTCACCTCAGTAAACAAAGCCAGAAACTCACACCCTTCCTTGACAGAGAGCCAGGCACTGTAGTCATTACTCTGGGAGAACTCTCACTGATGGAACTGCTCCACAGCACGCACGTCATGACTCATGCTGCAAAAACTTGGCTCCTGGAGTTGTTTCCCATCTAATTAAAACTCACTCAAACATCCTACAGTCCAGCTTTTCCCATAACAGTATCAGTATCTGTGTCTGCAGCCAAAAGACTATTCAGCACCACAAACTGGCTGTAGGGGTGGCAAATACACCTAATGCTGAAAGAGATACTGAAGATGATCTATTTTGTTGCCTCTCTCTTCAAGGGCCCCAGTTACAGGCACCCAGAAATTAAGCTGCTGCCTGGTTGGATTTTTCTTTTTTTAAGAATCCAAGGAAGCAGCAGTGGTACAGCATAAAAAGAAAAACATATGAACAAAGTAACTGTTGCCATATATTTTAGGCAAGCCTAAAAGATTTATTGGACATGGCCTGCTTCAGTTTTTCCTCCCATGGGGTTTGTACAAACTCTTCTGTTGCCTTTTATTTTTAATTGGACGTTTTGAAGCCATGTTTAGCTCATTTGTCTTTATTAGTTTTATTTCTAATGTAACTCTCTGGAGAATTTCCTCTATTGCTACTTCTCTTTTTAAAAGACAGTCCAAAGATACCAGTGAAGATCTGGTGACCTGTGCAACTATCAGGCATACAAAAATAAGACAAAATATTACAGGACCATTTTTCTCTTGCAACAAAGATCTCTTGGGTTTGTCTCTTGATGAGACCTTGTGGCTCAAACTACAGCCAAAGCCTTTGGCAAGTGGCTACTAAAAGGAAGTTAAACTTGAAGTTTCTTAAGTATGCACTAACCACTAAGAAATGATGAAAATAGAAGAAGAAAATACTTACTATTAGTCTTGGCCTTCAAAAAAACAATCCAACCATCACCAGAAATACACAAAAAGTAAAACCAACATTCTTACAAAAAAAAAAAAAACTAAACCAATACTTTTATTAATATTGTAATTAAAGTACAAAAGACTTAAAAGAAGAAAAACCTTTAAACCCCAGTTTTACTAGACTGTAAAAGCTGTTCTTTAGATGCTTAAAAATCCAGAGGCAGGAAATCAACTCTTCTATTACTTAAAATCTTTCATCTGGAACCCCGACATTTCTCATCATTTGTGATGTCCAAATTCCACTTTTAATTGAATTCTAAATCATTAGCCACTGCTGAATCTCCTTCAAGGTTTTAAGCACAGTTGCCCTCACTTCTGAGCCCTGGTGTTCCCAGTCAAGCTGGCCTCCACAGCCTGTCTGCCAGCATACGAAAGTATTTAGGTATTGACACTGCTAATAAAAGCATTAAGACTTCACTTTGCAAGGGCCATGGAACAACAACAGGAATACTTCTCTCGGGCATTCCGAGGCCAAGAGAATCACAGTCCTGAGAGAATAAGAGCACAAAGTCTATTGACAAGACCACTTAAATTTATTGTGCTGTTTCACAGCAAACGAAGTCTACGTATACAGAAGTCAAGCTTCAGGCTGTGGGGTTTCAGTGTGAAACCAGAAAGTGCCCTGTAGGTTCACCACAAAACACTTTGCTGTATTTATACTCTTTACACCAACCGCTTTGCTTTCTGCTCTTGTGTGAACAGCCTGATGTCCTACACCAGGGAGGAGTCACAATCAACTGAGTTTATAACTTTTTTATAAATGAAGTTCAGGAAAACATCTGTCTAAAGGCCATCAGATCCCAGGTTCTCAAGATAAAATGTGAAAATATTAACAAATTATCAGCAGTGAACTAAATAGCAAAAAGGAAAGCTAGATGGGTTTCAGATGCAAGATTTGCATTTTCCTTTTAATTCTCAAGCTGAAAGAGATTTACGTATCCCATTCCTAGAAATTCCCTTTCCCAGCTACAGGCTATGTTCACATTTGTGCATTTAGAAATCCCTGGTCTACTTATGTAAACAATCCTACATACAAGTTTAAAAAATTTTTTAAAAGTCACTGTTGAAAGTACTCTTCTGTTTAATTGTGCTTTAGTGCATCCCACTGATACAGGTATGAAGCAGCTGGAGATGTGGAATTTGCAAATATGAAATGATTGAGCAAAGGTGAAGTGCCAGCTTGAACGTCACAAGCAAAAAAGTAAAGGCAAACCACAGACTTGTTAAGAGCACAGGGAATATGAACAAATCTAAAGAGTACTTGACTGCAGTGCTGAAGCAGCAACCACTGAACAGCTTCCACTTCATCTGTGCACCTCAGGCTGGAGCAGCCTTAAAAAAGCAGGGATTTCCAAGCATTGCAGACTCTTCACTCACTGAAACTGGTTTTTCACCGTGTCAGCTGAAATACACCGAGTGCCTGCAGTGAGACACTCTCCAAGATCTAGCACCAGTCTGACAACTTGCTACTCAAGCCATCCCACAACTTAAAAGAGTTCACTGACAGCAAATGCCACAAATCCAGTTAGCTGGAATAAAGAACAATGTAAGTCTGTTTTGACCATCTGGTACAGCAAGTATTCCAGCTTCGGTAAAACTGGGTTTCTTCTCAGCCCAGCTAAAAGTCCTGAAGCCCTTCAGGAGTCAGGCTTCAGTGCTAACATGATGTATGTGTCAAGTGCCCCCACCCTCACCTGTTCTCACAGCATAGTAAACACACATAATAACACACAATCCCATGAGGAAAGGTCTGGCCATCAGGAATTTAAACAAGCAAGACTTTACTCTCAGAGAAATGAAACCTATAAAAACTCAAGCAAAAAATTACATTTAGAAGGAACACTTGTAAAGCCAAAACATTTCAATGATACAAATTACTACGACCACACTAAGTGGTTCTTTAAAAATACATTAATTCGTGTTGCATTTTTAGCAATGCTGACATAAATATAGTTTTGGTAGTACTGTGTCATTTCTTTCCTACTTTTTCATTGTTCTACAATAAAATAAGTGCCTTTCCCTAAGCAGTAACTTTTGGAAGATATTTTAAATAAAACCACACCACTCTTAACACTGGAGTTTCTGTACTTCAAACGTCTGACTGCAGTACTCAGGAATGTGTAAATTCTGCAACAAAATACAAGATTTCCCAGCTGCAGTGATTTACAAGCCTGGATTCTGAAGCTGAGCTCTTGCAAAGTGCTATTTTACAGCTTCAGGTGTAAGGCAGAAGTGTTTTAAGAAGCTGCCACCCACCATGTGCAGTTTTGGCAACCTGTTTAGGATTTAAGAGACATGTTTATTTTTGTCAACTCAGTATCTTCGATAAATTATGAAAATTAGCAGCTTGGAGCAAGTAACAAACTTCTTAAATGTGTAATCACTTTGTCAAAAAGCAAAACAAAAATGTGATAATGAGGCTTGTGTTTGCAGTATATACCCACGGGGACATTTTAATACACTGGAAAGATAAAACAGAATCTCTGAAATACTTCAGTAGGACTTACAAGGACTCACAGCTTGAAGAATCAAGCAAATGCCACTAAAAGAGAATCAAGGGAGATGCATGGTCAGTCCTTGCTGAGCTGGAAACACTGCTGCCTTTGAGCGGCCAGGCAGAGACTAGTGCCAGTGATGGCATGGGAGGCAGAGTACCCATGACACTGCACTCTCCTTTCAAAAATAACTGAACCATTATACTTTCTTGGGTTGACCATTTTACTCTAGAACACAGTATTTCAGGCCATTTATATACTTCACAAGCCGTCTTTGAAACTTAACTCCCACTACTTCTGAAAGAAATTCAGCATTTAATGCTAGAAATGAGGCATCCAAGCCAGTATTACCTGTGTTGAGTATAACCAGGACAGCATTCCATTGGAAGCATACTAAGATAGATGAGGCACACTTTATTACTTTGCTCCTGCTTCTAGAAGAGCTTAAAAAAAAATAAATGGGACAAGATAACTTGCATTCCCTTATATCCACATAGAATTTATTACAAAATTAACATTTTGCTGAAAAGTGATCTCGTCCTAGAACTCAAAAATCAAATTGCATTACTACCAACAACAAAACTTCAGTGAACAAAATTGGGTCTTTAATTTTATTTCTGTCTGCCAAGAATGCTCCCTGTGCAACTATCTCCTTACAATGCAAGGAATCAGGCCACTGCTGATGCACATAAGAAATCACAGGGTGGAAATTCTAACCATAATTCTCTGCAGTAAAAGCAGGACTGAAAAGCATCAGAGAGGCATTACTGCCCCTCAAAATAGATTCTTGATTAACATGCCACATTCAAATCTGACTAATGTTAATCAAATTACCCTCACCAACTTCAGACGTGCTCAGAGTGAGTTATGAACCCCAAATTTCCTCTGGAGCAATCTAAGTGGTGAACCACTAAGAACAGTTATTCTTTCATGTTTTGAGTACTGAAAGGTGAGATCAGCTCCACATAGATGTGATTTTAAATGCAACCTCTTTCAATTCCTCACTCTGAACACTCTACTTGAAAAAGACCCACTCGTAGCTGTCTGCAATTACTAAACAACACTTCTCACACAGCTGACCACGTTAAGTCAGCACAGGGACTGCAGCACTTCCCAGACAAAGCAGTGCATGGCTGTCTGGCTCCATGTACCAAGCGTGGTCACGAGTGCTGATCAAACATTACCAGGAAACCAGGCACATCACATGGCTGTGCCTCATTCCACTTGTGTGCCTCACAGCTGCCGCAGCCAGCCACTCTTCCCTTCCTGAGAATTCCGCTCCGCACATGTGCAGAGTAAACTGCCGGCACCACCCCAGGACCCACGCACCACCTGTGACCCAGCCCTCCTGACACAGACAGGGGAGGAGGATATGTGGTCCCTCTCCTGGAGGCTTTACTCTATAAACATGGGCAAGCAGATGAGAGGGAAAAAGCAGAGAACGGTGAAAAAGTGCACAGACTTAGAAGACAAAGCACGTCTGGCTGAAAAACTGCAGAAAGACCAGCTTCCCACCCCATCTCCAAGAAGCAGGAGCAGTGGTTCTGATGCAAGGCCAGTCTCCAGCAGCTCCATTGGTCTTGCATGGCTAAATCAAGGGAGAAGTTTCCCTGCTCTGCTGAACATCTCCCTTTCCCTGCTGGTACACATGGCTACATAACACATAAAACCAGACAGATTGTAGAAATTCCTGAAGCCATGTTAGAGTGCAGAGTGAAACAATCTCAGTTTCCATCACAACCAACACATCAATCCATCACATCAACAGTGGTTTCCAGATATCAGCCAAAGGTACAGAGACCTGCAGAGATCCTTGCTTCTGTTACTGAGAATTCTGCATAACTGAGTTTAATAGTGGAAAAAGCACCTATATGGACATTCAGGAATGTGTTTCAATATTAGGGGAGAGGCAACTGGGAAGATTTTGAGAAGTCAGGCCTTAAATGAAAACCTCTTAGGCTTCAGATTCTACTTGATCTGAAAACATTGTTTCTAATACAACAAAAGCTAATGACTAAACACATTCCTAGTTTGGTATGACTAGTGAGCTCAGAAGACAGTTGAGAAAAAAATGTCCCACAGTTTTTCTAAGAGATTAAGGATCAGCTCTAAGCAATCAAATCCAATGATTATTTATAGATTAATCCAAATGCCTGACAGCATTCCTCCACCAGGATGTTGAATTACTTCTATATTAGGTGCTTGATTCCTTTCAGTAAATCTACAGTAAATTAAATTTGCAATGCTGTGGTATCAAACTCAGTGAAATTCTCAAGTATATTCATTCTTCAAGTATCACCCCTTCCAAGGGTGCTGTCACACCTCTGAGTTATCATGCTAGTATTTCTCAAAGATTTTTGCTCATATTACTCGGTGTCATGGCCTTTGCTCAACTCCTCTTCCTCTCTTCCCATACCTCATCCTAAGGAAGAGAAGGTAGTCTGCAGCATTTACAACCAAGATGATCTCAGCTTTTTGCAAGCAAGGACGAGGAAGGGATCCGTTCTTCAGATCCTCCACATGTGACTCCTAACAGCACGGCGCCAAGAGTCAGAATCCATAACCTGACAGAGATGGCTGTCAGCAACATCACTTCTTTCAGATGTACAGACCACCTCAGCTCTCACCTGCCTTGCACAATAGAAGATTAGCATAAAGCAGAAACCTCCTGTGCCACATTTTCAACTACAAAGCATTTTCTCAAACAAAAAAAAAGGTTAACACCAATGGCAAATTTACGACCAGGTGTGACCTGAAGGTCTCAAGTTGAAAAATGAAACAAGATTGTTTAGTGTGTGAATTGCTGAGCACACCTTGAATGTTGTCATTTCACTGAAGTAACACCATCGCTTTCAGTAATTTATTAGCTTCAGTTAGGAAAGTGAGGGGAAAATAACTGCTCTAGGGTGCCTCGGGAATGATAGATCTTCAAACATCAGTAATTCCACTACTAAATATTGTTAATTCATAGCATCTGTTAAAAAGTTTCCTTGTAAGAGGCAGTGTGACACACGTTATCTATCAGAGGTGTGAGAAAGAGATTAAACAGCAAACTGGCACAGCCGTCCGCTATAAATTATCAACAGCCACTCTGCTATTTATACCTGGAAGCACTGGTACACAAGATGAGACTGTTTTCTTTGATGCCATCCAACATTATCTCTAAAAAACTAAAAAATGAATTGCTAAATGGGGGCGAAGGGAAAACCACTCCTAGGAGCTGCAAAGAGAAGCAGTTATAGGTTAAAAGTGAACTTCTCTGCTAACAAAAGCATGATAGATCCAAGTGCTGTGCAACACTGGCACTGACCCCCCCTGCAGACCAGGCCTATGGAAAGCAGTATGTGGAAACAGGGAATTTTGACTGCCAAGCAGCATCCAACACACTGACATTTTCCAGACAAAAGCCACAGAGAGTCATAAAAAGCTCTCATTTCTCACTGCATAAAAGATCTGCTGTTCTGACTGCACAGTTCCGTCCTTGGCCTGAAGCAGTTGTGATCTGACTGATCTGCATTCATTTTATCCCTTAGGAAAATGTTCAGGAAGCTTTGTTTGACATCCAGCAGCAACATCTGCATAAGGGATGCTGAACAGAAAACAAGTATGTAGCTGCTACCTGTATTAACTGCAAAGGGTCCAAGAACTGCCTTCTCGTTGAGAAACCCTCTTCGACTCCTACAGGAAAAAAATAACACTACTGATCCTCTTTGCATTATCTGAGGATACTTCCCAGGCTACTTGAAAAGTTAATCACTGTGATCACTAATGTGAGCTAATGGGAGAATTAGAAACAATTATTTGTTATTTGGATTAAATCTACTTTGGCAATTAGCAGAATAATATTCTAATCTGCTTTCAGGTAAGGAATCCTTGATCCAAAAGGAAAAAAGTGCTCTATAACTTGCTAAATTGAGTAATTTCCTATTCTTTTCTCCATCCAGAGTAACAAACCCAAGAATAAATTGGTCCCAAGCTGAAATTCTTCTGTACAAGTCTGCTCAGCTCACCTGAACATTCCTATGCACTTCTGAACTTCCACATACAACCTGTCCAAGTTCCACAGAGCTAACCCATCTTTGCTCACACTCTTACTCACTTAAATACCCTTGCCTGCACACACCACTAGAAATAAGGTCTCTAAATACTCTTTGTCAATATTTGGTTCTCCGGGCTCATTTACTGCATCTAAACAGCAGAGTTAAAACACTTATGACTTCCAAGACCATGAAATTATTTTCCTCAACTATTTTATGAGGTAATAACTTCAGGAATTTTTATAGCTATTGTTTTGGAGGCCTGTAATTTTTTTTCCACCAAGCTAACCAATGTTATTGGAAGAGAAAAGAGCAACAGCACACTAAGGAGCCTGTCTGCAGCTCATTCCTGTGCACAACTAGGTTCAAGCTGCTGGCTCCTGCCAGCATCCAGCTGCAATACAGAAACTGCAGTACCTTTGCATGCAGCTGTGCAGAGATAAGGCAGGGAACCAACTCCGGTATCGAAATTCAAATTCTTGCATAGGCTTTCAGCCATGAGAGCTCTACACTTAAATTTTTATGATGACAGGTTTTCCTTTATTTTAATAATGTAATGTCAAGGTTTTGGTTAATTTGGCAACTCTCATGCAAAACCATTGTCTGCAACCCACTAAACCCACAGCACCAATCAGTATTTGCCTTATTTACAGCATTAATACTCCTAACTGATGATGCCCAATGATCCATGGTTTGATTACACAATGCCAATTGACTGTCAAGTAGGTATGTAACTAGATGTTGTTAAATGTTCCTTTTCTTCACTATTCCCAACCTATCAGGAAACCCCCAAAAGTGGACAAGTTTGGGCACCTTTGGCATTGTGGCAGTGTTTTTAAGATTGGAACTGATGTCTGCTGCACATAGAGAGGAGACTACCTCAAAGCAACCCAAACTGCCCTTTAGATCCCAGTGTAAGTGAAACGGCTGCAAAACTCCCAATTTAATAGCTCTTCACAATGCAACATCATCAAATGAAACAAATGAGTGCTTAAAACTCACAGCAATTTAATTTTGCAAGTAATTTATCTGGACAGCGCTTCATTCATGTCTGCACTTGACATGTCCACAGCTACTTTAAATACAAACAAGCTCAGAGAAAACACATGGAATTATTGTTCGCTTTGACATTGTTAAGCAACTGGAAGTTTATCAGGTTTCTACCACCAATTAATTGCTCATTCTAACTTAGCAGAACGCAAGATTGATCCTCAAATAGTTTTAAGCTTAACACATCAGGCTTTGTTGCCTCTGTCAAAGAGAGCTCTCTTTTGTTTTCCCGCAGGGAAAACAAAAAGGAAGAAAACAAGAAAGTCCTACAGTGTGAAGAGATTTCCCTCTGCAGTTGTACTGCAGGTTTTCCAGTTGAGAAGAAACTCTTGCACTGCAGGAATCCATTGGAAGATGCAAAGGGAAGCATCAGGAGCCTATGTGAATTGCCCATGCTGTGCTGTGCCAACAGCCAGGGCATACCATACACCGGAGAAATCCCTTCCCAGCCCCCATCTCTATATATAACACACTAGAAGAGCCCAGGGCAGCAAAGCAGGAACTGGGGTTTGTTTGCTTTAACAGAAACCCCTTGCACCAACTTATCAGTAAGCACATAGCAAACCACAGAGCTCATCATCACATTTTCTCTTGACTTTCATAAAAGACTATCTTGAGTTGGAAGGGACCCAGAAGAATCAGGGAGATATCCAAAGCCTTGAAACATCCTGAGCGAGTTACAGAGCTCAGCATGCAGAACAACACCCAAGCTACCAGCCCGGCACAGCACGTCAGTGATGTGAATTCATTGTTTCATGATTCAAACATAAAATAAAAAATAATTCTTCTTCCCCCTTGAAGTATTTGTTTAGAGGATAATAATGTGAGATATTAACCACCTCTCACAGAAGATTCTAAGTTCAGTCCTTCACTTATAAATTACTGCAATAAACATGTGTAACTGAAACATACTCCTCTTTTTTAAATCCCATCTTCTACCTCCCTTGCTCCACTTTTATTTTCGTCACTACTGAACTACCTCAAGAACTTGAATTTCCAGTATCTCCCAGCAAAGAGAATTCCAAGCTACAGTCTGACAGTTTGTTTAATGGGCTGGATACTGTGTAAATTACACACCTATTTCAAGATACATTTTAATTGACCACTCCCATCTCAATTTAACATATCTGCAGTTAAGGGTCATGTGTCAATATTCCTGCTTATAGATCAAATTAGACAGTTCAAATGGTTTAATGGGATGCAGAAGTGATTCCAGACTGAACAAGATCGTCCATTGAGCAATACCAATGAAATTTTACTCCTTTATATCTTTTCGAATGATTCCCAAAATATGAAATAAAAATCTGAATTCTCTCAGATAAAAATAACATCTGTATTCCCATGGCAATTCATCACCACACAATTTTTACATGTAGTGTAAAAACTTCCAAGTAGTATTTGGTTATTTGTGAACTAAGGCTTCTGCACATCAGAGGGCTACAAAGGATAATCACAAAATGGCCACATTTGGCTTTCAGTGCACCAGGCAAGTCTAACTTTGGCCTTGGCAGCCCAAAAGCTCCCCAATAGTTCCTTCTACAGATGTTTTACCAGTTACACCAGTTTTTGGAAATTATACTCCATGGGCTTTACGCTCCCTTCTGATAGCCCATTAAGGTTGACAGGTGTCATCCCCTCTCCAAATGTGAGATGAAGAGTGAATGGAGGAAGCCAAGGAAGGATATGAGAGAGAAGAAAAATAATATCAAAAGCAAATACTTCAAATCCGGACCCAACGGAAGACAACTGAAGTAACAAAAGTACTGGAATGGATCTTGGACGTCACCCAAGGATTTAGCCCAGGTTGAAACACGAAGGACTTCCATGGTGAGAAAGCATTCCAAGAGCTGCCAACCAAAAGTGTCCTGAAGAGCAAATTAACCTTTGATCAGCAAAGCCGTATCTAACTCACGTTCTCGCTGGCTGTTCAGATGACTCCAGAGATTAGCGTATCAGTAAGCAGCCAGTCAAGGGAACATGCTGAGAAGCATTCTCATTAAGGCCAGAAGACTTGCTAAGGCAGCTTTGTTGAAAAGCACATCATGAACAGACACATAAAAGGGGAAAAAAGAAATCCAACAAACCCCAACCCACCTCTAAGCTGGAAGGACGTCTGTTATTCACTTATTTTCTAATAATTATATGAACTCACCAATCCAGATGTTAGCTGTTGAACAGTTGCTAGCACTGAATGCATGTGGTAGCAGTAGGATAAAAATGCCTCAGAAATTAAAATTTAATTTATTCAAACTAAAAAAAGAAAATTTCTGGTAGACAACCTGTAGAAAAGGAAAAGCCTACAAAGCCACATCAATCATTCAGCTAGAGTGAATATAGTGGCAATGATCCATAACGGGATATCAGAATGACACAGTTAAATACTTACACTGAACATTTAAAAGTATTTGCATACCTTTCAATATCAATATTGAATAATGTATTACTCCTCTGCTCTGCTTACTAAGTTTGTTTTATATATGGCTGGTGCTTCTTTATGACCTATAAACACAACCTGTCCAAGGGGAAGGGAGGGAAGGTAATAACTAGCTTGGAATGAAGGACAGCCTTGGCAGAAATATTATTCAGTTCCTTCAGGCTAAGTAACTTTTTTTTTCTTTAATATCCAGAAGAATATTAATCCAAAAATACAGCAGCAAGTTTAAAAGGGGTCAAGACCTCATTCTGATTGGACAGAAAAGGACGTTCCTCCTCAAAAGTATCTTCAGTTCCTCCATGGTACATGAGAACCACAGTGCTTCCCATTCACCTTCCTCTGTGAGCATTTCACAAAGGTTTTGATTCACAATGTGGGCAAAAGACATCTGAGTGTTTTGAGGAAGTTCCTCAATTGTCACTTTTTTTTCTAAATGAGCTCCTAGTTTTTGGGTTGCAATTCTTGGTTTGTTTCTTCCCCCCCCGCCCCCCCGCCAGCAAAGGGGAACCCCTTTCTTCCCCCTCAACAACAGAAGAGCTTGTTCAGCACATTTCATTGCACTTTTAAAGTTTTCAAAGCTTTTCAAATCTCTTTATATTTTGAATTGATCAGAAAATTATTCTATTTAACCTAATTATCCCCAAATAACCATTTCTGTCTGAACCATGTCAAAATTTATGAAGTTAGCAAAACACTTGTCCAGAGATATTCATTTACAAGTATAAACCACACAGAATTATTTTATCTCAACTCACAAGTCATTCTTAGAAATTATGCTATTACCCGGTGATGTTCTGTCATTCTAAGAGAAATAACTGATATGAAGGCTGCTTCCTGGACAGTCAAAAGCTTCATAAACAATCTGCAAACTGTAAAGTGTAAAAGCCCATGAAATGATTTACCAGGCACCACTGAAGCCTTTCTTACATTAATGCTTTTAAACCAATTTCAGCAGCAATAATGTTTTTGCTTTGGGCAAAAAGACAAGACGTGTTTCCCAGTTTTGCCACAAAGGTAAGAGCAGTTAGGAAACCCTTATTTAAAACAGCCTAATATTAACGGCTTAGCAAGTTCTTTAAAGAAGAGTTTAAGCACAGAAATAACAGCTGAAGAACGTTCTCCACAGATTTGTACAAGTGTGCAGTAACTAATTATAGCTTACAGGCACACTTAAGTGTGGAAAGAAAAGTAGCCTGAATATTTCATGAAGAAATGACCGTAAGCTACATGAGAGAGACTCTTCCATGAAAAGTGATAATTTCTGCATTTCAGTTAGGTAGCCTTTTCAGAGATTACTGTTATCTTTTCCATGTGCTTTTCACTGACCATTTGGAAGGCCTAACTTGAAGGCACAGTCATATTTTCAGAGTTTCTTGTGAAGAGATGATATATATAAACATATGCCAGGTAATTATAGCAGAAAAACATCCTTTCCATGTTACAGTCTGCCTCCTAGAATGAATGGCTTCCTGTGAGTAATTCTGTGCAGCACAAGGCCATTTTCTGTCTCTTGAAGGTTGAATCCATAATGTCATGGCAAAGTATCATAAGTAAAGAGTAACAGCTATTATAGCTTCACAGCTTTCCAACATGTAAGTGAAAAAACCCCACCCTCTCTTTCCAATCTCGCCTCCTCTACTTGCTCTTTTCTTCTGCTGCATGTTCACAAGCCACCTCTGTCCCGTGTAGACTGTAGAAATGTAGGAATAGGGGTGAAAAAAATCCCTGAGGGCTACTGCTCACAAGAAACAAATATTCTTTATGAATGGAATTCTAAATTAACTCCTTCCAAAATATAAAGACTCAATAGCTGAATGTCCTTAGCAAGCAAGCCTGCAGAAGCCTATACTATATAAAAGGTCCACCTCAGCCCTGTAAGAAGGTCTGTGTTGTTAATGCCTTACCTATAAATATCTTGAGGGGCGAGCTGTGAAGGAGAAGGCCTGTGCAGAGCAGCTAAGGAGCTTATCAGACAGAGATAATCCCTCCCAGGAACACGGACAGACACCAGGAAAGGTGAAGAGGCAGTACAAGACCTGTATTTCCCAGGGAACATGTGGCACATACGCAGCAGCAGCTGTGAGTGCTGGAGCCACAGCAGTACCCTGTGTCAGACAGTCATGAACAGGAGCTCAGTTTGGCCCTCTCTGCAGGACACGTCCTTCATCACCAGCAGCTGCAGCCCTTCCACATCTCCCTGCACAGAGAAACACAGCATCCCAGGCAGAAGCACAGCTCCTTGCTCCAACAAGTATTTTTCAGCAGTTAAGCTGTACATTATTCCCCACCTCTCAAGAAAAATTCTGCTAGAAATTATATTGCTTCAGGAACACTGGAGAGGCCATATGGTCATAGGATCCAACAGTAATTTTAAATACACTATGCCAGATCTCAACCAAATGAGAATAAAAAATTAAACAGCCTTTCATTTTTTATCACCCTTCCCACCTGCAAAAAAAAAAAAAGCGACAAAAAAACCCCTTAATATTTCCAGCATCAATTTCTCCAGGCTTTTCCACAGAGGTTTTAATAATGATCAAAGCATTTTCATCCTGAACCTTAAGATGTCAAATATTGCTCTCAGCTATTTTCAATCAACTACCAGCATAAAAATTATTCTGCTTAAATAATGTTTTATTGTGGCATATGAAAATAAAGACTAATAAGTAATGCATGTTACACAGTATTTGATGGCAGTAATAGTTCATTTCTGAAGATAAAAATACTTCTTAATCAGTTGGGTTTGAAACATCTTGGAGAAGAGCAGAAGCCTACATTTCCCTTCTGCCTGTTGTTAAAACTCAGCGATGCTAATCCAAAACAAGACATTCTGACCTCAGCCCTTACAAATTTTTGATGCATTTTACATAAGACTGTTTAGAATTGAAGCTTATAGAGATTGTCTTGTTTGTTTGTTTGTGCCATATCAGCAGCAAGAGAAAATATTGTTCGTTGCATCACTGGAGAAGGCCCTTAATGCAATTACACCTGAAGCTGCAGAAGCTGTAAGAGTGAGGCAGAGTACAAGCAAGGTGCCAAGCACCCACATCTCGCTTGGTATGCCATTAAACACTACACAACTGTTTCAAACCTCTCAGACTGCTTCCCAGAGCTACCTGCAAAGAATTCCCCCCCTCTCTACATCCCAGAGGGGCAAAAAGTGACATAGGAGTTTAGGAGGAAAATGACTGACTCAAACCAGTAACGGGTTTGCAGCTTGCACAGTTCACACTGGAGGAGATAGAAAGGACAGCTGCCCTTTTTTAAGATCCAGAATTGGGACAGAAATCTCATTTCATGTGGGTTTTCAATTAAGGGCCACATTCTGGTAAGATATTTAATACTACTGTAAAAAAGTAGCTGTTCAGTTGTACCATTAATAAATTGCACACTAGCTTTCCTTGCCTCTGGATTTCTACGGTAAATACAAATAACACCCACCATGTCTAAATGACCGCAGTAATTGATCCATGTGCTACAGAGAGACATAGATACATAAAATGTCACATTTCAGATTAGCCAAGTCACTAAGTGGCTTTATCTGCCCGATCCATGGCACAGACCAATCACCTGTGCTACCAGCACACAGGGGTTTGAGTAGAATCAGGCAATCACTGAGCAAAGTAAAAAGATCCCTGTTGTGAGTTAGAAATGGATTTGAAATGATGTTTTAGCACACTGTGTAAAAACAAGCAGACTTAAGGTATATCCAGTGCCATGGATTATTCACAGGCTACAAGTTATATAATTATCATGTTGAATCGGGATATAAAGCTTCCTAAGTGACACAGTTTAACCACCCTGCAATTTGATTTTTTACATCAGGCGAGATCAAATTTCACTAACAGTAAAAGTACTACCACTGAAGTGAGGGGTAAAATGACAGGGCATATCTTTTTGTTAAAGTAACTCTTCTTCCCAAGCCACTACCAACCATCCTATTTGATACAGGAGATGTCTCTATTATGAGTATTCTAGAGATGGGAATAAATTAGCTCTGGTTCTTTACTACAAAATTACAATTCCTCATTGGAATGCTCTGCACAAATCATCAATCAAATAGCCTGGTAGCAAATACTTCAAAAATCTAAACCCCAGTACAGTTCAAGAAGCAGCAAGTGTATAGTAGTTTGTGGTTGGATATAAATCAGATTTTTTGTGGAGAACTGTCACTCGGGACAATTATTTTAAATTGTCTTAATGCATAAAATAAATCAGATCTTTAATTTCAAATCTACTTACATGACCTCAACAATAAAACAAACATAAACCCAAACCAAAATCCTAATTTTCCACCTAAGAGAGCAGCATGATTTACAATAAAAAAGCAGACACCTGAGATTTAATCAAAGAATATCCCTGATAAAAAGAGAGCTTACACTGGCAAAAAGTTGTCCCCAAGGAAAAGTCAGCTGACTTATAAATACGTGTGTTGAAGTGGATACAAAGTCCAAGCAAAACCTTCACAGCAAGTACTGAATCACGGGAGCATACTGCAGTTGTAGGTGCTATTTTAAATCTATCACACAGGTTATGTATCAATCACGCGGCTTTCTGCCAAGAGCCCTTGTACAGCTGTTCTCACACGTTGCACACAGACAACCCCAGCAGCCAGACAAACGTGTTTGCAAGTTCCCCCCACAGCCCTTGCTCAAATGAGTACAAAGGCTCAGGACAGTTAAAGTTCCCCCAATCAAGACTGACACTGCCACTACAGCACTGCTGTACAGACGTCACATGTTGGACACGCTCTGCAATTTTCCTACTGGGTCCAGTGTTCATGGAATAAAGCCCTGACACTACTTCCAGGGTCACATCTCTCCTCATTGCAAACGCACACAGGTAACTGTCACAGCTACACTCAAGCTTTTCAAGATGGATGGAAATTGCCATTTTACAGAATGTCACCTGTCAAAATTACAGTGCAGGTCTCATCCTCACATTCTGACTAATTTAAACTCTCCTTGGATTCAGCCAAGCTTGTGAAGGGATCACCCTGAGAATTCTATGCTTGCTTTATTTAACCCAGGATGCAGCATTATGAACACCTACACAGAATTACTGACACCATTTCAATCATTTGCTCATTTTTTCAAAGACAAAATACAACTTAATTTGGCCCTCTATACCATAAATTTTTAACACTTTCCCAGGGGCAATTCTTTGGTCCCTGATTCAGCTCCCAATGTCCAAGGGGAGTCATGGCAGAAGTACATAGGAGTGAAAAATATAATACGCTATTTCCTAAAAAAACAAAAAAAAAACCCCCAAAAACAAACAAACAAAAAAAAAACCCACCAAAAAAACCCAACAAAAAACCAAAACAAATCAGAAATCAAAAGTTAAAAGAAACCCTTGGTCTTTTATGGCAATTTCTTTGGCAGAGGGTGCAAGAGACATCTGCCATTTCAATAGCATTGCCTTCCCATCTGTCCTTAGCACTGCTGTCATATAAATCCAACTGTTTCCCAAGTTATTCTTTAAAGTTAATGCTGTTGAGATGATGAATCAGAAAAACACAGTTCAGAGGAGGAATTATGTCCCATTCCGATCACACAAGGGTACAAGAGAAAGGCAGTACCGCGCGTTGGTCACGACACTGGTGACAAATGCAGCAGAGACCTGTCACCGTAGGATACAACTACTGCCCTACCTTTGACTCTGTCAGACACAGGGGATTAGGCTGAGGCTTAAAATGGAAAGATCAGATAGAGGAGAGTTCATCGTGGGTTCTCCTCAGATCCCCATCTTGCCATGCTCCCAAAGGTTCACAGGGTTTTGCTATGGATGATTTTGAGGGTATTAAAAGCAGTTCTTACCAATCTGTGCACTCTTCAGCTTTCTAACTACCACCTCTGCAGCAGAGGAAGATGTAATTACGGTTTCTGAATTATTTGTCATTTTCAACCTATTGTCACCAAACTGTTATCATGATTTGTCATTTCTCAAAACACTGAAAGCTTTCATTTTAGACCTCTTTTGCAGTAAGGGCAGGGTTTTTTTTTCTTTTGTTGACAATAGGAAAACCAGTGACATGCAGATAATGACAACAGGTGCACACCCATTAATGAAAAGATGATTTTTTAACTTTTTTTTTTAAGTTCAACCTACAAACACTGTCAAAGGGCTGCAGATTCTTCAATAAGTTATTTCATCCTACTCAAAATAAAAGATAAAAAAACCCAGGTTATGAAAGCTATAGAACCACAGCTAATTATTGAGGTCTTTGCACATTTAACTATAAAGCTAAACTTTCCCACCATCTTTAAAAATTGCTTTTCCCCTTTTATAAGCAACCTTTGCCAATTTCCAAGTCAATTAAAGGAAGAACATTACAAGCACTCAAACCAGCTCTGAGAACTTGATGACAGGTTTGACAACATTGCTCACTCCTGCGCAGCCGCTCATTTTTATATTAGGCAAGAAAGCTTAGTCATTAAGGAAAACTTCAAGCACATTTGCAATGCTTGTCACTCAACAATCCCCCACAGAATATCAATGTATTTAATGAGAAGCAGGCTGAAGCAGTGGCAGAGCACTTTATTCAGCTGTTTCATAGAAAGTCCCATGAAAATATGAAGAATCTTCCCCACATTCATACGGTAAGCGTATCCTTTTAAATAGGCAATTAGAAGTTAACTGTACTGCAAAGTCTTACTCTGCTTGATATCTTGACGCAAGATCAAGCTACACCTCTATAGTTTACTACTGAACTCTCGTAGCAGCTAACAACTTTTCTTTAGCTCTTATGCTAGAGGGACAGGGTAATAGGATGCCAGGATTATATTTTCATTTCTTTATAAGGCAAAACTACCTACAAAAACCAGGTTAAAAAGCCATCGCACTTTCCCCATAAGACAATCAGGTTTTTTGACCTTCCAGTTTTGTATCCTTTAAAATAATCACGAAGCCTTTTCTCTTGGTACCCATGAAACTCTCTCTGCCATGCCAATGTTTCTTTTTCTCTCCTCTACCTGGCAGGGAGTCCATGCTCTGACAATGAGCCCCTGTTACATCAAGAGATCCCACATTATTTTTACAATATTAAAGATAGGTTATAACTGAAATTCACAAAGCTGAACTAAAACTGAAGCAGAATGGATTTCTGGTAGGAGTGGGTAAATGTTACCATGAAAGTGAGTGACCTCCAAAAATAGCTTAAAGGCTTAAAATATTTTGGTCAAAATGTATGCCACAATTAGATACATCCAAAACCTAAACACATTCAATACAAAACAGTATGCATTTTAAAAGAGGATTTTCTAACATTTTAACTACAAGAACTTTTTTTACACTGAGTATTCACATAAACACAGAAAAGAAAAACAAGTACATTTCAAGCAAAAGGGACAATCAGAAAGAGACAGAGTTTAAAATAGATGACCTTGTAATGAGGTTATGAGGACCCCATCTCAGAGATGGGATGTCGCAATCGCAAAAGAGAAACAGACAAAACCCACCAAAACAAAACAAACGCCAGTAAACCTACACATATGCCCCTCAGATGTCTAGAAAGCTTCTCAAGCCTCAGACTGAGAACAACGGTTCTCAAAGCAGGAGCTCTTTAGCAGCTTAACAAAATCGGTGGAGAAAGTGTGCACGAGAAGTATACATGAATGGCACAGACATGGACATCATGTACATCCCTCTGTTATCCCACCAGAAGTTGCTAAGGATACAGGTACCAGACTAAACATGATCAGATTACAGCAGTGGAACAAAATTATGGCCCATGAGTGGCATTTCCTGAGTGTTGGAAAATAAAGCACATGAGTTTAAACATCCTCTACAGAGGCTCTCAGACCAAGTCCATATGCACAGCTTTTGGATGGCTCCTTCACACCCTCTTCTCACAGCAAAGAAAACATCCATTTTTAAAAAACATAGAAGGGCAGGGGAATCCTTCAAAAACATGAACATCAAATGCAAATTCCCGTTTTTTATGCAGCTGAGCATGTGAGTCCAGAAGCAGATTTAGTCTGTGAGTACCCAAAACTCACAGTGATAATTTTATATAGCTACGTATCAAGGTTTTCTAAAAAAAAATGTCTGGCTAACATCAGTAGTAACACTGCCAAAGGAGCTGATAATCTCTGCTTAGTAAAATAATTATTTGGGTTTTGACCTCTTATTTTGGAGCCACTCCAAATAATTCAGATAGGTGTTGTATATGTCATTCTGACACTGAATTTACATAATATAATTTAGGGGAAATTTAAAAAATTATTTTCCAATCACCTTTGAGATTATTCATTAACTCTGTGCATGAAACACAGATGCAGATGGGTGAACTTCAGGTATCTGAGATTTGTCACGTTACTAAGATTTGAGAGGAATGCCATTATAGCATTAGGTATATAGTTCTGTTCTCATTCCCATAATTCCATTTTTATCTAGAACTTGCATGGTCTGATGAATACTAAAGAGATGTCAAGAATATACATCTGGTTCCACTGACGTTTGCTGCTTAAGCCTGACAATAGAAGTATTAACTTGATATCATTGCAGAATCAATAATTTACTGACAGAGTGCTAATTCTGAATTACCACAGATGCATTTCACACCTCCAATTTGGATTTCAATACTGCAAATAAGCCCTTATTTTTTTCCCCCCTTTCTGTAAAACTACTCTTGTAACATGTCCTACAAGGGAACGTTGCTCTCCTTGTGGAGATCCTCCCTTCCTCCCTCTGAATGAGGATGTTCCGAGTCAGACAGGGTGCAAGGAGAATCTCAATCAAAACACCTTACTAAAAATAAGGGAGTTTTTTTGTTGTTCTGGTTTATAATCTCCGTAGCATCAGTTTTTCATGGCTCATTATTAAGGCTCAGTAAAATCAACATCAAGGGACATGTTTCCTCTTTAAAAAGTTAAATCAGTCTATCAAATATTTACAAGAGTAAGGACCCTAATACGCCTCTAATTTAAACAGGTACCTTTAAAAAAAGTTTATGCCAAACAGGTAAAGCATGTGCCTTTATGTAACTTTCCTGTTTACTACTAATGAAACTTTTTATTTCTAAACCTACTTCATGTAATTTATAATAAAAATGTCTATTCTCTGTGTAGGAAAGAAAACCTGACAGATGCAAACCCAGATGCTGATCTCATGAGCACTCACACCTGTTGGCACAGCTCAGCATGTTACTTGTCACATTTATGTTATTGCTCGATGCCCAACCACTGCTGGTTTATGTAAACTCACCTCATTTTCAAGGTCAGATTGTAGAGACTTGGTAGCATTAGAATGATCTTTTCTTTTGAAAAAAGAAAACAAACCCAAACCACATTTCCCACATTCAAGACTTTAAACCTGGGACAAGCAGCATCTGAGTCCTCCCACCAATGCAGTCACTGGTATCTGCCACAGTTTCCTTACAGAACTGTGGAAACAGCAACCACAGTTCAATGCATCCGGAGCTCGTGCATTTTCCCTGTTCAGGAAGTTCCTGCTGTCCACTGTCTCAGCTTTATGAAACATTAGCTGCCTATAAGCTACAGTCTGAGAAACATGAAGGAAAAGAATCTCTAAGTTAAAAAAACAAACAAACAAACAACAACAAAAAACCCAACAAACAAGCAAACAAACACAAAACACAAACCCAAAACAAAATGCACCATGCAAAGCAGTGGGGAAGCCCCTCAAAATCTCTGTTGGGTTGGTTAGGCATTTTTCACACTATCTTATTGACTGAACCAGGCAACAACAATTAGTAACATTTTGAAAGTGTTTCAGTTAATTTAGTGTGTGAATCAATAGAACTTAAAAAAATTATCTATGCTGCTCTTCATGCACTTGCACAATTTTCTGTTTCTTTAGCCGTTTTGTTGACTAGATGAGCATCTGTGGTTGCAGAGACAAGTCAACACTCAACAGAAACTATTCCTAATTTAGCTTTGTTTCATGGAGCTATTTTCACAGCACTTTCCACTCGACCTTGCACAGAGGCGATAGTAACAGCAGGCTATAGAAAGCTACTGTGTCAAGAACTGCACAACATTCCTGTGATGGAAAGAAATGGGTTTGGACTTTGGTCTCAATATGCATGATCTGAGAAACCCTACAAAAAAAAAAAAAAAAAAAAAAAAAAAAATCCAAACCCACACCAACCCTGCAGCTACCTACATCTTTGCATATCAGTTACTGCTTGGGTACAGCAAGTCCTCTAAAACAGTACTCCAGGGAATTTTTCCAGACAGGGATCAAAACCTCCTGCAAGGCTCCAATGTTTAGGATGCAGAAACAACGAAAATGAGGCCATCTGGGGATGAGTAAAAATGGAGATTATCAAACTAGCTTTGAAAGTTGTAGACAACTGGTAAAAGAGCTGACCTGATACCTAGTGATGAATGGCAAAGCTGAAGTGCAATTACTAAATGAGTTCTTTCACTATCAGCCTCAGAACTAGCCAAATCAATCCAGAAATAAACACTGGAATTCACCAGACAAGACCCTCCCATAAAGATACCAGTGACACTAAAGATGCTCAGACTACCTCCCCTAGTGGTTTTTTTGTTTTGTTTTTCTGATCAATTCCAATTCCCCACTCCCAACATCCACACATAAACACCTAAATTAGTTTGTAGGATGCATAAGAAGAATGGCCGTAATAATGGCAAGTCTGTCATACAGGAGGAAGCTAAGGGAAGATGGCTGTTACATAAAATAATAAGACTGTCCTTGATAAATACACTGATGAAAGATGAAGCTTTCCCTGAAGGACAGCCCAGGCACAGACAACAAATGCTGTCCATGACTAAATTTGGGCTATAAATCAGAAAAGTCTTTGACATAAAAGAGGGCAATACTAAATTCTGTCTTCAATAAAGCAAAAATAACCAACCCACTCACCTCCCCAGTTAATTTTAAGATAGAACTTGATTACTGAATCTGATTATTTATTCTGTTGAAGAACTCAACTTTACCTTGAATACACTTTAATTTCATTTCCTTGTTTTCATTGAACGCCAGCTCCAGGTGACAAATGCTCAGATGTTCTCTTACCCTGCAGAAGTCCGACAGCAGATAAACGTGATTTGGAAGGGTTCAGTATTACCAGACCTGGTTTTTCTGTTTCATGTAACAAAGAGCAGACCACTGACAACCAAAACATGTCTCTGAACTTGACTTTCCTTTGAGTATTGGTAGAGGACCAATCCTTATCACTCAAAACTATCTAAGCAAGAAAACAGTTTGCAACAGAGGAATTAACCCTATTTAAAAGCATTGGAGGTGAATGAATCCTATTTAAAGAACAAAAGACCAAATTTTTTCCCCACATACTTTGCACTTTTAAGAGTCTAAATGCTGGGATGTAACAGCTATGAGATTTACATTGCTACAAGACTGTAACTGTTTTGAAAAATGCAGACAGAATATTAAATTCCATGACTTTGAAACTTAAAAAAAATCTGCACCTATCAAAGACCTGAAATACACATAATTTGTGGGTCCTTGTCCTCCTCTTCTGGGTTTTCTCAAAGCATCTTCAAGATACTGAGCTTCCCACCATGAGTCTGCAAGGCTGAGCTGTGTCACCGCTCTGGTCCCCAAAACATCTGTGATAGCAAACACGGATCCAAGCAGAGCGGATGGACCACACATAAGCAACTTCTGCTCTGGGAAAATTAATCTCATTACATGTTTTGATTAACATGGCAATGAAAGCAATTTATTACTTCATTTAGAGAGATAAATCATGTCTAACACAAATAAATAAAAATTTAAAGACACCAATTCCTGCCCTCATTACAAGTAGTGTCACTCTAATAGATGGTTCTGCATGAATCACTTTCCCTCAGCAAACAAGCTGGCCGGATACACGCAGGCTCTGCCAGATCTTCTGCATCTCACATGTGCATGTACACACACACAGAGCACTGAACCAGTGGCCTCTTCTTCCTCTTCCTTTCCCCCCAAAATTTCCCCCCAAAAATGTAAAAGCCATGAAAGGCCATGGAGTACTACAGGTATGAAAAGAAATGTCACTGGGCTTTGGAAGCTCTTCCATCAAGCACCAGTATGCACCTCCCTACAAATCTTACACTTCTGCCACATTAATAGTTAACAGAAGGCTTTGCCTGAAAGAAGGAGCAACTAGAGAGGTTTTTAACATGCAAAGGTTTACTGAGTATCAGTGATGAATATCATGAAAACACCATGAAAAGATACAAAAATATGCCAGAAAACCTTTTTTTCCCCACCCCCATTTGGAGCAGTGATACTAAAAATTGCTGAAAGGTAAAGAAGGGTTTTATGCCATGACCAGCAAGGCATTTAGTCCCATTAGCATTTATCAGTGCAATCCTAATCACAGATTCTTAGCTGTCCATGCTGTGCAATGCAAGGAGTAGGAAGCTACCTTACACTCAAGGGGGTTTTATTTTAGAAGCAGGAGACTCAGCATAAAAAGCACCAAGATGAGCTTTTCATTTTTGTAACTACAGCATTTAATAAATAATGGGAAAATGTAGTTTTTGAAGGTTTCTCCACTGACCCTTACGTGCATCTTGAAAACACTCGACGCTAGTGAAATCTTTCTATTAAAAAAAAAAAAAAAGTGTAAAGCACATCCTTAAGTGTGTTTTAGTAACCAAAGTTCAGCAGCACCTGGAGTTGCCCTGAAGGAACCAAAGGTCATCTGCCCCACAGAACAAAATCTTCCCTGCAAGGCAGCACCACACAGTCCATGGTACACCATGTTACAACTGCATACGTCTTCACTTTCTGCAGGATATGAGCAACATCAGCCAAATGAATAAGGTTTCAAGAGAAATCCCTGAATTTGACAAGTACTTATTCTAGCAAGCAATAGCCCATTAAAACCATTCCTACAAGAAGTCTCCCAAACCAAAATCACACCTAAGCACCAGCTCGAAAACTGCTATGCAACACAAATAACATGAAGGCCTCTCTTGACTCATTAAATCACGAACCTATCGCTCCAAGAGGTTATAATTTAAATGGAAGCTAAGCCTTGGCAAATCCCATCAGATTGTCAAATATGGATTTTATGTAGGAACCCCATCTGTTTGTGCAGCTACATGAATATGCAACGTGACTGTTGCTGCAACACTTGCATTCACATTGCGGAAAATTTCCAAGTAAGCAGTTCCCAACTACAATTAAATCAGGAACAAAGTTCTGAAAACACGGGCAGTAAATTGCTGCCCACAAATATGAGCTTTGAAGCTCCAAGTTTCCTTTTCTCTCCTCTTCACGTGCTGAGGTGATGAAACTTTACAGCAGAGGTATGCTACCCTTTGCACTTGCCTTCATGCAAGTTGATGTTCCCAGCTGGGCAGGGTGCACTGCTCCCTGGAGCGCAGGGCCCGGAGCGTGTGTGATGCCTGCTCTGTGCCACGTGACCCAGCAAGTGCCAGGAATACTGGCAAATTAATTACCAGTTTCCTAGGTGAGGGCACTGCCAGCTGGAGGCCAAGGGGCTCATGGGTTGTTCAGCAGGGCTAAACCTGCCTGCAGACCACACACACAACCCAGAGCTATCTGCCATAGTTCTACACATTCCTCAATACACATCTGTCCAAATTCATGCAGCTGCTCACTCGAGCCAGCAAACACTCAGATCATACCTTTTTAAAAAATTCTTCTTATAATACAGATTCTGAAGTTTTTAATTCTGCACATCATAACCTCTGGCTAAAGATGGGTTTAGGTCAAGTTCTCCATCCAGCAGAAGGTGACCACAACCCTGCTTTCC
Organism: Hirundo rustica; assembly: GCF_015227805.2. Lineage (NCBI taxonomy): Eukaryota > Metazoa > Chordata > Aves > Passeriformes > Hirundinidae > Hirundo > Hirundo rustica. The sequence goes on from NC_053454.1 coordinate 62,802,420, forward strand.
ACAGCGCAGTCAAAACTGCTGCACAGTAAAAAGAACCAACTCCATACAGAGCACATGTAGGACAGTGGGAGAGACTGTGCAATCGACAGCCCAAAATGTCTGATTTGGCTGTAACCGAGCAAAAGAAACCCCACAACCAGCTGTGACTATATACAAGCACACCCTATATTCAAATTGAAAGTGACTGCCAAACCTAAATCAGTTCTGGTTTTATGGATGCCTGACAGCTCTCTTGGAAAGCATCAACAGGATTTTAACTTTATACATTTAGCAGTGATAAATTCTTGGTTATTGGTAAAAATTTTTTAAAAGCCTCTCATGACAAGATAAAATGCTTCATCTCAACCAGCAAATATCCACAGCATCAATTTCTATTTATTAAAATCTACTTTGTTACATTTGAGAGCTTTGGGTTGTTTGTTTTCTTAATTAGGCCTGCATGTTTTACTCTCAAATTTTCTTGTGAAAGACTTAGAAAGTATTGACAAAACGTCAGGAATTCATGTAGCAGAAGCTCCCTCAAACCACCAGGTAGGCAAAGTTCCTGTCTACCAAATACAACCCATTTAAACCAATAATGGCACAAATATCTCTGTAATAGTTTGCTCAGCACATTACCTATCATTCTCTAGACTGAAAAACCTAATTAGAAAAAACAAATATATGCTGTAACACTATTTAGTCTTCTCAATTCCCAATAAAGAGGCCCCGGATCAGAAAAAAAGCTCCATCAGGGATAAGACACCCATGCAAATTTGCAAAAGTTGCCACTCCCTGGCTTTTCTGACAGCTACTGCTTCTGTTCATTGGCATCTAGAAGAACAGATTCAAGAGGAATTAAGTAACCCTTCAGCACAGCAGAATACATCCAGCATCTCCTGATCAGAGGCCACAGAAATTATCAGGGCTGTAAAACTTAAAAGTGCATTCTCTGATTCAAACAACTCAAATCAATTTCAGAACAAGCTGACAACAATCTAGAAAAATGACACTGGGTAACAGCACAACTGTTTCCCTGGAAGAAAATCCCAACCTCATGTCACACAAATTCTCCATCCTCCCTGACACCATGCACAAGACATTTCTCATAAAACAAGGATTAAACGGATGAGGAGTTTGCACAAACATGCACTCCAAAATGTACACAAGCTCAATACATCCAAGGAATAAACAGACAGATTGGACTCCTGTGCTTCTCCACAGCAGAGCAGATGTTTCTTCAAATTCAAAGCACAATTATTTTAAATAAGGAATTAAACAGAGAAACTGCCACGCTTAAGTTAGGGTTTTGTTCTCTAGTAACCTTTTCCAAAGCACAGAGGAAGTTGTATTTCTCACATAACCTCCCAAACCCCCCCACTATCCTCACAAAGCATTTGACAAATGTGCAATATACGTGTATGAATGAGGAAGCTGGACATATCAAACACCCTGGCCTACATTTCTCAGGAGGTCAAATGAAGGACAGATACATGAAAAGCACTATTTTGGCAGTACATACATCTGCAAGAGGGAAAAGGGAAAAGGGAA